>NC_141877.1:342851709-343476709 GCF_056163025.1 Triticum urartu
CACATAACTTCACAGGTTCAAACTAGGCAGCAATGCAACAAAATGCTCAAAGACAAAGAGGTTCACAACCATCAAACTAGGCAGCAATGCAACAACCTTAGCAGCTCAAAGACAAACTGCACAGCCATCAAACTGCCTTAGCTCCAAAGAGATCCATCAAGTGGGCTAACTGCTCTTCCTGCTCTTGAGACTTCTTGCGCAGCAGCTCAAGTTCCTTGTCGCGTGCAGCTTCAGATTCTTCCGCCTTCATCTTGATTGCCGCCAATTCTTCTTGCATCACTTTAGCTTGAAGCTCAGACCTCTCCAGCTTCTGCTCAAGGTCACGAACATGAGCAGCAACTTCAGTTGTTGCTTTGCTGGAGTTGTTCCTAGATGACTGGAGCCCAACATTCCTGAGGAATGTGCTTTGCTTGACTTCGGTCTTGAGGACTTGTTCGACAATTTCAACAACAAACTTTGGCTCTTCACCTTCTGGTACCAGCGCGTCCTTCATTTTTTCCATCTCAAGCTAGCATATGGAGGAAAATGATAGGCATTAGTGGGAGATCTATTTCACATTTTGCAAACCAAACCAAGCAAGAGAAACCAAACCTGCACACAAATGGATTATTTGAAGTAACCAAACCAGCACACAAAATCTATACAAGAAGATGATGACTAGTGACCTGGAGACATGCAATTGGAACAATATGATCACTTCATTAAGCCTAGAATGGTGGTTCTATATAAGATGGCTTCCCGAGTGAGCCGATCATCAAACTAACATTCAGATCAAATTTCATCATATCATAAAAAATGCATCAAATAGCTACAGCAAGTTCTGATATCTTTGTTGAACTATCAAACAACATCAAAGCATGGAACATAGCGTGTGTTCTTGACTAGCTCCGAATCAAACAACATCAAATCATCAAAGCATCAAAGCTGGCTGTGAATCAAACAGGGCAAAGCATGGAGTGACTTACTATAGCAGTCTTGACTGGCTCCGAAAACCCGTGCTTCTTGCTGTTGTGGGTGGCCTTAAACAAGTCAATCCCAGACAGCTCCTCACCCTTACGCTCTTCTTTCTGAAATGTTTTTCAACAAAAGTCAAAATGTTATTTAGCAAGAATCAGAAATGTTATTCAATGAGGATCAAACGGTAAGGTCTCTAGAGAAGAGTTCTCACAGTGGCAAAAATGTGTGCTGTGTAGTGCCTGGAACCAGTTCTGTGATTGTACACGACTTTTTCTCGATTCATCTTGTTCGACACACAGGTTTCCTACAAAAAAGCATACTGTCAGCATGATCTAGCACTAGCATATCATGTGCAGAACATAAAGCATCAAACAAAGTAGAGACAAACCTTGTGTCTTGGGGTAGACCACATCTCCACCAGAGCTGGCCATTCACCATCCGTTAGATCAGGCACCGGAGACTTAATGCTGACTTTATTTGCGGCTACGGTATCAAAATACTTCTTCTTGATCTGATGGCGGCTGTTCTTTGAATATTTCTACAGAATATCTTTGCACGAGGTCTTGATGGTCTCCGAGTCCGGGTTCATCTCAAAATTTTCCTACCAAGATAGCAAACAAGGTAGGAACAATATTAGTGATCATGCATAGGTGTAACAGAAAATAGATAGCACATTAACTATGAAACAAGTAGCTTACAGCAACTTTCCCAATGTAGTTCTCCAACAGACTAGCATTTTTTGTATAGCTTGAAGTGAGGAAGAACCGGAAGATGGCTTTTTGCAACGAGTCCACACTCAGAAGCAAGCTTTGTTGCCTGCAGAGGCTTCTCTGGACGAATCATCCCTTCGGCAATTTGGATAGGCACCTTGCTACCAAGCGACTTGGTGATCCTCTCTAGCCCTTTGCCCTTTCTAAGTCTAGTCTTGGGAGTCATTGCATCTGAAAATGAAACTGAACTCATAAATTAGAATAGAAATCGACAAATGCAGGAATCGACAAAAGCATACATGATCATTCCATTTGGAAAATGCACTAGTAAAAGATAGCATTGCAAAGGTCAACTTGCCTGATTGAAGCACAAGCTGCTGTTCTTCTTCACTGATGACAGCGTTCCTGTCAATAGAAGGTGCAACAGGGCTGAGGTCTTTGTGGACAGTGCCTACTTCATCAATGCAGATGGTTCCTGCTTCATCTAGGCAGACAATGCCACTTCCATCCATGCTGAGAGTGGTTCCTTCATCCATGGGCGGCAACTCATCACCCGTTTGCACCGAGGTCTGAGAGTCCATGCGCAGCATACTTTCCTGATGGTCCGTCGCAGTCGCCATCCTTGCTTTCTGCCTTGTGACTCTATCAAGGGCAGGTTCATCAGGTTCCAGGATCCTCTTTTTTTGTCCTGGAGCTGGGGCCATCACCCTTCCTGGAGGCATTGTAGCAGATGTTTCTGAGCTCTTGTTCTTCTTGTTGACTGTCTTCATAACACCAGGCCTCTTCGTCCTAGATTCCTTCAATGCCTCGTATAAACAGCACGGAAAAAAGCATTAGATCACAAGAGAAATATGTGAGCACAAGGAATAACATAGAATAATAGAACCCCAACCCTCCAAGCAAGACAGAGTTTGCACCTTAACAATCTTGTTGACTACAACATCATCCACTTCCTCTCCATTAATAACTTCATCCTCCTTAGGATTGTACTCTGGGTCATCATTGATAACTCCACTACCCTCTTGAACCTCATCACTTCTACCTTCTTGTACACCATTTATTTTCCTAATCATCGACGCTATTGCACCAATGCCAAGGGACTGGAACATCCGATTTGTTCCTCATGATATTTCTAGCCCTAACCTTCTCGTACTCGGTGAGAGGCTCTTCTTTGCATGATAAAGGAAACGTAACTATTAGGTGAATGTTTGGAATGCATGGACAGACAGCCAAACATATCTTATGAAATTTAATTATCATTTAATCCTAGTTATTCAGGTAAGGAAGACTAACAGCACACAGACACAATTAAGCCAGCTTATTCAGATTGCAGCAATACATTTCACTTAGCATATTAAGACACAGATTTTATGGAACTGACAGTATAACCACAAGGAGCAAGTTGCATACCAACGGTTGGCCTCATGCTTGACCTTGTCCTCCTTGCCATGGATGATCTTGAGGTGGTGCTTGCAAAATAGAATAAACAACAATCAGATACAACGGGGATAAAGTAGAATGATGCACTTGTATCAATAAAGGAAAGCATTTGGACCATCATGCACATACATGTAATACATGTGAAACAAACTTGATGGATAAACAATACAGTGATCTAGTGTTATTAATTAAGAAAACATGTAAGTGCACTAAACAAGCATGCATGTACACTAGTAGCAAGTAAGCAAAGTGCATAAGTGCTACTAATACAAGCAAGCAAGCAAGCAAAGTGCTACTGATAGAAACAAGCAAGCAATGAAGGAAATTGAAGAGAAGCAAGCAAGTACTATTGATACAAACCCTAATTAATAAGCAAGCAAGTAGCTTCTTCTCCAAGTTATACTAATACTAGCAAGTACTACTGATGGAAACCCTAATTAAGCATGTACTGCTGATAGAGCCCACCCCGCGCTCTCTTTCCTTCCCCAGTCCCCACATGATCACATATACATCATGTGGTAAATCTGACAACGTCTCGTGCTAGTATTAGTATAGCACAATGGTCTACAGTATATGATTGGTACTGTGACAACACTATCAGGTACACCATGAATGGCAGATGGACTTAATCATTTAGTATTAGTATAGCTTGCAGGAATGGCAATGTCTCGTGCTAGTATTAGTATAGCTCATAGTAATGGCAGATGGACTTAACCATTTAGTAATGAACACCATGAATTAACTAGACCAACCCAGAGAGCATATATCACACCTACATGAACTACTCTAGTAGTACAGTGAGCAGAAAGCTTTCTATATGTAAACCAAAGCATGGCAGGAGCTCACAAGATAGAAACCAAACATGAATGGGAACCTACAAACCCTAGATAGCATGGGAACAACAACTACAGAGCTTTAGATTTAGTGGCGACCATAATCAAGAACAAATAACAGAGTGCCACAGCAAGCAAAACAAATCGAACACCCAAAAAGAATAACATCCTTGTTCTAGCAAATACAAAACAGGGAGAAGGCTTCAAAGGAAGATTTCTCAAAGAACATGTAGCCATTTCTACGAAGATGCGAATGGATATCAATACTTCACACAATGGCACAACAATTACAGCACAATAGCTTACTCCAGGTTCTTATTTAACTCAAGAGGTGGCACTAAACTAGCCAAGTAAATTTTAAAGGAATATGCAATATAATCCAAAACTTTAGTACCTGCTAGGGATTCCAAAGAGAAAACTACTACATCATGTTAACTATTAGTATGGCTACAAACGACCTCTTACAGACATCAACTTCAATGTCATCAAGCAAGCAAATCGCTATGACTACAGATTAACAAAGCATAACAAGGATTAACGAAGCAAATGGCTCTGAAGTAATACACTCTCACAAGTAAAGATTAACAAACCATAACAAGGATTGGCAGTAGAGGGAGATGGAGATGGACAAAAACCTTCTTTTGTGGTAGCCGTGCTTGAGCTCCTCCTCCTGATGCTGCTCAATGACCTGCATGACAAACAAGGCCATGGATGAGCTGCCACAGGGCATCCACATGACAACACAAAACATCAAGCAACGACATTGACAGGGATGCAAAATCAAAATAGAGCATACAAAATCTAGATTAAAGAACCACCTCCACACAAAACCCTAACCCCATGAATCCATCCCCATCTTAAAATCACATTACCAACGACATGAACCCTAACCCCATGAACAAGAAGGATGTCATCCCATGAATCCTGACCCCATGAATCCATCCCCATCCCCATCCCCATGAAGAAGAACCCTAACCACCAAGAGATCCTAACCCTAACCATCAGGAGATCCTAACCCTAGAAGATGCACCATGAGATCCTAAACCTAGAAGATGCACCATGAGATCCACCGAACCACCAGAAAATCCTAACCCTAACGAGGGGAGTACCTGTCGTCCTGTTGTAGATGATGCAGCGGTGGCTCCTGTCGCAGTCGTCGCTCGCGTCTACCCTCTTGTCACCACCATCGTCGATGTAGAGGAGCGGAGCGGCGATTCGTCGTCGGGGAGCAGAGCGGGGCGGGGCGGAGCAGAGGAGGGGCTAGGGTTGCGGGGTGGGGAGAGGGGAGGGGGGATTCGTCGGGGTTGGCAGGTGGGGAATGGAGGGGCGGAGCAGAGGACGGGCGGCGGGGCGGCACGGAGCAGGGGAGGGAGTGGTCGTCGGCGGGGCGGCTCGGGGAGGGAGAAGCTAGGGTTCGTCAGGGAGAGGGGAGGGGAATGGGGAAATTTTGGGAGGGGAGGGGATCCCGCATGTTAGTGGGAGAGGGAGTGGTGGGACCCGCCTGGTAGTGGGAGAGGGAGTGGAGGAAAATTTTGGGAGAGGGAAATTTTGGTGGAGGGAAAATTTTGGTGTGGGAGGGAAATCCTTTTGGGTTTGGGTGTAGAAATGTGACGCCCCGAGACCGATGTGCCAGTTGTCGTCCAGTTATTCGCCGTCGTTGCCATGTCATTTGCTTGCGTGTTGCATCTTATCATGTCATCATGTGCATTGCATCATCATGTTTTAAAACTTGCATCCGTCCCGGTCTCCTCGTTCCTTCCGTTGTCCGTTCTGAGCCCAGACACACTTGCACATGCCCGCGACATGTCCGAAATATTATTTTATAAGTGACCGGAAAATGTTCTCGGAATGGGTTGAAAGTTGGCATGCGGTGTTGCTTTGTTGTCAGTAGACCGCCTGCCAAGTTTCATCGCATTCGGAGTCTGTTTGACGCCCCAATGGATAACTATAGCGGCAGTATAGCCGGTCTTTTCGTCGGACGCTTTAGGTCTCCGGAAGCCGCTACCGGGCCTCTCTCTCTTCTCTTCTCTCAGCCCACAACTAGCTCTCTAACCCCCCCTTGGATCGGAACCACCGGATCGCGATCGGACGCTCCAAAACGCTTTCAAAACCCCTCCAAACCCTAATCCTAACCCCGTGCCCTATAAAAACCACCTCCCCTTCCATTTTGGGCAGCTACCTACCACTCCTCCTATAATTCCGCGCCCCAAACCATCAGACGCCGCCTCCACCTTGTTTTCCGGCGCCGCCCAGCCGCACCCTGCCACTTGGCAAGCCGTGAGTGGCTGCTGCGCCGCCAGCCGCCCACTGTGGCCTCTCCCATGCCGCTACGCGTCCCTCCTGGCGTCCCGCGCCGCCGTGGCCCGCCCAGGCCCGGGGCAAGCCTGCGGAGCCCATCGGGGCCCGACCCTGACCCCGCGCGCCGCAACCTTCGATCCAGATCGGGGGAGCCCCGATCTCCTCTCCCTGTCACCCCGTCGTCCGCCGCCGGCGACCAAGGCCGCCGGGCCGCCGGAGCACGCCCGCCGACGACCTCCTCCGCCACCCAGGTCTTGTCGTCCCTGCCGTTCGTCTCCTCCTCTCTTCCTTCTTCTCACCACGTCTTCCTCTCACCCCCAGTCAAACCATTCTCCAGCAGGTAACCGCCACCGCCGCCATGGGAGTTCGCCGGCACCGGAGCTCCCTCGGCGCCGCCCTCGACCACCGCTGCTGGATCCGCCCGGAAGCGAAAGCCGCTGCCTCCGGATCCGTCGTCCTCCGCCGCCTCGCATCCGTTCCCGACCTCGTCTCTGGCTGTCCCACGCCCCTGGACCTCGCCGGAGTTGCGCTAGGCCACCGTCATCGTCCTGCTTCGGGGACGAGCCCGAACTGCTCAACCCACTCCTTCGTTGACCGCGGCCACCTCCCCATGGGCCGATACCCAGCGCAGGGCCCGGGCTGTGCCAAGTCGGCCTACTGCACCCGCTCCGTCCGCACCAGGCCAGATCTGCCAACCGGCCCAAGGCCCGCTGTGAGCAGATCCCCCAGCCCCTCCTCTCTGTTCAGCCCAGCAGTGCACCAGATTCAGCCCGTTGATGTTTTTTTCAGGATCTGTGAATTTGTCCATTTAACCTAAGACTGTAGTTTTTACACAGAGGTCCCTAAATTTCATGCATATAATAACTTAATAACCGTGCATCGGATCTAAATAAATTATATATGAAACTTGCTTAGAATTTCATCTAGTTTAATAATATGCAACTTTCATCGATGTTTAAAATGATGTTTGTTTAAATTTGCTCCTATGCCATGCTAAAATGATTTATTTCATAACTAAATAACTGTAGCTCCGTTTTTAACAAACTTTATATGTAAATGGGGTAGAATTTTGCCTAGTTTAACATGGTGGCATCATCTTGCATATTTAATAACTATAAAATATGGTTTAGGGCAGAACAGTACCAAACCTAATATATGCACATGAGGAGTTTCCGGACTTGTTGTTTTGTTGTTCCGGCCTCATTTAAACTTGCCTAAATGTTTAGTTTACTAATGCTCCACCTCTTGCCATGTTAACCAACATTTAATATTGTTGAGTACCTAAACGGGAGAGAACTAAATAATTGACGTGGTGTTTCGTCAATATGCAACTCGTTGCATATTGATCTCCACTTAATGTGTAGAATTGCTTGTGCACTTCGCCATGCCATGTATCTTTAAACCGGACATGCATCATACTTGGTTGTGCATCATGCCATGATTATGTGATGGTTGTTTACTTTTGTGTTTGCTTCTTTCCGGGTTACTTCTCGCGTTATCTTCGGTTTCGTTCCGGGGTTGTGAGTATCCGTTCGTCTACGTCCGTTTGTCTTCTTCATGGACTCGTTCTTCTTCCTTGCGGGATCTCAGGCAAGATGATCATACCCTCGAAATCACTTCTATCTTTGCTTGCTAGATGCTCGCTCTTTTGCTATGCCTATGCTGCGATACCTACCACTTGCTTATCATGCCTCCTATATTGTTGAACCAAGCTTCTAACCCACCTTGTCCTAGCAAACCGTTGTTTGGCTATGTTACCGCTTTGCTCAGCCCCTCTTATAGCGTTGTTAGTTGCAGGTGAAGATTGAAGTTTGTTCCTTGTTGGAACATGGAGATGTTGTTCCTTGTTGGAACATGTTTACTTGTTGGGATATCACAATTTATCTTATTTAATTAATGCATCTATATACTTGGTAAAGGGTGGAAGGCTCGGCCTTATGCCTGGTGTTTTGTTCCACTCTTGCCGCCCTAGTTTTCCGTCATATCGGTGTTATGTTCCCGGATTTTGCGTTCCTTACGCGGTTGGGCTATTATGGGAACCCCTTGACAGTTCGCCTTGAGTAAAACTCCTCCAGCAATGCCCAACATTGGTTTTACCATTTGCCACCTAGCCTTTTCTTTTCCCTTGGGAGTCGCGCTCCTGAGGGTCATCTTTATTTTAACCCCCACGGGCCAGTGCTCCTCTGAGTGTTGGTCCAACCTGTCAGCTGCCGGTGACCACCAGGGGCAACTCTGGGCTGGCCTACCCGTACCTAAGACAATCTGAGTGTGCCCTGACAAAGAGATATGTGCAGCTCCTATCAGGATTTGTCGGCACATTTGGGCGGTGTTGCTGGTTTAGTTTTACCTTGTCGAAATGTCTTGTAACCGGGATTCCGAGTCTGATCGGGTCTTCCCGCTAGAAGGAATATCCTTCGTTGACCGTGAGAGCTTGTC
The DNA here is from genome assembly GCF_056163025.1 of Triticum urartu. NCBI lineage: Eukaryota > Viridiplantae > Streptophyta > Magnoliopsida > Poales > Poaceae > Triticum > Triticum urartu. The sequence continues at coordinate 342,860,384 of NC_141877.1, forward strand.
ATGGGCTAAGTTGGGACCCCCTGCAGGGATTTGAACTTTCGAAAGCCGTGCCCGCGGTTATGGGCAGATGGGAATTTGTTAACGTCCGGTTGTAGAAAACCTGAAGTTGACCTTAACTAAAATGTATCAACTGCGTGTGTAACCGTGATGGTCTCTTTCCGGCGGAGTCCGGGAAGTGAACACGGTGTTGGAGTTATGCTTGACGTAGGTTGTTCTAGGATCACTTCTTGATCATAGTTGTTCGACCGTGCTTTTGCCTTCTCTTCTCGCTCTTATTTGCGTATGTTAGCCACCATATATGCTAGTCGCTTGCTGCATCTCCACCTCATACCTTTTACCTTACCCATAAGCTTAAATAGTCTTGATCGCGAGGGTGCGAGATTGCTGAGTCCCCGTGGCTCATAGATACTTCCAAAACCAGCTTGCAGGTGCCGATGAGTCCGTGCAGATGACGCAACCAAGCTCAGGAGGAGCTCGATGAAGATCTTGTCCTTTGTGTTGTTTCGTTCTAGTTGATCAGTAGTGGAGCCCAATTGGGGTCGATCGGGGACCTTGTTGCATTTGGGGTAGTCTTCTTTTATTTTGGTTCCGTAGTCGGACCTTGATTGTATCTGGTTGATGTAATGCTTTATTCATGTAATTGTGTGAAGTGGCGATTGTAAGCCAACTATGTATCTTTTCCCTTATTGTATTACATGGGTTGTGTGAAGATTACCTCACTTGCGACATTGCTTTCAATGCGGTTATGCCTCTAAGTCGTGCTTCGACACGTGGGAGATATAGCCGCATCGAGGGCGTTACAAGAAAAAAATAGGGTTTTTTGTAAACTTTGTAGAAATCATGGTTAAAATCATACCGAGTAGCTCAAGAAAACACCGGTATTGCAAGTTTAGTATTTTTGCTAGTTGGTAGGCCACATTTGATGATGTGATGCGGAGGTCTCCCATTTTTTGTTTTTTTTTGAATTTTTTACGGTGTTTTCAAAAACCGGCCAATTTCGTCGCGGCGGCCGTCCGTGTTTAGGGTTTGAGCCGTGCAAATCTGTTGTCGATTCTATGATGAAATGCCTACCTGTGAAGCTAAAAAGCATTTTTAGTGAAAATAACGGGCAAGCTATGGAGGACCCACAGTTCAAATTCCAGGCGGTTCCAGCTGAATCGGCCGAAGGTGGTCCGAATTGCCGGGAGTAGCTACAAGGGTCGGAAATGCATGCTTTTTGGCGACCGTCCGTAAAATAGGGTCTACTTTGAGATAGACATGGAATGGGGCCGTTTGGGGTGCCCCTCCTTGTAGCGGCTTCACGAAAAACGCATGTCTTTTGCATTCAAAAAATGAAAAAAGGTTTTTTTTGTTAAACAAGTTGGAACCTCGCTTTGGCAACATTGTTTGCCATCACAAGACGGAGGCATGTGCCCAATTTGGGCATATTATCAGAAACTATTCAACGGATGCGGCCATATCATTGCTAGTTTGGCTTGAAAGCCATGAATCTTCGTTCATGGTAGGTCGTTTTTGAGAACACTTTTTTCAAGAAAACGCCGGTATTGCAAGTTTAGTATTTTTGCTAGTTGGTAGGCCACATTTGATGATGTGACACGGAGGTCTCCCATTTTTTTGATTTTTTTGAATTTTTTACGTTGTTTTCAAAATCCGACCGATTTCGTCGCGGCGGCCGTCGGTGGCTAGGGTTTGAGCCGTGCAAATCTGTTGTCAATTCTGTGATGAAATACCTACCCGTGAAGCTAAAAAGCATTTTTAGTGAAAATAACGGGCAAGCTATGGAGGACCCGCAGTTCAAATTCCAGCCGGTTCCAGCTAAATCGGCCAAAGGTGGTCCGAATTGCCGGGAGTAGCTACGAGGGTCGGAAATGCATGCTTTTTGGCGACCGTCCGTAAAATAGGGTCTACTTTGAGATAGACATGGAATGGCGCCGTTTGGGATGCCCCTCCTTGTAGCCGCTTCACGAAAAACGCATGTCTTTTGCATTCAAAAAATGAAAAACTGTTTTTGAATTTCAGTTTTGCTAAAGCACATCTAGATGTGCCATAAGTATTGCACATCTAAGTCCTATGGCATTGATCTTACGTCGAGATTCGTGTGGATATTTCCCTTTTTCTTTTTTCTTTTCTCTTTATGCTTGATTCACTCACTTAGATGTGCAATAACTGGAGCACATCTAGATGTGCCCTAGACACACCCTTTGAATTTGTACGGTGTTTTCAAAAACCGGCGGATTTAGTCACGGCGGTCGTCCGTGGCTAGGGTTTGAGTCATGTTTTTAGCATTCAAAAAATGAAACTTATATTGTTTCATACATGAGCATGCACAAAAACCCATAATTTTATCTTTCATCCATGAGCATGCATAAAAAATTTCAATTCCCATCAATTACCAAACTGAATATTCATTGTTAAAAACATGACTTGTTTAGATGACACTGTCATACAGCATCCATGAGCATGCACAAAATTAAACCTGACATACTTAACATTGACATGTTCATATTACACTAACAAGCTTAAACCTAACATGCTGAACACCTTCTTAACACCTTCACTCCTCCTTCTCCTTCATCAACCTGATGCGCTTAGAGTGGCGAATCCCAACGCGGATGTACTCCTCTACCACAATTGGCATGGTCCTGTCGCCAAGCTGTGGGATTGCAGGCGCCGCCACCATCGCGAGGTCGTCGTCCGCCACCACCATCGCGAGGTCGTCGTCCGCCACCACCATAGCAAGGTCGTCGTCCGCCACCACCATAGCAAGGTCGTAATCCGCCACCACCATAGCAGGGTCGTCGTCAGCCACCACCATAGCATGTTCGTCGTCAGCCAGAATAGGCTGCTCCTTGTCATCCCCGCTCTGCTCCTCGTCATCCCCGCTCTGCTCCTCGTCGTCATCCCCGCTCTGCTCCTCGTCATCCCCGCTGCTGCTCCCATTGCCTGGCCAAATGCAACAAAGTGTGAACATGGTGTTGTCATCATGCAGGTAGAGGAAGCCAAAAGGACAGGAAGAAGAGAGGCAGAGAGCTTACTGGCATCGTCGTCGTGCTGGTAGTACATGCGGCACATGGTGTTGTCGAACATCTTCACGGTGAACATGGCGTCATCGTCGTAGCGGAAGACAAGGAAGTACCCGAGCTGTAGCTCATGCGCGCGGGCGAAATGCTCCCAGCCGGGCCCTAGGTACATGTGGCCTTCACCATCAAACACCACCAACACTTCCCACAGCCTGTGAAGCCCGCTGTCGGCCTCCCGCAGCTTCACTTTGTGGGGCTCACGGCCGGCGAGCATCTTCGCAAACTTGTCAGGCAGCCTCTGCAGCGAGGGTCAAGCAGTGGTTAATTGTGGCAATCAAGCACTAGACAGCAGAGTGATGATAAAGAAATGAGTGATGATAAACATACCTGCCTACTGCAAGATTTCTCAATTACGATCTCGAAGAACTCGAAACCTTCCAAGCCAGCCATCTCACTTCTCTGAAAAGCAGCATTGTAATTAAACAACAAGTTACCATAAATAGGACTGGACATAAATAGGAACAGAACCAAGTTTATGATGGCAAAAGTGATAAAAATGAGAAGAGCAATGCACTTGTGGATATTTATGATAGCAAAAGTGAGAAAAAAAGCAATGCACTTGTGAACATTTGGAATACTACTACTCTATCTACAATGGACCATATCTGCCCATGTGCCCATGTCTACTATAAATGGCAAACACAGCATCAGGATCATATCTACTATAAATGGACCATATCTACAATGAACCATATCTACTATAAATGGACCATATCTTCCCATGTGCTACATTTTGTTAGAACCCAACACTTAAGAACTGAACCCTAGATTCTCAATTTAAACACACCTACCCAATACAGTCATGTACAAAACTGAACGGCTTTATAGTCGTTGATATGCGCATGAAGGCTATTGGCTTGACACTGATATAGTCATGTACAAAACTGAATTTAACACTAGAATTTCAGAGATTCAGAGCTATTTGCTTAATTTGCTTTGCTAGGGTTTATATAGCCAAAGGCCACTGGAGGCTACATCCCCTACAAGTTTAACTGCTCCAGTGTGCCGCTGCATCTTTTTAGACAAATATAAACATGTTTATTTTAAAAACAAACAAAGAAAATTGGAAAATACTAATACACTTGCAACATTATAAGTGTTGGCATCATTTTTCCCCTTTCGGTCTGCCTTTTCTATTTCTGATGAATTCTACGTCACCGTGAAGAGAACCACAGGGAAACTAGCATACCTAGCAAGGTAGCACCACATCAACTGAACATGGCCAAAAGGGACCTAAACTTAAATGCCTAATTCAGTCTGCAAAATCCCTCTGAATGTGGTCCAATCGCTCGATAGTTTGGCTGGAATCAACAGAACGCACGCGTAGGCACAATACGACCATTAGCCATACGCGCAGGCACAATATGAGTAACTCCTAAATCAGCATGCTTGTTGGCCTTGTTGGCCTTGTCGACAAAGAACACGGGGGAAACAAAGCAAATCAAAGAACACGGGGGGAACAGAACGGACCTGGGGGGACGGTGACTGCTTGAGCTTGTTGGCCTTGTCGGTGTCGTGGACGGTGCCTCCTCTTGATCTACTACTCTATCTACAATGGAACCCTAATCAGAATGCGCCGGGGAACCCTAATCTAATCAATAGGAAGAGGAACAGGAAGGACTCGGTGGATTCATACCTTAGGAGGCCGTCGCTGTCGATGGAGGAGTGGTTCGCCAGGGAGGTCGTCACCGTCGATGGAGGAGAAGGGGATGCCAGCGGCGGAGAGGAGGAGTGGGTCGAGTGGATAATGGAGAGGAGGAGTGGGTCAAGTGGACAGGAGGAGTGGGGAAAAGAGTGGGTCCACTTGTCAGCGAGTTCTGTTTTGATATATTGAAAAGGGTTGGCATAGAGTACAAAACCAACAGCCTCTAACTAGCCCAGTGGTAGAAAAACAATGGAATAAGCGGCAGGTCATGGGTTCGAGCCCCCGCTCGCCCAATATTTTTTGGTAGCTCAGGGGAAAAGGGTCGAGTGGGTAGAGTAGCAAAATGGCCCACTTGTCAGTGAGTTGGTTGAGTGGCCCACTTGTCAGCGAGGTCTGTGTTTGATACTTAACTGGTTTGATGATTTGAAAAGAGATGGCATAGAGTGGACGACCAGTAGCCTCTTCCTAGCCCAGTGGTAGAAACACAGTGAAACGAGCGCACGGTCGTGGGTTCGAGTCCCCGCTCGCGCATATTTTTTTGCTCACAATGAAATGGGGCCGCGCGTGGGATCAGATGGCTGTCTGATGGAGCACGCCCAAAAATTCAGTTAAAACAGCTCTGAGAACATCTTCAGTTCACCAAAAACAACATCTTCAGTTCAAAAAACATCTTCAGTCCAAAAACAACATCATTTTGCAATCTTTTACATCACAACCAAAACTACATGATCACCAAAACTAAGAAAAACAGCTCTAAAAACAACATCTTCAGTTCATCATTTTGCTTCTTCATTCAAAACAACATCTTCATTTTGCATTGTATCTTCCGTCACCAAAACTACATCATTTTGCATTGTATCTTCAACCATCATCTGCCTCTCCATCACTACACAGTCTCATGCATTTTGGTACCTAGAGATATTTGTAGTACAAAAACTACATCAGGATCACATCAACAACAACTACCAAGGAGACAAAATAGCATTAGATCACCAAGGAGACCAAATTTACCTTCGCTACTCATCGTCGTCGATACGAAAACAAGGAACTCTATGCCCACTCCTGTTTTCCTCATCATCACTACAATATTGCAGCATAGTATGATCAGTCCGGTTTTCCTCATCCTCGCTTTCATGTCCATCCTCTACCATCTTTCTTCTTTTCTTGATGCCTTCAACTGTTGCAGCACCAACGATCACACGTTCCCGGTCCCTTCGCACTCTGCTTTGCACCGGAACTTCCATAGAGTCATCATCAGCTTGCAACGGAACTTCCGTAGAGTCATCATCTTGGTATGTTAGTCCACCATCACCGGGGCCCTTTTCCACTTCAGTTTCAGTCACACTCCACAAGTGTCTGTGCTGAAAGTTTTGCACAACTCGCCATTTTCCGTGCAAAAGAGTGTCTGGCAGATAAAACACCATTGTTGCTTGTGTTGTTAGAATAAAGGGATCACTCTTATACCAGCACCTTGCAGTGTTGATGCTTTTGAAGTGGCCATCATATTTGACAAAAGAGTCTCTCCTCTTCTTGCTACCAAGCTCAAACTAGTCACAGCGAAATAAGACAACCGAGCGATGGATGCCTCCACTAGAGTTGTACTGCAACTCTACGATGCTTCTCAACTAACCATAGAAGTCAATGATCTCACCATCATGTGACCCCTCAGTGACGATTCCACTATTCTGTGTCTTCCTTTTTTCCTCGCGGTCAACGGTGTGGTACCGGACACCGTCAGCAATGCATGCTGAATACACTCTCACTCGCTTATCCGGTAAGCATGCCAAAGCAAATAGATCATCACTAACCTTCTTCTCCTCATGCAACTTTCCAATCTGCACAAATAAACCATTTAGCAAACAATGGTATTTAACAATGGGTGAATAACACAGAAAACATAAAACATGTGGCTAAAATCTCACATGATTCTTAAACCACTTAGAAAACACCTTGGCAACCCTTTTATCAACATTGATATTGCTTTCTTCCTGATTTAACTCTTCCTTGCATTTCCTGCAATGCCAACAAAACATGTGAATTAAAACATTAGGCTGGTGCCAACCCAAGCAAAAACAATATATGTAATGAGTGCACAAGATATAACGTACTCGATATATGGTAGAACCTCGGCGCAATTGCTGAGCACAAACAAAACCATCTTGTCATACTCATCACCAGCCTCCAAGTATTGTGAGGCTCCAAGAAAGTTCACACCATGGTTGAAAACAGAGACATCACCACTTTGCGAATTAGACCGCTCTCTATTTCTGCCCGGCCGGTTCCATCTTGTTTCCACATCACCAAAGTATCTAGAGCAAAAATTCAAGCACTCGTCAACGACATATGCTTCAGCAATAGAACCTTCAGGTCTTGCCGTGTTTCGCACATAACGCTTACAAGTAAGCAGCCTTCTTTCGATTGGGTACATCCAACCGTATTGCACAGGGCCTCTAAGCATTGCCTCTTTGGGTAAGTGCACTGCCAAATGGACCATCACGGTGAAGAAAGCTGGAGGGAAAATCTTCTCGAGCTTGCAAAGAATAATTGGGATTTCTTTTTCAAGTCTTTCCAGGACAGTTAACTTGAGGGTTTTGCAGCACAGTTCTCTAAAGAAATTTCCTAGCTCAGCAACCGCTTCATATATATCCTTGTGCATGATTCCTCGGAGGCCTGCCGGTAAAATCCTTTGGAGGAGGATGTGACAATCATGGGTTTTCAGTACTGAAAGCTTGAATCCATCAGAAGTAACACACTTTGCTAGGTTAGCAGCATAACCATCTGGAAATTTCACCGCTCTTAGGAATTCACAGAATGCAAGCTTTTGTTCTTTATTCATTGTATACCATGCTCGTGGAATTTCAAATGAATCTTCATCTTCATTATGCTGTAGATGCAAATCTTCTCTTATGCCCATGTCCTCCAAATCAAGCCTAGAACTAACCGTGTCCTTTGTCTTCCCTTCAATGTTCAGAAACGTCCCTAGCAGATTCTCACATATGTTTTTCTCAATGTGCATTACATCGAGATTATGCCTTAATTTCAGATCAGCCCAGTATGGCAGGTCCCACAAACAAGACCTCCGGTCCCAACATTGACCTTCGTCACGCTTTCTTTTCTTCGCCAGCTTTCCTGGTCTCACATCTTTCACCTTTTCAAGTTGCTGCTCCAGCTCTTCTTTAGTGAATTCAGCTGGCTTGTCACGGGTTTCATTCTCACCATTAAAATCTTTGCTTCTTCGCCAGCGATGGTTTCGGGGAAGAAAGCGTCGGTGCCCAATATAGCAGATCTTGCTCCTTATTCTCTTTGAGCAAGGGTCTTTGTCACAATGGACACAAGCCTGATAACCCATTGTGATCCTCCCAGATAGAGTGTGCAGAGCCGGGAAATCATGGATGGACCATATGATCGCAGCACGTAGATTGAACTTTTCTTCCGGACTCAAGGCATCGTATGTAGGTACACCAGTCCAGAGCTGGAGCAGTTCTTCTACGAGGGGCTCCATAAAGACATCAAAATCCTTTCCTAGAGAATCTGGACCCGGGATAAGCAATGACATCATGAAGTTGGACTGATCCATGCATTCCCATGGTGGCAGGTTGTACGGCACCACAAAAACTGGCCACATGCTATAAGACGTGCTCATGTTCCCAAACGGATTAAACCCATCTGTGGCAATGCCAAGTTTTATGTTCCTTGGATCTGCAGCAAAATCTAAATGTATACGGTCAAACTCTTTCCATGCCTATCCATCCGCTGGATGGCTCAGCTCATTGTCCACAGGTTGCCGCTTCAGCTTGTGCCACTGTACCTCACGCGATGATTTCTTCGAGATGAACATCCGCTACAGCCTTGGTATCAAGGGAAAGTGCCTTAGTACCTTCCCCGGTATTGACTTCTTCCCATCAGCATATTTCCACCTAGATGCATTGCATTTTGGACAGTTGTCATGCTTTGCTAAATCCTTCCGAAACAAGACACAGTTATTTGGGCACACATGTATTGACACATAACCTAACCCCAGCCTGCGGATTATGCTCAATGCTTCATCATAAGATCTGGGAACACAACTATTAGGGAATTGCAAGCTCAAAAGACGGAGTATTGCGTTGAATGCAGCATTGCTAATCCGGTAGAAAGACTTGATGTGGAGTAACTTCACGGTGAAGGTAAATCTTGAAAATTTACCCCCTTCATGAGCTGCGCGCTTCGCCTCCTCTAACACCTCAGCAAACAACGATTTCTATCCATCAACACGATCTTCAGCATCGTACAAATCCTTCAATAGGTCAGGAATCCTATCATCTTCATGCCCATCCTCTTCCTCCAAAACAGCATTATCTTGCAAAACCTTTTCCATGAAATCAATGCCAGCATCACCACCACCCATCATATGAGGGGCCTCTGTATCAGCTTCAAAATGTTGAGGTTGTCTGTCTAAAGGTTCTCCATGATATATCCATCTATCATATGTGCTGGACATCCCATTAAGAAGCATATGATCTTCCACTCTTTCTTGAGCCATTCTTGGACGGTTGAGGCATTCACAACATGGGCAAAGAATGTGAGCATCGTTGGCAAAATTTGCCCGAACAAATGCCATGAAATCATCAACTCCTTTCATATGTTCTTTCGAAAACTTTCTAACTCCTTCTCTAATCCAGCTTCTGTCCATCTGCCAAAGACAACAAATTGCTGCAACTTAGCAAATCAATCTAAGTGCATCAACATTAATTAATGAAAATGGATGGAAGTAATGGAAGCTAAAATTCCAGAAAATTTTATATGCTAATTGCCTAACCATAAGGCCTGAAGAATTCTTAACAAACAAGCTGAACAATTCCTAACAGCACATCAAGAAAATTCATCTATGCATTATCTACCGAACAAGCAAGCTATCTCCTAACTACTAACAGTGCATCAACAAAATTCATCTATGCTGAAGAACATCTGACTGAAATCCATCTCCCACTGCTCGGGTGACGAGAGAGGAGAGGGGGGAAGAGGTGAGGGGTGCATACCGGGAGGTGTGCTTGCGGTGGCGGCGAGTCCCCCATGCTCGGCGAGCCCCCACCACCGTCGGTCGCCTATGCCCCTACTGGCCCCCGCCTCCATGCCCTGCCTCGCCTCCGCCCCCTGCCGGCCCCGCCCCCGCCTCCGCCCCCTGCTGGTTGCTTCCGCCGCGAGGCCGTGGGCGAGGTCACCTGGTTGCTTCCGCCGCCGCCCGCCGCCACCTGGTCGAAAGACCTAGAAAAACGCTAAGTGTTGCTCTGTTCGATGCCACTCGCCGCCACCTGGTCGGAAGGTCCCACTTGTCACTGATACGTGAGAGCCGTGGTTGTATATACTATATGGAAAACTACCCACACATTAGCAACAATCTCTCTCTAGCCCAGCGGTAACGAACGAGCGAACCCAGCGCGAGGTCGTGGGTTCGAGTCCCCGCTAGCGCATATTTTTTAGGGAATTAAACGCTCGCTCAAATGGGTCCCGCCTGTCAGTGTTGCAAATCGTTGCTCTGTTTGATGCCACCTGGTCGGAAGGTCCCACTTGTCAATAATACGAGAGAGCCGTAGTTCTATATAATGTATAGATAAACTCCCAGATGTGAGCAACTGTCCCTCTCTAGCCCAGCAGTAGCATGCGAGCAAACCAAGCGTGAGGTCGTGGGTTCGAGTCCCGCCTCATGCATCTTTTTTGGGCGAATTAAGTGCTCGGCCCCACCTGTCAAATGGGTCCCGCCTGTCAGTGTGTGCCCCGTCTGTCTGTTGAATATTAAAACTCAAGCAAAAATGACACCTAGACAGTGACACATAAGCGAGGTTGCTGAGGTGGCTACCTAATCATCCTAATTCATTCAAACTCAAGTGTAGTGACCATTTTATATTGGTCGTTATTAGCTAGGCATGAGGCAGTGGACAGTGCTACTAGCTTTACGACCATATCCTCTAATGAAATTATGACCTTTCTGACCAAAATGGTCGTTATGGTTTAGGGTTTAGAGCCCCCCCAGACAGCTTTTGACCAATTGGTCTAAAATGGTCATAAATTTATGACCAATTCTTCGAGGGTCACTGACAGAAGGTCATAAGTTGACATATTACTTGTAGTGTTAGTCGTACGTCTTCACAATCGACCGATCCTAGTACCGAAAGTACGGCACCTCCGCGATCTACACATATTCGGCTCAGTGACGTCCCACGAACTCTTGATCCAGCTGAGCATCGAGGGAGAGCTTCGTCAGCACGACGGCGTGATGGCGCTGATGATGATGCTACCAGAATAGGGATTCGCCTAAGCACCGCTACGATATGACAGAGGTGGGTTATGGTGGAGGGGGGCACCGCACACGGCTAAGGGATCAATGATCAACTTGTCTGTCTATGGGGTTCCCCCCTCCCCCGTATATAAAGGAGTGGAGGAATGGGGAGGGCCGGCCCTCTATGGCGCACCCTGGAGGAGTCCTACTCCCACCAGGAGTAGGATTCCCCCCTTCCCTAGTTGGACTAGGAGAGTAGGAAGGGGGAGAGAGGGAGGAAGGAAAGGGGGGCGCCGCCCAACCCCCTTCCTAGTCCAATTCGGACCAGAGAGGGAGGGGGCACACGGCCTGCCCTGGCTTCCTCTCTCTCTCTCCACTAAAGCCCATTAGGGCCCATATACTCCCCGGGGGGTTCTGGTAACCCCCGGTACTCCGGCATATGTCTGAACTCACTCGGAACCATTTCGATGTCCAAACATAGGCTTCCAATATATCAATCTTTATGTCTCGACCATTTCGAGACTCCTCATCATGTCTGTTATCATATCCGGGGCTCCGAACTACCTTCGGTATATCAAAACACATAAACTCATAATCCCGATCGTCACTGAATGTTAAGCGTGCGGACCCTACGGGTTCGATAACTATGTAGACATGACCGAGACACATCTCCGGTCAATAACCAATAGCGGAACCTGGATGTTCATATTGGCTCCCACATATTCTACGAAGATCTTTATCGGTCAAACTGCATAACAACATACGTTCTTCCCTTTGTCATCGATATGTTACTTGCCCGAGATTCGATCGTCGGTATCTCAATACCTAGTTCGATCTCATTGCCGGCAAGTCTCTTTACTCATTCTGTTATGCATCATCCCACAACTAACTCATTATTAACATTGCTTGCAAGGCTCATAGTGATGTGCATTACCGAGAGGGCCCAGAGATACCTCTCCGATACTCGGAGTGACAAATCCTAATCTAGATCTATGCCAACTCAACAAACACCATCGGAGACACCTGTAGAGCATCTTTATAGTCACCCTGTTATGTTGTGACGTTTGATAGCACACTAAGTGTTCCTCCGGTATTCGGGAGTTGCATGATCTCATAGTCATAGGAACATGTATAAGTTATGGAGAAAGCAATAGCAACAAACTAAACGATCATCGTGCTAAGCTAACGGATGGGTCAAGTCAATCACATCATTCTCTAATGATGTGACCCCGTTTATGAAATGACAACGCTTTGTCCATGGCTAGGAAACTTAACCATCTCTGATTAACGAGCTAGTCAAGTAGAGGCATACTAGTGACACTCTGTTTGTCTATGTATTCACACATGTACTAAGTTTCCGGTTAATACAATTCTAGCATGAATAATAAACTTTTATCATGATATAAGGAAATATAAATAACAAATTTATTATTTCCTCTAGGGCATATTTCCTTCAGGTGGATGTTGTTTGAGTTTTTGTTTGTGTTTCATCCGCAGTCGAATGTTGTTCTTATGTATGATGTTTGATGTATTCTTGTGGCAATCGTATGCCCTTTGTATGTATACCCAACTATTATGTAATGGTATGATGTAATGATATCCACCTTGCAAAAGCGTGTCAATATGCGATTCTATCCTTGGTGGGACCTTCAAGTTCCTTTAGGATAGAGTCGCATATTGGGCGTGACATAGAGTGACAGAAGCTTAAACCCTAGTTTATGCGCTACTTCGTAAGGGACCGATTTGGATCCAAAAGTTTAATGCTATGGTTAGATTCTATCTTAATACTTTTCTCATAGTTGCGGATGCTTGCGAGGGGGTTAATCATAAGTAGGAGGTCTGTTCAAGTAAGAACAACACCTAAGCACCGATCCACCCACATATCAAATTATCAAAGTAGTGAACACAAATCAACCCAACATGGTGAAAGTGACTAGTTGAAATTCCCATGTTCCCTCAAGAACACTTTGCTTATTATAAGAAACCGTTTTGGCCTATCCTTTGCCACAAAGGGATTGAGCTATCTTGCTACATATTATTTGCCGTTACCATTACATGCTCGTTACAAATTATCCCGCTACCAAATTATGTGTTACTTACAATTTCAGCGCCTGCAAACATTACCTTGCTGAAAACTACTTGTCGTTTCCTTCTGCTCCTTGTTGGGTTCGACACTCTTACTTATCGAAAGGACTATGATAGATCCCCTATACTTGTGGGTCATCATCCCTCTACCTTCAGGATTAGTGTTGAACCTAAATAAATGTTATTTGGTGTTTGCATTTGATAACCCACAAGTATAAGGGATCACAACAGTTTTCGAGGGTAGAGTATTCAACCCAAATTTATAGATTCGACACAAGGGGCTCCAAAGAATATTTGTAAGTATTAGCAATTGAGTTGTCAATTCTGTCATACCTGGAGATTAATTATCTGCAGCAAAGTGATCAGTAGCACAGTAATATGATAGTTTTGATAGTAGTAGCAATAGCAATAGCAACGGTAACAGTGATAGCAGTAATTTTGTAGCAAGTGCAACAGTAATGATAGGAGTAGTAACTTAGCAAGAAAAATATAAGAGTAATTCATAGGCATTGGATCGATGATTTGTTGGATGATATTCATCATGTGACAGTCATAACCTAGGGCGATACGGCACTAGCTCTAGTTCATAAATATAAAGTAGGCATGTATTCCGTAAATAGTTATACATGCTTATGGAAAGAACTTGCATGACATCTTTTGTCCTACCCTCCCATGGCAGCGGGGTCCAATTGGAAACTAAGGGCTATGAAGGCCTCCTTTTAATAGAGAACCGAAACAAAGCATTAACACACACGGTGAATACATGAACTCCTCAAATTATGGTCATCACCGGGAGTGGTCCCGACTATTGTCACTCCGGGGTTGCCAGATCATAACACGTAGTAGGTGACTATAAATTGCAAGATCGGATCTAGGACATGGATCTAATGGGGATAACATAAATAGTTCAGATCTGAAATCATGGCACCCAGGCCCAAAGTGACAAGCATTAAGCATGGTAAAGTCATAGCAACATCAATCTCAGAACATTGTGAATACTAGGGATCAAGCCCTAATAAAACTAACTAGATTACATGATGAGTCTCATCCAACTCCTCACAGACCAGCAAGCCTACGAAGGAATTACTCACTCCCGGTGGGGAGCATCATGGAATTGGCGATGGAGAAGGCTTGGTGATGACGAAGAACGAAGATCCCCCTCTCCGGAGCCCCAAACGGACTCCAAATCTGGCCTCCCAATGAAGAACAGGAGGTGATGGCGGCTCCGTCTTGTGGATCGCGATAATTCTTTCTCCCTAATTTTTTTCTGGAAAAATAGGATTTTATAGTGTCGGTTTCAGGGTCTGCGGAGCCACCAGGTGGGGACAACCCACCTAAGCGCGCCTGGGGGGGTAGGCGCGCCCAGGTGGGTCGTTCCCACCCAGGTGCCCCCCTTAGGAGGCTCTTGGCTCCGGAAATTCTCTTTTATTGGGTAAAAATTCCTCGCAAAGTTTTGTTCCATTTCGAGAACTTTTATTTCTGCACAAAAACAACACCATGGTAGTTCTGCTGAAAACAGCGTCAGTCCGGGGTTAGTTTCATTCAAATCATGCAAATAAGAGTCCAAAACAAGAGGAAAAGCGTTAGGAAAAGTAGATACGTTGGAGACGTATCAACTCCCCCAAGCTTAAACCTTTGCTTGTCCTCAAGCAATTCAGTGATAAAATAAAAGTGAAAAAGAAAAACTTTTATGAACTCTTTTTCTCTTGTTTGCATTAATAAGCTTAAATAGCACCCATGTTTTCAGCCAACATTATAACTAACCATGACGACAATGACTCTTAAAAATTATATTAACTCATATCAATGACATAATTAGCTAGCGAGCAATAATAAGATATCTCAAACAGCAACACGTTGTCAAAACAACCATGATATAATATGACAATAGTGGTATCTCGCTAGCCCTTTCTGAAACCGCAAAACATAAATGCAAAGCACCTCCAAAGTTCAAGCAGCGACTAAACATTGTAATTCATGGTAGAAAAGATCCAGTCATGATGCACCCAACATTAGCTACACACAATGCATCAGCATGACAGAAGTGCTCTTAGGTTCTGGCGCTTGTTTTAGAAGGTGATGACACAACATAAAACTAAATAGATAGTACCTTCACAGAGGGGAGCAATGATTTGCAGAGGTGCTAGAGTTCAAGTTTTTAAAACAGAGGTAAATGATATTTTGAGAAACGCACCCTTCTTGTTTACTTCACGACCATCAGTTATCAATATCTTCCATGCTAAGCACGCTAGTGGCGGTTCCCGAGCAATAAATGTAAAGGTTTACTCCCCCTCCACCAACAATCACACTCCACGGCTTGTCCGAAACAATGGGTGCCGTCCATACCAACAACAGTCTCGGGGGAGTTTTGTTTAATTATTTGCATTTTGAGTTCGGGACTAGGAATCCCTATTACCGCCCTTTTCTCATGCGGTGGTCAGTGAATAAACACTCAACCTGAGAATAACCTGCTTAGCATGGAAGATACCGACCACCTCCTGTCGTTCCATGAATGATCCAGGCACACAAAAAGGATATTTATTTCAAATTTTTAGAGGTGGCACATGCAAATTTACTTAGGAAGGCAGGGTAATACCGCATATAGGTAGGTATGGTGGACTCATATGGAATAACTTAGGTTCAAGGTTTTTGATGTACAAGCAGAATTCCCACTTAGTACAGGCGAAGGCTAGCAATTAGGTTGAGAAGCGGCTAGCTAGAGAGCAACAACGTTCATGAACATGCATTATGCATAAGTAACATTGGACACTAGCATGAGTAGGATATGAACACCATGAACATAAATATCATAGAGGCTATGTTTGTTTTGATTCAACTACATGCATGAACATGTGCCAATTCAAGCCACTCAAACATTCAGAGGAGGATACCATATCATCATACTACATCACAATCATTTTAACGCAATGTTGATATCGAAGATAAACCATTATCCAATCCTAGCTACTTATGCATGGCATGAGAAACTATAATCTCTAATTGTCATTCCAAACATGTTTGATCATAACGGGCTGAAGCATGGATACTAGGTTAAACATATTTACAAAAATAGAACAGGTCGAGTTCATACCCGTTTCTCTCTGCCACGGCCAGTTCATCGAATATCATCATTATTGCCTTTCATTTGCACGACCGAATGATATGAAAAATAATAATAGTGCAAGAGTGTTGTGGACTAATCTGGAATCTGCAAACATTTTATTCAACAGGAGAAGACAAGGTAAAATGGGCTCTTTGTTAGATCAACAATAATGCATATGAGAACCACTCAATATTTTCATTGTGGTCTTCTCCTTGGTATGACTCAAATAAAAAGAGAAGAAACTAAGAGAAACACACTGAAATATTTTTGGAGTTTTTGGTTTTCTTGAACAAGCAAATAAGAGGGAAAAGCAAAAACAAGAAAAACTATTTACACGGGAAAGCTCGCAACAAGCAAAGGAAGAACAAGGAAATCTTTTTTGGGTTTTCTTTTTAGTGCTACAACAAACTACTCTAGAAATAAAAATCAAAAAGGAAACATGAAATATTTTGGATTTTATCAAAGTTTTTCAAACACACAAAAAAAGAAAGCGAGAAAATATATTTAACATGGATGATACAATGAAAAAGTTTGGACACCGACAAATAAAATAAGTGAACATGAATATAATGTACGTGGAAACACGTACTCCCCCAAGCGTAGGCTTTTGTCCTAACTTGGTAATCGATCAGTAGTCGAACTAGTGAGGATCTGGCACCCATGGATCCCACCGCTGAGGCTCCTCCTCTACTACAGCCTGGTTATTCCGGTAGGCGATGATGTCCTCGGGCATAATCCTGTATCTGCCCCTGGCAAAAGGATCAAACAAAGCAGGTGCAGGCAGTGGAATAATATCATGAGTGTTTTCACTAAAAACACGTTATAAGGACTAGGAATGTTAGGAAAATCGCATGCAATAAACTGGTGGTGTTCCATGGCCGCACGATCTAGGTAAACCTTGGGCAAACGATAATCATGCTGGCGTCTCTAAATGTTAAAGTGAGTCTCCAAGCGAGTAGCGTAAATACCACCATGTATTTTGCCCTTGGATCCGTTAATGTGGAGGCGACGTGCCACGATAGCTCCTAGGCTATAAGTGTTGTCGCCATGAAGTGCGCGACGCAAAACAGCAAAGTCTGGCACGGTAAGTGCACCTACTTTCTCTATATCAAGCAAACACTTAGCAATAAGTAAAGCAAAGTAATGCAAGGCCGGAAAGTGTATGCTAGTGGCCGTGACACCCTATACTCCTCTCTCATCCCCCACCGTAAGAGTGCGGTAAAAGCCATCAAACTCCACGGGTCTAGGCTCAACTAAACTCCACGTAAAGCTTTTTGGAGTAATTCTAATGTCTTTCCTCTCATAATATGCAAGGTATACACCAAGAGGGAGAATTCC
This sequence comes from Triticum urartu, assembly GCF_056163025.1. NCBI lineage: Eukaryota > Viridiplantae > Streptophyta > Magnoliopsida > Poales > Poaceae > Triticum > Triticum urartu. Next base: position 342,877,891 of record NC_141877.1, read on the forward strand.
GGCAGCTAGAAATCTGGACCTGAAAAAGCTACGTCGGGCTACCTATTCTGCACAACTTCAGATGAGCTGAAACTTCATGAGGATTTTTTTTATGGAATATATGAGGAATATTGTAGCCAATAAGTACCAGAGGGGGCCCACCAGGAGGGCACAACCCACCTGGGCGCCAGGGAGCCCGAGCGCACCCTGGTGGGTGGTGCTCTCCTCGTCCCACCTTCGGTACCCATCTTATGGTATATAAGTCATTTTAACCTATAAAAAATAAGAGGAGGACTTTCGGGACGAAGCACCGCTGCCTCGAGGCGAAACTTGGGCAGGAGCAGTTTTTCCCTCCGGCGGAGCGATTCCGCCGGGGGAACTTCCCTCCCAGAGGGGGAAATCATCGTCATCATCATCATCAACAACTCTACAATCTTGGGGAGGGCAATATCCATCAACATCTTCAACATCACCATCTCCTCTCAAACCCTACTTCATCTCTTGTGTTCAATCTTGTTACCGGAACTATATATTGGTACTTGTGGGTGACTAGTAGTGTTGATTACATCTTATAGTTGATTACTATATGGTTTATTTGGTGGAAGATTATATGTTCAGATCTAATATACTATTTAATACACCTCTGATCTTGAGTATGATTATCATTTGTGAGTAGTTACTTTTGTTCTTGAGGTCACGGGAGAAATCATGTTGAAAGTAATCATGTGAAATTTATATGTGTTCGATATTTTGATAGTATGTATGTTGTGATTTCCTTAGTGGTTTCATGTGAATGTCGACTACATGACACTTCACCATATTTGGGCCTAAGGGAATGCATTGTGGAGTAGCAATTAGATGATGGGTTGCGAGAGTGACAGAAGCTTAAACCCCTATAGCGATCCGACCTCAAACGGTCAAATCTCTATGTATAAGTATCATCCCTGGATCGGTAATGTTAACACACACAATACTTGAAGGATTTATAACAGAGTTCAATCACACACTTATTACATCGAATGTAGCGACCAGACCTCAAACAGTCTGATCTCTGTGCATTAGTGTCATCCCTGGATCGATAATGCTGACACGCACAGTACTTGAGGATTTATAACAGAGTAGCAATCACACACTTATTAAATAGAATGTCTCAAAAGAGAACTTATTACAATAAAATATGGCTTAAGGCCATCTAAAATTGATAACAGCGGAAGGCTTGGAATATAAAGTGAGTCCATCAACTCCAACAGCATCACTGAGTGAAAGACAACGACCTATAGCTTCTTACTCGTCGTCTGAAAAGTCTGCAACATGAACGTTGCAGCCCGAAACGGGTTAGCACATGGAATATGTTGGCAAGGTAACACATAGAGTAATGAACAGAATAAATGCTATCACTACATGCATATTTGGCTATTGGTAAGCTCTAGGGTTACAGTTTTGCATAAAGCCAATTTTTTCCTACAACAAAGGAACAAATTTTATTTAACTATCATGTTGGTTGTTAAACATTGAGAAGGTTCCTCCAACTCAATGCCAATTAAGCATCATCATTAAACCCAATCAAATTATATTAAGAGTGATGAGATCAACATGATAATCCAAGAACCAGATACTCAAGATGTCCATAACCAGGGACACGGCTAACCATGATTAGTTTGTACACTCTGCAGAGGTTTGCGCACTTTTCCCGACAAGACTCGAATGCATCCATGGTCGGAGATTCGAGACACAGTCTTTATGAAGCATTAACTCTCTACTCTGGATAGACAATACCACCTACAACCCACTACATCTGCTAGTCTACCTCTTCAAGAGCTTCACGCAACTTACTCAACTATGCCAGAGCCCATAATGGCTTGTGGCTGCACACGGAAGTTTCTAGCATGAATAATCTTATGATCCCTTTGAGCCTGGGTGGCGGGCCGTAGGATGATCACACGGGCCGGGATATCCTAGGACAACGCTGGATTCTCCAGGTGCCCACAAGCAATCCACCCAGATGTGTATTTAAGTAGCCACCTTAAGTTGAACCATTAATTAACAATCTCACATCTATCATGGATACACTCAAACCCAATCCACGTCTACGAGCATACCATAGCAATATAAGCAACGTAGAAGTAACTCCCATAGGTTCGAAAATAAACAGGTGAATAGGTACTACCTCATCTACTTCCCAAAACCCACAATTTAATCAGATCCTAACCATGCAATTGTTTGAGGATTGATCTAATGCAATAAAAATGCGTAGTAAAGAGGCATGATCAAAGTGTTACTTGCCTTGCTGATGATCCGTGAAACCTAGAGACTCGTAGTAGCACGCTTCGCACTCCGGGTACTCTATCACAAACAAACAAGCATACAATAAGAACTCAACTAGAAGCACTGGTAAAACTCAAATAAGAGATCTAACCAGAAATTTCAACTTAAGAACTCCGGTTTGCAAAAAGAATCAAACCAAACGAAGCAACGAAACTCAAACTGCGAAAGAAATAAGATTCGTTTACTAATCTAGACTTAGGTCAAATTTTATAGTAGCAAAATCTTGTTCAAGTTGGTTAAACTAAAAGAGGGCTTCGAAACGAAGATCTAGGCGCTTGAATCGCCTCATTCCGATAAACAAGCGAAAAGTTAAACTAAAACGAAAATAGGGTCAGAAATCGCGATCGAAAATAATCGCGGAAAACCCTGGAAAAAGAAAAATTGACGAACAGGCTAACGAACGAACATTCCCTGTCTGTGGCTAACGAATGAAAACCGTTCGTTAAAACAAATTTACGAACGGGCGTTCGCTAAATAACTAAACCGGAAAAAAATGAAACCGAACGAACCGAAAAGAAAAAACAGATCTAGGGTTCGAAAATAAAAACCGATCGATTTTCCGAAGAACACCGGCGGCGGCGGCTACCTCGTCGGCGGCGGGGTGGGTGGCGGCGGCGACGAGCAGCTCTGGTGGCGGGGTCGGTGGCGGCGACGACGAGCGGCTCCGGCGGCGGGGTCGGTGGCGGTGGGTGGCAGCGGCTCCGGCGGCGGGACGAGCAGCTGCGGCGCGGCGTGTGGCGGCGAACGGTAGCGGCGGCGACGCGTGGCAGCGGCGGCAGCGGCAGCGGCGTGGCTGGTGGCGGGGTCGGGGCTAGGGTTCGGGACGGGGTGGGCTAGCGGGGCCTCGGCTTATAAGGGCCGGCCGGGTGCAGTGTCCTAGTCGGACACGGCCCGGTAAGGCATTGGACTTTTTTTAAAATAATTCCACGTAGAAAAATGAAGAAAAGAAATACTAAACAGACTCCAAAAATCCTGAAATAAATTTTTCCCGTCCTCTAAAAATATAGCGGACAAAGTGTATATTTATTTGGGCCTCTAGTGCAATTTTGAAAAACGCGTTTTTTCCTAATTCAAATAAAATAGCGATAAAAACTCCAAATAAAATCTTATTTGATTTTAATATTAAATATCCAATATTTCTTTATTTTGGGGAAGTCATTTTTATCCCCTCTCTTTTATTTTTATAAAAAAATATTCGAAGAGAAAATAATTAAAATCAAACGATCCTCTTTTCAAAATTTGAGAAAACTCAAATGTGAAAATAACAAAATCCCCAACTCTCTCCGTGGGTCCTTGAGTTGCGTAGAATTTTTAGGATCAAGCCAAAATGCAATAAAATATGATATGCAATGATGATCTAATGTATAACATTCCAAATTGAAAATTTGGGATGTTACAAACCCACCCCCCTTAAGATGAATCTCGCCCTTGAGATTCGGGTTGGCTAGAAAATAGGTGAGTGTGATCCTTCCTTAGGTCTTCCTCTCGTTCCCAGGTGGCTTCATCCTCGGTATGGTGTCTCCACTGAACTTTGCAGAACTTGATAACCTTACTGCGTGTGACTTGGCTGGCAAACTCAAGAATCTTGATTGGTTTCTCCTCGTAGGCCAAATCGGTATCCAACTGAATTGCTTCCAGTGGCACGGTATCTCTCAGAGGGATATCAGCCATCTCTGCGTGGCACTTCTTCAACTGAGAAACGTGGAACACATCGTGAACTCCTGACAGTCCTTCGGGCAATTCCAACTGTAAGCAACTTCTCCCATACGTTCCAAAACTTTGTGTGGTCCCACAAAGCGTGGTGCTAACTTTCCCTTAACTCCAAAACGCTTCACTCCTCGGAGTGGTGATACATGAAGATACACTCTGTCTCCGACTTTGTAAACTGTCTCCTTGCATTTAGAATCCACATAGCTCTTCTGCCTGGACCGGGCTACCTTGAGTCTATCGTGTATCAGCTTAACCTTCTCTTCAGACTCTTATCAAATCTGGTCCAAACAACTCACGGTCTCCAACTTCATCCCACAACAATGGTGTCCTGCACCTCCTTCCGTACAATGCTTCGAAAGGGGCCATCTTCAAACTGGCTTGATAGCTGTTGTTGTAAGAGAACTCTGCATAAGGTAAATTGCCGTCCCAACTAGATCCATAGTCTAGCGCACAAGCTCTCTACATGTCCTCCAGAATCTGATTGACTCTCTCAGTCTGTCCATCTGTCTGCGGGTGAAAAAGCTGTACCGAACTCTACCCTGGTTCCCAAAGTCTCATGCAACTGATTCCAAAACTTTGAGGTAAACTGGGTTCCTCTATATGATACAATGGTCCTCGGAACTCCATGCAGATATACGATCCTGGTCATGTATATCTTTGCCAACTTAGCACTGGTGTAAGTGGTCTTAACTGGGATGAAATGAGCTACCTTCGTCAAACGATCGACTACAGCCCATATAGAGTCATAGCCTGAACAAGTCATGGGTAATCCCGTGATGAAATCCATGCCTAGTTTATCCCACTTCCATTCAGGTATCGGCAATGGTTGTAGCAATCCAGTTGGCTTCTGATGTTCTGCCTTCACTCTCTGGCATACATCACAAACTGCTACATACTCCGCAATATCCTTCTTCATTCCGGTCCACCAGAAGCTATCCTTCAAATCCGAATACATCTTGGTATTTCCTGGGTGAATCGAATACGGCGAATCATGGGCCTCATGCAGAATCAACTTCCTGATCTCCGGATCATTTGGCACATATGCGCGGTCCTCAAACCATAGGGTATTGTGCTCATCCTCACGAAATCCCTTAGCTTTTCCTTTGCTCATTCTTTCCTTTATCTCGGCAATCTCCTTGTCCATCTTCTGAGCTTCTCGGATCTTATCCATCAAAGTTGACTGAATCTCTAGTGCGGCTATAAAACCCCTCGGAACTATTTCCAAACATAGCTCACGAAGATCCTCTGCTAGCTCCTTGGGTAATCCTCCGGTCATGAGTGTATTGACATGACTCTTGCGTCTCAACGCATCGGCTACTATGTTAGCCTTTCCTGGATGACAATGCAACTTCATATCATAATCCTTAAAGAGCTCCAACCATCTCCTTTGCCTGAGATTCAACTCCTTCTGCGTGAAGATATACTTCAAACTCTTGTGATCCGTGTACACCTCACATGGTTTCCGATGAGAAAATGTCTCCATGTCTTCAACGCATGCACTACAACTGCTAACTCCAAATCATGGGTAGCATAATTCAACTCATGGGGTTTAAGCTGTCGTGAGGCATATGAAACAACTCTTCCCTCCTACATAAGCACTGCTCCAAGTCCTCGACAAGAAGCGTCGCAATACACCTGGTAATCATTGCGTTGGTCTGGAAGAATCAACACTAGAGTTGTAACTAAGTGTTTCTTCAACTCCTGAAAACTGGCCTCACATTCCTCAGTCCATTTGAACTTGGTGTCCTTCTTCAACAACTCTGTCATGGGCTTTGCAATCTTCGAGAAATTCTCAATGAACCTCCGGTAGTATCCTGGGAGTCCAAGAAAACTCCGGATCTCTCCAACTGACGTGGGTGCTTCCCAATTTGTCATAGTGGCAACCTTGGTAGGGTCTACTACTATTCCTTCTCCGGATATAACATGTACAAGGAATCCAACTTCCTTCAACCAAAACTCACACTTGCTGAACTTGGCATATAACTGGTGTTCTCTGAGCTTCCCAAGTACCAGACGCAAATGCTCTTTATGCTCCTCTTCATTCTTCGAGTAGACTAGAATATCATCAATGAACACCACGACGAACTTATCCAAAAACTCCATAAACACCTTGTTCATCATGTTCATAAAATAGGCAGGTGTGTTAGTCAGACCAAATGACATAACAGTATACTCATATAGCCCGTACCTTGTGGTAAAAGTTGTCTTAGGTATATCCTGCTCTCGAATCTTCAGCTGGTGGTAACCTGATCGCAGATCGATCTTGGAAAACACCTTAGCTCCTTGCAGCTAGTCAAAAAATCATTTATCATCGACAGTGGGTGCTTGTTCTTGATTGTTACTTCATTCAACCCTCGACAATCAACAACCATCCTCAACGATCCATCCTTCTTCTCCACTAGAAGCACTGGTGATCCCCAAGGTGACGACCTTGGGAGAATATAGCCTTTATCCAGTAATTCCTTAATCTACTTCTTAATTTCCTCTAAATCCTTAGCGGGCATCCTCTACGGTCTCTTAGATATTGGCCATGTGCCTGGCAAAAGCTCGATCAAAAACTCAATGTCTCTATCCGGTGGCATGCCTGGCAACTCTTCTGGAAATACATCCGAGAAATCCTTCACCACTGGTACTTCCTCCTGTACAACTCCTGAAAAGGAATTCACTTGAGTCCTATTCGGCACATGCCGGGATACATACTTGATCCTTCTTCCTTCTGGGGTGGTAAGCAAAATCGACTTACTGGCGCAATCAATGTTCCCTCCATACTTCGATAACCAATCCATGCGTAATATCACATCCAGTCCTTGTGACTCCAATACTATTAGGTCTGAGGGAAACAGGTAGTTACCAATCCTTAATGGTAACCAATCACACCATAGGCTAGCCATATACTCTACTCCTGGCGAGGTTACTAACATGGGTGACCTAAGGGCTTGGGTTGGCAATTTAAACTTATCCACAAATCCCCTTGATATGTATGAATGCGACGCACCAGTATCAAAAAGAACGATTGCATTAAATGACTTAACCAAAAACTTACCTATTACTGCATCGGGTTGCGCTTCAACCTCCTCCACGCTAATGTGGTTCACTTGTCCCCTGTTGAAAGGGTTGGGCTTCTTCCCAGATCTTCCATTTTCATTCCCATTCTTTGCTTCAGAACACTCCGTGGCATAATGTCCATTCTTCCCGCACTTGAAACACGTAATGTGACTTAGATCCTTCTTGGCGGGCGTTGCTAGGTTGGTACGGTTCTGGCCGTTGCTTCCTCCATTACCATTCCCATTCCGGGGGCCACTATGGTTGTGCGCAATCCCTCAATTATGATTGTGACCTCCATGGTTATGTTGAAGGGGTCCTCCCGAGTTCGGGGTAAAACAGGGTCTCTGCTGAGCTCCAGAATTGTACTTCCCTTGTCCATACTTCCTCTTGTGGTTGTCAATTTGCTGCTGCTTCCCTTCAATCATGAGAGCTCTATCTACCAACTCCTGGTAGTTATTGAAGGTTGCCACCATCAGCTGCATGCTCAGCTCATCGTTCAGTCCTTCCAGAAACTTCTCCTGTTTAGCGGCATCCGTAGCGACGTCATCTGGGGCATAATGTGCTAGCTTACTAAAGTCATCCACATACTGGCCAACGGTGCGTCCTCCTTGGCGTAAGTTGCGAAACTCGCGCTTCTTCATGGCCATAGCTCCTTCTGATACATGGGCAGTGCGAAAAGCCTGCTGAAACTAGTCCCATGTAACAGTGTCGATGGGGTAAGTGGCTATGAAATTCTCCCACCATGATGTTGCGGGTCCATCAAGCTAATGTGCGGCAAAACGCACTCTCTCCGCATCTGTGCATCCTGCAGTGGTCAACTCCCTTCCAATCTTGCGGAGCCAATCATCTACAACTATCGGCTCGGTGCTACCGGAGAACACCGGCGGATTCAGCCTTAGAAAATGGGCTAAGTGATCAACAGGTGGTGGTGGTGGTGGGTTGTTGTTATTGTTCCCCTGATTCTTATTCTGGACTAGTATCTGCATCAATGCATTCTGCTGCTGGATCAACTGAGTGAGCTCTGGCAGGAAAGCAAATCCATTGTCGCATCTTGGAGGCATCTGCTGGGTTTAGAAAAGGTGAGAAAACAAAATAGAATGAGGTCTAGGGGAAAAACACTACCCATATGCACATGAGACAAACACACTCATATCACTTCAATCAATTCAAACAAGGGCATACAATCGGTCTAACTATCGTTACAAAAGTGCTCGGACTATACTATATACATGGGGGGAATTTCTACTACTAATATGGTGGTCGACTAGAAAAATTGATTGGTGGAAGACTCCATAATATGTGCTCCAGCTTCATCAACAAAGTCATCATCGCTATCGTCGGGGTCCGAGTCGGTGTCGTCGATGATGATGTAGTTCTCTGGGCAAGTGGAATCATCGTCTTCTCCTCTTGGCGCGGGGTCTCCCATGAAAACTCGTAGCTTCCTTGTTAGGTCGTCATTCTTCTCCACGAGTATCGTCATTTCCTCCTCATATCCATCTCGTGTAGACTTGAGTTCTTTCTACAACTCCGTGATCCTGGTCATTGACTTCTTCAGATCTATCATGCATGCGCACATCTGGTCCTAGCGACAAATGTGCTGATTAAACTCCTGGATGAAAGCTGCAATGTACCTATCCTTCCTGGTGCTGATCATCTCCCATTGCTCATCTCGGCGCCCACAAATCTTGTAAATAGTATCCTTGAGATCCTTGTGGTAAACTTCTCCTATGCGTCCCATGGTGATGTGGGCTGCCATGCTCTTGCCTACACTCCAGGTTGGTGCATCAAAGGAAAACTCTATGGGCTCAGTGACTGGCGTGAACGTCCTTCCTGGAACTTGAACTCGAATCATCCAACGCTCGTCTTCTGGTAAAGTGCTGTTGTAGGTCCCGGTGAAGCTTGGTATTCCGATGTTCCGGTATCTAGTAACTTCCTTCAAGTGTCGTCCAAAAGGTGTATCTTCATCCGGTTGCGCAAACTTGTTCCTTGCATCCGCCATCCCAAAGAGTAGAAAAGAGAGAGGAGTCAGAAATGAGAAAAGAGTAGTGATCTAGGGCTTTAGCTTAGTGGTCGTGTCCTACAGTCAGCGTGTGCTCTGATACCATCTTGTAGCGACCAGACCTCAAACAGTCTGATCTCTGTGCATCAGTGTCATCCCTGGATCGGTAATGCCGACATGCACAGTGCTTCAGGATTTATAACAGAGTAGCAATCACACACTTATTACATCGAATGTCTCAAAAGAGAACTTATTACAATAAAATATAGCTTAAGGCCATCTAAAATCGATAATAGCGGAAGGCTTGGAAGATAAAGTGAGTCCATCAACTCCAACGGCATCACTGAGTGAAAGACAACGACCTATAGCTCCTTACTCGTCGTCTGAAAAGTCTGCAACATGAATGTTGCAGCCCGAAATGGGTCAACACATGGAATATGCTGGTAAGGTAACACATAGAGTAATGAACAGAATAAATGCTATCACTACATGCATATTTGGCTGGTGGTAAGCTCTAGGGTTATAGTTTTGCATAAAGCCAATTTTTCCCTACAACAAAGGAATAAATTTTATTTAACTATCATGGTCGTTGTTAAACATTGAGAAGGTTCCCCCAACTCAATCCCAATTAAGCATCATCATTAAACCCAATCAAATTATATTAAGAGTGATGAGATCAACATGATAATCCAAGAACCAGATATTCAAGATGTCCATAACCGGGGACACGGCTAACCATGATTAGTTTGTACACTCTGCAGAGATTTGCGCACTTTTCCCCACAAGACTCGAATGCATCCATGGTCGGATATTCGAGACACAGTCTTTATGAAGCATTAACTCTCTACTCTGGATAGACAATACCACCTACAACCCACTACATCTGCTAGTCTACCTCTTCAAGAGCTTCACGCAACTTACTCAACTATGCCAGAGCCTATAATGGCTTGTGGCTGCACATAGAAGTTTCTAGCATGAATAATCTTATGATCCCTTTGAGCCTGGGTGGCGGGCCGTAGGATGATCACACTGATCCTCCGGGATACCCTCTGACAACATTGGATTCTCCAGGTGCCCACAAGCAATCCACCCAGATGTGTATTTAAGTAGCCACCTTTAGTTGAACCATTAATTAACAATCTCACATTTGTCATGGATACACTCAAACCCAATCCACGTCTACGAGCATAGCATAGCAATATAAGCAACGTAGAAGTAACTCCCATAGGTCTGAAAATAAACAGGTGAATAGGCACTACCTCATCTACTTCCCAAAACCCACAATTTAATCAGATCATAACCATGCAATTGTTTGAGGATTGATCTAATGCAATAAAACTGCGTAGTAAAGATGTATGATCAAAGTGTTACTTGCTTTGCTGATGATCCGTGAAACCTAGAGACTCGTAGTAGCACGCTTCGCACTCTGGGTACTCTATCGCAAACAAACAAGCATATAATAAGCACTCAACTAGAAGCACAGGTAAAACTCAAATAAGAGATCTAACTAGAAAGTTCAACTTAAGAACTCCGGCTTGCAAAAAGAATCAATCCAAACGAAGCAATGAAACTCAAACTGTGAAAGAAACAAGATCCATTTACTAATCTGGACTTAGGTCAAATTTTACAGTAGCAAAATCTTGTTAAAGTTGGTTAAACAAAAAGAGGGCTTCGAAACGAAGATCTAGGCACTTGAATCGCCTGATTCCGATAAACAATCGAAAAATTAAACTAAAACGAAAATCGGGTCAGAAATCACGATCGAAAATAATCGCGGAAAACCCTGGAAAGAAAAACTAACAAACAAGCTAACAAACGAACAGGCTAACGAACGAACGTTCGCTGTCTGTGGCTAATGGATGAAAACCGTTCGTTAAAAGGAACGTACTAACGGGCGGTCGCTAAATAACTAAACTAGAAAAAAGTAAAACTAAATGAACCGAAAAGAAAAGAAAAACAGATCTAGGGTTTGAAAATAAAAACCGATCAGTTTTCCGACGAAAACCGGTGGCGGCGGGGTCGGTGGCGGCGGCGACGAGCGGCTCCGGCGGCGGGGTCGGTGGCGGTGGGCGGCGGCGGCAGCGGCGGCGGGATGGGCGGCGGCGGCGCAGCTGGTGGCGGGGTCGGGGCTAGGGTTCGGGACGGGGTGGGATGGCGGGGCCTCGGCTTATAAGGGCCGGCCGGGTGCAGTGTCCTAGTCGGACACGGCCCGGTAAGGCGGTGGACTTTTTTTTAAAATAATTTCGCATAGAAAAACGAAGAAAAGAAATACTAAACGGACTCCAAATATCTTGAAGTAAATTTTCCCTGTCCTCTAAACATGTAGCGGACAAAGTGAACATTTATTTGGGCCTCTAATGCAATTTTGGAAAACGCAGTTTTTCCTAATTCAAATAAAATAGCGATAAAAACTCCGAATAAAAATCTTATTTCATTTTAATATTAAATCTCCAATATTTCTTTATTTTGGGGAAGTCATTTTTATCCCCTCTATTTTATTTTCATAAAATAAATATTCGAAGAGAAAATAATTAAAATCAAACGATCCTCTTTTCAAAATTTGAGAAAACTCAAATGTGAAAATAACGAAATCCCCAACTCTCTCCGTGGGTCCTTGAGTTGCATAGAATTTCTAGGATCAAGCCAAAATGCCATAAAATATGATATGCAATGATGATCTAATGTATAACATTCAAAACTAAAAATTTGGGATGTTACTTCGAATGTCTCAAAAGAGAGACAACTTAATACAATAATATGGCTGAAGGCCATCTAATTAAGATAACAGCGAAAGCTTCGAAGATAAAATGAGTCCATCAACTCCAACGGCATAGCTGAGTGCACGACAACGACCTAGCGCACCTTACTCTTCGTGTGAAAACTCTGCAACATAATACATTGCAGCCTGTGTAGGTCAGCACATGGAATATGCTGGCAAAATAACACTATAGAGCAATGAACATGCAACATCTATAACTATATGAAAAATTTGGCTGGTGGAGGCTCTATGGTTATTTTCGCAGAAAGCTAGTTTTTCCCTACAACAAAGGAATAGATTTTATTTAACTACAAAGTTTGTTGAAAACATTGAGAAGGTTCCTCCAACTCAATCCCAAATTAAATAATCATTAACCCAACAAGTTAATTAAGTAAAGTGATGAGATCCAATCAACAATTCGAGTACCAGATACTCAAGATGTCCATAACCGGGGACACGACTAACCATGATTAGTTTATACACTCTGCAGAGGTTTGCGCACTTTTCCCCACAAGACTCAATCTCCTCCGTTGGATTTCTTGCACTACATGGTGTTTGAGAAACGGATGACCCAGACACGGTCTTTCAGAAGCATTAACTATTTACTCTGGGTAGACAGTACCACCTACATCCCCTACATCTGCTAGCCTACCACTGAAATAGGTCACACAACATACTCAACGATGACAGAGCCCATAATGGCTTGTGGCTGCACACGGAAGTTTCTAGCATGAATAATTTTATGATCCCTTTGAGCCTAGGTGGCAACCCGTAGGATGATCACACGGGTAGTCCGGGATATCCCAGGACAACACTGGATTGCTCCAGGTGCCTAGACAACCACTGGGTGCTCCAGGGTGCCTCAACCAATCCACCCAAATGTGTATTAAAGTAGCCATATTAAGTTTTACCATTAATTAAAACTCTCACATCTGTCATGGATCACTCAAACCCAAACCACATCTACGAGCATAGCATGGCAATATAAGCATAACGTAGAAGTAACTCCCAATACCCACATGTTAAACAGATCCTACTCACGCAATGTTTGAGGATTGAAACTAATGCATAAAAACTGGGTAATAAGGGATATGATCAAAGTGTTACTTTCCTTGCTGACGATCTGAAAACCCTAGTGACTCGTAGTAGCACGCTTTGCACTCCGGAAACTCTATCATGAACAAACAATAACATACATAAGAACTCAATAATAATACACGAGGGTAAAACTCAAATGAGAAGATCCAAACTGAAAGTTCAACTGAAGAGCTTCGATTTGCAAAAAGAATCAACCAAATCGGAGCAACGAAACTCAAACTATGGTCAAAAGAAGTTCGAATTCAAATCTTCTTGAAACCTAATTTTAAATTGTGAAAACCATGTTCAAGTTGATTATCTAGAAAGAGGGGAAAGTACGAAGATTTTGGCGTTGGTTTCACTGGATTTGCACAAGCGAGCAAAAAGTAACGAGGGTTTGAAGATCAGGGACTAATCTGTGAGAAAAGTATTCGCGGATAGGTCCCTAGCCGAAAAATAAAATAAAGAAAAAACCCTGACGAACAAACGTTCGCTATGAATCCCTAACGAACGAAAACTTTTGTTACCGAGGATTAACGAACGAACGTCCACAGATTAAAACCGATTGGAAAACCGAGAGAAAAACCCTAAAAAATAAACCAGAGAAAACCGAGGGAAAAACCGGATCGGGTTTTTACTGGTTAACCAGAAGAAATCGCCGGCTTTGACGACAGCGGAATCCGGGGAGACGGCGCGGTGGCAGCGGCGGCTCGCGGCGACGGTGCGATGGTGCGGTGGTGCGGAGCGGTGGGTGGCAGCGCGGCACGCAACCGGTGGTGGCGGCTGTAGCAGCGGGCGGCAGGTAGTGGCGCTGCGGTGGCGGGGCGGGGTGAGGAGGAGGGGCGGCGGGTGGCGGCACTTATAAAGGCCCGAGGGGGTCTGCCTTGCGGGAGGGGGCGCCGAGAGGAGTCCGGCTCGGATTCTCGAGCTCCGGCGGCGGCGGCGGCATGGAGTCCTCTTGCGGGAGGAAGGCGGCGCGCAGCGGGCCGACCTGTTCGGTTGGGCCTTCGGCCCAGTCGGGCGGGATGTTTTAAAAAAAATTAATTTCGCCCGACAGAAAAATCCTAATAAAATATAAAAAACATTCCAAAAATACCAGAAATAATTTTCGCCGTCTAAACATAATATTTAGAACAAAGTGAACATTTTTCTGGCCTAAAAATGCAATTTTCAAAAATGCATTTTTTCTAATTCGAATAAAATAGCAAATAAAATATAAATTTGATTTTAAAATTTCTCCTGCACTATTCCTCTCTTTTGAAGAATTCATATTATCTTCACTCTTTTATTTTTTTAATGTTGGAAATAATTGAGAGAAAAATATTAAAATCAAATTGATCCTCTTTTCAAATTTGAGAAAATTCAAATATGAAAATTTATGAAATCCCCAACTCTCTTCTTGGGTCCTTGAGTAGCTTAAGATTTCTAGGATCTCAACCAAAATGCAAATAAAATATGATATGCATATGATGACCTATGTATAACATCCAAATTGAAAATTGGGATGTTACAACCCTAGTTTATGCACTATTCTGTAAGGGACCGATTGGATCCAAAAGTTTAATGCTATGGTTAGAATTTATTTTTAATATTTTTCTCGTAGTTGTGGATGCTTGCGGGAGGGTTAATCGTAAGTAGGAGGTTTGTTAAATTAAGAACAACACCTAAGCACCGGTCCACCCACATATCAAATTATCAAAGTAGCGAACACAAATCAAACCAACATGATGAAAGTGACTAGATGAAATTCCCGTGTACCCTCAAGAACGCTTTGCTTATCATAAGAGACCGCTTTGGCATGTCCTTTGCCTCAAAAGGATTAGGCTAACTTGCTGCACTTTTGTTACTACTATTGTTACTTGCTCGTTACAAATTATCTTGCTATCAAACTACTATGTTACTTACAATTTCAGCACTTGCAGACATTACCTTGCTCAAAACCACTTGTCATTTCCTTCTGCTCCTAGTTGGGTTCGATACTCTTACTTATCGAAATGAGCTACAATTGATCCCCTATACCTGTGGGTCATCAAGGCTATTTTCTGGCGCCGTTGTCGGGGAGTGAAGCGCCTTTGGTAAGTGGAATTTGGTAAGGAAACATTTATATAGTGTGCTGAAACTTATTGTCACTTGTTACTATGGAAAACAATCCTTTGAGGGGTTTGTTCAGGGTATCTTCACCTCGTCCAGAACCACAATTAGCTACCCCTCAACCTACTGCACCTACTGAAAATATTGAATACAAAATTCCTTTGGGTATGATTGTAACACCCCGGATGTAATTTACCTTATCTGTATCCCAACTCTTGCCGTTTCCGGTGCTAAGTTATTTTATTTTCCTCGGTGTCGGGTTTTTGTCTTCGTGTGTTGTTGCTTTTGTCATGCATCTCATATCATGTCATCATGTGCATTGCATTTCCATACGTGTTCGTCTCATGCATCCGAGCATTTTCCCTGTTGTCTGTTTTGCATTCCGGCGCTCCTATCTCCTCCGATGCCCCTTTCTACCTCTTTTCGTGTGTGGGGGTTAAACATTTCCGGATTGGACTGAGACTTACCATGTGTCCTTGGTTTACTACCCGTAGACCGCCTGTCAAGTTTCATACCATTTGGACTTCGTTTGATACTCCAACGGTTAACCGAGGGACCGAAAAGGCCTCGTGAGTATTGCAGCCCAACACCCTTCCAATTTGGCCCAAAACCCACCTAAACCCTCTCCATCATCTAGAGCGTTCGATCACGATCGCGTGGCCACAAACCGCACCTCATTTGGAGCTTCCTAGCTTCCTCTATGCCTATAAATAGCTCCTCCTCCAAAAATCCCGGGTCTTCTTCCCCCCTAACCCTAAATTTCCGCTCCCCGCGCCGCCGGACGTGTCCGGAGCGGACCGGACGCGTCCGCCACCACCTCCGCGCCTATCACCGCCTGCCACGTGGCCCGCCGACCTCCACCACCGCCGCGGCCCGTCCCGGCCCGCGACCGGCCCTCCCCGTCGCCTCCTGGGCCGCGCCCCTGCGCCCGACGCTGCCGCCTCCTTCCCGTCGCCCGGCGTCGCCCCCTACGCCGCGCCGCCACACGCCATCGTCGCCGGCGCCCGACGCTGACCGGACGCCGCCCTCGCCGCCCACCGGCCGCCGCGTCCGCGGCCACCTCGCCACACCTCGCCACGCCCGGTGCCAGCCCCGCTCATCGCCGCCGCGCGCCGTGACCTCGTCGCCGGCCAGATCTGGCCACGGGCCAGCCGGATCCGAACGTCCCCTTCCTCTCGGGTGAAGCCCCGGCCCGACTCCAGCGAGCACGAACCCGCCTCGGTTCGTGTGCGTTCGTCAGCTACAGTAGATCCAGATCTGGGATCTTTGCACTCGGTTGACTTTTATCCCGTAACCCTAATTTTTTTAGGCTTTTCATCATGCCGTAACTCTCTCATCGTAGATCGGATTTGTGCGTGTAGCATATCAAAATGTTCTTCTCGACGAGTACATCATTTCATATCATTGCATCATTTTCATTTGAGCTCACCTTGGTGCCCGAAATGCTGTTGGAAGAGGACTATGTGATGAATTTGTCACATCTCTTTCATCAAATAGCTTTTTGTCATTTTTGCCATGATTAATGTGTGCATGATATGATCCTGAGCTCTACATGTGTTTTTTTATATGCCATTCCATCTTTGCAGAGGTGCTTGCCATGTATTTTTTTAATATTTGTGGTGACTAGGACAAGCTTGCAAAGTAGTGTAATCGGTAATGCTGATTTCAGGGACTTCGAATTTCACTAAGTCCTTGCTCTGTTTTTGTCGTTATGCCATATGTTCATGTTGTTTCCTAGTGATCCGTGCCTCTTTTGAGGATGATCATTAAGAATGTTTTGTTACCATTATGGTGCTCTATCCATCGATGTCTTTGTTTGCAATTATGGAGCAACCTAGCTTGATTCAATTGAGCTCTACTTTTGCTATTAAGTGAATCCTGGCAGATTGTTGACATGATTAGCGATTTTGCCGAGGATGTTGCTATTGATCCGTGCATGCTATGTTGTTGTTCTTCCCATGTCTTGCTCCTATGCCATGTATTCTTGATGGGTGTATGCTTAGTTTGTCATGCCATGCTCTGTAGTGAGTGCATCGAGCTCGTAAACATGCCTACTCGTTAACTGATTTGCATGCTCCAATTTTTCACCAAGTCTGAGATCTGTTTATATTTTTGCCATGTTCACATGCTTGCAATTGTATTTTCTGATCCCTTTTGGCTCAAGGTCACTAAGGGACTTTTGTTAAGTGCTTTAAGTAGCTTCATTTATTGCCTTGCTTTGCCATGTTAAGTTCCGGCAGCATGTAGTTTTAATGCTCTAAAGTGTGCTTCCTGATGATAAATTCCAGACGTGTTAATTTCACTAAGTCTGAAACCTGTTATCATTTGCATTTTTGCCATGCTTGTTTGAACCTGTTAATGGACGAATTAGCCGTAGCTCAGTGTTCATCTTTTGTCAAGCTTCATGAGTGGATTCCTGCCATGTATTTTGTTGTCATGTTTGAGTGCTGTAGCATATATATCTTGATGCATTTAGTTGGTCACTTGCTGATTATCGCAGACCGGTGCCATATTTGTTTTGCTTGACATTTCCAAACCGTGCATCCGATTCCGGTGATCTTTATATCGATTTCAACCGAAATCACCTCACCTTTCCAGTGGCACTCTCGGATTTCCATGTTGAGGCCAGGTTCAATCATTCCTTGTCAAATCTTGCATATGCATCACATACCTCATCCCGCATATCATACCATGTTTGCATCATGTTGTTTGAGCATTGCACGTGGTTGATTGTCGAGGATGTTTTGTAACCGGGATGACGAGCCTGATCGGAATGTCTCGGGAGAAGGAATATCCTTCGTTGACCGTGAGAGCTTGTGATGGGCTAAGTTGGGACTCCCCTGTAGGGATTTGAACTTTCGAAAGCCGTGCCCGCGGTTATGGGCAGATGGGAATTTGTTAATGTCTGGTTGTAGATAACATGAAACTTAACTTAAATAAAATGAATCAACCGCGTGTGCAACCGTGATGTTCTCTTCTCGGCGGAGTCCGGGAAGTGAACACGGTGTTGGAGTAATGCTTGATGTAGGTTGTCTAGGTTCACTTCTTGATCATAGTTGTTCGACCGTGCTTTTGCCTTCTCTTCTCGCTCTCTTTTGCGAACAGGTTAGCCACCATATATGCTAGTCACTTGCTGCAGCTCCACATCATACCTTGCCTTTACCTATAAGCTTATATAGTCTTGATCGCGAGGGTGCGAGATTGCTGAGTCCCCGTGACTCATAGATTACTTCCAAAACCAGGTGCAGGGACCGATGATACCGCTCCAGACGATGTGCTTGAGCTCAAGTGGGAGTTTGATGAAGACTCTCGCCGTTACTATGTGTCTTTCCCAGATGATCAGTAGTGGTGCCCAGTTGGGGCGATCGGGGATCGTGTCGCATGTGGGGGTTTGATCTTTATTTTGGTACCGTAGTCGGACCATGAGTGTATTGGATGATTGTAATGTTATTCATGTATTTGTGTGACGTGGCGAGTGTAAGCCAACTATGTACCTTTTCCCCTTTTATCTATTTACATGGGTTTTTGTGAAGATTACCTTACTTGCGACATTGCTTTCAATGCGGTTATGCCTCTAAGTCGTGCTTCGACACGTAGGAGATATAGCCGCATCGAGGGCGTTACAAGTTGGTATCAGAGCCTTCCCCGACCTTAGGAGCCCCCTGCTTAATCGAATCGTTGGCGTTGTTGAGTCTTGAAAAATGTTTTGAGTCATTTAGGATTATATATATCGGAGAGTTTAGGAATTCTTTTTACTCCCCAGTCCCTTCATTGCTCTGGTAGGGCATCCTGACGTAGAGTTTTGACTCTTCTCTTCTCAAATTTCACTAAAAAAATTTAAGATCACGCGGGTATCTTGGAATCGTTCCGATCGATTTGTGATGAGAACATTGTTCTTGGTGCCTCCTGTCATTTAGGGGTTGTGGCAGTGTCCCGAGGAGTTGAGCTCCGAGGTGTTGTCGTCACAATTTTATCGTTGAGATTCTGGAATATCTGAGTTTTGCCGACATCGAAAATATCTTTTATGTAGTTGTTGGTGAGATAACCTCGACGCCACCCAGTACTGGGGCGGGAGTTCGGGAGTATTGCCATAACTTGTATAACGGATGCTTTTCGAAGGTTGAGGTAGATGATTTCCAAAGTTTTTCTCGGTTATGTGTTGAAGGATGGATACAGCTGGATGTAGGATTTGCTAGATTTGGGTGAGATATTATGCTTCCCCTGTATCCCCAACACCTGATTGCATAACCGGAAAGGTTCGGGAGTTTCATAGGTGGGAATTCTTGTAGCTCTAGTTCTTCTTCCGCGGATATTTGGTTTGGGATTGGGTAATCCTCACCAAGTATTCGTTCTTGTCCATACCTTGTTTTTATTCTTCTACCTCAATTCTAAGTGGCTTCTCAATTTATGGATATGTGACCATTTCAATTGGAATGCATTCGTTCATTTTGCTCGGATGTGAAGACTATATGTTGCAATTTCAACCCATTTGATTCAGCTTCAATAATTGTCTGTCAGTGTGCTAACGGATGTCAACCTCTTCAGGATGGCTCCTCCAACGCGCACGACTCCGAATCCTGATCCGCCACCACCACCTCCACCTTCGGAGGCATGGCAAGCTGTGATGGCCGCTACCAATGCAAACACGCAGCTGATCATGCAACTTCTTCAAGAGCGCAACCAAGGGAATCAGGGCTAGGGCAACAATCAGAACCACTTTGCTACACTCAACCAGTTCCTTGCTAACCAGCCAAAGACCTTCAGCAATTGTGTTGAGGCAACAGACGCTGATGATTTGCTCATGGACATATGCAAGCATTTTGAGTGCAGTAACATCAGGCCTGAGGACTTTGTCAAGTTCGCTTCCTTCCAACTCAAGGACCAAGCTGCAGAATGGTTTCAGCAGTACAAAGATTCTAGAGGAGGCCGTGTGATTACCTGGGATGAATTCCGTCAAGACTTCAAAGCTCATCATATTCCTCAGAGTGTGGTTTAGAGCAAGTGTGAGGAATTCCGCAACCTGAAGCAAGGCACTATGTTTGTTTACGAGTACAACAAAATGTTCCAGAAGCTCACCCGTTTTGCTAAGCAAGATGTCCCTGACAAGAAGAGCATGATATATCAGTTCAGGGGTGGTCTCAGAGAAGAAATCCAGCTAGCTCTCGTCCTCTTTGAGCCCAAGAGGTACGATGAGTTCTACAACATGGCAATGAAGCAAGAGACTGCTCAACTGAAGTGCGATGCTTCCAAGAAGCGAGTCAGAGATGCAACTCCTTCTTCCTCAACTCAAGTGGCTAAGCAGCAGAAGTATTGGCTTCCTCCTCCTCCGTTCCGTCGGCCTTATCAGTAGAAGAGCAAAGGTGGCAGTGGATCTTCCCACCCACCCAACCCTGGCTTTCAGAACAAGACTTCATCTCAAGCTCCAAGATTAAGTGCTCTGTATCACCATCCGCTTTCAGAGGTCATGTGCAACAAGTGCCAACATAAGGGTCACTATGCCAACAAATGCTTCAATCAGAGGCGTCTCCCTCCTCCTCCTCCTGTGAGATCTACAAGTACAGCTGTGGTCAAGCATAACCCCAAGCACGCCAAGGTCAACTTGATGAATGCAGCTCCGGCAGAGGACTCGTCAGATGTCATCATGGGTAACCTTCCTGTTAACGATATTCCTGCAAAAGTTCTTTTTGACACTGGTGCATCACATTGTTTCATCTCAAGACCTTTTGCATCTAAGCATGAGTTGTCTTTGCAAGTTTTGCCTAGACCGATATCAGTTGTCTCTCCCGGTAGGCGCATGAATGCTAACTCCATTGTTCCGGATGTTACTGTCACTTTGGGTGACTACAAGTTTCTTTCTTCTCCTACTGTTCTTGGTGACTCGGATATTGATCTTATTCTCGGAATGGATTGGCTTTCTAAGCACAAGGCTCAGCTTGATTGTGATGCCAGGCAGATTCAATTGACTCATTCGTCTGAGGATGTAATTGTCTTTGCCGCAAGGGATGATACCATTCGTCTGTTTTCTCTCAATGAGAAGGGTGAACCGGATGCCATCTCTCAAATTCCAGTCATTTGCGAATATCAAGATGTCTTTCCAGAAGAGCTTCCAGGAATGCCTCCGCACTGGCCAGTTGAATTCGTCATCGATCTTGAGCCTGGCATGGAACCTGTTTGCAAACGCCCTTACAAGCTTGGACCTGAAGAGTTGAAGGAGCTGAAGAAGCAACTCGATGTACAAGAGCGTATGGGTCTCATCCGACCTAGTTCTTCTCCGTTGGGTTGTGGAGTTCTTTTTGTGAAGAAGAAGAAGGATGGAGCTGACCGACTTTGTGTTGACTACCGTCCATTGAACAAGAAGACTATAAAGAACAAGTACCCACTTCCCAACATCAACGAGCTGTTTGAACAACTCAAAGGTGCTCAAGTATTCTCCAAGCTTGATCTTCGTATGGGCTATCACCAGATTCGAATTCGTGAGCAAGATATCCCCAACACGGCTTTCAGAACAAGCTATGGTTCATATGAATACACTATCATGTCTTTTGGCCTCGTCAACGCTCCTCCGAATTTCTCTCGCATGATGAACTTCATCTTCAACCCCTACACAAATGACTTTGTCTTGGTCTACCTCGATGACATTTTGGTCTTTTCCAAGAATAAGGAAGATCATGCCAAGCACTTGCGTTTGGTGCTCGATAAGCTCAGAGAACATTAGTTCTACGCCAAGTTCTCAAAGTGCGAGTTTTGGCTCGATGAGGTTCTCTATCTTGGACATATCATCTCTGCCAAGGGCATAGCGGTGAATCCTGAGAAGGTGTCTGCAATTGTGAATTGGGAACCACCTCAGAACATGAAGCAACTCCGCAGCTTCCTTGGTCTCGCAAGCTATTGTCGAAGGTTCGTTGAGAACTTTTCAAAGATCGTGAAGCCTCTTTCCAACCTTCTTCATAAGCATGTCAAGTACGTTTGGTCTCCTGAATGTGACATCGCTTTCAACACCCTGAAAGAGAAATTAGTCACTGCTCCAGTTCTGACTCCTCCTAATGAATCCAAACCGTTCGAGGTCTTCTGCGATGCCTCTCTTCAAGGTCTTGGTGCAGTGTTGATGCAAGAGAAGAAAGTTGTGGCCTATACTTCTCGCCAGTTGAAGCCCAACAAGAAGAACTACCCCACTCATGACCTCGAGTTGGCGGCAGTTGTGCATGCTCTTTTGACTTGGAGACATCTCTTATTGGGAAGAAAAGTGGACATCTTCACTGACCACAAGAGTCTCAAGTACATCTTCACTCAGCCTAATCTCAACCTCAGGCAGACTCGTTGGGTCGAAATGATTCAAGAGTATAATCCGAGCATCGAATATACTCCAGGCAAGGCCAATGTAATTGCTGACGCATTGAGCAGGAAGGCTTACTGCAACAGTTTGATTCTCAAGCCTTACCAACCCGAGCTTTGTGAAGCTTTCCGCAAACTCAATCTGCAAGTTGTTCCTTAAGGTTTCCTCGCCAACCTTCAAGTCTCTCCTACTTTGGAAGATCAGATTCGCGAGGCTCAACTTCTTGATACTATGGTGAAGAAGGTGAAGATTGGGATTGCCAAGAGTCATCCCAAGTACAAGTGCTATCGCCTTGATGACAAGGATACTCTCTTCTTCGAGGATCGCATTGTTGTGCCTAAAGGTGACCTTCGTAAAGTCATTATGAACGAGGCTCACAATTGACTCCTCTCCATCCACCCTGGGAGCACGAAGATGTACAATGACCTCAAGCAGGCGTATTGGTGGACTCGAATGAAGCGCGAGATTGCTCAATTCGTGAATGAATGTGATGTCTGCAGAAGAGTGAAGGCAGAACACCAACGACCAGCTGGTCTCCTCCAACCTCTTGCCATTCCAGAATGGAAGTTTGACCACATTGAGATGGACTTCGTGACGGGATTTCCAAAGTCTAAGCGTGGCAATGATGCTATATTCGTTGTCATCGACAAACTCACTAAAGTGGCTCATTTCCTGCCTATCAAAGAGTCTATCATAGCAGCTCAATTGGCAGAGCTTTATACCTCTCGGATTGTCTCTCTGCACGGCATTCCGCAGTTGATCTCTTCATACCGTGGCAGCATCTTCACCTCCAAGTTTTGGGATTCTTTTCAGAAGGCCATGGGCACCAACATCCGTTTCAGCATAGCTTTTCATCCTCAAACTAGCGGCCAAGTCGAGCGTGTCAATCAGATTCTTGAAGATATGCTCAGGGCTTGCGTTATCTCTCTCAGTATGAAGTGGGAAGATTGTCTTCCATATGCCGAGTTTTCCTACAACAACAGCTTCCAAGCGAGTTCGGGCAAGACCCCATTTGAAATTCTCTATGGCAGGAAGTGCCGTACTCCTCTTAACTGGCCAGAGACCGGTGAACGTCAACTTCTTGGAAATGACTTGATCACAGAGGCAGAAGAGATGTGCAAAGTCATTCGTGATAACCTCAAAGTAGCACAATCGCGCCAGAAGAGCTACTATGATAGTAAGCATCGTGATTTGGCTTTCGAGATCAGAGACCATGTTTACCTCCGCGTCTCTCCAATGAAAGGTACTCATCGCTTCGGTATCAAAGGGAAGCTTGCCCCTAGATACGTGGGTCCTTTCAAGATCGTCAGCAAGAGAGGTGATCTCGCCTATCAACTTGAGCTTCCCTCCAACTTTGCAAATGTGCATGACGTGTTCCATGTCTCTCAGCTCCGCAAGTGCTTCAAGACCCCTGACCGCACCGTCAACTTCGAAGACATTGATCTCCAAGAAGACCTTTCTTATCGTGAGCACCCAGTTGCTATTCTTGAAGAAACTAAGCGCAAGACTCGCAACAAGTCAATCAAATTCCTCAAAGTCAAGTGGTCACATCATTCCGACCATGAAGCCACCTGGGAACGCGAGGATCACCTCCGTTCTGAGTATCCGACATTTTTCCAGTCCTAGATCTCGGGACGGGATCCTTTCGTAGTGGTGGAGTGTTGTAACACCCCGGATGTAATTTACCTTATCTGTATCCCAACTCTTGCCGTTTCCGGCGCTAAGTTATTTTATTTTCCTCGGTGTCGGGTTTTTGTCTTCGTGTGTTGTTGCTTTTGTCATGCATCTCATATCATGTCATCATGTGCATTGCATTTTCATACGTGTTCGTATCATGCATCCGAGCATTTTCCCCGTTGTCCGTTTTGCATTCCGGCGCTGCTATCTCCTCCGATGCCCCCTTTTACCTCTTTTCGTGTGTGTGGGTTAAACATTTCTGGATTGGACCGAGACTTGCCATGCGGCCTTGGTTTACTACCGGTAGACCGCCTGTCAAGTTTCGTGCCATTTGGACTTCGTTTGATACTCCAACGGTTAACCGAGGGACCGAAAAGACCTCGTGAGTGTTGCAGCCCAACACCCTTCCAGTTTGGCCCAAAACCCACCTAAACCCTCTCCATCATCTAGAGAGTTCGATCACGATCGCGTGGCCGCAAACTGCACCTCATTTGGAGCTTCCTAGCTCCCTCTATGCCTATAAATAGCTCCTCCTCCAAAAATCCCGGGTCTTCTCCCCGCCTAACCCTAAATTTCCGCTCCCCGCGCCGCCGGACACGTCCGGAGCGGACCGGACGGGTCCGCCACCGCCTCCGCGCCTATCACCGCCTGCCACGTGGCCCGCCGACCTCCACCACCGCCGCGGCCCGTCCCGGCCCGCGACCGGCCCTACCCGTCGCCTCCTGGGCCGCGCCCCCGCGCCCGACGCTCCTCCTCCAAAAATCCCGGGTCTTCTCCCCGCCTAACCCTAAATTTCCGCTCCCCGCGCCCCCGGACACGTCCGGAGCGGACCGGACGCGTCCGCCACCGCCTCCGCGCCTATCACCGCCTGCCACGTGGCCTGCCGACCTCCACCGCCGCCGTGGCCCGTCCCGGCCCGTGACCGGCCCTCCCTGTCGCCTCCTGGGCCGCGCCCCCGCGCCCGACGCTGCCGCCTCCTTCCCGTCACCCAGCGTCGCCCCCTACGCCGCGCCGCCACACGCCATCGTCGCCGGCGCCCGACGCCGAACAGACGCCGCCCTCGCCGCCCACCGGCCGCCGCGTCCGCGGCCACCTTGTCGCACCTCGCCACGCCCGGTGTCGGCCCCGCTCATCGCTCCCGCGCGCCGTGACCTCGTCGCTGGCTAGTTCCGGCCACGGGCCGGCCAGATCCAAATGTCCCCTTCCTCTCCGGCGAAGCCCCGGCCTGACTCCGGCGAGCACGAACCCGCCTCGGTTTGCGTGCGTTCGTCAGCTACAGTAGATCCAGATCTGGGATCTTTGCACTCGGTTGACTTTTATCCCGTAACCCTAATTTTTTAGGCTATTTCATCATGCCGTAACTCTCCCATCGTAGATCCGATTTGTGCATGTAGCATATCAAAATGTTCGTCTTGATGAGTACATCATTTCATCTCATTGCATCATTTTCATTTGAGCTCATCTTGGTGCCCGAAATGCTATTGGAAGAGGGCTATGTGATGAATTTGTCAGATATGTTTCATCAAATAGCTTTTTGTCATTTTTGCCATGATTAATGTGTGCATGATATGATCCTGAGCTCTACATGTGTTTCGTTATATGCCATGCCATCTTTATAGAGGTGCTTGCCATGTATTTTTGTGATATTTGTGGTGACTAGCACAAGCTTGCAAAGTAGTGTAATCGGTAATGCTGATTTCAGGGACTTAGAATTTCACAGTCATTGCTCTGTTTTTGTCGTTATGCCATATGTTCATGTTGTTTCCTAGTGATCCGTGTCTCTTTTGAGGATGATCAGTAAGGATGTTTTGTTAACATTGTGGTGCTATATCCATCCATGTCTTTGTTTGCAATTATGGAGCACCTAGATTGAGTCAATCGAGCTCTACTTTTGCTATTAAGTGAATCCTGGCAGATTGTTGACATGATTAGCGATTTTGCCGAGGATGTTTCTATTGATCCGTGCATGCTATGTTGTTGTTCTTGCCATGTCTTGCTCCTATGCCATATATTCTTGATGGGTGTATGCTTAGTTTGTCATGCCATGCTCTGTAGTGAGTGCATAGAGCTCGTAAACATGCCTACTCGTTAACTGATTTGCATGCTCCAGTTTTTCACCAAGTCTGAGATCTGTTTATATTTTTGCCATGTTCACATGCTTGCAATTGTATTTTCTGATCCCTTTTAGCTCAAGGTCACTAAGGGACTTTTGTTAAGTGCTTTAAGTAGCTTCATTTATTGCCTTGCTTTGCCATGTTAAGTTCCTGTAGCATGTAGTTTTAATGCTCTAAAGTGTGCTTCCTGATGATAAATTCCAGACTTGTGTTAATTTCACTAAGTCTGAAACCTGTTATCATTTGCATTTTTGCCATGCTTGTTTGAACCTGTTAATGGATGAATTAGCCGTAGCTCAGTGTTCATCTTTTGTCAGAATTCATGAATGGATCCCTGCCATGTATTTTGTTGTCATGTTTGAGTGCTTTAGCATATTTAACTTGATGCACTTAGTTGGTCACTTGCTGATTATCACAGACCGGTGCCATATTTGTTTTGCTTGCCATTTCCAAACCGTGCATCTGATTCCGGTGATCTTTATACCGATTTCAACCGAAATCACCTCACCTTTCCAGTGGCACTCTTGGATTTCCAAGTTGATACCAGGTTCAATCATTCCTTGTCAAATCTTGCATATGCATCACATACCGCATCCCGCATATCATACCATGTTTGCATCATGTTGTTTGAGCATTGCACGTGGTTGATTGTGTTACGTTTGCTTGTTGTCCTTGTTTGGGTAGAGCCGGGAGACGAGTTCGTGAACGAGGAGCCTGTTGAGTTCGCTTACGAGGATCAAGTCAACTCTGAGAACTTTACAGTCAAGATGAGCATACCCTCGAAATCACTTCTATCTTTGCTTGCTAGTTGCTTGCTCTTTTGCTATGCCTATGATATGATGCCTACCACTTGCTTATCATGCCTCCCAAATTTCCATGTCAAACCTCTAACCCACCATGTCCTAGCAAACCGTGATTGGCTATGTTACCGCTTTGCTCAGCCCCTCTTATAGCGTTGCTAGTTGCAGGTGAAGATTGGAGATCGTTCCTTGTTGGAACATTGTTTATTATTGGGATATCACTATATTATCTTGTTATCTTAATGCACCTATATACTTGGTAAAGGGTGGAAGGCTCGGCCTTTTGCCTAGTGTTTTGTTCCACTCTTGCCGCCCTAGTTTCCGTCATATCGGTTTTATGTTCCCGGATTTTGTGTTCCTTACGCGGTTGGGTTATAATGGGAACCCCTTGACAGTTCGCCTTGAAAAAAACTCTTCCAGCAATGCCCAACTTTGGTTTTACCATTTGCCACCTAGCCTCTTTTTCCCTTGGGTTCCGCGGACTCAAGGGTCATCTTTATTTAAACCCCCGGGCCAGTGCTCCTCTGAGTGTTGGTCCAACCTGTCAGCTGCTGGTGGCCACCAGGGGCAACTCTGGGCTGGCCTACCGGAACCTTGGACAATCCGGTGTGCCCTGAGAACGAGATTTGTGCAGCTCCTATCGGGATTTGTCGGCACATTCGGGCGGTGTTGCTGGTTTAGTTTTACCATTGTCGAGGATGTCTTGTAACCGGGATACCGAGCCTGATCGGAATGTCTCGAGAGAAGGAATATCCTTCATTGACCGTGAGAGATTGTGATGGGCTAAGTTGGTATTCCCCTGCAGGGATTTGAACATTCGAAAGCCGTGCCCGCGGTTATGGGCAGATGGGAATTTGTTAATGTCCGGTTGTAGATAACATGAAACTTAACTTAAATAAAATGAATCAAACGCGTGTGTAACCGTGATGGTCTCTTCTCGGCGGAGTCCGGGAAGTGAACACGGTGTTGGAGTAATGCTTGACGTAGGTTGTCTAGGATCACTTCTTGATCATAGTTGTTCGACCATGCTTTTGCCTTCTCTTCTCGCTCTTTTTTGCGAACAGGTTAGCCACCATATATGCTAGTCGCTTGCTGCAGCTCCACATCATACCTTGCCTTTACCTATAAGCTTAAATAGTCTTGATCGCGAGGGTGCGAGATTGATGAGTCCCCGTGACTCACAGATTACTTCCAAAACCAGATGCAGGGACCGATGATACCGCTCCAAACGATGCGCTTGAGCTCAAGTGGGAGTTCGATGAAGACTCTCGTGGTTACTATGTGTCTTTCCCAGATGATCAGTAGTGGTGCCCAGTTGGGGCGATCGGGGACCGTGTCGCATGTGGGGGTTTGATCTTTATTTTGGTACCGTAGTCGGACCATGAGTGTGTTGGATGATTGTAATGTTATTCATGTATTTGTGTGATGTGGCGAGTGTAAGCCAACTATGTACCTTTTCCCCTTTTATCTATTTACATGGGTTGTTGTGAAGATTACCTTACTTGTGACATTGCTTTCAATGCAGTTATGCCTCTAAGTCGTGCTTCGACACGTAGGAGATATAGCCGCATCAAGGGCGTTACAATGATAGAACAACTGCTAGCTAATCCTTATGCAGGAGATGGAACCGAACATCTTGATATGCACTTGATATATGTAGAATAAATATGTGGATTGTTCAAGCTTGTAGGTTTACCCGGAGATAAAGTTATGAAAAAGGTTTTCCCTTTATCTTTGACAGGAAAAGCATTGGCATGGTATAGTCTATGTGATTACATTGGATCATGGAATTAGAATCGTTTGAAATTGGAGTTCCACCAAAAAAATTATCCTATGCATCTAGTTCATCGTGATCGTAATTATATATAAAAAATTTGGCCTAGTGAAGGAGAAAGTATCGCTCTAGCTTGTGGGAGGCTTAAGTCAATGTTATATTCATGCCCCAATCATGAGCTCTCAAGAGAAATTATTATACAAAACTTTTATGCTCGGCTTTCTCATAATGATCAAACCATGCTTGATACTTCTTGTGTTGGTGCTTTTATGAAGAAGACTATTGAATTCTGGTGGGATCTTTTGGGAAGAATTAAATGCAACTCTAAAGATTGGAAACTCAACAAAGGTAAAGAGTCAGGTATTAAATTTAAGTACGATTGTGTTAAATCTTTTATGGATACCGATGCTTTTCAAAAGTTTAGCACTAAACATGGACTTGACTCTGAGATAGCATGCTCCTTTTGTGAATCATTTGCTACTCATGTTGAACTCCCTAAAGAGAAGTGATTTAAATATCACCAACCTATTAAATAAGAAATTAAAGAACCAGTAGAAGTTAAAGAAGAAACTATACTTCATAATGTTGATCCAATTGTTCCTTCTGCTTATATTGAGAAACCACTTTTCCCTATTAGGATAAAGGAACATGCTAAAGTTTCAATTGTGGTTAACAAAAGCTATATTAGAACACCTAGACCTGATGAACAAATTAAATTAGAACCTAGTATTGCTATGGTTAAAGATCTCTTGGAAGAAGATGTGGATGGGCATGTTATTTACTTCTGTGAAGAAGTTGCTAGAATTGTCAAACCTGATAAAAAAGATAAACATAGACCTGTTGTTGGCATGCCTGTCATCTCAGTTAAAATAGGAGATCACTGTTATCATGGTTTATGTGACATAGGTGCTAGTGTGAGTGCTATTCCTTACACATTATATCAAGAAATTATGAATTACATAGCACCCGCAGAAAGAGAAGAGATAGATGTTACTATTAAACTTGCTAATAGAGAGACTATATCACCGATTGGGTTTGTTAGAGATGTTGAAGTCTTTTCTGGAAAAATAAAATACCCTTCTAATTTTCTTGTTCTTGGTTCCCGCAAGATGACTTTTGTCCCATTATCTTTGGTAGACCTTTCTTGAACACCGTTAATGCTAAGATAGATTGTGAGACACAAACTTTCGGTGTTAGTTTTGGTGATGAGTATCATGAGTTTAATTTTTCCAAGTTTAGTAGAAAGCTTCATGAAAAAGAATTACCTAGTAAGGATGAATTAATTGGTCTTGATTCTATTGTTGTTCCACCTGCTGATCCTTTAGAACAATATTTGCTAGACCATGAAAATGATTTACATTTGCATGAAAGAAATGAAATAGATAAAACTTTCTTTGAACAACGTCCTCTACTTAAACACAATTTGCCTATTGAAACTCTAGAGGGTCCAACTCCACCTAAAGTGCTGGTTTCTATAGGAGATTTATTAAATACTTTTCAAAAATTTCCAGGCCTCTTACTAGTCTCTTGCAAAAGGATATTCCTTTTTTTTGATGATGATTGTCTAGAAGCCTTTGAAACACTCAAGAAAGCATCAATTTCTACACCTATTGTTCAACCACCTGATTGGAACTTGCCTTTGAAATTATGTGTGATGCTAGTGATTATGCTGTTGGTGTTATTCTAGGACAAAGAGTTGATAAGAAACTGAATATTATTCATTATGCTAGTAAAACTCTAGACAGTGCTCAAACAAATTATGCTACCACTGAAAAAGAATTCTTAGCAGGTGTGTTTGCTTGTGATAAATTTAGACCTTATATTGTTGATTCCAAAGTAACTGTTCACACAGACCATGCTGCTATTAAATATCTTATGGAAAAGAAAGATGTTAAACCTAGACTTATTCGATGGATTCTCATATTACAAGAATTTGATTTACATATAATTGATAGAAAAGGAGATGAGAACCCAGTAGCTGATAATTTATCTAGGCTTGAAAATGTGCTTGATGAACCACTACCTATTGATGATAGCTTTCCTGATGAGCAGTTAGCTGCAATAAATGTCGCTCATAGTACTCCTTGGTATGTTGATTATGCTAATTACATTGTTGCTAAATATTTACCATCTAGCTTTACATACCAACAAATAAAAAATTATTCTATGATTTAAGACATTACTTTTGGGATGACCCACATCTTTATAAAGAAGGAGTAGATGGTATTATTAGACGTTGTGTACCTGAGCATGAATAGGGACAAATCCTATGGAAATGTCACTCCGAAGCTTATGGAGAGCATCATGCTGGAGATAGAACTGCTCACAAGGTATTGTAGTCTGGATTTTATTGGCCTACTCTCTTCAAGGATGCCCATAAGTTCGTCTTACCTTGTGATGGATGTCAAAGAATAGGTAATATCGGTAAGCATTAATAAATGCCTATGAATTATTCACTTGTTGTTGAACCATTTGATGTTTGGGGATTTGATTACATGGGACCTTTTCCTTCCTCTAATGGGTATACACATATCTCGGTTGTTCTTGATTGTGTTACTAAATGGGTAGAAGCTATTCCAACCAGTAGTGCTAATCACAACACCTCTATTAAAATGCTTAAGGAAGTTATTTTCCCAAGGTTTGGAATCCCTAGATATTTAATGACTGATGGTGGTTCACACTTTATTCATGGTGCTTTCCGTAAAATGCTTGCCAAGTATGATGTTAACCATAGAATTGCATCACCTTATCATCCTCAGTCGAGTGGTCAAGTTGAACTTAGCAATAGAGAAATAAAATTAATTTTGCAAAAGACTGTCAATAGGTCCAGGAAGAATTGGTCTAAAAAATTAGATGATGCACTTTGGGCTTATAGAACAGCATATAAAAATCCTATGGGTATGTCTCCTTATAAAATGGTTTATGGAAAAGCTTATCATTTGCCTCTTGAGTTAGAACATAAAGCATTTTTGGCCGTCAAAGAGCTCAACTATGATTTCAAACTTGCTGGTGAAAAGAGGTTATTTGATATTAGCTCATTAGATGCATGGAGAACCCAAGCTTATGAAAATGCAAAATTATTCAAAGAAAAAGTAAAAAAGATGGCATGACAAAAGAATCCAAAAGCGTGAGTTTAAAGTCGGAGAATATGTTCTTTTGTACAACTCTCATTTCAGATTCTTTGGAGGAAAACTCCTATCAAAATGGGAAGGCCCCTATGTTATCGAGGAGGTTTACCGGTCTGGAGCCATCAAAATAAATAATTTCGAAGGTACTAACCCGAAGGTTGTCAATGGGCAACGAATAAAGCATTATATCTCAGGTACGCCTATTAATGTTGAAAGTAACATTATCCAAACTTTGACACCGGAAGAACACATAAAAGAGTCCTTCCGGAACACTCTAGAATTGTGAAAATAAGGAGGTACGTGATGCGGTAAGTAAACGGACTCCGAAAAATCCGCAAAAATATCTTTTATCAGTTTTGGAATATTTAAAAAAATTGGAAATAAAGAAACTTCCAGGAAGCATCCCCTGGTGGGAACAAGACACCAGTGCGCGCCAGGCATGCCTGGCACGCCCAGGTGGGTTGTGCCCACCTGGGACACCTTCCGGACTCCGTTTTTCTACTGTATGCTTGTCCTCCAAGATAAAAAAATCTATATATACTTCCCGAACCTGTTGATCACCGTATCGCGGAGAAATCCTCTTTTCTCTTTTCTGGCTGTTTTTTGACAGATTCAACTAGAACAACATCATGTCTTCCTCACCCTTCAATTATGGAGAAGGAGACATAAGGTCGGTTCAGGAAGATCTAAGAAGGGATGAATTTGAAGAGGTTGCTATGGAGGAAGAATAGGAATGTCCCTTTGGGATTCACCCTTCAGCCTCCAAGAGGGGTACACTAGCTGGCATCTCTACTCACCCTGATCCTCATCAAGCCATGGGATCATCGAACAATCAAGCGAGCCTGGAAGCGCAAGAAGAGCTCCCGCTGAGGAGGCCCTTACACAGGTTACATCATAACAATTTTCATTATTTGATTCACAGTCATGGGATCGAGAACACTCCTCGTAGGCACATACCATCCAACTGGGACATATCCCGGCCAAGACAAAACAGTGCAGGAACAAAACCTTGGGTCCCTGAGAATAAACACATAATGCCTAAGGTGAAGAAAAACAGTGAATTAATTCATCAAGCCCTTCGAGAGATTCAAGGTTTGAAGGATCTACTCATGGTTATTGTTGGTGTCAAAACCGGCGGATCTCGGGTAGGGGGTCCCGAACTGTGCGTCTAAGGCGGATGGTAACAGGAGGCAGGGGACACTATATTTTACCCAGGTTCGGGCCCTCTTGATGGAGGTAAAACCCTACGTCCTGCTTGATTTATTCTTGATGATATGAGTATTACAAGAGTTGATCTACCACGAGATCGGAGAGGCTAAACCCTAGAAGCTAGCCTATGGTATGATTGTATGTTGTCCTACGGACTAAAACCCTCCGGTTTATATAGACACCGGAGGAGGCTAGGGTTACACAAGGTCGGTTACAAAGGAAGAGATATACATATCCGTATTGCCTAGCTTGCCTTCCACGCCAAGTAGAGTCCCATCCGGACACGAGACGAAGTCTTAAATCTTGTATCTTCATAGTCCATCAGTCCGGCCAAAGGATATAGTCTGGCTGTCCGGATACCCCCTAATCCA
This sequence comes from Triticum urartu, assembly GCF_056163025.1. NCBI lineage: Eukaryota > Viridiplantae > Streptophyta > Magnoliopsida > Poales > Poaceae > Triticum > Triticum urartu. The sequence goes on from NC_141877.1 coordinate 342,911,281, forward strand.
GGACTCCCTCAGTAGCCCCTGAACCAGGCTTCAATGATGATGAGTCCGGTGCGCAGTGTTGTCTTCGGCATTGCAGGGCGGGTTCTTCTCCAAATTTCGAACGTCTGTTAAGCAGTGTCCGGTCCCATAAATGTTCAACCTCTTGGCTTCTGTGCCCAATAAGGGCTACCTTCCATGCATCGAATGAATGCGAGGCACCAAGGCATTTTTACATTCGCCCCCCTAGCCAGATAAATAAATTGTCTATTAAAGGGATGGGGATCCTTAGATCCAATCCATACCATTCTCCCCCAGCAAGAATTCATCGGAGCGTGCTTTGGAAATATCCACTCCAGCATGGCCGACCTCCGCAGCTCCTCCTCTCGCACCCGTAGCCCTAAGCTCGGCGATTGGGAGAGGTGTTCAGTCCCACACAGTCGATTAGTCGAACTACAAACTAAAGGATTTCTCCCTCCGGCGTATATGGTGCCCGTCCGAGCCGGGCTCGCCACCTACAATGGCGGGGAGCAAGTGGAGAGCTTCCCTAGCCCCTCTACGGGGGAGCAGGTATGCCTTGTCCCTTATTTATTGAGGGGACTCAGATTTCCGATTCATCCGTTCCTCCGTGGGCTCCTGGAGTTTTACGGCCTCCAACTGCATAATTTCACCCCTGCTTCTATTTTACACATCACCAGATATGTTGCCCTTTGCGAGTTATTCCTGGGCTGCGAGGCTCATTTCGAGCTGTGGAAAAGGTTATTTTGCCTCGTTCCTCGCACACAGGAGGGGTCACTTTATCAAGTGGGCGGAGCCGAAATATGGCGCATCGCCGAAACCGGATACATGTCCGGTACTCCGAAGAAGACGTCCGAAGACTGGCCTTCGGAATGGTTCTATATGGAGGACGTCCCCCTTCCGGACCCTATTCGGCGGGGTCTTCCTAAGTTCAGCAATGCTCCTCTGAAGAAACGCCGAAGTTGGCACCCACGAAGCCCCCAGGAGGAAGACAACGGGGAAGTCCTTTACCTGATGAACCGGATTAAAGCACTGGCTCAATCAGGATTGACAGTAATTGAGGTTATGTCAATATGTATAATGCGGGGAGTGCAACCACTTCAATATCGAGGGCACCCCTTATGGTGTTTTAACGGGGAAGATGACACCACCCGTTGCAGGCGTAAGGGTCCGAGCAACGCTGTTGCTTTGGCAAAAATTCTGTCCGAATTGTTCAGAGGAGAGGAAGAGGAGTTCATCCGCATCAAGCCACGGGATGGATTCTCCATGTACAACCCACCAAGCTGGGTGAGTTATATCTCCCTACTTCTGTTCTTCCCGCATCCTTTGTCGTAGGTACCCACCTTGCCATTTTGCGGCAGGAACTGCGAAAAGCCATAAGAGAGGTCAGCAGCCCATCTCCACAGCCAGAGGACCCTAACCAGGCCCTCGGTCCCGGACTCGAAGAAGATCCGGACATATTCGTGGAGCTGATAGACAGGCAGTTCTATCAGTTAAGCTGCGATGACGCCATGGTGGCCATTACGGCCGACTATCCCGGACTGCTTCCAGCGTCGCAGGTAAGAAAAACCCAAAAATCCCAACTCCAAAAACAAGGATCCCCATTTAGACACTTCACCTACCATATGCATATGGTGTTTTTACAGGGAAGGCATTCGGGACGCCATACCGAACCCGCAACAACTCGCCAACAAGAGGCACCGAGGCCGGGCCGGCCAAAAAGGAAGGCGGTCAGGACGGAGACGCCGGCACAAAGGTATAACAGAGACCCCGCTCCATGGTTGTCGTCTTTCTTGAAATGTAATGATGCTTGTGTTTCTCTAACAGAAAAAACGCTCGCCGGAATATGTCCGGCGATGTTGCTAATCACGCTTCCACCAGTCGGGCGCCAGGACCAGACATAGAGGCGGAAGCCGATATGGGGCGGGCGCCGGGTAATCCCCCTACAGAGGATGCGGATAGATTATCTGCCACAAATTCAGAAGTGGAAAGCGCCATGAATCATAGGCGCCGCCGGGCCGTACTCCGCGACGCTTGTTTCTCGCCAGAGGCATTTGATGCCTTCAATTCTGGAGAGGCGTACCTCCATGCTGCTGAAGATGGTCTAGCCAGAGCCACGGATCATTATGTAAAGGATGTACGGGTAAGTAAATCTGACAATTATATGTATCAGTAGCCCCTGAGACTTGAAACAGTTAGCAGAACTGATTTAAGGATCATTTTATTGTACATGTTCTTACATAGAAGAATACTCGACTGGCACAGGAGCTGGAGGAATGCAAGACCCAACTTCGGGCCGCTGTTGCCGCATTGAAGGAACCTAAAGAGGCCCCTGCTAGTAACATTTCTTTCAAAGAATGACAGGTACCATGTAGCATGCGGCATAGCTGCAGATCTAATAATAGATGTTGCAGATGAGTCCGGAGAGAATCCGGAGGAGCAGCATGCTGTTCGGTAGCTAAAGGCTGGCGAACGCGTGCTGACTAAGGTCAGGCAGGAGAAAAACAATCTCCAAGACGCCAATACCAAGCTGAGTGTGGAACTGAAAGATGTTCGAGCCTAGCTTGCGGACTCCGAGAAGGAGAATAAGCGGCTTCGACGCGGCATTTTCAGTAAGTGCTTGAACGAATCCTTTTGGAGGAGTTCGGCAAAGAAGCTGGCTAATAGCGTTATGTCTGTAGGATGCTGACGGGTCGTCCCGCAGAGGAAATGCCCGGGTCAGCGGGTGATCTTCTATCTGAGCTCTCACAACTGCATGAACAAGTTCGGCATGTGATGCAAGGTGTTGCCCAGGCCTTGTGGCCATCCGTCTCCCTGCCAGAAGGTGTTGCACAGCTTACGGAGAAGCTCAAGGGAGCGCGGCGGCGCTTCCGATTATGGAAGATATCGGCCTGCCATCAAGGTGCCAGGGAAGCCTGGGCCAGGGTGAAGATGCGGTATACCAAGGCTGACCCAAATCACATGGCCAAGGTCGGACTTGTGGGGCCCGACGGAAAAGAGATCCCCGTTAGCTTAGTTTATGGGCAAGTAGAATTAGCCGCAAAGTATTCCCAACAGGATTGTAGGCTAGACCGCCTGTTGGATGGTATAGAAGAGAAATTTTGTCAGTCTGCATGACTATGTAATGAAAGTGACATGTATAATGCCTTCTAGCCGGATTGTAGATCATTTGTCATGGCGGACCTTTCCGCTTCAACCTCGGGACCCGATAGTCCGGAGTGTATCCGGATACCCGCTCGGGTATATAAGAACCAGGGTATGCGTGGAGACCGGGCGTAGGGGTCATTAGTGCTTGAACAGACAAGTGCCCAACTAGTTATGTTATATTACATGGTTAGTAAGAAACATCTTCCAGGGAGAATAGTTCCGTTAAGGGTTCCTTTCCCTGGGTACGCATGCCCTAAAATGCATGTCCGGACTACGATAGGAGACGCACAAAAAACATCTGGGGGCACATATGGAAAATAAATAAACATCATCTTTTGTTCACCGACCGAATATTCCCTTAAGAACGCTAGCTTTCAACTTCACCCAGTCTGAGGTACACATCCGGCTGACCCGGCAGTAACAATCGCAGAGGTGCTCCCCTTATTCCCAAATTAACGGGAACGTAGGGCATAAATACAAGAGCCAGGCAACCCAGCTTGGCCAAAACTTAAGTCATATCGATGCCTATAATGGCGAAAAAGGTACATGCGGAAGTATAACACATGTGTGGGGCATGAGGCCCAGATAAATAAGTAAGCTTCTGTGAAAGAAGCCCCCAGGTAATATGAGCGCGGCTAGCGCATTTATAATGTGCAAGCGAGGCACAAGTTGGCCCTTGAAGGCCTAGAGAAAGAATAAAAGAAAGAAAGAAAAACAAGACAGGTAAAGTATATGCAAAAAATGGGCAGAGGAAGGAGACGAACATAGGGTCCGGCGCTAGGCGTAGAATCTTCGGAGCCTGGCCGCGTTCCATGGGTTCGGCTCAAGTCGATTATTCAATGCATCCCGCAGACGATACGCTCCACCAGTCAGAACTTGGTCAATAATGAAGGGACCTTCCCATTTGGGCTCGAGCTTGTTCTTTTTCTTATCCGGCAGGCGTAGGACTAGTTCGCCAACGTTATAAGTTTTGGCTTGTACTTCCCTGCTTTGGTATTTGCGAGCCTGTTGCTGATAAAATGCGGAACGGGCTTTTGCCACGTCGCGCTCCTCCTCTAGGGTGTCCAGACTGTCCTGCCGATCGAGCTCGGCTTCTCTTTCTTTGTACATGCGCACTCGAGGTGAGTCATGAATTATGTCACAAGGCAAGGATGCCTCTGCGCCGTACACCATAAAGAAAGGTGTATATCCGGTACTGCGATTCGGCGTGGTCCGCAGCCCCCAGAGTACGGAGTCGAGCTCCTCTACCCAGTGCGTGTTAGACTCCGTTAAGGACCGCACTAATCTGGGTTTAATGCCGCTCATTATAAGACCGTTTGCTCGCTCAACTTGGCCATTGGTTTGTGGGTGATAGACTGAAGCATAATCGAGCTTGATGCCCATTTTGCTGCACCAGAGTTTTACCTCATCGGCCATGAAGTTCGTGCCATTGTCAGTGATGATGCTATGGGGGATGCCATAACGGTGTATGACCCCGCATATAAAGTCTATCACCGGTTCGGATTCGGATGTTTTAACAGGTTTGGCTTCTATCCATTTGGTGAATTTATCCACCATGACCAGTAAGTATTTCTTCTTGTGGGTTCCCCCTTTAAGGAGTCCAACCATGTCAAGCCCCCAGACCGCGAAGGGCCACGTAATGGGGATTGTTTGGAGGGCGATGGGTGGCATGTGGCTTTGGTTTGCAAAAAGCTGGCAACTGGCGCAGCGTTGGACCAAGTCCTGTGCATCTGCCCGGGGCCGTTAGCCAATAGAATCCTGTACGGAAGGCCTTGCTTACAAGAGCCCGGGCTGCGGCGTGGTGGCCGCCAAGTCCGGCGTGAATTTCTGCCAAAAGGTTCCGCCCTTCCTCTTCGGAGATGCACCTTTGAAGGACTCCGGTAGTGCTTTTTTTATACAGTTCTCCCTCATGGGCCCTGTAGGCCTTAGATCGCCGCACTATGCAGCGTGCCTCATTTTGGTCCTCCGAAAGTTCCTGCCTAGTTAGGTAGGCCAGGAATGGTTCTGTCCACGGGGCTATGATGGCCATTATTACATGGGCTGAAGGTGTTGTTTCGGTGGCAAAGCCTCCGATTATGTCAGAGTGTTCGGTATCGAGGGTTGTGGCCGGGTCCGGACTAATATTGCCGGTGTCCCCCTCCCATACCACGGATGGCTTAAACAACCTTTCTAAGAAAATTTTGGGGGGGGACCGCATCACATTTTGCACCGATGCGGGCGAGGATATCCGCCGCCTGATTGTTTTCCCGAGCCACATGGTGAAATTCGAGCCCTTCGAACCGAGCTGACATCTTTAGGACGGCATTGCGATAGGCCGCCATCTTTGGATCCTTGGCATCAAAGTCTCCATTTATTTCGGATATTGCGAGGTTCGAGTCCCCACGCATCTCCAGGCGCTGAATGCCCATGGAAACTGCCATCCGAAGACCATGTAACAGGGCTTCGTATTCGGCTGCATTGTTGGAATCTGTATACAGTATCTGCAGTACGTATTGAACTGTATCTCCGGTTGGGGATGTCAGGACGACGCCAGCCCCCAGTCCAGCTAGCATTTTGGAGCCGTTGAAGTGCATAATACAATTGGAGTGTGCGCCGTACTCTTTAGGGAGTTCGGATTCCGTCCATTCGGCGACAAAGTCGGCCAATACTTGCGATTTAATTGCTCGCCGAGGTTTGTATGTTATGTCAAACGGGAGGAGCTCAATGGCCCATTTGGAAATCTGGCCCGTGGCGACGCGGTTGTTTATGATATCATTGAGTGGCACCTCCGAGGCTACCGTAATCGAACACTCTTGAAAGTAGTGTCGCAGTTTCCGGGAAGCCATGAATACTGCATAGGCTATCTTTTGATAATGTGGGTACCGTGATGTGCATGGAGTGAGGACAGTGGATTTATGTTCGTCCGTTTTTGAAGAGGGAATTTATGTTCGTCCGTTTCTCGTTCGACGACGAGCATTGCGCTTACAACTTGATGAGTTTCCGCAATGTACAACAGCATTGGTTCGCCAATGTTTGGCGCAGCCAGAATTGGGTTGGTTGCTAGTATGGCTTTTATTTCTTCCAATCCGGCTGTGGCAGCGTTCGTCCACTCGAAGTGTTCGGTGCACCGAAGGAGGCGATAAAGGGGTAAAGCCTTTTCTCCTAAGCGGGAGATAAAGCGGCTTAAAGCTGCCACACATCTAGTTAGTTTCTGGATTTGTTTGAGGTCCGTTGGGGTAGCCAACTATGACAGAGCTCGGATTTTGGCCGGATTAGCTTCAATTCCTCTACTGGAGACAATGAAGCCCAGGAGCTTTCCGGCTGGTACGCCGAAAACGCATTTTTCGGATTGAGCTTGATGTCGTATGTTCGGAGGTTGTCAAATGTGAGCCTCAAGTCGTCTATTAGAGAGTTGACGTGTTTGGTTTTAACGACCACATCATCTACATATGTATCAACTGTTTTGCCGATTTGTTTCTCCAGACATGTCTGAATCATGCGCTGATATGTTGCGCCGGTGTTTTTGAGCCCAAAAGCCATTGTGTTGAAACAGAAGGGGCCATATGGTGTGATGAATGCCATTGCGGCTTGGTCGGACTCCGCCATCTTGATTTGGTGGTAACCTGAGTATGCGTCGAGGAAACATAATGACCCGTGTCCTGCGGTAGCATCGATAATTTGATCAATGCGGGGGAGGGGAAGGGATCCTTTGGGAAAGCTTTATTGAGGTCCTTGAAATCGACACAAAGGCGCCAGGATTTATCCTTCTTTGGTACCATCACCAGGTTTGCTAGCCAGTCCGGGTGTTTTATTTCTCTGATGAATCCGGCCTCCAATAATTTGGCTAGTTCCTCTCCCATTGCCTGTCTCTTGGGTTCGGAGAAACGCCGAAGAGCCTGCTTGACCGGCTTGAATCCCTTTAGGATATTGAGGCTATGCTCAGTCAGCCTGCGTGGGATTCCTGGCATGTCTGAGGGATGCCAGGCGAATATGTCCCAATTCTCGCGCAGGAACTCTCGTAGTGCGGCGTCCACGGCGGGGTTTAACTGTGCCCCGATGGAGGCTGTTTTTGTAGGGTCCGTTGGGTGGACTTGGAATTTGACTATTTCATCCGTTGGTTTGAAAGAGGTGGACTTGGATCTCTTGTCAAGTATCACATCATTCATGTCCACTATGGAGCGCAGCGTAGTTAATTCCTCGGCTGCAAAGGCTTCGGATAATGCCTCAAGGGCCAATGCGGCTGTTTTGTTTTCGGCGCGGAGTGTTGTGTCCGGATCACTAGCGAGAGTGATGGTTCCTTTGGGCCCGGGCATTTTGAGCTTCATGTACCCGTAATGGGGTATGGCTTGGAAGATCGTGAACACCTCCCGCCCTAAAAGGGTGTGGTATCCGCTACTGAACGGGGCCACTTGGAATGTAATTTCTTCAGACCTATAGTTCTCCGGCGTGCCGAATACCACATCTAGTGTGATTTTCCCAGCACAGCGTGCTTCCCGACTGGGGATGATTCCTCTGAAAGTTGTGCTGCTTTGCTCAATGCGATTCCAGTCTATTTCCATTTTTTGAAGAGTTTCCTCGTAGATGAGGTTTAATCCACTGCCGCCGTCCATGAGCACTTTGGTGAGTCAAAAGCCGTCCACGATTGGACTGAGGGCCAGTGCCGCTGGTGCTCGGGCTGTTCGGAATTTAGGTTTGTCGCTGGCATTGAAGGTAATAGCCGTGTCGCTCCATGGATTTATTGCTGCTGCGTGGCAGATTTCGGCAATGCAGCGGAGTGTTCGCTTGTGCCTATTGTTTGATGTGAAGGTCTCAAAGACTGTTAATACCGTATTTTTATCACTGGGATGGTGCTTTGTGGCATCTGGGATGAGAAGATCTTCACCGCTTTTGGCCACCTCCCGGAGTATCCAACATGCTCTAAGGTTGTGTGTTCGTATTGTATCCGTTGTACTATGAATTTTGCAGGGTCCATTGAGCCATCCCTCCAATACGGTTCCACGCCCTGTAGAGGGTTTTTGCTTCTTTGTAATTAACTCGGGTGTCTTATGATAGTGCACCCTTTTTCCTTGGACTGGGTGTATATATGGAGCCGGATTATCCCAAAATTTTGTTTCGGTTTTCCAGGCACTTTCCATCGCACAGTACTTTCGTACTATGGACGCCAAGTCGGCGAAGCGTGATATGTCACGGCGACTTATGGCGTTAAGGATTCCCTTGTCCGTGCAGTTATTGCAGAAAAGTGAGACTGCGTCTTCCTCGTGGCAGTCCTTAACCTTGTTCATCACAAGGAGGAATCTGGCCCAATAATGATGTACTGTTTCATGGGGCTCTTGCCTGATGTGGGAAAGATCGTTTATGTCTAGGTGGGTGGGTGGTTTTGAGTCCGAACCCCTACCCAATCTGAGGCCTAGGGGCCGAGGAGTTTCCGATCTTGGATGTTCAGATTCCGGGGTGTTGCCTGATGAGTCTGGCCCGCTACCTGACTCTAGGTTCAGGGTTTGGGTGATGTCCTCCCGTAAACAGGTATCCAGCTCGGAGAGCTCAGGAATCCGAACATAGTTAGTCCTCAAGACAGAGGAAGAATCGCCGCATTGTTCCTCCACCACTGCAACATGATGGGTGACCGATGGAGGGTAAATCTCCCTTTGATCGGGTTTAAGCCCAATCCGATCATAGTCCGTAGCGACTCCCAAGGCGGCGATGCGATCCAAGAGCTCGTTTAGGGAAGAGAGCTCCATTGGATCCATCTGCTCGGCAAATTCCGAGCCGACGTGGAGGTTGTTTTCGATGACCCGAGAAGTCGTCGTTGGTGCAGCAGCCGAACAGGCGGTCATGACGAAACTGCCTAGCCGGAGAGTTTGGCCGATAGCCAGGGCTCCCCCGGTGGTAATGTTATTTTTAACAACGAGATGAGGCATCCTTCCTTACGGCGACGTCACAGAGGAACTCTCAATGAAAGCACCAATGTCGGTGTCAAAACCGGCGGATCTTGGGTAGGGAGTCCCGAACTGTGCGTCTAAGGCGGATGGTAATAGGAGGCAGGGGACACGATGTTTTACCCAGGTTCGGGCCCTCTTGATGGAGGTAAAACCCTACGTCATGCTTGATTTATTCTTGATGATATGAGTATTACAAGAGTTGATCTACCACGAGATCGGAGAGGCTAAACCCTAGAAGCTAGCCTATGGTATGATTGCATGTTGTCCTACGGACTAAAACCGTCCGGTTTATATAGACAGCGGAGGGGTCTAGGGTTACACAAGGTCGGTTACAAAGGAGGAGATATACATATCCGTATTGCCTAGCTTGCCTTCCATGCCAAGTAGAGTCCCATACGGACACGGGACGAAGTCTTCAATCTTGTATCTTCATAGTCCACTAGTCCGGCCAAAGGATATAGTCCGGCTATCCGAATACCCCCTAATCCAGGACTCCCTCAGTTATATTAGAGAATACTACTTCATCACCACCATCATCATCCCCACCATCAAAGGAGAAGTGAGTATCGGGTATGGGCACTCCCCTTGGCTTCCGCCAAGCTTGGGGGAGGTGCCCCGGTATCGTATCATCCCACCATCTTATTACTTTTAGTTATTTTAGTTTAATATTTTGCTTAGATGAATAAAACTTTAGTTCGATCCTTTCTTCTTTGAGAGTTTGCTTAGTGATCTATCCTTGTAATTGTGTGCAAGTTATATAATAAAAGTTTAGTTTGAGTTTTTGCTTTCTTTACTTTCATATTGCAAATAAAAGAAAATAAATAAAGAAAGAAAAAGAGAAAGGAAATAAATAAAGAAAATATTATATACTAATTCTATGGTAGGTGATGGTACCACATAAGGAAAAGTATAAGTAGAAAATTTTATTAGAGATTGACAAACATAGCACTAGTCAATGATGCAACTCATGAAAGAATTGATATGGTAAGAGAAGATTTACATATAAATATACTATCCTAGAAATCTTTTGTGATTGTGAGCCCTCAACAAAATATTATATGACAAAATTGTTGACGTTGGACAAGGAAGACAACTTAATGATTTATGTTTGTTTATATTCTCATAGAAGTCATATTGTCATAGATCCTTCAACATGTGGTGCTTGCCCCCTATCTTTGCTAGCCAAAAATTCCGCACTAAGTAGAGATACTACTTGTGCATCCAAAAACCCTTAAACCCAAATCTTATTTTCAAGTGTCCACCATACCTACCTAGGGATTGAGCAAGATCCCTCAAGTAAGTTGTCATCGGGGAAAAAGGCAATAAAAATTCTTCTAAAACTGTGAGATCATTTAGTGTAAGAGAAAATTGAGCGTTGCACGAACATGTGATGGTGAAGAATAAAAGTGACAGACTGCATAATAAAGGTCGCTATCACAAGGGGCAATGTAACGTGACGTTCGTTTGAACTAAGGGGTTGAGCATACAAACAAATAAGCGCATGGCAACCTCTGCTTCCCTCTGCGAAGGGCCTATCTTCTACATTTATGTATTTACTTTGATGCAAAGAGTCAAAGTTTTCCTTCTATTCCTTTTTATTTTTCTCCTTTGGCAAGCATCATGTGGTGAGGAAATATCTAGGCACATATGTCTAGTTGAACACGGATAGCATGAGTTATTATTGTTGACATCACCCTTGAGGTGAATACGTTCGAAGGCGAAACTATAAGCCCCTATCTTTCTATGTGTCTGTTTGAAACGTTTTGCTCATGTGTATGCAGTGAGTGTTAGCAATCATAGAAGACTATATGATGGTTGAGTATGTGGACTTGCCTAAAGGCTCCGATATGTGACCCTTCCTGAAAATATGATGAATTGTAGTTGCAAAGTTGACTAAGAACATAGTTTGTTGGTTTTCAATAGAGTTTTGCTTTATACTTCGATTGTGTGATGAACTGTTACGTATTCATGAGAAGTATATGATAAAAGTTCTATGATAAGAGTCCTATGTTTAATTTTATTTGCTGTTATGATAATCAACATGATGCTTCTATGTCCATATATTTTTTTTTAACAACACCTCTCTCTCGAAGCATGTCGACATGTTTTTCGATTTCGGTTTTTTGCTTGATGACAAGCAAGGTCTAAGCTTGGGGGAGTTGATACGTCCATTTTGCATCATGTTTTATTACTATTATATATGATATTTTTATCCATAATAAAGCTTTTTGGAGTAATTTTAATGCCTTTCCTCTCATAATATGCAAGGTATACACCAAGAGGGAGAATTCCAGCAGCTGGAAATCTGGACCTGAAAAAGCTACATCAGGCTACCTATTCTGCACAACTCCAAATGAGCTGAAACTTCACGGGGATTTTTTATGGAATATATGAGGAATATTGGAGCCAATAAGTACTAGAGGGGCCCACTAGGTGGGCACAACCCACCTGGGCGCGCCAGGGAGCTCAGGCGCGCCCTGGTGGGTTGTGCTCTCCTTGGCCCACCTCTGGTGCCCATCTTCTGGTATATAAGTCATTTTGACCTAGAAAAAAATAAGAGGAGGACTTTCGGGACGAAGCGCCGCCGCCTCGAGGCGGAACTTGGGCAGGAGCACTTTTGCCCTCTAGCGGAGTGATTCCGCCGGGGGAACTTCCCTCCCGGAGGGGGAAATCATCGTCCTCATCATCAACAACAACTCTCCCATCTTGGGGAGGGCAATCTCCATTAACATCTTCAACAGCACCATCTCCTCTCAAACCCTAGTTCATCTCTTGTGTTCAATCTTGTTACCGGAACTATAGATTGGTACTTGTGGGTGACTAGTAGTGTTGATTACATCTTGTAGTTGATTACTATATGGTTTATTTGGTGGAAGATTATATGTTCAGATCAAATATGCTATTTAATACCCCTATGATCTTGAGCATGATTATCATTTGCGAGTACTTACTTTTGTTCTTGAGGTCACGGGAGAAATCATGTCGCAAGTAATCATGTGAAATTGATGTGTGTTTGGTATTTTGATAGTATGTATGTTGTGATTCCCTTAGTGGTGTCATGTGAACGTCGAATACATGACACTTCACCATTTTTGGGCCTAAGGGAATGCATTGTGGAGTAGCAATTAGATGATGGGTTGCGAGAGTGATAGAAGCTTAAACCCCAGTTTATGCGCTATTCCGTAAGGGACCGATTGGATCCAAAAGTTTAATGCTATGGTTAGAATTTATTCTTAATACTTTTCTCGTAGTTGCGGATGCTTGCGGGAGGGTTAATTATAAGTAGGAGGTTTGTTCAAGTAAGAAAAGCACCTAAGCACCGGTCCACCCACATATCAAATTATCAAAGTAGCGAACACGAATCGAACCAACATGATGAAAGTGACTAGATGAAATTCCCATGTACCCTCAAGAACGCTTTGCTTATCATAAGAGACCGTTTTGGCCTGTCCTTTGCCTCAAAAGGATTGGGCTACCTTGCTGAACTTTTGTTACTACTATCGTTACTTTCTTGTTACAAATTATCTTGCTATCAAACTACTCTATTACATACAATTTCAGCACTTGCAGACATTACCTTGCTGAAAACCACTTGTCATTTCCTTCTACTCCTCGTTGGGTTCGACACTCTTACTTATCAAAAAGATCTACAATTGATCCCTTGTACTTGTGGGTCACCAAAACTCTTGAAGGATTCCAGTCCCTTCCATGAACGGGGTATACGGCCATTCGCACGGTCGTACTTCCGCCAATCTCTGGATATGAAGATACTGTCAGACGACTCCCCAATAATTCCCTTGGAGTTCTTATTGGAAGCAAACTTCCTAATGATATTCTTCTTTTTCCTATGAACAAAATTCTGAAATTTTTAGTCTAATTTTTTTTCTCAACAAAACTTTACAAAATTGATAGCAACTACTCATAGGGATACATAGAGGCCATAGCAAGCATTCAAACTACTTAGAAATCTAAGGATTCACCATGCAAGCTCATCTACAACAGAACCAAGAGTAGCTAATTATTCAAAATATAAACCACTAAAACAAAAACTAATTGGACAAACGGAGGAGTCACAACCAAGCAACAATCCCCCGAAACAGTTTCAGAAACAGAGCTTCGAGCAAAGAGATTGAAATCCGCGGGTTTGAGAGCAAGAACATGGGAGAGAGAGCAATGGTGATTTTTTTTCTAGAGGTAGGTGATGATGTGGTGTGAAGGGATAAGTGAGGGGGCCCATGTGGGGCCCACAACCCACCAGGGCACGCCTGGGGGTCCTGGCACGCCCAGGTGGGTTGAGCCCACCTGGTGCACCTCCCTCTGATGTTATTTGCACCAAAATTTCTTAAATATTGAAAAAATCGTATTAAATTTTCAGAGCATTCTGAGAACTTTTATTTTTGTGTCATTTTTTATTGCACGGAAGATTTAGAAAACAGACAAAACATGGCATTTTATTTTACTTAACTAATAAAAACGTAAAACAAAAGATAGGGACAGAAGGTAGTGCTTACTAAATCCATCAACTTCATACCTCTCAAAAATGATCCATTAATAAGGTTGATCAAGTCTTATTAACAGCCACTTTTGATTAGCATGAAACCGAGGAACTTTCGTAAATCACTAAGTTACCTCAACGGGGATATGAATGTCCCCAACAATAAGCATTTCATATTTCTTTTTGGCAGTAGGTAAGGGTAGTTGAAAACTTCCAATAGTGATTGTCAGATATTTCAATAACATTAATACCATTCACTTGGAATTGTTTCTTAGGAAAGTACACCGTATGCTCATTGCCATTGATATGAAAAGTGACCTTGCTTTTATTGCAATCAATAACAGCCCCTACAGTATTCAAGAAGGGTCTACCAAGGATAATCGACATATTGTCGTCCTCGGGCATCTCAAGTATAACAAAGTTAGTCAAAATAGTAACATTAGCAACAACAACGGGCACATCCTCACAAATACCGATAGGTATGGCAGTTGATTTGTCAGTCATTTGCAAAGATATTTCAGTTGGTGCGAGCTTATTCAAATCAACTCTTTTATATAAAGAGAAAAGCATAACACTAACACCAACTCCCAAATCACATAAAGCAGTTTTCACATAATTCTTTTTGATGGAGCAAGGTATAGTTGGTATTCCCGGGTCTCTGAATTTTTTAGGCACTCCATCTTTAAAAGTATAATTAGCAAGCATAGTGGTGATTTTAGCTTCCGGTATTTTTCTCTTATTGGTGATGATGTCTTTCATATACTTTGCATAAGGAGGCATTTTCAAGATATTAGTCAAGCGAGTACTCAAAAAGACTGGCCTCAACATTTCAGCAAAGAGTTCAAATTCTTCATCATCTTTCTTTTTAGTTGACTTAGGTGGAAAGGGCATAGGTTTTTGAACCCATGGTTCTCTTTCCTTACCATGTTTTCTAGCAACAAAGTCTCTTTTATCATATCTTTTATTTTTAGGTTGTGGGTTATCAAGATCAGCTACAGGTTCTATCTCAACATCATTGTCTGGTTCTTCATTATTCGGTTGACTATCTTCATGAACCGCATCATTAACTTTTTCAATATCGGAAGGTGGGTGTTCACTACCAGGTTGAGTTTCAGCATCAGAGATAGAAACTTCATTATCAAGAGGTTTTTCTACTTCAGGTTCACTAGAGGTATGCAAAGTCCTATCATTTTTCTTATTCTTTTTCTTTTTAAAAGGACTAGGTGCATTAGTGTTAGCTCTTTGAGAGTCTTGTTCAATTCTTTTTGGGTGTCCTTCGGGTATAAAGTGGTTCCTGAGTCATTTTACCTCCTCTAGTTTCTACTCTAACAACAAAGTCACTTATATTATTATTCATTTCATCAAGCAACTCTCTTTGAGATTTAGCAACTTGTTCTAACTGAGTTTGAACCATAGAAGCATGCTTCCCCACACCTCTCACATCATTTGAGATTCTAAACAGCAAGTCACTCAAGCGAGCAATCATATCAGAATTGTATTTCAATTGTTTCATAACATTTGCATTGAAGTGATCTTGCTTTCTAATATAATTTTCAAACTCATAAAGACATTGGCTAGGGTGCATATTGTGAGGATTATCATTATCATTGAATTTCATTAGAGAATTTACCTCTACCACCTTAGGAGGTGGGGGTGTATCACGCCCATGTATTTCTTCAATGGGAGGTAAATTTTTGACATCCTCAGCTTTAATACATTTTCCTTCATGGCTTTCTTTGCCTCTTACATATCTTCAGGACTGAGATATAATATACCCCTCTTCTTCGGAGTGGGATTAGGCAGTGGTTCAAGAAGAGTCCAATCATCATAATTTTTTTATATGTTCTTCAATAATTCTTCAGCTTGCCCAATAGTTCATTCCCTAAAAACACAACCAGCACAACTATCTAGGAAATCCCTAGAAGCATTGGTTAGTCCATTATATAAGATATCAAGTATTTCATTTTTCTTAAGAGGATGATCAGGCAAAGCATTAAGCAATTGGAGAAGCCTCCCCCAAGCTTGTGGGAGACTCTCTTCTTCAATTTGCACAAAGTTAAATATTTCCTGCAAGGCAGCGTGTTTCTTATGAGCAGGGAAATATTTTTCAGAGAAGTAATAAATCATATCCTGGGGACTACGCACACAACCAGGAGTAAGAGTATTCTACCAAGCTTTAGCATCACCCTTCAATGAGAACGGAAATAATCTGAGAATATAGTAATAGCGAGTTTTCTCATCGTGAGTAAAAAGGCTGGCTATGTCACTCAACTTAGTGAGATGTGCCACAACAGTTTCAGTATCATAACCATGGAAAGGATCAGATTCAACCAAAGTAATTAACTCTAGGTCGACATATAATTCATAATCCTTATCATCAATAAATATAGGTGAAGTAGCAAACTTAGGATCATATTGCATTCTAGCATTCTGAGATTTTACTTGGTACTTGCATAATAATTTCTCTATATCATCTCTATCCTTACAAGCCAGAATGTCTCTAGTTGTCTCTTCATTCATAACATAACCTTCCGGTACCTTAGGCAATTCATATCTGTCGGCGTCCTGGGAACGGGGGTCCCCAGACTTGCCTGCCTGCGGCCCACGGTGTGGCTCCACCAGCGGCCTTGTACGGCCTATCTTCACCAGCAACCACTCAAGACCCTCGCGAGGCGGGCGACGCAAGACCTCCTCGGGGGTGGCCTCACCAGGCTGGCTCGCGAGGGGCGGAGAGATCAAGGCAAGGGGCACCTCAGGAGGTCCCCGTGATGCAAGCCATGACGACCAAGGCCACGCGGGCACCAGGCAGGCGCCAGCACGCGTAGTGTCCTCATTTCCTCTTTGGTGCTAAAGAGACAAGCGCAGGTGTGGAGTCCCGAGGCGTCGAGCAAAGGTTTCCATATCGGTGCAACGAAACCAAGACCAGAAGGACGACAGGACGAAGGTCATCGTGGAGCCCAGGACGGCGTCACCACTAGAGCCTTTGGCAGGCAAAGACCATCTTTTGTCAGGATAGCTTGTACTACTTGTCCCCCTTTAAACTGGCCGTTGTGGGATCCCTTCCTGCCTAATATTTGGGGAGAGGACCCGGGCCTCCATAAATAGGACTAGCCACCACCTTAGAGAGGTAAGGAAAAGAGAGAGGAGAAGAGGCTGATCAGGGACGGAGAGGACGATCCTCTACCGCATCAACTCACCAAGCACAAGAGCACCTCTCCTCGGGAGGCTAGTCTTCATTCGTAACTATTCATCCTCATCCCCAGAGGCAATCCACCACACCACACTGGAGTAGGGTATTACACTGCATCGGTGGCCCGAACAAGTATAAATCTTGTGCCCCTTGTCCTGTGGGTTCGACGCGCTAAGACTTGAGATTGCGGTGAGGGCGAGAGCTATAGAGGGAGAGATCTTCGTGTGCACCCCAGTGTTCGAACATCAAGGGCTTTGCTAGAACCCGAAATCCAACATTTGGCGCGCCAGGTAGGGGTGCGGTGAAGCTTTCCTTCCGCTGATCTGTGTCCCATCGCTCCACCGCATCCATGTCGGATGCATGTCGACCCTGCGCCGAGCGTCGGGCCGCCCTCACCGCCCGTGTCACTCAGACAGCCCCTGTCGGCGGGCCTCCCCGTTGTTCTTTGTCTCTTGTTGCCAACGCCGCTACCGGCCCGGCAGCAAACGAGCAGCAGGCGTCCTCACTGCACTCCTCCGTGTGGCGGGACGGCCGCACCGCCACCCCATCGCTGACTCCGGCCGGCTCATCGTCTCACGCTCAGCGCACACCCACAGACGCTCAGGCCGCGCTGCTCATGGCATGCAAGCTCCTGCATTACCACCCGGTCAATGACCTCTACGAGGACTGGTTGGACTGCATCGTCGAGCTCCTCAGCGCCGCTGGAGGCTCTCCTGCACCATCCCTCTCACTGCCTCGCTCACCTCCAGCTGCGGGCGATGTAGCTCATGGAGCGCCTCAGCCTCCTCTGCATCAAGAGGGTGCCCTCGCGCCGAGACGCGCAGCTCACGGAGCGCCTCCACCTCCTCCGCGTCAAGACGGCGCCCTTGCCCCAAGACGTGCAGTCCCGCAGTGTGATCCACCGCGCCATGTGCCCGCGCACGAAGAAGGAAGCTGTCAGGAGGTTCCCAGGTCGCAAGAAAATGCCCCAGCGCTCCTGGCGCCACGACAAGACCGCGTGTCGCCTGTGGCGGCGATGCGTGGGCATCAAGGGCAGGCTCCGCCCCTGCAAAGGGACCCAGTGGCCACCGCAGGCTGCCGCACCCACGTTCCCGAGCTGCGTAGCATCGTCTCACCAGGCAAGTTCAAGTCGGATCTGCCTCCTCGCTACGACGGCACCCCCGACCCTGCAGAGTTCTTGCAGCTTTACGAGCTGAGCATCGAGGCAGCCAACGGCGACGAAAAGGTCATGGCGAACTGGTTTCCCATGGCCCTCAAGGATGGCGCCCGTTCATGGCTCCTGAACCTGCCTCCGGGCTCGATCTCCTCCCGGGGTGAGATGCGTGACCGCTTCGTCGCCAACTTCCAGGGCACACGCGACCGACCTCCGACCACGGGTGACCTGCGCCACATCAAGCAACAGTCGGGAGAGACCCTGCAGAAGTACATCCAGCGCTTCAACAGCGTGCGTCTCAAGATCCCCAAGGTGACGGACGAAGCCATCACCTGAGCGTTTTTCGATGGCGTCAGTGACATCAAGATGAAGGAGGAACTCGCCGTCCATGAGGAGCTGTGCACGACTTTGGAGTTGTTCAACATAGCAACCAAGTGTGCAAGAGCTGAGGAGGGGCGTCTCTCCCTCCTCGAGCTCCCTGCTGCAGATCCAGAGGAGAAGAAGGCCAAGGTCAAGGACGTAAAGCGCAAGGGAGTGGCCGTACTCATGGCAGAGCCAGACACAAAGCACGACAGGGACCTCCCCGAGTCGTCCAAGGGCAGCCGTACGTTCTGCGCCTTCCACAAGATGCGCATCCACAACACCAACGATTGTCAAGAGCTCAGAGCCATTCGAGATGGACGCTTCGGTCGATGCCCGGAGCGCAACGACCAGGGCTACGGCTGAGGAGGTGGACGAGGTGGAGGACGTTGGGACGACTACGGGCCCCGCCAGGAGTGGCGCGACCAGCCTCGCGAGGACCGCTGGCAGGACCAGCCTCGTGAGGACCGTCTTCAGGGAAATCCTGGTCTCCCTCCGCTGCCGCCACCACCAAGGAGGAACGACGACCACCAATAGGACGAAGGGGCTGGGTGCTTCCAGGAGCCGTGCGCCATCGCTTGCATCTTGGGTGGTGCTCAGGCCCCGGCTTCCCAACGCATCTTCAAGCAGTTCTCTCACGAGGTGAATGCAGACCTCCCCAAGCTCGAGGCCACACACCCGCTCAGGTGGTCCAAGTACGCCATCACATTCAGCTCGGCGGACTAGCTCAAATGCACGGCAACCGACGGCGTCCTCCCGATGCTCTGTTCACCCGTCATCAACAATGTCCAAGTCACCAAGACCCTCATCGACGGCGGTGCATGGCTCAGTGTCCTGTCCGTCGAGACGTTTGACAGCCTTCAAGTGCCATACGATCAGCTTCAGCCCACCAAGCCTTTCTCAAGAGTGACTGACGGCTCCACCACCCCGATAGGGCAAGTTCGTCTCCCTGTCACCTTCGGTCAGCGTGACAACTACCACACCGAGCTCGTCGACTTCGACGTCACCCACATCCGCCTATCGTACAATGCCATCCTCGGGTACCCAGCCCTAGCCAAATTCATGGCAGTCACCCACCATGGCTACAACGTCCTCAAGATGTCGGGAAGCGGCGGAATCATCACAGTCCCCTACAAAGACAGAGACGCGGTGTGCTCCCTCAAGCGCACCTTCCAAGCTGCAGCAGTTGAAGACCCTGACAGCGCGTGTGCGCAGTACCCTCCTGAGGCCAATCCCAAGAAGAAGAAGCAGCTACTCTGCATAGGGCCTCAGGGGAGCGGCACCTCTAGCGGCGCCACCTCAGGATCGGCTCCCGCGCTTGGGGCGCCTCCCTCCCGCACATAGGAAGACGCACCCAACTCCCTCCTCAGGCAGGGCTCGGGGGCTCTCTTCTGGAGGGCCTCATACCTGGCCAACATCACGAGGGAGGCGCTCGGGCACCACATGGAGGCGTGCTTCGCGGCACATTTCCCTCGGGAGGGCACCAAGCGAGGAGCGCCCGTCACTCAGGAGTTCATCGTCAAGACCACTCAGGGGCTTCAGGAAGCAAGGGCAATACGCGGCGACCACCGCCCACCTGGTGTAGCTCCCCACCCGGGCGAGGGTGGTCAGCTGCGCGTCTACATCGACATCCCAGGGCTCAATAGGGCCACATCTCAGGAGCGCTTCTGGCCTTCGCGTGCTGGTCGATGTGAGGGTCCACCTCACAGCTACGTGCGCATGCCATTCGGCCTGTCGAGCATAGCAACCGCCTTCCAGCGCAATCTACGGAGCATCTTGGTGACCCAGGAAGCCAGGCATCACGCGGTCCTGGTGGAGATGGAGACGGTCCTCAGGAGGCTACCTGAGCCCCCAGAGCCTCCCGAGGCTCAGGGTCTCGATGGCTCGTGAGGAGCGGCTTCTTCAGTGCGCACCTTCAGCTACCCCAACGCTCCTTCGACAACAAAACCAGGTGACATTTTCCAAGTTCATTCAGCTGGGAGCACCCCTCGGGCTGCATTATTCCCAGGTCGCATGGGCCTCTCCCTGTGGCATGTATCCTCCTGCATCTTTAGTTTACCCTGCTGGGGGCGCCCCTCGGGCTGCATCTCCCCAGGCCGCTCGGGTCCAACCCAGTGGCATGTATCGTTCTTGCATTCACCTAAGCTAGTTTGCTTTCCATGCATAAGCTACCTATCGTCACTACCTGCTTGATTATCGCCCACCACGGGAGCCTCTCATGCAGGCACGACGCTTGTGCTCGGGTCCGTCCTTGCAACGCTGAAAAATCTGAGCGGTCGAGCTCTGGCTCGCGGCACGCCCGCGCACGTCACCCCACTGGACCCTCAGTGCCTTCACCTCCTTGCGAAGCAACCAGTGGAAGACCGGCAATCATAGCAGCAATTTGTGTCCCTCCTCACGCTAACTTGCAGGAACCTCCTGATGACTACAGCGTGCGGTACCGCGAGCTCCCTCTTCTCCCATGCAATTCGCTTGCACGTTAAAAGAGGGGCTCCTGAGCATCGCGACTCAGGAGCTCTTACTGGCTCTCCAGCCCTCACCCCCTGGCCTTGACCATGGCATCGCGACCTGGCATACCAGCGGCGGCTGAGCTCGCTCGAGGGCCGGGACCTGTGGACGTAGAGCACATAGAAGAGCTTGGAGAAGAGGGGAGGCTCGCACGGACCTAACCTGGCTACACTACGGTCGTCGGCACATGAGTCTGGCACATCACGAGGAAACAACTCCGGGCTACCAAGATAAGTCCTGCACCCAGGTCGGCCGAGTGCTACTGCATAAGATTCTCACCTTTCGCTGCCCTGCTGCAGGGACATCACCTCCCTTTCCCATCCTTAGGTAGCTACTTGCGCGCTAAAGGGGACCTCTTGAGCATCGTGCCTCAGGAGCTCTTACTAGACCTCGGGCCGCTCACCTCCTGGCCTTGACCACGGCAACGCGACCTGGCATACCAGCGACGACTGCAGCCTGCCTGGGGACCGGGACCTGTCGGCGTAGAGCACCAAGCTGCCGCGGGGTTGGAAAGGGGAGACCGAGTCGAAGCAGGACATGCGTTCGCAAATTTTCATAATAAGGATAATATCAACAAAAGACATTACACACCCTTTACACGCCCCCACGGGGTCCATCTTGATTCCTCGCAGGGAAAAAAAGAAGGAAGTTTCTAGAGGCCCTATCTACATGCGCCAAATATCGCCGACGCCATCATCAACAGTGGGCCTCCGAAGGCCAGCGCCAACCTCATCTAGATCAGCGACGGCGGCGGCCGGATGCCGCGGCCTTGCTCCGAGCGCGGCGAGAGCTCAGAGGCACGTAGCATCGTTGCTTGTCTCTATAGTCTCGTCGAGCTAGGGAGAGTCGCTGGACCACCAGGAGTCACCACTGTCGCTGGAGGAGCTACTGGCGAAGCCCGCAGCCGGCTCGGCGTTGGTCGCTGTGCCATCCTGGCGACCCCCTTCTGGGCAGCACTCCAAGCGGCGGCTTTCCTCGTCGAAGACCTTGAAGAACATCGTGGAGGTGTCGTCGTACTCAAAGTGGATGGCGAGGGCGCCTTCCGCACGGCAGACTCGAGCGACCTCGCCCCAGCCGTGAGTCATGAAGATCCTCCCGGAGGAGATGGCTTCAACCTCCGCCCCAGTCGCCGGGGTGTCGCAGTCGGCGTGCTGCAGCCAAAGCTCGAGGGGGCCCCTCGGCTGCATCTCGGCGGTGAAGAACTGCGGGAAGCGAATCCAAGTGCGCGGAGGCATCGCCGCCCACAGCATGAGTTTGCGCGAGGAGTCTACGGCGTGGGCTCCTGGGGCGGCGGCGTGCGTCACCACGGCGCGGCGACCACGGCCAAGGCGTGGGTGGCGTCGTTCGCCGCTCCTCCCTCTAAAGCCCTTGGCTCGGGCGTACAAGGGCAGCGGATACCCGGGAGGTGGCCGCTCGTACCAGGGCCTCGACACCTCCACCCTCACGACTATGTCGCCATGATGGGACAGCCTCTTCTTCGGCGGAAGTGGCTCGGGCTCGTCGAGGGGGGTCTTTCCCTTCTCCGCGGCTGACAACCTTCGTATCAGCGCCATGGTCGATGCAGCAAGTGATGAAGCGAGGAAGAAGAAGGAGCGGGAGAAGCGAAGGAAAAAATGGGTGATGGGGGCTCCTCCCACCTCTTCCCATTTATAGAGAAGGGGAGGCCGACCGCCGGCCTCCATGATCTAAGGTAATAATGATCTTTTTCTGCATGCAGCAAGGACTTATCAAGTCGGGCAGTTGCCGAGGCAGCGTGGGGAAGCGGAGACGCCCATGTCCAATCAACCGCCACGCGTCAACCAAGGCCGCAAGCTGTTAGGGCCCGCGGCGCTCTGCACTTGACCCTTGGCTTCGCCTTGAAGCCAAGCCCGAGCGCGCCTTGGACCCGAGGGCTACTATCGGCGTCCTAGGAACGGGGGTCCCCAGACTTGCCTGCCTGCGGCCCACGGCGTGGCTCCACCAGCGGCCCTGTACAGCCCATCTTCACCAGCAACCACTCAAGACCCTCACGAGGGGCCAAGCCTCGCGAGGCGGAAGACGCAAGACCTCCTCGGGGGCGGCCTCACCAGGCTAGCTCGCGAAGATGGAGAGATCAAGGCAAGGGGCACCTCGCGAGGTCCCCGTGACGCAAGCCATGACGACCAAGGCCAGGCGGGCACCAGGCGAGCGCCAGCGCGTAGTGTCCTCGTTTCCTCTTTGGTGCTAAAGAGACAAGCGCAACACGGAGTCCTGAAGCATCAAGCAAAGGTTTCCATATCGGTGCAAGGATACCAAGACCAGCAGGACAGCGGGACGGCAGGACGGAGGTCACCGTGGAGCCCAGGAGGGCGTCACCACCAGAGCCTTTGGCAGGCGAAGACCATCTTCTATCAGGATAGCTTGTACTAGTTGTCCCCCTTTAAACTGGCCGTTGTAGGATCCCTTCCCGCCTAATATTTGGGGAGAGGACGCGGGCCTCTATAAATAGGACTAGACACCACCTTAGAGAGGTAAGGAAAAGAGAGAGGAGAAGAGGCTGATCAGGGACAGAGAGGACGATCCTCTACCGCATCAACTCACCAAGCTCAAGAGCACCTCTCCTCAGGAGGCTATTCTTCCTTTGTAACTATTCATCCTCAGCCCCAGAGGCAATCCACCACACCACACTGGAGTAGGGTATTACACCGCATCGATGGCCTGAACCAGTATAAATCTCGTGTCCCTTGTTTTGCGGCTTTGACGCGCTAAGACTAGAGATTGCGATGAGGGCGAGAGCTAGAGGGGGAGAGATCTTCATGAGGACCCCAGTGTTCGTACCTTAAGGGTTTTGCCGAAACCCGAAATCCGACAATATCTAGGAGGGCTAGTTCTAGTAGGTGTTTCAAGATTTTCAGTTTCAAGCTCATCATTAGTTTCAACAACATCATGTTGTCTTACTCTAGCAATTTGTTCATCAAGAAATTCACCTAATGGCACATCATCATCAAGCAAGGTACTAGCATCATCATAAGTATCATTCATAGCAGAAGTAGCCTCATCAACAACTTGCGACATATCAGGATTAATAGCATGTGGTGGTGTTGCAAGTTTACTTATAACAGAATGTGAATCTAAAGCAGAGCTAGATGGCAGTTCCTTACCTCCCCTCGTCTTAGAGGGAAAAATCTTAGTCTTAGAATCCTTCAGATTCTTCATAGTGATAAATTGATAGTAATCCCAGGTGATCAACAAATATAGTTGTGCTCCCCGGCAAAGATGCCAGAAAAAGGTCATGATAACCCACAAGTATAGGGGATCGCAACAGTTTTCGAGGGTAGAGTACTCAACCCAAATTTATAGATTTGACACAAGGGGAGCCAAAGAATATTTGTAAGTATTAGCGACTGAGTTGTCAATTCAGTCACACCTGGAGATTAATTATTGATATGTCTCCATCGTATCTACTTTTCCAAACTCTTTTGCCCTTGGTTTGGACTGTAATTTGCATGATTTGAATGGAACTAACCCGGACTGACGATGTTTTCAGCAGAATTGCCATGGTGTTATTTTTGTGCAGAATAAAAAGTTCTCGGAATGACCTGAAAATTCACGGAGATAAGTTTTGGAATTAATAAAAAATATTGGCGAAAGAATCAGCGGCAGGGGGGCCACACCCTAGCCACAAGGGTGGGGGCGCGCCCTCCGACCTTGTGGGCCCCCTGGACCTCCACCGACCTCAACTCCAACTCCATATATTCTTTTTCAGGGAGAAAAAAATCAGAGAGAAGGATTCATCGTGTTTTACGAGACGGAGCCGCTGCCAAGCCCTGTTCTTCCTTGGGAGGTCAGATTTGGACTCCGTTCGAGGCTCCGGAGAGGGGAATCCGTCACCATCGTCATCATCAACCATCCTCCATCACCAATTTCATGATGCTCACCGTTGTGCATGAGTAATTCCATCGTAGGCTTCCTGGACAGTGCTGAGTTGGATGAGATTTACCATGTAATCAAGTTAGTTTTGTTAGGGTTTGATCCCTCGTGTCCACTGTGTTCTAAGATTGATGTTGCTATGACTTTGCTATGCCTAATGCTTGTCACTAGGGCCCGAGTGCCATGATTTCAGATCTAAACCTATTATCTTTTCATGAATATATTTATGTTCTTGATCCAATATTGCAAGTTATATTCACCTACTATGTGTTATGATCCGGCAACCCCGGAGTGACAATAGTCGGGACCACTCCCGGTGATGACCGTAGTTTGAGGAGTTCATGTACTCACTAAGTGCTAATGCTTTGGTCCGGTACTCTATTAAAAGGAGGCCTTAATATCCCTTAGTTTCCAATAGGACCCCGCTGCCACGGGAGGGTAGGATAAAAGATGCCATGCAAGTTTTTTTCCATAAGCATGTATGACTATATTCGAAATACATGCCTACATTATATTGATGAAGTGGAGCTAGTTCTGTGTTACCCTACGTTATAACCATTGCATGATGAATGCTATCCGACATAATTATCCATCATTGATTCATTGCCTACGAGCTTTTCACATATTGATCTTTGCTTCGTTACTCTTCCATTGCCACTGTTACGATTGCTACAATACTACTACTATTACTTTTGCCACCGTTACCATTACTTCCATACTACTTTGCTACTAAATACTTTGTTGTTGATATTAAGTCTTTTGGGTGTGGTTGAATTGACAACTCAGCTGCTAATACTCAAGAATATTCTTTGGCTCCCCTTGTGTCGAATCAATAAATGTTGGTTGAATACTCTACCCTCGAAAAATGTTGTGATCCCCTATACTTGTGGGTTATCAATTATGTGCAGCAAAGTGATCGGTAGCATAGTAATATGGTAGTTTTGATAGTAGTAGCAATAGCAATAGCAACGGTAACAGTGGTAGCAATAATTTTGTAGCAAGTGCAATAGTAACAATAGCAGTAGTAACTTAGCAAAAACAATATAAGAGAAATTCGTAGGCATTGAATCGATGATTTGTTGGATGATATTCATCATGTGACAGTCATAACCTAGGGCGATACGACACTAGCTCCAGTTCATAAATACAATGTAGGCATATATTCCGTAAATAGTCATACGTGCTTATGGAAAGAACTTGCATGACATATTTTGTCCTACCCTCTCGTCGCAGCAGGGTCCAATTGGAAACTAAGGGATATTAAGGCCTCCTTTTAATAGAGAACCAGAACAAAGCATTAACACATGGTGAATAGATGAACTCCTCAAACTACAGACATCATTGGGAGTGGTCCCGACTATTGTCACTCCTGGGTTGCCAGATCATAACATGTAGTAGGTGACTATAACTTGCAAGATTGGATCTAGAATATGGATATAATGGTGATAACATAAATGGTTCAGATCTGAAATCATGGCACCCGGGCCCAAAGTGACAAGCATTAAGCATGGCAAAGTCATAGCAACATCAATCTTAGAACATAGTGGATACTAGGGATCAAGCCCTAACAAAACTAACTAGATTACATGATGAATCTCATCCAACTCCTCACCGACCAGCGAGCCTACGAAGGAATTACTCACTCCTGGTGGGGAGCATCATGGAAGTGGCGATGGAGAAGGGTTGGTGATGACGAAGAACGAAGATCCCCCTCTCCGGAGCCCCAAACGGACTCCAGATCTGGCCTCCCGATGAAGAACGGGAGGTGATGGCGGCTCCATCTCTTGGATCGTGATAATTCTTTCTCCCTGATTTTTTTCTAGAAAAATAGGATTTTATAGCGTCGGTTTCAGGGTCTGCGGGGCCATAGGTGGGGACAACCCACCTGGGCCCGCATGGGGGTAGGCGCGCCCTGGTGGGTTGTGCCCACCCAGGTGCCCCCTCATGTGGCTCTTGGCTCCGAAAATTCTCTTTTATTGGGTAAAAATTCCTCGCAAAGTTTCGTTCCATTCCGAGACCTTTTATTTCTACACAAAAACAACACCATGGTAGTTCTACTAAAAACAACGTCAGTCCGGGGTTAGTTTCATTCAAATCATGCAAATTAGAGCCCAAAACAAGAGGAAAAGCGTTAGGAAAAGTAGATACGTTGGAGACATGTCAGCGTTGAGCATGAATATGATTTGATCATGTTTATTGCAATATGATTATTCATTTAAGTCAAAGAATAATTGTTGTTCTATTTACATGAACAAAACCTTCTATGGTCATACACCCAATGTGAAAGGTTTATTGAATCTCGATCGTAGTGATACACATATTCATAATATTGATGCCAAAAGATGCAAAGTTGATAATGATAGTGCAACATACTTGTGGCACTGCCGTTTAGGTCATATTGGTGCAAAGCGTATGAAGAAACTCCATGCAGATGGGATTTTGGAATCACTTGATTATGAATCATTTGATACTTGCGAACCATGCCTCATGGGCAAGATGAATAAAACTCCGTTCTCCGGAACAATAGAGCGAGCTAATGACTTATTGGAAATAATACATACCGATGTATGTGGTCCGATGAGTGTTGAAGCACGCAACGGGTATTGTTATTTTCTGACCTTCACAAATGATTTGAGTAGGTATGGTTATATCTACTTGATGAAGCACAAGTCTGAAACATTTGAAAAGTTCAGAGAACTTTAGAGTGAAAGTGGAGAATCATCATGACAAGAAAATAAAGTTTTTGTGATCTGATCGTGGAGGCGAATATTTGAGTTACGAGTTTGGCCTTCATTTAAAACAATGTGGAATTGTTTCACAACTCATGCCACCTAGAGCACCACAGTGTAATGGTGTGTCCGAACATCGTAACCGTACTTTATTGGATATGGTGTGTTCCATGATGTCTCTTACCAATTTACCATTATTGTTTTGGGTTATGCATTAGAGACAGCCGCATTCATGTTAAATAGGGCACCATCTAAGTTCGTTGGGACGACACCGTATGAACTATGGTTTGGCAAGAAACCTAAGGTATCATTTCTTAAAGTTTGGGGATGCGATGCTTATATCAAAAGGCTTCAGCCTAATAAGATCGAACCTAAATCGGAGAAGTGCTCTTCATAGGATACCCTAAAGAAACTATTGGGTACACCTTCTATCATAGATCCAAAGGCAAGATCTTTGTTGTTAAGAATGGGTCCTTCCTAGAGAAGGAGTTTTCTCTCGAAAGAAGTGAGTGGGAGGAAAGTAGAACTTGGTGAGGTAATTGTACCTTCTCTCGAATTGGAGAGTAGCACATCAGATAAATCCGTTCCCGTGATGCCTACACCAACTAGAGAGGAAGCTAATGATGATGATCATGAAACTTCAGATCAAGTTACTACTGGACTTCGTAGGTCGAACATAGCATGTTCCTCACCAGAGTGGTACGGTAATCCTATCCTGGAAGTCATGTTATTAGACCATGGCAAACCTACAAACTATGAATAAGCTATGATGAGCCTAGATTTCGATAAATGGCTTGAGGGCTTAAAATCTGAGATAGGATCCATGTATGAGAACAAATTGTGGACTTTGGTGGATTTTCCCAATGAACACAGTAATGCTTTAAGTAAGATGACATGATGTAGAGGGATAAACTCATGCAATATGATATAAACCCCATCTTTTGATCCTCGATGGCAACAATACAATACGTGTCGGTTCCCTTTCTGTCACTGGGACCGAGCACCGCAAGATTGAACCCAAAGTTAAGCACTTCTCCCATTGCAAGAAAGATCAATCTAGTAGGCCAAACAAACTGATAATTCGAAGAGACTTGCAAAGATAAACCAATCATACATAAAATAATTCAGAGGATATTCAAATATTGTTCATAGATAAACTTGATCATAAACCCACAATTCATCGGATCTCGACAAACACACCGCAAAAGAATATTACATCGAATAGATCTCCAAGAAGATCGAGGAGAACTTTGTATTGAGATCCAAAGAGAGAGAAGAAGCCATCTAGCTAATAACTATGTACCCGTAGGTCTGAAGTAAACTACTCACACATCACCGGAGAGGCCATGGAGTTGATGTAGAGGCCTCCGTGATCAATGCCCCCTCCGGCGGAGCTCCTCAAAAGGCCCCAAGATGGGATCTCTCGGGTACAGAAGGTTGCGGCGGTGGAATTAGGTTTTCGTGGTGCTCCTGGATGTTTGGGGGTACATGGATATATATATAGGAGGAAGAAGTAGGTCGGTGGAGCAACGAGGGGCCCAGGAGGGTGGAGGGCTCGCCCAGGGGGTAGGCGCACCCCCCTGCCTCGTGCCCTCCTCGATCGTTTCTTGACACCCACTCCAAGTCTCCCAGATCACGTTTGTTAAGAAAATCACGTTCCCGAAGGTTTCATTCCGTTTGATATTCATATTCGGTGAAACTCTAAAATAGGCAAAAAAGACACCAATTTGGGCTGGGCCTCCGGTTAATAGGTTAGTCTCAAAGATGATATAAAAGTGTAAAATAAAGCCCATTAACATCCAAAATAGATAATATAATAGCATGGAGCAATCAAGAATTATAGATACATTGGAGACATATCAGTGCCGCACAGAGGCGGCTCCATCCTGAATGAGGCGCAGCGGCCTCAGCTTTTCGACGCGGTGCTTGCTATGAGCGGCGGGCGCGCATGACACCTGCTAACGCAGCCCCATAGCATTGATGCCATCGGCACTTGCCTAATTGGAGCACTATGAATCGATTGGTTCATCGTTCTGAATACTATCTCCATTAGCAACCGCACCGAAGGGAAAATTGGGGAAACCTATTATCCCTTTGGCGGTTTTTCAAATTAGCCCTCCTATTTTTCTATATTCTCATGTTAGTACCTACAACACATGTTCAGCCACATGTTTTGCAGTGTTTTACATCTGTGCCCATGAGATTCTCAAAATCATGTTTTAGGCCGCAACAAGTAGTAATCACACACACTATCTGTTTAGATCGTCTGATCTAATTTTATACAGTTCAGTCTCTAACACTTGCAGTTTTAAGTCCTCAAACTTAGTTAATTCTCCAGTTTAGTCCATGTACTTGTTGTAAAGTGTAGAAGAAGAAGAAAAAATGTAATGTGTTCAATCTGTTTGCCTCATGCAATCTCTATAACATGTAATTGTGTGCAAAAACTTTATTTTGGCAATTGAAATATATTTTTCTTGCAAATGTTGACATAAAATCACACGAAATAATAGTGTGGGACTACCTCAAATTTTATTTGTGAATCACAAGGTATTGGTGGCATCTACTGCATAATTTGCAGATTATCCATCACTATTGTGAGGTCTACGTCTTGTCATTTTGATAAGATGACTACCTTCAACGTGCTCTTCCAAATTAATATTAGATGTGACTACCTCAAGATATCATAAGGTAATATTGGCATCTACTACAAATTTTGCAAACTATCCACTATTACTGCAAGGTCTACATCATGTCATTCTGACATATGACTACCTTCAAAGTGATTTTCTTAAATATAGCATAGCATAAGGTAATAGAGATATGAAAATCTACTGACAAAAGTCAGACTATGTTTTCTATTACTGCGAGATCTACACCGCATTCGGTGACTATCTTAAAAGTGTTATCCTATATAAATTGAGGTCTACACATATGAGACTATAGCATCAGTTATCTAAAAATATGCTCCTCTGGAGCAACTGTTGTTGTTCACTAAAATAAGTTACTCTCATAGTAACAAATATTAATGCATGGTCACTACATGTTGATTTTTTTCTACTACTATCATTGTTTAAGCCTCATTTTGATTGAATAAGTGGTAGAAAATTATGCAGATATGTGCATACCCCGATGATGGTCTTCTATTGCATTGGTTAAATGCATGACAGTGAAGCCTGTGTCATTATTTCTAATTATAGTACCGTCCATCTATCAAGATGGAGACCATAATTTAGAGCAACTCTCGAGTGTCTCAAACACTATTACAAGATCCACATCACATTTTTGGTTGATATTTTATAGTGACTAACCCCATGTTTGAAAAATGTCATGGCTATTCTCTTGATAGCTAAATATGTACATATTCATTTTATATGTCGCAAACTTCACTTAGTTCTCAAACTAAGTACATTATGGATGAGTATTTATTTACTTCGAATATTTTCCTTTAAGAGAAACATGCTGCCATGAGCACATCACGAATGATCACCCATTCATTTTTCAAGACCTCAAGTCTATTGCATCTCACAATTCTGGCATATAATCAACTTCGAGTTGAGATCTCGTGATCAAATATTTTCATATGCAGATCCGGTTGAAAGTTCCTTATACACTTTATCTCCTCTTAAGATGGTACTACCATTTTTATGATCAAAGAAACATGGAATTTCTTAAAATCATCAGATTCACCCAACGGGTGCTGTACCATTATTTGAAATTCTTGCTAGTACCTAGAATACTATGCAAGTTAGTGGTAACAACACAAAACCATGAGGAATTCGAAGTAAAGTGGAGGCTAATAGACAACCAAAGATAGAATTATCTCTTAATAGGAATCGGTCGTTTTCAAATGATCAAAAGACAACTCTCAAGTTTGTCAAATGTTTGGTTATATAAATATTGTACCTATGATTACCAAACCGTCAAACATATGGTCGAACCACACCACAAATTTATTAAAAGGCCAATAAGTTTAATGGGATAAATTTGAAATTTTGCAAATAATAACCAGATTCTGGTAAAGGATTGTTCTTAGAATCTTCATCAGAAGGAGGACCAAAATCTAGTGCAGAAAATGCAGGATGAACTCATTTGCACTCAAGAATATCGGAGACCTCAGGTAATCTCCTAATTATCCCAACATATTATTAGCCTATACTTGTACTACAACATGTAGTAAAATGTCCAATATCATATCCCTTGGATACAATATTTGATAAATTTGAATGTATGTTTCAATTCATACTCAATATTGTTGTGCACACAATGATTTTCTAAGTATTAATAAATTAAATATTAGGCTTGATAGCCTTAGCCATCCTGGTTTGGGGGTGATTAGAAAATTGTTGACAATTCTGTAGATCAGAACTTAACAAGTTGCAAAATATTCCCCATATCATTAGATTATATGTGCACCACATGTGCCATAGGGGAAATCTGTTTTAAGGAACTCTCACCTTAAAATTCTAAATAAGCCACTTATTCTTTCTTCAACACATTCAAAAGATATATGTGGAATGTTGGACCATTATCTGGGGTAATTTAGACACTTCATGATACTCATATACACATTCATAAAATGTTTTTAAGTGTGTGTCTTATCACACACAACCATGATCTTACCCAATAAATTGCTTAACTTATCAAAGTAGGAGCAAATTCTCCTGAACAAAGGATAAACCCATTCAAATGGACAATGTCGTTCAACTTTTTTCACGAGAATTTTCTGATTACATTCAGTACCCTATGTACATACCCAGAATGGTTTAACTAAATTTCTTATCAAAGATAGTGAAATGAATTACATGACCACTTTTAAAGAATTGTCAATTTACTAGCCTCTTGCTGGACACATACGACCTTACACACCGTAAGTATGATCTAAATCATACCAACTGCATATCATACTACTTTCCCCTTGTAGTAACTACGTGGAAATCAATAAAGTGTTTTCCATCTGCGATAATTCGGTTACATACCGATATCACCACTCCAGCGTACATCAATGGGCACTCACAGAAAATTAGGGATCTATGTGAGGAATAACAATTTATCCGTCAATCAAAATTATTCATAGCCCGTATGCTGATTGCATCAGCAATAAGGATATTTTTTGGCATTAGGGGGAGATATGTGCCACAAAGAATACCTAGAAATAAATTAGAAATGTTATTGACATTCAACCCTTATATCCACGTACTCAAAGAATCTGAACTATAAGTTTAGAGAATCATATATTTGCAACACATTGCAAATTTGCCACATACATTTACTGATGACAAGGTATCACTAAATTCTATATTCCTGCAGTGAAGTGTCAGAAAGAGTGGAGGTACCTAATAAACCACTCTTCTCCCCAAATTAGAGCAAGAGGGGGAGAAAATCTGACAAGACAAGATATAACTTCTCATATGCTTCCGCGGAAACAGAGGAAATCAAATCCTCAACTAGTAAATGTAATTCAACATCAAGTTACAAGACACCTCACTGGATGCTCATCATCTAAAGCCTGACATAAATGTGCATAAATTTTTTGGTGCCGGGACATTGAAACACCTTGACTCTATTGTTCTAGGAAATCACAAGGGGTTAAAAGGAATAGATATATTTCCACAAATTCCATCGATTCCATCAGAATCATATAACATAAAGACTACATTTGTAGACATATATTTCTTCTCAAAATTGCTAAAACCTTTTGGGCCCTGAACCAAAATCCATGGTAGAGTGCCTCTTGCATTCATATTGGTTCACATAAAAGGAAGCAAGTAACGAAGAATAGTACTCGCTCTGCAAACGAGTAGTATTTACCGTAGTAATACCTACTCCTTGTAAGTATCTTCCATATGGAATACTAAACACTTCTCATTCATAGACTAAGTCGATGAGGTGGTGAGAAAGCGAGGCTTGTGGCAAAAGGGTTCACGCAGAGACCTGACATCGATTACGATGTAACATACCCGCTTGGTATGAGTGAAATTATGTTTTGATACTAAATATTGTTGGCAATAAAAAATAATAATATTACGCATGCAGTTGATGGATGAAGTGGCTACATACTCATATGAGTCACTTATTTCGGAAATCTCTATTGAAGTCCCTGAAGGGCTTATACTTCCAAATCCAGAAGCAAATCGCAACAAATTTTGTGTAAAACTGCATAAGTCACTCTATGACTTGAAATAGTCAAAAATCATATGGTACTACTGACTAAATGAGTTCCTTATTTAAAAGGATTACTCGAATAATGATGATTGTTTATGTGTTTTAATAAAGAAATCGGAAATTTGATTTTCTTTCATCACCTCAGTGTATATTGACGACCTCATCATCAATGTCTATACAAGACCTAAATATACACATAATCATCTCCAGACGGAAAATTTGGATTCAACCAAATTTAGCTTACAACTTGAGCATTCTCTCAAGAATACATACCAGTATACATATATCCAAGACATGTACGAGAAGTTCAATGTGGATATATCATACCAATAGAAGACATGTAATATGGTCATAGTGCCCCTGATAGGGTACAAATCCATTCATACATAGGGGTGATAATGAAGTGATATCAGGACCTGAAGTTCTATATCTCACTAATGTCAATGCACTCATATCATTGCAAACTACGTCAGGCCTGACACTAGATTTGCTATCTTTGTTCAGAGTGCAACCCCTAACAAAAGGTATATGATTGATATAAGAAATATTAGCTTATATCTCAAGCTCACAATAAATCTTGGACAATTACATTAGGAAAATAAAAAATATGACAATAATATGATGTAATGATATTGGCTCCTTATTTGATCCCAACAATGCCATATCAATGACTGAATTCACTATAATAGCCTTCTCATGAAAGCCATCTAAATAGACTTTAACGACTATTTCCAATTATCATTCTTTAAAAGCATTGCAAAATATGCATGGCTTAGTAGAATGATTAACCACACTCGAAATCACGTGGTTGAAATTCATCAGAATCACATAACTTGATTTTATCAAGATTCTACCACTTGTGTTACTCAATACCCGCAGGTTATATGAAGAGCAATATCATAAAGCACATTGCTTGAAATCACTTATCCTTACAAATTACAGAAAGTGAGGAAACAATTTGCAAACAAAATATTGTGGAAATTCTATAGATTATTCACAATGCCATGGTCATGTCAATGGAATTGGTATGACACATCCTCCAGATTTGCAAACTTTAGGGGGAGTAATCTCCAAAACTATAACCTGTTAACAATCGTAAGATTGCATATGTTGTACTCTTTTTCCCTTCATGAGTTTTTCCCTAATGGTTTGTCATAAAAGGGTTTTAACGAGACAATATAAACACAAGTGTTATTATATGCCATATCGTTTTCTTCTTATATTTTCCCACTAGGTTTTAAAGGAGTTTTCAATGCATATATAATCGCACTCTTTTTCTTTATGAGTTTTCTCTCAAAGTTTCTCATAATGGTTTTTAATGAGGCTATATCTTCTCAAAGATCATATGTCATACTTTCTATTTTCCCTATAAGGGTTTTAAATGAAGTACTCAAGACATATTTATTGGTCTCTAAACTCACATATGAGTTTTATCCTTCTCCGAAGGTTTTTCTCATATGAGTTATCAAGAGACATAATCATTATATGTTGGCTCATTTTCTCCTTATTTTTTCCACTGTGATTAAAGGAGTTTTAGCAACATATCAAATACAATTGTCATCATATTTTTCCCACATGGTTTTTGGAGGAGACTTTTCCAAGATGAATATGATGAACGTTCAAGGCAAATACATACTAGGAGGAGTCTTTATCAAGATGATGTATATTCACAAAGACAAGCATTGATTACGGGGAGTGTTAGGAATTAATTAATTAGATTAATTAATTGTAAATCCATGCTATGTCGGTGGCCATGTTTTGGCAACCGCCTCCTTTGTAATCGCCTTGTAACGAGGGTATAAATACCCCAATCTTCAATCAATGAAACAATTGTTCCATCATTTGCTCTCTTTCTCTCGTTTCTGTTTTCACACGTGCCACCTTAAGTCACCCCTTTTCTAGTGCCAAGCCACTGCCGCTTCACTAAACCGCCACCGTGGCGACCCGCCGTGTCAAAGTTGTTGTTCGCCTCCACTGCGGGCTACTGGCTTACATCGCCCCCACAGCCTTGAACCGGCCTCGCCTCTGTTACAAGCCGCCGGGCCCCTTTTGCTGCTATCATAAGACGTTGTCGTCCAGACGAATCAGGTGATATCCGTCTAAGTTTATTTCATTAGCGCAGATTGTTTTCTTATCAAAAAACAATCACTTTGTTTTGCAATATATTTTGTGCAGGACAATGGTTATCAAAAAGGTGGTGCCTTACTGTGCCTATGGAGGGTGTGTTAGCGTTATCACGCACCGGTGTGTGCGCCCGCTTGCTGTTGAACGGGTGTGCGCAGGCCGCCGCCCGTGCAGCTCGATCTACGTCAACTCGCCGAGACCGCGCCCGCGATTGACTCGCCGTCCGCGTGGTTTATCGCGCTGGCAATTAATTCGCCCTTCCGCACCGGTTTACAACACCGTGGCCGGCTCATCTGTCTGCTCCCGCGGCCGACTCGGCTGTGATTGATTTCAGCTTCACCATGGTGACCATCAACTCCGCAGTGGATAATTTCTGGCCTGACATATGAGGTGAAATCCATCCAGCATATTTTTATATTACATATTGCTTTCTTTAAAAGAGCAATTACTCTGGCTTGCAAGTTCTCCAATGCAGGGCAAGTGTCTACTGCAAAAGGGACTATTATATCACTGAGCTGTTAAATGACTCATACCGGTTCATATCATGGCCAAATATGGAGAATCTCAAGACAACTCCTCGAGTCGTCTTAAGACTCGGGGGGCTACAATGATGTGACTCGGCGGAATTGGCCGGTTTCAGTGAATTCAAGAACTCCGGGTCATTGGAGGGGAATATAACCCGGTCCCGGAGGCTACTGCCATATTGATAAAAATTTAAAGGCTGTCAGAAAATTTCCGGCTTAAATAGAAGATTCTAGTTTAACATCTGGTTCAAGAGAAATTTGTTTTTCACAAAAGCATTGAAGCTTTCAATAGCCGGTTTAAAATCCGGCTCAAGGGAAATCAGTCTCACTGAAGCTCTCAAATATCCAGTTTAAAATACGGCTCAAGGGAAATCTGTCTCTCACAAAGCTTTGAAGCTCTCAATATCCAGTTTACAATTCCGGTTCAAAAAGAATTAATCTCTGGCAAGTTTGAGTTCTTAGAAAAAATAAAGGTTGCCAAAGAACATTTGTTGCCATGATGCACGGTTCAAACATGGGTATCCTGCCTTATTGGCTCATCCAATGGTCACTTGGGGGCTTCCTGCTCATATTTGAAGCATAGCTATGAATATCCCTCTTGATCGGTGCAATGCCACTCTTATAGTCACTTGGGAGCTTCCTGTTCAAACATAGGTGTATTCACCAAAGAGAACATAGTGTTACTACCCTCTTGACGGGGTTATCTTGTTCAAACATAGGTGTATTCACCAAAGAGGACATAACCCTTCCGGGTTTATCCTGCATGTATGCCAGATGTTTCTCCATTAGGTAATCCTGATTGACCCGCCGAACTCTTAACACTTAGCAGTCAATATTTTAAACAAGACCCTGAACTCGTTAAGGTTAAAACGTCGGTTTTTCATGCGAGGGCACGGTTTGCGGAAAGCAAGGAGAAGCTCAGGATGATACAACCGCCTTCCTTGAAACTTGGATAAATCGGCATGTGATGCACGATGCTACTCTGACCCCGCATACTCCTGATAAGTTTATCTTTAAATAAGAACTGAACTTATCTGGGTTAAAATGTCGATTGGGTAATGTGAGTGCCGGCTCACGGAAAGCGTGTACCTTCCAGTGGCTAATGCTAGTTTCATTGAAGAAGATATTTTGGCTTGGCGGCCTATGAAAGCCTTGAATTTTCTGTTGTTTGTTGCTTTGAACGTCTTTTTGAGATTTTTTTTCTTTCATGACATAGTAATATATGGTTCAAAACCAATAAGGCGTATAATGCCTTCTGAGTCATATATGACATTAAACGGTGTTCATTAACCCGGCCTGGTCTTCGACTATAAGTCGCCAGTATGCGATAAGATAATATCCGATGTTTATTAACCTGGCCTGGCTTTGGACTATAAGTCGCCAGTATATATTTGGATTGCGCCATTGGAATCATGCGCTTATAAATCATTGGGTATATTATTCAAATCTTTAATAGCCAACATGGCTGGATTTTTATTATGGTTATCAATAACCAGTATTATGATTGAGGTTTTCAAAGTCGCTTTAGCGCAATGGCTATTATTTTATAAATGGATATGATTTATTCTACAATGGAGGGAATAGTCCCGAGTCGCTGCAGGCTTACGACTCGGCACTTGGGGGCTACATTATTCAAGTTGAGATTACATGAAATATGCAAGTCTCATGTCGCTGCAAGCATGCACCATGACACTTGGGGGCTAATGCAAAGTCATTTTTACTGGCCTTATTGAAGATCTGACTCATCACATCGTAATGAGCTACCAATTGCTCCTGTCAACAATTCAAGGTACACAAATCTTAAATCCATTATATAGAAAGGTTTACTACTCAGTTGGAAGAGTACAAAGCTCTTAACCTTATGGACGTGGGTTCGAGCCCCATGGAGAGGATTACATCATATGATATTATTGTCAATGAAGTATATATAAAGTCCCAGCTTAGTATTATCTTACTAAGCCGGCCCTTGGGGGCTACACGTTGCTGCTCAAATCTACATCTATGAAGTCCCTGCTCATTATTGCATAATGACCCGGCCCTTGGGGGCTACACCGGTTGAAGTTTTTGTGAGCATAAAACAATTACATGTCCCGGGCTGTTGCAAGCATGACAACCCGGCACTTGGGGGCTACATATGTGGAATATTTAGTTTTTGACTAGTGATTGAGATGAACAACCTGGATTTCTTCAAAGGTTGCAACATTTATATTGAAGCAAGTTTTAAGTCATCACTTTGTTCTGCTCAAGACTTGGGGGCTACAAGTAATATGGATATAAGGGAGAAATATCTTCAAATTCTCAGTTTTGAGCAAACTAGATTGCCCCGGTGTTTGCAACAATCATGACCCGGTGTCACCAATAATGATGACCCGGCGTCGGTAACAATCATGACCCGGAATCATCAGTTATTATAACCTGACAATTTTGGAGATCATAGCTCGATAAGTTCTACAGCCGGCTGAATATCAGTTGCATATTTGAAGACCAATATTTTTGTCAAGTCAGAGCATTGAAGGCTGACTCAAATGAATTCTTTATTTACAATATTTCTTCTACAAGAAAATTGATTATGAAGCTGGTCTATTCACCCGGATTTTCTACAAGAAGGAAATGACAAGGACTTAAGGATGTTCAGGTGCCGGCTTAAAAGAATATTTAACCCGGAGCACAACCTGTTAAATTTGTTCTTGTGTTTTGTTTACAAGATCAGTTTAACATGGATAAATCCAAATTAAACTGGGGGCTAATGTCAGGGATATACCCCGTGGTATGACCCGGCCGGATATAAGACCCGGCCGGACTTGGCGTTTCATTGGTAACCCGCCAGAGGATTGGCCACTCACGTGTCTGGCGGTTCACTGGTGTGACGACTCACGAGCCTGAAGACTCATTGGTGACCCGGCGGGTGTTTCAGATGGATGACAAGGCCCAGAAGGCCGGCTCATGTTATGATGGGCCGGATTAAGAGGAAAGGCATAAGGAATATTCTCCTACAAAGGAAGCAAGACTAGGACTCCACTTGTAATAGAGTAATCCTAATCCTAATAGGACTAGTGATATAACCCGCCCCTTCAACATATATAAGGAGGGGCAGGGCACCCCAAGAGGGACAGAAAATAATCGCTAAGGCTAGACACAACTAGGAGAGCCGAAGTTACGGCGACTCCTTCATGAGCATAATGAGACCTAGCCACAAACAGCATGTAGGGCTATTACCGGACGATGTTTCCTGGGGCCCGAAGCTGTCTAAATCCTTGTCTTGTGGGTTGTTCCGCCCTGCGTCGCTCGTCCCACTCAACCCCTCTCAAGCTACCACATAGATGTGTTGGCCTCACGACTAAGTCCTTACACTAGGACATCTGTCGTGACAATTCCACGACAGCTCCCATGCCCCACATGCAAGGGAGCTCTTGAGTTTCATTGGCTTTAGGCCGGTCGCAAGTTTTCTTGCTTCGA
Organism: Triticum urartu; assembly: GCF_056163025.1. Lineage (NCBI taxonomy): Eukaryota > Viridiplantae > Streptophyta > Magnoliopsida > Poales > Poaceae > Triticum > Triticum urartu. The sequence continues at coordinate 342,950,929 of NC_141877.1, forward strand.
CATGCATAGACAGTTCCTGGATCCTCGCCATAAGTTCAGGAAAGACAAGAAGAACTTCATCAGAGTTGTCAAAAACGCTGCACCACCTACGTTGACAGGCCGAGAGACCCTGGATCAGTTAAACGCTCTCGAGCCCGATCCAGAGCATCCAGGGTATTTCAAGGGGTATAATTCGAAACACGCCTGGATTCACAAGACATGCTTGTGGGATCTGCCTTACTTCAAAGACCTCCTTTGCCCACACAACATCAACGTGATGCACACTGAAAAGAATATCGCCAAGGCACTTTTTGGTACATTGTTCGTCATAGAGGGGGAGTCAAAAGATAATACTAAGGCTAGAGTCAATCTGGAGGCACTATGTGGTAAACCATTACAAAACATGAAAGAACCGAAAGGAAAGCAGAATTGGACGAAGCCAAAGGCATGATTCAATCTTGGAAAGCCAGCTATGAGGGAAATTATCTTGTGGGTGCAAAAGCAGTTGATGTTCCCCGATGGGTATGCAACGAATCTAAATAGGGGAGCGAGTCTTGATAAATTGAAGATAGTTGGTCTCAAGAGTCATGATTGGCACATATGGATTGAGCGGGTAATGTCGATGATGTTGCGTGGCTTCATCCATGAGGATGAATGGATAGTACTGGCGGAGTTGAGCTATTTCTTCTGTGTTCTTTGTGAGAAAAAACTATCGCCTGGCCTGCTAGAAGAAATGGAAGAGTTAGCGTCGGAGTTGATCTGCAAGTTAGAGAAGATCTTTCCGTCGGGCTTCTTTAATCCAATGCAGCACTTGATTTTGCATCTCCCAACCGAGGCAAGATTGGGGGGCATGCAAAATCGTTGGTGCTATGCAACTGAGAGGATGCAGAAGACGCTACGAGCAAAATGTAAAAATAAACATAGAATTGAAGCATCGATCGCTGAGGCATTCATTACTGAGGAGGCGGCAAACTTCATGACAGCACACTACGAAGCCAAAAAGCGTCATTTGCATAATCCAAAGCCTCGGTACAATGCTGACGACCCTAAAAAGGGTGGATCCAACCTCAGCCTATTCAAAGGAGATCTCGCAGCAGTCAGTGCTTCTAATTCCTTAATGTTGGATTTCTAAGAATGGCAGATCATTTCGTTGTATATCTTCACCAACCTAACAGAAGTGCGGCCGTACATCGAGTAAGTTCTCAGTACATTGTTTCGCAACTTCTAATTCCTTTGAACTGCTCTTATTCCCGGATAAATTTGATATAGTCGATACGTCGCCAAATTCTCGTATGGAGCGGTGATCCAAAAGGATTCGGTCGAAGAGTATGAGCTTTTGGCAAAGCATGGAGGCGGCTATCCCGGTTTCATCTCTTGGTTCAAACAAACGGTAATTTCCATTAGACCATTTCATTTCTTCGTCTAATTTGTGGCTAATATAACAACCCCTTTCGTATTGTAGGCTAATTCAGAGTTTATGGACGCCGAATTGAAACAAGTCTCTAATGGTTTTGACTTTAAGGTTCGTTCATTTGACAAATACGACATCAATGGGTATCGCTTTCGTACCTATGGCAAAGAGCTATCTATGGTCGACCGAAAGTCTACAAATTTTTGTGTCTCTGCTATCGGCGAAGGACATACCGAGTATCATGAAAGAGTTGAAGCAATTTATGAACTTCAATTCTATGGTGCAAACCCACCAAACATCGTGGTCTTCAAATGTTATTGGTTCCAGCTGAAGGAGACTACAAGGACTCATGAACATATAGGGCTAGTGGAAAGCAAACAAAGCACCCATTTGGATGTTCCCGATGTCTATATTATACAGGCAACCCAAGTTTTCTATCTACCGTGGGCCTATCAAAGTGATCCAAATCTCAATGGTTGGGATGTCGTTTATGAAGTGCCACCACGTGTTAGACCACCTCCCCCCAATGAAGAGGATTATGAACCTCACATTAACCCAGACACATATGAAGGAGAATTCTTCTAAGAAACACGTCTTTCCAAAAAAACGTTTCAAGAACCGCTCTACTTCACCCCAGAACATTGAAGTAGACAGCTACAGTGAACCCGACTTCACCCCTAAGTCGGAACAAGAAGAGCCTGAACTAGAAGAGGTTACTGCTGTGGATGACCTGTCAATGCTTGACCGATTACGTAAAGGTGGCCTTCCACATGATGATGCATTTATTATTAATGATGATGATGAGCACGTCATTACTGGTAGTGATGATGATGATGCATTTATTGATCCCGGAGCATTTATTGAACCCGACGACCCAGATTATTATTAGGTATTAAATTTTTTATGTTGCACTTGATTTACATAGTTACTTGTATGATTGTATGATTTATATAGTTACTTGTATAATTTTCTTACTTTGTATGATTGTTTCTTATACATAGTGCCATGGCCTTGATGTCCGTCCCCGTCGGCCCTCGCCCGCTTTATGATTCGGATGTGGTAAATTCTCTTTCATAACTATTTGTTGCATTTCACATTTATGAAAATTATGGCCATCAAGTTGACATAGAGATATTTTAATCTAGGCGGTATGTGAACCGGAATTTGAAACCGACCCTCTTGTCGAGAAGTTAAATTTAGTTGAAAAGGAAAATGAGTATTTGAAAGAAAAAATTAAAAGAACTGAAGAAGAGATGATGACATTGGAGTTGTATCTGTATGTTGTCGATGTCGTCGATGATCACAAGATGAAGATGAATGCAATGCGCTTGAAGATGGATGCAATGCGCCTGAAGCTTAAGAAGATCACAAAATATGCCATTGATAATGAGGCTTGGTATCATTATGTCGTTGGATCAATTGTTACCTTAGTTGCGATCTTCATCGCATTTGTTGTGATGAGGGTAAGTTTTCTGTTTTGCTTAACAAATGCATACTTAGCTTATTTTGCTCCTAAATGACACAATTACCTAAGTTAGATAAAAAAATGAGCTTTACTTACGTAAGTTGGCTCAAAAATGGCATCATCACCTAGGATACCACAAAAATGACCTATACTTACCTTATTTTTCTCCAAATTGACATAATAAGCTTAGTTGACCTATACTTTACCTAGGATAGCTATAAGATGATCTATACTTAGCATTTTTTTTCCTTCTAAATGACTTAATATGCTTAGTTAGCTAAAAGTGGCATAACTACCTAGGATAGCTCAATAATGATCTATACTTAGCTTAACTAGTTCATTTATGACATAATTAGCTTACTTAGGTCAAAAATGGCATAACTACCTAGGTTAGCTCAAAAATGACATATACTTAGCTTCTTCAGTTCATTTATGACATACTTAGCATACTTAGGTCAAAAATGGCATGATAATTTTTGTTACCTCCAAAATGACATAGACTTAGCTTATTTTCTACGAAAATGACATAATAACCTTACTAAGCTCCAAAATGACATATTTACCTAGCTTACCTCTAAAATGACCTACACTTAGCATTTTTACCTAGCTTAGCTAAAAAGAAGAAGAAGAAGAAGAAATAGAAGAAAAATTCGTCTTCTTCTTCATCTTCTTCATCATCATCTTCTTCTTCTTCTAGCTAGTCTTCTTCTTCTAGTCTTCTTCTTCTTCTTCTTCTTCTAACTTTCTTCTTTCCCAATTTGCAGATTTACTTTCGATGAGGAAGCTTGCGTTGATGGAGTCTACTCTTCTCCTTGTGCTTCCTTTTTGTTTTGATTTTATAGGATGAACAATGTGAAACTAGCTACCTATATATGTATGTATGGATGAAACCATTGTATGCTTGTTCTTGGATATGTTAGCTAGCTATATATGTTGCATATGGACTTTTCGTTTGGTATGTATATGTGTTGGATGATCATATCCATATGGCAGGGATATGATTTGGTATGTATATGTGTTGTTATGCTTGTTGAAAGTATTTTCAAATGTGTGTGTGCGTGTGTGTGTGTGTATATATATATATATATCAAATTCTGTGAAATTGAATTAATTTAAGAAAAAACAGAAAAAACAGGGGTTGTACAGGCTAGCAGACGGCAAAGAGGTTTGCCATCAGCCAGCAGACGGCAAAGCTGCCACGTGGCAGCTACCTGTGCAATCTGGGGTGCACTGGGCTGGCCTATTTGGTAGCTTTACCGTCTGCCAGCAGACTGCATAGCCTGCCATGTGGCAGCTACCTGGGGGGCATCTGGACTGCCATATTTGTGCACTTTGCCGTCCACTGGCAGACGGCAAAGATGAAGCACGTCGTTAACCCCTTAACGACCCTAAGCTACTATTGTCGTAGCTTATTCAGTTGGACCTGTTGTCGTCTGCTGGCTGACAGCAAAGGCCTTTGCCGTCCGCCAGGCATGCCTTTGCCGTCAGCCATGGCAGACGGCAAAGTGCCTAATTCCTGTAGCGCATGGCTATCCGGTGTTACCAGCCTTTTTTGTTTATTTGGGCTTGATGAGATGTGCCCTCAACAGAACCTAGTATATTTCTTGTTGTGTGTGTGTGTGTTGTAGACTCGATTGTGGTACTTGGTGGTGTGTGGCGGTTTGCTTTATTTATAAAGCAGGGCGAAAGCCTTTTTCGGTAAATAAGCAAAGGAGTTTTCAAGAATACCTTTCATGGCATAAAGAAAAAAAAATTGACGCAGTGGATGGCTTTGACGCAGCCACAAAGTAGCGCCAATGGCGCAATCAAATAAGTAGACTTTGGCTTTGGGGATTTGGGATCTTTTTTCCCTTCCAAACAAGACCTAATTTTGTATTATAAACTCGCATTCTCTACATCTCCTTGCTTGCATGTATGAGTATGCCACCAAGCCATCTTTCTTGAAAAAGGAACAAGGAAAAACCATTTCAGTTCACTCAAGGGAGGTGATCAGAACTTATGAATATCTGTACAAGTAGATCTAAATCTCACAAAAGGTTAGCATAAAATTGAAACAACAGTAACTCATAAAAGGTTGCTCTTACTTCATTTCCCAACAGATAGATAACATCGCCCAACTTTCACAGCCTAACAGATTGTTTGGAACTTATACACCATAGTATGAATCATATGTTGGAAACTATATGCAAAATACATGGTGCAACCAAACCTTGTGTGATTAACATTATTTGCTACAGCCTCTTTGGTTGTAGGATGAAATCATTTTCTGGACAATTAGAAAGGGCCTCATCATGTCACAAAGCGTTGAATGCACTATATAAACCATTTTAATATGCTCAAGGCTCGTACAAGTCATCAAGAAAACAATATTAACCTCCATATGCCATGCTACTACTACCTAATATGGCGCGACAGCTGAGTATGCTGACCTCAAATGAATTGTAATTGTCCTCATGTAATACCTATATTCCATTTCTCTGCAACAGTACACTACTTATATTACATTGTAAACAACATTATATCCATCTATGCTCCAGGGAAAATCTGCTTCTGCGCTACCAGTCAATATTTCAATTCAGCTGATTTGCCGAATTGCCGCAGGTTCAACCCCAGTGGTGTCCATATAAAGAACCATCTAATTTAAGCACCTTCAGCTTTCTTCTTTATTTTGAGAGCAGCTCTGACGACATTCCCCCTTGTGATCATCCCAACCTAGTTCAGGATAGAAATTTCGTTTTAAGACACCGAGCTAAAGAGAGAAAAGGAGAGTCATAGATTCATCCACTCACCAAATTTCCCGTGCTATCAACAACAGGCAATCTGTGGTATTTGGTTTCAAGCAGCAACCTGTTGAACAATAAAAAGAACACCACTCTCAGTACTAATAAGTCAGTAGATTCAGCCCTGGGGATTCACACGGATTAATTGAAAATACCTTGCAGCAGCGTCGAGGTTAGTAGTTTCACGCACCACAAGAGGTGAGGGAGTCATAACATCACCGATAACTTTGCCACTGGTTTTGCTCAAGAGTCTCTGGATCTCGCGAAATGTCTGCAGACAAGTGAGGAAGGAGTCTGTAAGTTACTGAACCGAGAACATTGAGTGGGAGCACACAATGAAAAATTAACTTATGTATCCCGGGGCCCTGGATTAATTGTAAAAATGGTCTCCAGCAAGGTGACCCACTATCCCCCTACCTATTCATAATCCTCGCCGATCTGCTACAGCGCTTAATCTTACAGGCATTCTCTCCCAACCAGCTCTGCCACCCGATCTACACTAATCGCCCTCCTACTGTGCTCCAGTACGCTGACGACACACTAATCATTGCCTTTGCCTCTTCGCAAGCCGCGAACACCCTCAAAGATATCCTAGACAAGTTCACCCTCGCTACTGGTCTTAACATCAACTTCCATAAAACTACCTTTGTTCCCATCAACACGGATACCATCACTAGCCAAAACATCGTCTCCACCTTCGGCTGTGACCTATCCTCCTTCCCCCAAATTTATCTCGGCCTACCCCTATCCCAAACGCGCCTGCCTTCCTCTACTTTTGAACCTATCATCCAACGTTTCCTAAAGTACCTCTCCGGTTGGGCGGCTAAACTACTCTCTCGCGGCGCTAGACTAACGCTTATCTCCTCTACTCTCGACACCCTTGCCACTCACTTCATGTCCGTTTTTAGGCTACCCAAGAAGATCATCAAAAGGTTAGATGCTATCCATAGATCCTTCTTCTGGGCCGCTGACGAAACATGCTCGGGGGCCAAGTGCCTTATCGCTTGGAAAAATGTATGCACACCCAAAACTGCCGGGGGTCTAGGCATCAAAAGCCTGCTTCTCCAAAACAACCGCCTCATGAAATTTGCCTCCAAGCTTCTCCAAAAACAAGACTTACCTTGGGTTAACTGGTTTTTCCAACACTACTCTCTTGACTTCGAAAACAAACCTCACAACCCCTCATACCTACGGAGAATCATAAACGAACAGCTCCGCCCCCTCCACAAAATCTCCTTTGTCCTTACCAACAATGGCACCTCCACCTTCTTCTGGCTAGACGCTTGACTGCTCCCAACTCCGCTCGCAGACACCTACCCACACCTTTTCTCCCAGTGGCCTACTCGCTACTCTGAGGGACCGCCTAACCAATGTTGCTTCTATAGAGCTTGCGTCTGTTTTGTCTTTGTTTCAGTATGTTGCCACCAGCGACGCGCCTGACGACAGGTTCCTCACCCATGGCTCACCTTCTCTTCAATGTAACTGATGCTTTGAATGTTACATACTATGTAAGTTCATTATATTATAGGGACCTAATCCAGTAATGTCCCACATTCTTGAGTAGGGAAAACCAGCAACAATTTGCTCTACAACACGTTTAATTACACCAACAGTTTTCACGGGGTACAGTATAATATACTGTTCAATCAACAATATTATATAACTATTACCAAACATATTTTAATCCATTAAATGTGAGGTGCTGAAACATTTGCTAGATCACTGTTTCTCAACATAGAAAGATAATAAATTCCCATCACAGAAAATTCATGCCTTGCAAACCATAACTTCCCATCCCAACACATGGAAGTTATAAAACTCAACATATGAAAAGATATGCACACTTAGGAAATATAAAACATAAATCATCAATCAAGGTCTTACAGAATATACCTTCCAAGTGCTATCTACTTCAGGGAACATACTTGAATTTGTATCAGCCAGTCCACATCCTGAAACATGAGAATGTATTCAAATATTGACGGAACTAGTTGGTAAGATTCATTGTGTTGTAGATATAATCCCAGTACATCTGAGAGTGCTACAAAAGCACTGAAGTCTGGGAATGAATGTTCAAGTTTATCCGTGAATCTTAAAGCAGGAAACAAAAATTATGACCATAGCTGTTAGCATCGTTATGTTGTAGATATTATATCCCAGTTTTTCTAATTTTACCTAAAATCCAGGATTGGAAGATCATAAGACAGCGGCCATTATTTAAACCGCTCCTTTAAATTAAGATCCTAACGCATATGTGAATTGATTTTTACAGCTCACAAAATATGTTTTAATGTGATTATGATTTCTTTGCAAGAAAATAATTAAAAGTTCAAGATGGAATACCTGCCATTGAGTCCAAAGCTAATAGATCATAATCTGAGACAACGCCAACCTGCAGGTGGAAATAAAGTTGTGCAGTTGTGGCTGAGTATTTCATTACAGAAAAACTAGGGTGCAACCCAAACCAACAGAAAAAGGTCAAGAAGAAAGCATGTGAAAGTTAGCCAGTTCATCATTGCAATATAATGCTTCCTAGACATACCATGATACAGAACAACAAAAGGGCTCTTTCCTTTTTCCTTGGGAAGAACCTTTCTCTTAACCCTCTCTAAAAAATCAAGAATCTAAAACAGTAGGAAGAGGATTGATTTGTCATGGCATATGAAATCCCACATGGATTGCTTAGAAAAGTTATTCTGATGCCGCACATCAATAATTACAGAGAATCAGAGAAGGAGAGAGAAAGAGCTTAGATACATCCAGTCTATCAAAAGGAAATTTCCATGATCGGGTTAGAGCTCATATTTAACTTCCTCCAATATTTGTAGGAAACCCCTATTCTATGAAATTCTTTTGATGCAATCATTTGGTCCAAATGCATGGATAGGAAATTTTAGTTGGGATTGCAACACTCTATTTGCCGCCCAAAATCCTTTGTTCCGAAAAAGGTCTGGTATCTTCTGAGATTAGCTACGTCATAGAAAACATGGACTAGGAAACAAGAAGAGCGGTTAAATGTAAATGGCACTAACCAACTTCCAGTCATCATCGATAACAGGGAAACCAGAGATCCTGTTCTGCACCAGCATCTCGAGCGCTGCACGCAAACCAAAGAACTAGTTAGCAATTTGGAAGCTGGTCAGTAAGCAGAAGAGAAGTACACAACTAAGAAGGGGCGACACCTTCATCAACCGGGGTTGACGCTTTGACGACATGGAGATCCTCCCTTTTCGTCATGAAGTCTCCAACAGTGTACACTCCGTTGTTATTCTGAGTAAGCAGGATGTAACACAAGCAAAATTAATTATTTGAGGCTGAACATGAACACTCAGCAGTAACAACATTTCGTTAAGTATTTGGGTAATGGAATTTGAGCTATCAGCCAAGTTGGTGGTGGAGTGGCGCAAGATCTGCCTCTTGGCTTATGTGGAGATATTGATTCCTCCACTCCACACAACAATTTGCTTCTGGGGAAACCCCAAGCATAGCAGATGATACATCATTTCTTTTCTTTCTGAGATGGCTCATTGCCTTATATTACTCAGAAATAATCCCAGCTGCTTTGTTGCTACAAAAGCAGGCTGGGTGCTTTACCAATTAAGGGGAGCACGAAAGCAAGCGAGCTAGTTGCTTAATCCGTGCACTACACGTAGAGCAGAAAAGCAAGGGACGCAAAATTGGCTTGCTGCAGAAGAGAAAAGGCGTGCGGACGCGGCGCTCACCCCGACGAGGCCGTTTCCAGAGGCCGGCGCCGGCGCTGGCGCGGCCGCCGCGGCGTACGCGCGGACGGACGCCCGCCGGCACCTGCTGGGCGCGGCGCCCCGCCGTGCCGCGCGCGCGGGCCGAGAAGGGACGAGGAGGAGGCGGCGGCCGGCGGCGAGGGACGCGTCGGCGGAGAGGAGCAGCGTGGACGCGGCGGCCTCCATGGCGAGCGCGGGGGCAATCAGAGAGGATGGAGGGAGCGGGAGGGAGAGGCCACGATGATATTATGGCAGGAGAGAGGGAGGGAGACCGCCGATGGATGGGAGAAAGGATGGGCTTGCTTGGATTTTTATAGCGGGTCGGCGGGCGAGGGGGGAAGGGGAAGGGAGGCGTGTTGGTTTTACTTTTGCTCCCTCCGGCGGGCGGGGGCGGGGGCGGGGACGGGGTGGGTGGGGTGGGGTGGATGGACGGAGACGGGAGTGAGGGGGACGGTCGCGGCGGGGCGTGTGGTTCTGCTCGGTTCTTTCTGGCGCGGGAGATTCACCGGCGGTCCGGCGCTGCACCTGCACGTGATCGTTTACTTGTTTCTCGTTCGTTTCTGCCTGCGGTTTCTGGCCTTCTCGCGGGCGTGATACCGATCGATGCACGGTGGACTATGCGAATCGGCGATGTGAATTCGGGAATTCGGAGGCAGCCGGTTGGTCTCCTCTACGACTCACTGAAACACGAACAGGCTGATAGCTGCCAACCGGGTCGATGTACGGTTCGAGTTCAACGAAGGGGGGAACAATGGAGTTCTAAAACATGTGTTCACCTTTCTTTGCATGGTGATACATGTCTCATTTATATATTATTACTCCATCTGTTTCTAAATATAAGTCTTTTTAGAGATTTCAATAAATGACTGTATAGGGAGCAAAGTGAGTGAATGTACATTTTAAAATATGTCTACATACATCCGTATGTTGTAGTCCATTTGAAATGTCTAAAAAGACTTATATTTAGGAACAAAGGGAGCCAATCATATCTTTCACATATTGTTAACATCCTCGTGCATATCTGATGGTATTTGTAAAGAAACGAAGTAATTGAAAAGAACTTTTTTTTAACATTAGTACAGACAGAAGCGCTCATATATACGCGCATACACTCATCCCTATGAACGCACACACGCACACTCCACAGTCCCTCTAACCATCCAACCACAGGTTGGTTTTTATACAAGGATTCTCGTCTGTTCGAGATGTCGGTTACAAGAGGAGACGTCTATACAAGGTCCCTGTTTGTAGGAATCAGGTGCCTTTACACAGAGAAGGTGTATGTGCTTCTGCATGGCACTTTGGGCACTAAATAACTGCTTAAGGAAGTTATAATCTAATTTTTTAACACTTCCTCTGCACAAAGTTGCTTCTGGTACAACTTCCATTCCTTGTATAGTCTTGAGAATCATTTGATCTTGATCATAGTCGTATAGTAACTTTTTCAAAAACCCTATGGGAAAAATATGAGGATAATAGTGTTTGATATGTTGCTAAAACTCCTTTAAACCCAGTAGGAAAATAAGAAGAAAATGATGCAACATATAATGATATTGTCTCTTTTAACTTAATACGAGAAAACCCATAGACTTTAGAGGACAATAAATATATTGTATATATTTTCCTAAAAAACCCGGTGGAAAAAACAGAAAGTATGACATATGATCCCATGTTGATATTACCGCATTAAAACCTTCATGAGAACCTGTAAAGGAAACTCATGAAGGGAAAAAGAGTATAATATGATGCTTTGAACAGGAACAATTCAGGAAGATACTCCTCTTGAATCTTGCAAATTCTGAAGCCACCACATACCAATTCCATGAACATATTTATGACATGTATTAGTTGGTAGAAACCTGGTGAACAAATCAGTCACATGATTTGACTTGCAACATATGCAATATAGCGATATTGCTTATTACGTAACATGTTTGCATCCGGGCGACATAAGCAACATTATCTTTGAGATAATGGTTGATGGATGTAGCCATGAGGTCTGTTTCAAAGACTTTCATGTATGGCTACCACACCTAGTAGGAACACAAAGCTTTGTCTACGATCTTGTTGGGAATCGTTGCATGGAAAACAAAAAAAGTCTACGCACACACCATGATCTATCCATAGAGATGCATAACAACGAGGGGGAGTGAGGGAGTCCTGGATTAGGGGGTGTCCGGATGGCCGGACTATACCTTCAGTCGGACTCCTGGACTATGAAGATACAAGATTGAAGACTCCGTCCCGTGTCTGGAAGGGACTTTCCTTGGCATGGAAGGCAAGCTTGGCGATACGGATATGTAGGTCTCCTACCATTGTAACCGACTTGGTGTAACCCTAACCCTCTCCGGTGTCTATATAAACCGGAGGGTTTTAGTCCGTAGGACAACATATAGAACAATAATCATACCATAGGCTAGCTTCTAGGGTTTAGCCTCTCTGATCTCGTGGTAGTTCTACTCTTGTACTACCCATATCATCAATATTAATCAAGCAGGACGTAGGGTTTTACCTCCATCAAGAGGGCCCGAACCTGGGTAAAACTTCGTGTCCCTTGCCTCCTGTTACCATCCTGCCTAGACGCACAGTTCGGGACCCCCTACCCGAGATCCGCCGATTTTGACACCGACATTGGTGCTTTCATTGAGAGTTCCTCTGTGTCGTCGTCGTTAAGCTTGATGGCTCCTATGATCATCAATAGCGATGCAGTCCAGGGTAAGACCTTCCTCCCCGGACAGATCTTCGTCTTCGGCGGCTTCGCACTACGGGCCAATTCACTTGGCCGTCTGGAGCAGATCGAAAGCTATGCCCCTGGCCGTCAGGTCAGATTTGGAAGTTTAAACTACACGGCTTACATCCGCGGGGACTTGATCCTCGACGGATTCGAGCCACTGCCGAGCGCGCCGCACTGTCACGACGAGCATGATCTAGCTCTGCCGCCGAACAGTGCCCTGGAGGCCGCACCCGCATCGGCTTCGACCCTTAATTCGGAGCCAACTGCGCCGATCGAGGATGTGTGGTTGGACGCCGCCTCGGGGGCTGCGATCCCAACGGCAGTCGAGCCGGACACCAGCCCCGCACTCCGCGATACTCATGACTCCAAGGAGCCGGACTCCTCTCCGGACTCCGAACCCTCCGCGCCCCTGCCGATTGAATCCGATTGGGCGCCGATCATGGAGTTTACTGCCGCGGACATCTTTCAGCACTCGCCTTTCGGCGATATTCTGAAAACACTAAAGTCTCTCTCTTTATCAGGAGAGCCCTGGCCGGACTACGGTCAGCAAGGTTGGGATACGGACGATGAAGAAATTCAAAGCCCACCCACCACCCACTTTGTAGCCACTGTCGACGATTTAACCGACATGCTCGACTTCGACTTCGAAGACATCGACGGTATGGACGCCGATGCAGGAGACGATGAAGACCAGCGCCTACTGGTCCCTGGAAAGCCACCTCGTCGTATAACATATACACAGTGGACACCCCAAAAGAAGGAGATGGCGATGGAACAACGGAGGATGATGTTGGGGAACGTTGCAGAAAACAAAAATTTTCCTACTCGTTTCACCAAGATCATCTAGGAGTTCATCTAGCAACGAGTCATTGGATGCATCTACATACCTTTGTAAATCGCGCACGGAAGCGTTCAAAAGAACGGTGACGATGTAGTCGAACACGACGTGATCCAAATCACCGATGACCAAGCGCCAAACGGACGGCACCTCCGCGTTCAACACACGTACGGGACGGGAGACGTCTCCTCCTTCTTGATCCAGCAAGGGAGAAGGACAGGTTGAGGAAGATCCAGCAGCACGACGGCGTGGTGGTGGATGCAGGGCGTCACAGTAGCAGGGCTTCGCCTATACTACGAGGAAGAGAGACGTAACGGGGAGAGAGGGAGGCGCCAGGGGCTGGGTATGAAGTCCCTCCTCTCCCCCACTATATATAGGGGTGCCATGGGGGGGGGTGCCGGCCCTAGTAGATGAATCTACTAGGGGGGGGGGCGGCGGCCTAGGGTGGGGGGCTTGCCCCCCAAGCAAGGGGCGCCCCCTCTAGGGTTTCCCCTCAACCCTAGCCGCATGGGCCCTTGGGGGGTGGCGCCCCAGCCCACTATGGGCTGGGTTCCCTCCCACTTCAGCCCATGGGGCCCTCCGTGATAGGTGGCCCCACCCGGTGGACCCCCGGGACCCTTCCGGTGGTCCCGGTACAATACCGGTGGCCCCGAAACTTGTCCCGATGGCCGAAACAGCACTTCCCATATATAATTCTTTACCTCCGGACCATTCCGGAACTCCTCATGACGTCCGGGATCTCATCCGGGACTCCGAACAACATTCGGGTTACTGCATATACATATCTTCACAACCCTAGCGTCACCGAACCTTAAGTGTGTAGACCCTACGGGTTCGGGAGACAAGCAGACATGACCGAGACGACTCTCCGGTCAATAACCAACAGCGGGATCTGGATACCCATGTTGGCTCCCACATGCTCCACGATGATCTCATCGGATGAACCACGATGTCAAGGATTCAATCAACCCCGTATGCAATTCCCTTTGTCAATCGATATGTTACTTGCCCGAGATTCGATCGTCGGTATCCCAATACCTCGTTCAATCTCGTTACCGGCAAGTCACTTTACTCGTACCGTAATGCATGATCCCGTGACCAGACACTTGGTCACTTTGAGCTCATTATGATGATGCATTACCGAGTGGGCCCAGTGATACCTCTCCGTCATACGGAGTGACAAATCCCAGTCTTGATCCATGTCAACCCAACAGACACTTTCGGAGATACCCGTAGTCTACCTTTATAGTCACCCAGTTACGTTGTGACGTTTGGTATACCCAAAGCACTCCTACGGTATCCGGGAGTTACACGATCTCATGGTCTAAGGAAAAGATACTTTGACATTGGAAAACTCTAGCAAACGAACTATACGATCTTGTGCTATGTTTAGGATTGGGTCTTGTCCATCACATCATTCTCCTAATGATGTGATCTCGTTATCAATGACATCCAATGTCCATAGTCAGGAAACCATGACTATCTGTTGATCAACGAGCTAGTCAACTAGAGGCTCACTAGGGACATGTTGGTGTCTGTTATTCACACATGTATTACGATTTCCGGATAACACAATTATAGCATGAATAAAGACAATTATCATGAACAAGGAAATATAATAATAATGCTTTTATTATTGCCTCTAGGGCATATTTCCAACAGTCTCCCACTTGCACTAGAGTCAATAATCTAGTTACATTGTGATGAATCGAACACCCATGGAATTCTGGTGTTGATCATGTTTTGCCCTAGGGAGAGGTTTAGTCAACGGATCTGCTACATTCAGGTCCGTATGTACTTTACAAATCTCTATGTCTCCATCTTGAACATTTTCACGAATGGAGTTGAAGCGACGCTTGATGTGCCTTGTCTCTTGTGAAACCTGGGCTCCTTGGCAAGAGCAATAGCTCCAGTGTTGTCACAGAAGAGCTTGATCGGCCCCGACGCATTGGGTATGACTCCTAGGTCGGTGATGAACTCCTTCACCCACATTGCTTCATGTGCTGCCTCCGAGGCTGCCATGTACTCCGCTTCACATGTAGATCCCGCCACGACGCTTTGCTTGCAACTGCACCAGCTTACTGCCCCACCATTCAAAATATACACGTATCCGGTTTGTGACTTAGAGTCATCCAGATCTGTGTCGAAGCTAGCGTCGACGTAACCCTTTACGACGAGCTCTTCGTCACCTCCATAAACGAGAAACATTTCCTTAGTCCTTTTCAGGTACTTCAGGATATTCTTGACCGCTGTCCAGTGTTCCTTGCCGGGATTACTTTGGTACCTTCCTACCAAACTTACGGCAAGGTTTACATCAGGTCTGGTACATAGCATGGCATACATAATAGAACCTATGGCTGATGCATAGGGGATGACGCTCATCTCTTCTATATCTTCTGCCGTGGTCGGACATTGAGCTGAGCTCAATTTCACACCTTGTAACACAGGCAAGAACCCCTTCTTGGATTGATCCATATTGAACTTCTTCAATATCTTATCAAGGTATGTGCTTTGTGAAAGACCTATGAGGCGTCTCGATCTATCTCTATAGATTTTGATGCCTAATATATAAGCAGCTTCTCCAAGGTCCTTCATAGAAAAACTCTTATTCAAGTAGGCCTTGATGCTGTCCAAGAGTTCTATATCATTTCCCATCAAAAGTATGTCATCTACATATAATATGAGAAATGCTACAGAGCTCCCACTCACTTTCTTGTAAACACAGGCTTCTCCATAAGTCTGTGTAAACCCAAACGCTTTGATCATCTCATCAAAGCGAATGTTCCAACTCCGAGATGCTTGCACCAGCCCATAAATCGAGCGTTGGAGCTTGCACACCTTGTCAGCATTCTTAGGATCGACAAAACCTTCCGGCTGCATCATATACAATTCTTACTTAAGGAAACCATTAAGGAATGCCGTTTTGACGTCCATTTGCCAAATTTCATAATCATAAAATGCGGCAATTGCTAACATGATTCGGACGGACTTCAGCTTCGCTACCGGTGAGAAAGTCTCATCGTAGTCAACCCCTTGAACTTGTCGATAACCCTTAGTGACAAGCCGAGCTTTATAGATGGTCACATTACCATCCGCGTCTGTCTTCTTCTTAAAGATCCATTTATTTTCTATGGCTTGCCGTTCAACGGGCAAGTCAGTCAAAGTCCATACTTCGTTTTCATACATGGATCCTATCTCGGATTTCATGGCTTCTAGCCATTTGTCGGAATCCGGGCCCGCCATCGCTTCTTCATAGTTCGAAGGTTCACCGTTGTCTAACAACATGATTTCCAAGACAGGGTTGCCGTACCACTCTGGTGCGGAACGTGTCCTTGTGGACCTTCAAATTTCAGTAGGAGCTTGATCAGAAGTATCTTGATCATTATCATTAACTTCCTCTCTAGTCGGTGCAGGCACCTCAGGAACATTTTCTTGAGTTGCGCCATTTCCCGGTTCAAGAGGTAATACTTCATCAAGCTCTACTTTCCTCCCACTTACTTCTTTCGAGAGAAACTCTTTCTCTAGAAAGGACCCATTCTTGGCAACAAAGATCTTGCCTTCGGATCTGAGGTAGAAGGTGTACCCAATAGTTTCTTTTGGGTATCCTATGAAGACGCATTTTTCCGACTTGGGTTCGAGCTTTTCAGGTTGAAGTTTCTTGACATAAGCATCGCATCCCCAAACTTTCAGAAACGACAGCTTAGGTTTCTTTCCAAACCATAATTCATACGGTGTCGTCTCAACGGATTTCGACGGAGCCCTATTTAAAGTGAATGCGGCAGTCTCTAAAGCATAGCCCCAAAAAGATAGCGGTAAATCAGTAAGAGACATCATAGACCGCACCATATCCAATAGAGTGCGATTACGACGTTCGGACACACCGTTACGCTGAGGTGTTCCAGGCGGCGTGAGTTGTGAAACTATTCCACATTTTCTTAAGTGTGCACCAAATTCGTGACTCAAGTATTCTCCTCCATGATCTGATCGTAGAAACTTGATTTTCCTGTCACGTTGATTTTCAACCTCACTCTGAAATTCCTTGAACTTTTCAAAGGTTTCAGACTTGTGTTTCATTAAGTAGACATACCCATATCTACTCAAGTCATTAGTGAGGGTGAGAACATAACGATAGCCACCGCAAGCCTCAACACTCATTGGACCGCACACATCAGTATGTATGATTTCCAATAAGTTGGTTGCTCGCTCCATTGTTCCTGAGAACGGAGTCTTGGTCATTTTACCCATGAGGCATGGTTCGCACGTGTCAAATGATTCATAATCAAGAGACTCTAAAAGTCCATCTGCATGGAGCTTCTTCATGCGTTTGACACCTATGTGACCAAGGCGGCAGTGCCACAAGTATGTGGGACTATCATTATCAACCTTTCATCTTTTGGTACTCACATTATGAACATGCGTAGTAATACGCCCGAGATTCATTAAGAATAAACCATTCACCATAGGAGCATGATCATAAAACATATCTCTCATATAAATGGAACAACCATTATTCTCAGATTTAAATGAGTAGCCATCTCGAATTAAACGAGATCCCGATACAATGTTCATGCTCAAAGCTGGCACTAAATAACAGTTATTGAGGTTTAAAACTAATCCCGTAGGTAAATGCAGAGGTAGCGTGCCGACGGCGATCACATCAACCTTGGAACCATTCCCGACGCGCATCGTCACCTCGTCCTTTGCCAGTCTCCGTTTATTCCGCAGCTCCTGCTGTGAGTTACAAATATGAGCAACGGCACCGGTATCAAATACCCAGGAGTCACTACGAGTACTGGTAAGGTACACATCAATTACATGTATATCAAATATACCTTTTGTTTTGCCGGCCTTCTTGTCTGCTAAGTATTTAGGGCAATTCCGCTTCCAGTGACCGCTTCCCTTGCAATAAAAGCACTCAGTCTCGGGCTTGGGTCCATTCTTTGGCTTCTTCCCGGCAGCTTGCTTGCCGGGCGCGGCAACCTCCTTCCCGTCCTTCTTGAAGTTCCTTCTACCCTTGCCTTTCTTAAACTTAGTGGTTTTATTGACCATCAACACTTGATGTTCCTTCTTGACTTCTACCTCCGCTGACTTCAGCATTGAGAACAACTCAGGAATGGTCTTTTGCATCCCCTGCATGAAGTTCATCACAAAGCTCTTGTAGCTTGGTGGAAGCGACTGGAGGATTCTGTCAATGACCGCATCATCCGGGAGATTAACTCCCAGCTGAGACAAGCGGTTATGCAACCCAGACATAGTGAGTATGTGCTCACTGACAGAACTATTTTCCTCCATCTTACAGCTGAAGAACTTGTCGGAGACCTCATATCTCTCGATCCGGGCATGAGCTTGAAAAACCATTTTCAGCTCTTCGAACATCTCATATGCTCCATGTCTCTCAAAACACTTTTGGAGCCCCGGCTCTAAGCTGTAAAGCATGCCGCACTGAACGAGGGAGTAGTCGTCAACACGTGTCTGCCAAGCGTTCATAACGTCTTGGTTCTGTGGGACGGGTGGATCACCTAGCGGTGCTTGTAGGACATAATCTTTCTTGGCAGCTATGAGGATGATCCTCAGGTTCCGGACCCAGTCCGTATAGTTGCTGCCATCGTCTTTCAGCTTGGTTTTCTCTAGGAACGCGTTGAAGTTGAGGACTACGTTGGCCATTTGATCTACAAGACATATTGCAAAGATTTTAGACTAAGTTCATGATAATTAAGTTCATCTAATCAAATTATTAATGAACTCCCACTTAGATTAGACATCCCTCTAGTCATCTAAGTATTACATGATCCGAGTTGACTAGGCCATGTCCGATCATCACGTGAGACGGACTAGTCAACGTCGGTGAACATCTTCATGTTGATCGTATCTTCTATATGACTCATGCTCGACCTTTCGGTCTTCTGTGTTCCGAGGCCATGTCTGTACATGCTAGGCTCATCAAGTTAACCCTAAGTGTTTTGCATGTATTCCGAGGCCATGTCTGTACATGCTAGGCTCGTCAACACCCGTTGTATGTGAACGTAAGGATCCATCACACCCGATCATCACGGCGTGCTTAGAAACGACGAACTTTAGGAACGGTGCACAGTTAGGGGAGAACACTTCTTGAAATTGTTATGAGGGATCATCTTATTTACTACCGTCGTATTAAGTAAACAAGATGCAAAACATGATAAACATCACATGTAATCAAATAATTAACGTGACATGATATGGCCAATATCACATAGCTCCTTTGATCTCCATCTTGGGGCTCCATGATCATCTTGTCACCGGCTTGACACCATGATCTCCATCATCATGATCTCCATCATTGTGTCTCCATGAAGTTGCTCGCCAACTATTACTTCTACTACTATGGCTAACGCGTTTAGCAATAAAGTAAAGTAATTTACATGGCGATTCTCGATGACACGCAGGTCATATAAAAGAATAAAGACAACTCCTATGGCTCCTGCCGGTTGTCATACTCATCGACATGCAAGTCGTGATTCCTATTACAATAGCATGAACATCTCATACATCACATATAGATCATTCATCATTCATCACAACTTTGGCCATATCATATCACAAACCACTTGCTGCAAAAACAAGTTAGACGTCCTCTAATTGTTGTTGCAAGTTTTACGTGGCTGAATTAGGGTTCTAGCAAGAACGTCTTCTTACCTACGTTAAAGCCACAACGTGATTTGTCAACTTCTATTTACCCTTCATAAGGACCCTGTTCATCGAATCCGCTCCAACTAAAGTGGGAGAGACAGACACCCGCCAGCCACCTTATGCAACTAGTGCATGTTAGTCGGTGGAACCGGTCTCACGTAAGCGTACGTGTAAGGTTGGTCCGGGCCGCTTCATCCCACAATACCGCTGAAGCAAGAAAAGACTAGTAACGGCAAGAAAGTTGACAAATCTACGCCCACAACTAATTGTGTTCTACTCGCGCAAGAAGAACTACGCATAGACCTAGCTCATGATGCCACTGTTGGGGAACGTTGCAGAAAACAAAAAATTTCCTACTCGTTTCACCAAGATCATCTAGGAGTTCATCTAGCAACGAGTCATTGGATGCATCTACATACCTTTGTAGATCGCGCACGGAAGCGTTCAAAGGAACGGTGACGATGTAGTCGAACACGACGTGGTCCAAATCACCGATGACCAAGCGCCGAACGGACGGCACCTCCGCGTTCAACACACGTACGGGACGGGAGACGTCTCCTCCTTCTTGATCCAGCAAGGGAGAAGGAGAGGTTGAGGAAGATCCAGCAGCACGACGGTGTGGTGGTGGATGCAGGGCGTCACAGTAGCAGGGCTTCGCCTATACTACGAGGAAGAGAGACGTAACGGGGAGAGAGGGAGGCGCCAGGGGCTGGGTATGAAGTCCCTCCTCTCCCCCACTATATATAGTGGTGACATAGGGGGGCGCCGGCCCTAGTAGATGAATCTACTAGGGGGGGGCGGCGGCCTAGGGTGGGGGGCTTGCCCCCCAAGCAAGGGGCGCCCCCTCTAGGGTTTCCCCTCAACCCTAGCCGCATGGGCCCTTGGGGGGGTGGCGCCCCAGCCCACTATGGGCTGGGTTCCCTCCCACTTCAGCCCATGGGGCCCTCCGTGATAGGTGGCCCCACCCGGTGGACCCCCAGGACCCTTCCGGTGGTCCCGGTACAATACCGGTGACCCCGAAACTTGTCCCGATGGCCGAAACATCACTTCCCATATATAATTCTTTACCTCCGGACCATTCCGGAACTCCTCGTGACGTCCGGGATCTCATCCGGGCCTTCGAACAATATTCGGGTTACTGCATATACATATCTTCACAACCCTAGCGTCACCGAACCTTAAGTGTGTAGACCCTACGGGTTCGGGAGACAAGCAGACATGACCGAGACGACTCTCCGGTCAATAACCAACAGCGGGATATGGATACCCATGTTGGCTCCCACATGCTCCACGATGATCTCATCGGATGAACCACGATGTCAAGGATTCAATCAACCCCGTATGCAATTCCCTTTGTCAATTGATATGTTACTTGCCCGAGATTCGATCGTCGGTATCCCAATACCTCGTTCAATCTCGTTACCGGCAAGTCACTTTACTCGTACCGTAATGCATGATCCCGTGACCAGACACTTGGTCACTTTGAGCTCATTATGATGATGCATTACCGAGTGGGCCCAGTGATACCTCTCCGTCATACGGAGTGACAAATCCCAGTCTTGATCCATGTCAACCCAACAGACACTTTCGGAGATACCCGTAGTCTACCTTTATAGTCACCCAGTTATGTTGTGACGTTTGGTATACCCAAAGCACTCCTACGGTATCCGGGAGTTACACGATCTCATGGTCTAAGGAAAAGATACTTTGACATTGGAAAACTCTAGCAAACGAACTATACGATCTTGTGCTATGTTTAGGATTGGGTCTTGTCCATCACATCATTCTCCTAATGATGTGATCTCGTTATCAATGACATCCAATGTCCATAGTCAGGAAACCATGACTATCTGTTGATCAACGAGCTAGTCAACTAGAGGCTCACTAGGGACATGTTGGTGTCTGTTATTCACACATGTATTACGATTTCCGGATAACACAATTATAGCATGAATAAAGACAATTATCATGAACAAGGAAATATAATAATAATGCTTTTATTATTGCCTCTAGGGCATATTTCCAACAGATGACCCCTCCAAGAAATAGCCTAAGCGCCGGCGTCAGCGGCGCCGCTCAAAATCTCGCCAAAGCAAGTACGGCGACTGCAGCACGGGAGATAATAATACTCCGGAGAGCGCCGAAGAAAACCCCCTCCAGCAAGATTCAGCACAGGAGGATGGAGAAGCCAGCCCTCACGAGAGAGCGGCAGACAGAGAGGTGAAGGACGATAACTATATGCCTCCCTCCGAAGACGAGGCAAGCCTCGACGACGACGAATTCGTCGTGCCAGAGGATCCCGTCGAGCAAGAGCGTTTTCAACGCAGGCTTATGGCCACAGCAAGAAGCCTCAAGAAAAAATAGCAACAGCTTAGAGCTGATCAAGATTTGCTAGTCGACAGATGGACTGAAGTCCTTGCGGCCGAAGAGCATAAACTCGAACGCCCCTCCAAGAGCTACCCAAAGCGTAGGTTGCTACCCCGATTAGAGGAGGAAGCACTTAAACCTACATCACTAGCACTTGATACGGCCGACCGGCCACCTCGTGGCCGCGACAGAGAGGCCTCTCGGCCCTCCACTCAAGCCGCACCCCGTACCAAGGCATGGGAAAATGCGCCTGACCTGCGAGATATGTTGGAGGACAAGGCAAGGCAAAGAAGATCGATCTACGGATCGCGTGGGCGCCCCACGACTCGAGACGGTAACCGTCACACCGGACACAAATCTGGCAGGGCCGAACACAGTAGACAAAGCTCATTGGAGCTACGTCGTGATATAGCCCAGTACAGAGGTGCCGCACACCCATTATGCTTCACAGACGAAGTAATGGATCATCAAATCCCCGAGGGTTTCAAACCCGTAAACATCGAATCATATGATGGCACAACAGATCCTGCGGTATGGATCGAGGATTATCTCCTTCATATCCATATGGCCCGCGGCGATGATCTCCACGCCATCAAATACCTCCCACTCAAGCTTAAAGGACTAGCTTGGCATTGGCTTAACAGCTTGCCAGCAGGATCAATCGGTTGTTGGGAGGACCTGGAAGCCGCATTCCTCGACAATTTCCAGGGAACTTACGTGCGACCCCCAGACGCAGATGACCTAAGCCACGTAATTCAGCAGCCAGATGAATCGGCCAGGCAATTCTGGACACAGTTCCTAACAAAGAAAAATCAAATAGTCGACTGTCCGGATGCTGAGGCCCTAGCAGCCTTCAAGCACAATATCCGTGATGAGTGGCTTGCCCGGCACCTTGGACAGGAGAAGCCGAAATCTATGGCAGCACTCACGACACTCATGACCCGCTTTTGCACGGGAGAAGATAGTTGGCTTGCTCGTAGCAACAATATGACCAAGAACCCTAGTAATTCGGATACCAGGGACAGTAGTGGCAGGTCGCGTCGCAACAAGCAGAAGCGCCGCACTAACGGCGACAATGCTGTGGATACGACAGTTAATGCCGGATTCAGAGGCTATAAATCCGGTCAGCGGAAAAAGCCATTCAAAAGAAATCCTAGGGGCCCATCCAGTTTGGACCGAATACTCGACCGCTTGTGCCAGATACATGGCACCCCCGAAAAGCCGGCCAATCACACCAACAGGGATTGTTGGGTGTTCAAGCAGGCAGGCAAGTTAAATGCCGAAAATACAGACAAGGGGCCGCATAGCGATGACGACGAGGAGCCCCGGCCGCCGAACAACAGTGGACATAAGGGTTTTCCCCCACAAGTGCGGACGGTGAACATGATATACGCAACTCACATCCCCAAGAGGGAGCGGAAGCGCGCGTTAAGGGACGTATACGCCATAGAGCCAGTCGCCCCAAAGTTCAACCCATGGTCCTCCTGCCCGATCACCTTTGATCGAAGGTACCATCCCACTAGCACCCGTCATGGCGGATTTGCCGCATTGGTTCTAGACCCAATTATTGACGGATTTCATCTCACTAGAGTCCTGATGGACGGCGGCAGTAGCCTGAACCTGCTTTACCAGGATACAGTGGGGAAAATGGGCATAGATTCCTCGAGGATTAAGCCCACCAAAACGACCTTTAAAGGCGTAATACCAGGTGTAGAGGCCAACTGTACAGGCTCAGTCACACTTGAAGTGGTCTTTGGATCTCCGGATAATTTCCGAAGCGAGGAGCTAATCTTCGACATAGTCCCATTCCGCAGTGGCTATCACGCACTACTCGGGCGAACCGCATTTGCCAAGTTCAATGCGGTACCGCACTACGCATACCTTAAGCTCAAGATGCCAGGCCCTCGAGGAGTAATTACGGTCAATGGAAACACCGAACGCTCTCTCCGAACGGAGGAGCACACGGCGGCCCTTGCTGTGGAAGTACAAAGCAGCCTCTCCAGGCAGTTCTCCAGTCCGGCCATTCAATGTTCGGACACCGTCAAGCGCGCATGGAGTAACCTACAACAAGATCGCCTGGCATGTTCCGGGCAGGCGTAGCAATGCGGCCCCAACCCCAGCCCTCGCAAAAATGCGACACCAGTACTTCGCGTACATAACTATGCTCTAGAAATACCATGGGTGTAGGGGGAGGGGCACCATCACGGCACGCCCGAAACACAGCTTAAACCGCACTAGGGGCTGCCGATTTTTTAATTTTCTCTTACTTTCAGGACTCCACTCTTCCGAAGGCCTGTTCGGCAGTTCAATTGCCGCACAAACGATGCAAGAACCAGGGAAGTAGACAAGCCATGCCGCATTACGGAACTCCCATGTGGTCTCTATCACGAGCAGTATACCTGTTTCGCTTACCGTTCCGCTGCCTGCCCCCGGAACGGACATGTTAAATAGTCCAACCTTTTGCTTATCGCATTCTTTGTATCGTTCTGCTTTGATCGCAGCCCTTTTTAATAAACAATGCATAGCTTCTGTCTATTTTTGCATTACTCTTTTTTTATATATAAATATATGTTCCTTAACGACATGTTGCACCCGTACACTTTGGTACGGCCAAAATACGCCAGGGGCTTTAGTACCCCTCAATATGGTGTGAGAAGTCCGAACACTTTAACAAGTGCGGCACCCCAAACTTATAGCATTATATGCATCGGCTCCGAATCATGTCTTGGGTCAATAGTTGGGTTTGCCCGGCTCCTATGTTTTGGTGCCTTACGTTCTGCTATATCGGCTAAGGTAGCACTAGGAGGACTACTGCGATTGTGCCCCAGTTGAGCTGGGTCGAGCACCTCAGTAGAGAAAGCTAAAACTAACTGTCATGATGAAGCGAGAGCTGGTCGCTGTTCGAGAGGTTCTTTGAGTCCTTAAAGACTTATGCCGCTTAGAGCGAGGAGTCGGCTCTGCCCGGCCAAGGCATGGATAGCGCCCCGAACTCGGTCTTCCGAATACCAGGGGCTTCGCCGAAATTTAAAATTATAGAATTCTATGGCTAAGTGAGAGTGTTCAAGCATTATAGTCCGATTGCCTTGTTCGTTGTGCTGAGCGCCTCCCTCGAAGGACCCAAACATGGGAAAAAGAGCGCTCAGGTTTATCCCTGAACACCCCAGCACTAGCGGCACGGGGGCAGAAGCCGATGACTCGCCATCTCTCAGAATTGATAAACAGCCGCACAGAAGGTAATATTTTAAATTCCAACAGCATTGCTTAGCACATATGAACAAGTTTTCAGCGCACAGGACAAAACGAGCGAGTTTTACTCAAAAATTACATCCCTGGAACACTCATCCGCCATAAGGCAGGCACCCTTCAAAACATCCTTATAATAATTCTCGGGCTTGCGATGCTCCTTCCCCGGCGGTGGCCCGTCCTTCACAAGCTTCTCAGCATCCAGCTTGCCCCAGTGCACCTTAGCACGGGCAAGGGCCCTACGGGCACCTTCAATGCAGACGGAGCGCTTGATGACTTCGAGCCTTGGACAGGCCCCCACCAGCCGCCGCACCAGCCCGAAATAGCTCCCAGGCAGAGCCTCTCCAGGCCACAGCTGAACTATGAGGCCCTTCATGGCCTGTTCGGACGCCTTGTGGAGCTCGACCAGTTGCTTCAGCTGGTCGCTCAGGGGCACGGGGTATCCGGCCTCAGCATACTGAGACCAGAACACCTTCTCCGTCGAGCTGCCCTCCTCGGCTCAATAGAATGCGGCGGCATCGGACACGCTACGGGGAAGATCTGCGAATGCTCCTGGAGAGGTCCGGATTCGGGTAAGTAACAAGTAACTTACGTTTATGTGTTTGCTTTGCATAAAGAATGCCTTAACCGCTGCTATCTTTTTCACCTCATCCAACTCCTGGAGGGTCTTCTGGGATTCGGCCTTGGCAGACTTGGTATTTTCAATAGCCACCGTGAGCTCGGACGCTCGCGTCTTTGAGTCAAGCTCCAAACTCTCATGTTTTTCCATGAGAGCCTGGAGCTCTTGCCGCACCTTGCCAACCTCGGCCTCATACTTCTCCCGCTCGGTGCGCTCTGTGGCCGCCCTCTTCTCGGCCTTGACTAGCGCTTGCTTAAGGGTCACCACCTCAGATGTGGCCCCTACAATAGCCACGATGATCCTGTCATTTTTTTGCAATTGCACTTTATATATATATATATATATATTTAAAATAAGGTATTTCTTACCTTCCTTCTCCTCGAGCTGCTTCTTGGCACGCCCGAGCTCTTGCTCGGACTGCTCGAGGTTCTGCTTTAGCGTGTCCACTTCCGCAGTCAGTACGGCGGACGCCGGCAGAGAAGCCTGCATACGCATATTGACTCCTTTTTGTTAGACTCCTGCGAATTTCATTTTTGATCCTCTATTCGGCTTTTCTTCCCGAACGCCAAACAGAGCATCAGGGGCTACTGTCTATGCGGTAATATTATTTACACATTTTTTACTTACCTCAAAGCCTGTTAAAAGGCTAGTACAAGCTTCAGTCAGTCCGCTCTTGGCGGACTGAACCTTCTGAACCACCGCACTCATAATAGTGCGGTGCCCCTCGTCGATGGAGGCGCCTTTGAGCACCTCCAACAGATTGTCTGGCGCCTCCGGTTGGACGGGGCTCGCCGGCACGGTGGGCTTGCTCCTCTTGGAAGGAGGTCGCCGCCGGACTCTGGAACCTTTGAAGGTTCCGGAGCGGTGTCCGGCCTAGGGTCGGACTTGGAGCCCTGGGGGGTTCTATCCCCTTCACTCCTGGGGTCCGGGAGGTCGCCTTGCGGCGCCTCCAGGACCACCTCCTCCCAGATTGGAACCTGTTGGGACAACACTTCAGTGTCGTCCGTAGGGCGGGGGGAGGAAGCCGTCGGAAGCGAATTCACATCCGACGAGTCCAGTGAACCGCTCGACGACGCGTCGAGCCGGTCTTTGGGTGGGCTGCATAAACATATTCGACATAAGGGAAAGCTGTGCAATAAAGGAATACTATGAATTACTCTGGTATCCGGATACTTACGATTTAGCCAAGGGCTTGGCCCTGAGCGTCCACTCCTCTCCGTCGTTGTCGGCGTCGGTGGAGTAGTCCGGAGGAAGGGTTTTCCCCTTCTTGGACCCTTCGGCCTCCCCAGTTGGGGCGGCCTTCCTTTTCTTCCCTTCCCTCGCTGGAGGGGGAGGGGTCTCTTCTTCCTCCTCCTCATATTCATGGGAGGAGTGCGTCTTTGAGTCGTCGGATGAGGGATCCGACACCTCCAGGCGCCGGGTGATGAAGCTATGAACCTAGGGTAGGGTCATGGACCTGCCCTAACTGCCCTACCCAAGGACATCTCTAGAAGAAATCACCTTTCAATCGACTTGAAGGTGTCCCACTCGACAGACTTGAAGACACTCGACCAAGAAGCAATCACTCGACCAAGACCCAACCACTCGACGGCCAGGAGACCTAAAGGCGCCCCGCACGCTAACGGTCGGTCATTAAGTAGCTTTTATGGTCATCATAGCACTTTATTACTAGCGTTACCAGAAACGCCCTGCCTTAATGTACATTGAACCCTTTGTAACGTGGGCTGGCCGGGGTCCTGGCGCACTCTATATAAGCCACCCCCTCCTCCGAGACAGGGGTTCGCACCTCTGTAACTCATACACACATAATCCAGTCGACCGCCTCCAGGCACCGAGACGTAGGGCTGTTACTTCCTCCGAGAAGGGCCTGAACTCGTAAACCTTGCGTCCTTACAACCTCTCCATAGCTAAGACCTCGCCTATCCATACTTACCCCCCTACATCACTGTCAGAGTTAGAACCACGACAGTTGGTGCCCACCGTGGGGCAAGGAGTCTTAGCGCCTAGTTTGAGAAGTTGCAATTTTTTCCGATCTCCTTGATCATGGTTTCGGGCAGAGCTTTGGTGGAGGGCCGCGAGATCCGTCTCGGCGCGCTCACGTTCATCGCCGACGACTCCGCTTGGCTTCAGGAGGATCCACTCGACGTCGACGCGCTCCCCGTCCGCGGGGCGACGCACTTTCGCGCATGCGTCTGTGGTGTCCTCCTGCGGCAGCCGTCGACCCAGTATCGGTCGGCTCCCGTGGCATCTCCCCGCCCTGTTTCTCGCCGACGCAAGCGCTCCGGTCGGTCGAGGCTTCAGAGGTGGGTGAGGCATGCGGTGGCCCGCCAGTCGGCCACCCCACAAGTCGCGGTAATCGAGCCCGACGAATCCATCTACGGCCTGTTCGACCTGTCGACTGGCTCCGCAGAGACTGCATCCGAATGCGATAGCAGTGACCCATCTGCAGAGGTTCTGGTGATCGATGGGCCACACAGTCCTCCCGGTTTCCCCCGCGCTGACAGAGGCGCGGATGGGGGCGACCCGTCGCGTCCTCACGAGGAGTATCTCCCCGAGCCTCTCACGTCGTTGCAGCGGGAGGAACTTCGCCACCGGAACATGGATGCACTCCACACTCCTATCGTTGGAGAAACCCCCGAGGCCCGAGCCTTAGAGGACGCGCGCTTGGCTAACTTGGCCGAGCGCACTCGACTGGAGAATCTCCAGCGAATACTCGACGGGCGAGCGCGTCAACGGGCTCCAGAATCCAGTCGACATCAACTCTTTCCGCCCCCGCAAGTATATCGTACTCCGATTCAGAATTTGGCGGCTGCGGCCCGTATAGCAGAGTCGATTCAGCCCTCCCAGTCAGAGGCTGGCAGAGGCTTGTTGCAAATCAGAGCGTTGCTCTGGGCAGCGGGAGACCAGAATTCCGCTGTTTCTCAATCGCGGAATAGGATCCACAGTCGATCCGTTGCAGCAGATACAATCCAGTCGGCTCACAGCCCAAGATCGCCTCCGAGGCGTGAGGGACGTGGAGACCGGCATGATCAGTACAGAAGGAACGAGCAGTATGATCACCGATTCGATCGTGATGATCGACGTCGAGTGCCAACCCCTCCCCCGAGGAGTGGATCATATGTGCCTCGACAGCAGGCGGACAGACGCCCTCATAGTGTTGGGCGGGGGATTCCAGTCGACCCCAGGGAACCAGGCTTTGATGCGAGATCCATTCTCGTTCAAGGTTTGGTCGACAGGAATAGAGCTCGCCGAGAAGGCCACGACAGAGATGCGCCTACCAGTAGCAGAGTACATGTTTCAGGGCCGGAGTGTTTCAGCCGAGCCATCAGAGCCGCTGTAATTCCTCCCAACTTCAGGTTGGCGACTGGAGTTAGTAAGTTCACCGGTGAGTCCAAGCCCGATACTTGGCTCGAAGATTACCGAGTGGCTGTCCAGATTGGCGGTGGGAACGATGAGGTAGCCATGAAGCACCTGCCTCTCATGTTAGAAGGCTCGGCCAGAGCGTGGCTGAATCAGTTAGCACCCAGCAGCATTTACACTTGGGAGGATCTCTCCCGAGTGTTTGTCACCACATTTGAAGGAACATGCAAGTGACCTGAAGGCCTTACGGAATTGCGGTCTTGCGTGCAGAAACCGAATGAAACTCTGAGGGATTACATCCAGAGGTGGATCACATTGCATCACACAGTTGAAAATGTACCAGATCATCAAGCAGTTTGTGCCTTTAAAGAAGGCGTTAAGTACAGAGAATTGAATCTGAAGTTTGGTCGAACCGGAGAGACGTCTCTGAATCGGATGATGGAGATTGCCACCAAATACGCTAATGGTGAAGATGAGGATCGACTCCGGAGCGGCAAGCATAAAGTAGTCGCCCAGGAAACCGGAGGAAATTCCAGTCGGAAACAGAAGCGGAAAGCCGAGCCAGCCGCTCCTGGGGAGGCCCTGACCGTAACCCAGGGAAAATTTAAGGGAAAACCCAAAGGACCTTGGAACCCCAAGAAAGTTAAAGACCAAGATGGAAATGATGTTTTGGATCTACCGTGTCACATCCACACCAAGAAGGATGAAGAGGGTAAACTCATTTACCCAAAGCATACCACTCGACAGTGTCAGCTTCTGATCCAGCAGTTTCAGGGCAAGCAGTCCAAAGATAAGGAAAAGGAGTCGGACAAAGTTGAGGACAAGGAAGATAGTGACGATGGGTACCCCCAGGTCAATTCCACCCTGATGATTTTTGCTGATGTTGAGAGCAAAAGTCGACTGAAGGTTATTAATCGTGAGGTGAATTGGTTGCTCCGGCAACACCCAATTATCTGAAGTGGTCCCAGACTGCCATCACATTCGACCAGTTTGATCACCCTACGCACATTGCCACCCCTGGGAGGTAAGCTCTGGTGGTCGACCCAGTTGTCGAAGGCACTCGACTGACCAAAGTCCTGATGGATGGAGGCAGCGGTTTGAACATACTATATGCAGAAACATTGAAAGGGATGGGCATTCCGATGTCCAGGCTCAGCACCAGTAACATGAGTTTCCATGGAGTCATTCTTGGGAAGAAAGCCGAGTCACTCGGCCAAATTGCTCTTGATGTGGTTTTCGGTGATTCCAAGAATTACCGCAAGGAAAAGTTGACATTCGAAGTTGTGGATTTCCAAAGTGCTTATCACGCTATTTTGGGCAGGCCAGCTTATGCACGCTTCATGGCTCGACCATGTTATGTGTATCTCAAATTGAAGATGCCTGGTCCCAAAGGTGTGATCACTGTTACAGGCAATCGGAAGAAAGTAGAAGAGTGTTTTCAGAAAGGCTCAAAGATTGCTGACGCTCAGATGGCAGTGGTCGAGCTGCAAGAGTATCAGAAGACTGCAGATCCGAGTGAGTTGCTACGAGCTAAGAAGCCTGCTTTAGAATCAGCTTTTCAGTCGTCCGGTGAAATGAAGGCGGTTCACATTCACCCGACCGATCCAAACGCTGCTCTGACTCACATCTCAATGACGGTCGACTCCAAATAGGAAGAAGCGCTCATCCAGTTCCTCCTTGAGAACTGGGACATCTTCGCATGGAAGCCTGCTGACATGCCTGGAGTTCCCAGGGGGCTGGCTGAGCACCGCCTACGAGTCGACCCAAAATTTAAACCTGTGAAAGAACATCTTCGACGGTCCGCCATCCAGAAGAGGAAGGCCATTGGCGAGGAGGTGGCTCGGCTCTTAGCAGCGGAGTTCATCCGAGAAATTTACCACTCCGAGTGGCTCGCCAATGTTGTCATGGTACCCAAGAAGGACAAGTCACTTCGCATGTGCATCGATTTCAAGCATATCAATCGGGCCTGCCCAAAAGATCATTTTCCTCTCCCCCGCATCGACCAGATAGTCGACTCGACTGCGGGATGTGAGCATTTGTCTTTCCTAGGCGCCTATTCCGGGTACCATCAGATCCGTCTGTATGGGCCCGACGAGATCAAAACAGCTTTCATCACTCCATTCGGGTGCTTCTGTTATGTCACCATGCCGTTCGGCCTCAAGAATGCCGGACCCACGTTCATGAGGATGATTCAGAAGTGTTTGCTCACTCAAGTTAGTCGGAATGTGGAGGCATACATGGATGATATTGTGGTCAAGTCATGGAAGGGTTCCGACCTGCTGACTGACCTTGCTGAAACCTTTGCCAACCTTAGGAGGTATGATATCAAGCTCAATCCGTCAAAGTGCATGTTCGGAGTTCCAGGTGGGAAGTTACTCGGTTTTCTCGTTTCCGAACGGGGAATCGACGCCAATCCTGAAAAAATTGGTACTATACTCCGGATGAAACGTCCTGTGCGTGTGCATGACGTCCAGAAGCTTACAGGATGCTTGGCCGCTTTAAGTCGATTCATCTCTCGCCTCGGTGAAAAGGCATTGCCTCTTTACCGACTGATGAAGAAGTCCGACAAGTTCGAGTGGACTCCAGAAGCTGATGCAGCGTTTACAGAGCTCAAAGCTCTACTCTCCACCCAGCCGGTGCTTGCTGCCCCAATCAGCAAGGAGCCTTTGCTGATTTACATTTCAGCCACAGGACAAGTTGTCAGTACAGTACTTACGGTCGAGCGGGAAGAAGAAGGAAAGGCCTTCAAAGTTCAGCGCCCAGTATATTATGTTTCTGAAGTTTTGACTCCTTCAAAGCAAAGATATCCTCATTACCAGAAGCTTGTATATGGGATTTATATGACCACGAAGAAGGTTGCACATTACTTCTCTGATCATTCCATTACAGTCGTCAGCGACGCTCCACTATCAGAGATTTTGCACAACAGAGATGCAACTGGTCGAGTGGCCAAATGGGCGATTGAACTTCTTCCCCTAGATATCAAGTTTGAGGCAAAGAAAGCTATCAAGTCCCAAGCAATTGCAGATTTCGTCGCCGAGTGGATCGAACAGCAACTTCCGACTCAAGTTCACTTGGAGCACTGGACCATGTTCTTCGATGGATCTAAGATGCTGAATGGTTCCGGTGCTGGGGTAGTATTGGTTTCCCCCCGAGGAGATAAGCTCAGATATGTTCTCCAGATTCACTTCGATTCCTCTAATAACGAAGCAGAATATGAAGCACTTTTATATGGGTTGCGCATGGCCATTTCACTCGACGTCCGTCGCCTCATGGTCTATGGCGACTCAGATTTGGTGGTTAATCAGGTGATGAAAGAATGGGACGTCAAAAGTCCAGCTATGACTGGTTATTGCAATGCAGTGAGAAAGTTAGAGAAGAAATTTGAGGGGTTAGAGCTTCATCACATCCCCCGACTGAAAAATCAAGCAGCTGATGATTTGGCAAAGATAGGCTCCAAGAGAGAAGCCATCCCCAGCAATGTGTTTTTGGAACACATCCACTTGCCATCAGTCCAAGAAGATCCTTTTACAGATGAAGCCCCGCAGCCAAAGAGTGCCACAGATCCGACTGAAGTTGAAATTCCGGCAGTGGTCGACCTAATCATGGAAGTTTTGGCAATCACCCCTGACTGGACGATACCGTACATCGCGTATATCCTGAGAAAGGAACTCCCAGAGGACGAAGAAGAGGCTCGACAGATCGTCCGTCGATCCAAGGCCTTTACAGTCATAAAGGGACAGTTGTATAGAGAAAGCGCGACTGGAGTCGGTCAGAAGTGTATAACACCAGAAGAAGGTCAGATGATCCTTGATGATATCCACTTGGGGACCTGTGGTCATCATGCGTCCTCTCGGACCATTGTGGCTAAAGCATACCGAGCGGGATTTTACTGGCCAAGAGCGAATGAAATGGCAAAAGAGATAGTCGACAAGTGCGAAGGGTGCCAGTTCTACTCCAACATGTCGCACAAGCCTGCATCAGCCCTGAAGACCATTCCACTCGTCTGGCCCTTCGCTGTTTGGGGACTGGACATGGTTGGCCCATTGAGAACAGGCAGGAGCAGTTTCACGCATGTGCTTGTGGCAGTTGACAAGTTTACCAAATGGATTGAAGCTAAGCCTATCAAGAATCTTGATGCTTGCACTGCTATCAGTTTCGTCAGAGAGTTAACATTCAGATATGGAGTCCCGCATAGCATCATCACCGACAATGGGTCAAACTTTGATTCAGACAAGTTCAGAGCTTTTTGCGCCTCTCAAGGCACACGAGTCGACTACGCATCGGTCGCCCACCCCCAGTCGAATGGACAGGCAGAAAGGACAAATGGTCTGATTCTCAAAGGACTAAAGCCTCGGCTGATGTGTGATCTCAAGAACGTGGCAGGCGCTTGGGTCGACGAGATTCCATCGGTTCTGTGGGGATTGAGGACTACCCCGAATCGGTCGACTGGAAGAACTCTGTTCTTTCTGGTTTACGGAGCGGAAGCAGTCCTGCCGAGTGATCTACTTCACAATGCACCCCGAGTCGAGCTTTATACCGAAGATGAAGCAGAACAAGCCTGGCAAGACGCAGTCGACCTCCTGGAAGAAGAAAGAGAAATGGCTATGATCCGATCGACCATTTATCAGCAAGACTTGCGTCGATTCCATGCCAGAAATGTGAAGAGTCGAGCCTTCCAAGAAGGAGATTTGGTCCTCCGAGTGGATCAACAGAAACCACACAAGCTCGCTCCTACTTGGGAAGGTCCCTTCATCATCACCAGAGTCCTCCACAATGGAGCGTATCACCTTTACAATGTCGATCGCCAGATCGATGAGCCACGAGCTTGGAATGCAGAACTGCTCCGCCCCTTTCACACTTGAATTCTCACTCGGATGAGATGTAATAAGAAAAACTTCTATAGTCTGTTTATCAAAGACAAGAGTGTTACAAATCTTCCTATAATTGTTGTTGCTTTTGTTTGCGTGTGAAATCCCCCAGTGGGTGGCTTAGCTGCGAATCCGTTTCGCCTAAGTTTGTAAAAATCCTACCGAGTGGCGAGCCAGACTCCCACTCGGAGGCTTAGCTGCAGCCCAGTGCTCGCCTAAGTGTTTAAAAATCCTACCGAGTGGAGAGCAGACCTCCCACTTGGAGGCTTAGCTGCAGTCTAGTACTCGCCTAAGTTTGGAAAAAATCCTACCGAGTGGAGAGCAAACCTCCCACTCGGAGGCTTAGCTGCAGTCCAGTACTCGCCTAAGTTTGAAAAAAATCCTACCGAGTGGAGAGCAGACCTCCCACTTGGGGGCTTAGCTGCAGTCCAGTACTCGCCTAAGTGTTTAAAAATCCTACCGAGTGGAGAGCAGACCTCCCACTCGGGGGCTTAGCTGCAGTCCAATACTCGCCTAAGTTTGGGAAAAATCCTATCGAGTGGAGAGCAGACCTCCCACTTGGAGGCTTAGCTGCAGTCCAGTATTCGCCTAAGTTTGAAAAAAATCCTACCGAGTGGACAGCAGACCTCCCACTCGGAGGCTTAGCTGCAGCACAGTGCTCGCCTAAGTGTTTAAAAATCCTACCGAGTGGCGAGCCAGACTCCCACTCGGAGGCTTAGCTGCAGCCCAGTGCTCGCCTAAGTGTTTAAAAATCCTACCGAGTGGCGAGCCAGACTCCCACTCAGAGGCTTAGCTGCAGCCCAGTGCTCGCCTAAGTGTTTAAAAATCCTACCGAGTGGCGAGCCAGACTCCCACTTGGAGGCTTAGCTGCAGCCCTGTGCTCGCCTAAGTGTTTAAAAATCCTACCGAGTGGCGAGCCAGACTCCCACTCAGAGGCTTAGCTGCAGCCCAGTGCTCGCCTAAGTGTTTAAAAATCCTACCGAGTGGCGAGCCAGACTCTCACTCGGAGGCTTAGCTGCAGCCCAGTGCTCGCCTAAGTATTTAAAAATCCTACCGAGTGGCGAGCCAGACTCCCACTCGGAGGATTAGCTGCAGCCCAGTGCTCGCCTAAGTGTTTAAAAATCCTACCGAGTGGTGAACCAGACTCCCACTCGGAGGCTTAGCTGCAACCGAGTGCTCGCCTAAGTGTTTAAAAATCCTACCGAGTGGTGAACCAGACTCCCACTCGGAGGCTTAGCTGCAGCCCAGTGCTCGCCTAAGTGTTTAAAAATCCTACCAAGTGGCGAGCCAGACTCCCACTCGGAGGCTTAGCTGCAGCCCAGTGCTCGCCTAAGTGTTTAAAAATCCTACCGAGTGGAGAGCAGACCTCCCACTCGGGGGCTTAGCTGCAGTCCGGTACTCACCTAAGTTTTTAAAAATCCTACCGAGTGGAGAGCAGACCTTCCACTCGGGGGCTTAGCTACAGCCCAGTGCTCGCCTAAGTACGGAACACATCCCAACCCGCAAGGACGACGAGGTGCAAATCGACTGCTACCTTCTCCTTCGGAGCTGCACCACAAATACAAAGTTATTTCAAGTGAAGAACAAGTTCCACTCAACAGATAATTCATGAAGATATTCAACGATAAATCAAGTTCAGATAAGATCCAAAGGTTCCAGACCACAGATCGAAGTACTTGGGCATGCAGCCCGAAAAAGTTTAACGGTTACAAAAACCACTCGGCATTCCGAGGCAAATTTAAGGTGGGACATAAGAGTTTGTTCACTTCGCGGGAGGAGGGCTGGCAGGCTCGACGAACTCATCCAGGTCGACGTCGTCGGCTATCCGAGTGGCTGCAGCGATGAAAGTCTCCATAAAGGTTCGGAAGTCATGCTTCTGGGTGTTGGCGACCTTGATTGCTGCCAGCTTGTCTTGTCGCACCTCCTTGCAGTGGACACGAACCAAGGACAGAGCCACATCAGCGCCACACCGAGCAGAAGACTTCTTCCACTCCTGCACTCGGTCAGGGATTCCGTTAAGACGAGTCATCAGAGACTCGAGATCGTTTTGGAGCGTAGCCTCTGGCCAAAGTGCCGGGTCGATCTGTGACATGGCGACCTTCAGTCGAGCCAAGTAGTCCACGACACCGTCAATGCGAGATTCCAGTCGGAGCAGATTCATGGCAGTTTCATCTTTCACGGGAGAGTTGATTGGATCCAAACCTGGTTTGATCCGCCCAGTCTCCTCTTCAAAGTTCTAGCAAAACTCTGCATTCACGATCCAAGGATAAGTCAATTTTCATACACTGAGTCGACACAAAAAAACACCAGTCAGAACTAAATGTGCACCTTCAAGCTTGATGTACAACTTCTTGGCGAGGCTCCTCAAGTAGCTCTCTAGATCGTCCCTCCTGCGAGCGATGCCTTCCATCTTTTCGTTCAGGTTGAGGTTATCCTTCTTCCAACATGTACACTCCCTGTTGGCTTCATTCAGAGCGGTCTTCAGCTTGGTATTCTCTTCTTCTAACTGGCCGACCGAAGCCAGCTTCTGTACGGCCAGAGCGGTCTTGTCGTCAGCCTCCTTACGGGCAGCAGCCAAGTCCTGATCCTTCTTCGCCAGAGCTTCTCTCAGTTTTTCTGCAAAGAAATGATGATTGATTCGGAAATAGCAGAAGGGTACTCAAGCCTAAAAACTAACCAGTAGACAAAATCGTCTTACCTGCGGCGCCGTCTCTGACCTTTTGCAGCTCTGTCCTGGCCAGCTCCAGATCAAGGTTCAGTTGAATCTGCTGCTTCTCCAAGTCAGCAAAGCGAGCTCCAAAATCGCAAGATTTCTAAAATCAAAGGGGAGAAGTTATCATTGCAGTAAAAAAACAACAAAGGCAATAAATACTAAGACTACGGTCGACTGCCAGCAGTCCACCATAGTCTCGAGGACTACACCCAGTGGGTGCACTTAGTGTGCCCCCACCGGTTCTGATCCCACTCGACCAGCCCACCGAAGTCGAGTTCAAAAAGAAAAAAAGAGAGAAAGAAAGTAGAACTCAGACTACAGTCGACTGCCAGCAGTCCACCATAGTCTCGGGGACTACACCCAGTGGGTGCACTTAGCGTGCCCCCACCGGTTCTGATCCCACTCGACCGGCCCGCCGGAGTCGAGTGGAAGAGACAAACTACCAGTCTGGTTTATACATTCGGCAAAATACAAAGACTACAGTACTTCAATCGACGCACCCAGTGGGTGTACAGACGCAAAGATTTTCGGAAAGAATCTTCAGATAACCGACTAACCTGAACGTTGCTCTGGAGAGCCGAGCTGGCATCATAGGCGGCTTGGCTAGCGTCCCGCACCATCTTCATCTTCTCCATCATAATGCCCGCCTGGCGTATGGCTTCCCTAGCAGAATTCACCTTGTCCTTTGGGACATGATGGGTCGCAAAAACTGAAGGCGGGTCGACAGGGGCCTGAGCAGTCGAAGAAGAAGGCAAGGCACTCGACAGGGGCTCCGCGAAGGTAACAGAACCCCGATTGACGTCACCAGTGTCCTGAACGACTGGTTCTGCCCTCGGCGTCGACTGTAGCGCCTCACTTGCAGGAGCTCGCCTACTCTTCCTCGTCAAAGACCTCTCGGGCTCTTCATCATCATCAGGGAGGTCAATAATGTTGGGAGCTGTGCAAAGTTCAAATTGCCAAAATCACGCCATCCAGTGGGTGCACTATGTAGTTGAATCGACCAAAGAAAGATAGTATGGCGGAAATCATACCTGGATTAGAAGTGACCGCATCCTCCATCACCTCATCATCATCCCTATAAGCTGAGGTCCCGGAAGTGGCAGCGCTAACAATTCCAAAGTTCGTCCAGTTAAAACAAGAAAAACAAACAGCGCGGAGCGTCGAGTGAATACAAGGAGAGACACTCATGCGGAGGCGACAGGGATATCGATCTTGATCTTTGGCAGCGCCTTCCGAGTCTTCGGCTCTGCAACTTTGGGGTGCTTTGGCGCCTTCTCAGTCGGGGTTGGTGAAGAGACCCGAGGACGCTTCGAAGACTGGCCAGCCTGAGCAGTTGCCTTGTCGCGGGCACTCAGCCGTTCTTGGTCAAGCTTGGATCGTCTCTCTATGCGAGGAGGCGACTCGACTTCTTCCCCATCACTTGAGTCATCACTTCCACCATCCCCTTCACCATCAGAAGTCCACTCGCCACTTTCGCCACCACTCGCCTCGCCTTCCAGAGCTTGCTCTTGCTCCCTGTTGGGCATCGAATACATTTCAGTAATGGCCTGAAAGAAAGCAGGGAGAACAAAGTCAGTCGACGCAATACAGACAGCTGCACGAGTGAATTCGGATTACAAGCAAAAACTCAGAATCAGACCTGCTCTGGTGCACGCGACTGGTCGAATGGGAGAACTCTCCCGGCTCCTCTGGGATTGTCCTTGTTCCTGGTAATGCTCGACAGCCACTTCTCCAGCGTGTCGTCATCGACCTCCTCCGGGTAGATCCGAGTGGAGTCTTCTAGACCCGAATACATCCACATCGGGTGGTCTCGGGCTTGGAGAGGCTGGATGCGCCGCTGAAGGAAGACCTCCAAGAGATCCATA
This sequence comes from Triticum urartu, assembly GCF_056163025.1. Taxonomy (NCBI): domain Eukaryota; kingdom Viridiplantae; phylum Streptophyta; class Magnoliopsida; order Poales; family Poaceae; genus Triticum; species Triticum urartu. The sequence goes on from NC_141877.1 coordinate 342,989,580, forward strand.
CCAGTGACCCCGTCACGAATGAGCTGGACCACTCGGTTGACCAACACCTTCACGTGCGCCTTCTCCTCCGGGAGCACCTTCAAAGGGGAGGGTTTTTCCACTCGGTCCATGGTAAAGGGAGGGAGGCCGGTCGATTGCCCTGGCGTCGACTGGTCTTTGCAGTAGAACCAGGTCGACTGCCATCCGCGAACTGAATCGGGAAGAATCATGGCCGGAAAGGAGCTTTTTCCCCTCGTCTGGATGCCAAGACCCCCACACATCTAGATCACTTGGGTCCTTTCGTCACTCGGATTAGCCTTTTTCACTGTCTGGGAGCGACAAGTGAAAATATGCTTGAAAAGACCCCAGTGAGGTCGACAACCCAAGAAGTTCTCGCACAAGGAAATGAACGCGGCAAGATAAACGATTGAGTTGGGGGTAAAATGGTGGAGTTGAGCCCCAAAGAAGTTCAGAAACCCTCGGAAGAAAGGATGAGGAGGCAAGGAAAACCCACGGTCGACGTGGGTGGCAAGAAGAACGCGCTCACCCTCCCAGGGTTGCGGCTCGGATTCCTTCCCCGGAAGCCGCGCCGAGTCGTAGGGGATCAGCCCTCCCTCGGCCAGGTCGTCGAGGTCTTCTTGGGAGATCCTCGAGTGGATCCAGTCGCCCTAGATCCAACCCTTCGGCAGACCAGTCCACGAGGAAGATCCGCCCCGGCTCGTCGCCTTCCCCTTCGATTTCGCCGTCGCCTTCTTCGCCCGCTCCAGAGCCGCTGTCTTCTCCTTCACCATTGTCGCCGACGAGATGCGTGCGGTGCGGTGGCGCTGGGGCGAGAGCAAGCGCAACAGAGAGGCGTGAGGAGGAGAAGAGGTAATGGGGCGCACTGTTCGGAGGACTCCGGTCCAACGCCTTATATGAGGCCGCTTCCGAGTGGCTGACTGGTAGGCCCAGACGGCTCCGTCAAATCCCGTAACGACCGCGCGAGCGATACGTGGAGAAAAAGGTGGCACGGGGATCGAGGCGATTCCGCTCTATCCCATCCGATTACTGCGGCTTCCCCCGTCCCGCGCGCTTCCCAAAATTCGGATCCCACTAAATCCGCGGGCAGCAAACAAACTTGTCAGACTAAAAGATCTCCTCCGCACCGTCACTCGGAACCTTACAGGTAAAGAAACTCACTCGACGAAGAACTAAGAATGGATCAAGGCGACTGAAAAGGAAGTTGCCCGTCATCACTCGGGTCCGTTGATCCGAAGCAAGATATGCTCACGGCATGAAAAACGAGTCGGAGAGGTCCTCAACTCCTTTCCCACTCAAACCTCGATCCATTCAGGGGCTAATGATGAAGCTATGAACCTAGGGTAGGGTCATGGACCTGCCCTAACTGCCCTACCCAAGGACATCTCTAGAAGAAATCACCTTTCAATCGACTTGAAGGTGTCCCACTCGACAGACTTGAAGACACTCGACCAAGAAGCAATCACTCGACCAAGACTCAACCACTCGACGGCCAGGAGACCTAAAGGCGCCCCGCACACTAACGGTCGGTCATTAAGTAGCTTTTATGGTCATCATAGCACTTTATTACTAGCATTACCAGAAACACCCTGCCTTAATGTACATTGAACCCTTCGTAACATGGGCTGGCCGGGGTCCTGGCGCACTCTATATAAGCCACCCCCTCCCCCGAGATAGGGGTTCGCATCTCTGTAACTCATACACACATAATCCAGTCGACCACCTCCAGGCACCGAGACGTAGGGCTGTTACTTCCTCCGAGAAGGGCCTGAACTCGTAGACCTTGCGTCCTTACAACCTCTCCATAGCTAAGACCTCGCCTCTCCATACTTACCCCCCTACATCACTGTCAGAGTTAGAACCACGACACCGGGCACTCTTTCGAGTCCCCGTGGCCTTCTTCTTGGCCTTGTTCTCCGACACCACATGGGGTGCCGGAACCAGCAGCTTCGCCAAACGAGCGTCCGCTGGGCCTTCGGGCAAAGGAGCCGGACAGTTGATCTGTTCGGACGTCTCCTGCCAATCCTGTCAAAGGTAAGGGAGCTTAGATCCTGCATGGATTCAAACTATGAAAAACTGATACCCTATAAAAGGTAAAAACAGCTTACCGCATGAGCGTGACGCTGCATACTGAATCCGCGATCCTCGGTAGCGGATGCGGGGGCCTCGGCGCCCTTGAAGAGCACCTTCCAGGCATCTTCGTAAGTCGTGTCGAAGAGCCTGCTCAGAGTTCGGTGCCGCGCCGGGTTGAACTCCCACAGGTTGAAAGCCCGTTGTTGACATGGGAGGATCCGGCGGATGAGCATAACCTGGACTACGTTGACAAGTTTGAGCTTCTTGTCCACCAGGGTTTGGACGCATGTTTGGAGTCCGGTCAACTCTCCTTTTTTACCCCACGACAGGCCCGTCTCCTTCCAGGAGGTGAGCCGTGTAGGGGGTCCGGATCGGAACTCGGGGGCTGTGACCCATTCAGGGTCGCGTGGCTCGGTGATGTAAAACCACCCTGATTGCCACCCCTTCAGGGTCTCCACAAAGGATCCCTCGAGCCATAAGACGTTGGGCATCTTGCCCACCATGGCGCCTCCGCACTCCGCCTGGTTGCCGTGCACCACCTTCGGCTTGACATTGAAAGTCTTGAGCCATAGGCCGAAATGGGGCGGATGCGGAGGAAAGCCTCGCATACGACGATAAACACCGAGATGTTGAGGACAAAGTTCGGGGCCAGATCGTGGAAATCCAAGCCATAGTAGAACATGAGCCCCCAGACAAATGGGTGGAGAGGGAAGCCCAGTCCACGGAGGAAATGGGGGAGGAACACCACCCTCTCATGGGGCCTAGGGGTGGGGACGAGCTGCCCCTCTTCAGGAAGCCGGTGCGCAATGTCTTTAGACAAGTATCCGGCCTTCCTTAGTCTTTTGATGTGTCCCTCCGTAACGGAGGAGACCATCCACTTGCTTCCCACTCCGGACATGGCTGGAGAAGGTTGAGGTGGAGAGTGCGGACTTGGGCGCTGGAGCTCGGGTGCGCAAGAATGGATAGGCAAAGGAGGAAGAAGGCATAGGTGAAAAGGTGGATCCTTATCCCCTTATATGGGTGGACGCAACTATGTGTACCCACTAGCCTGGTAAAACTCGCTTATCCCCAAGCGCCGTAATCAATGAAGCGGTTGGGTTACCCATGCCCGTATTGATAAGAATCCCGGAATAAGGGGACACGATCTCTGCTTCGACAAGACGTGCCAAGGAAACCGCCTCGCATGACGCGCTGAGGTGGGATAATAAAACGATTCGAATAAAGGCTTGGCCATGGTGCGTCACACTACGGAATACGTCAGCAGATTAGATTTGTGAAAATATTATTCTCTCTATGGCAATATATGGAAACTTATTTTGCAGAGCCGGACACTATCTTTGTGTTCAAAATCTTCTATGAAGTACTTGGAGGAGGAACCCGCCTTGCAATGTCGAAGACAAACTACGCGCCGGACTCGTCGTCATTGAAGCCTGGTTCAGGGGCTACTGAGGGAGTCCTGGATTAGGGGGTGTCCGGATGGCCGGACTATACCTTTAGCCGGACTCCTGGACTATGAAGATACAAGATTGAAGACTCCGTCCCGTGTTCGGAAGGGACTTTCCTTGGCGTGGAAGGCAAGCTTGGCGATACGGATATGTAGATCTCCTACCATTGTAACCGACTTGGTGTAACCCTAACCCTCTCCGGTGTCTATATAAACCGGAGGGTTTTAGTCCGTAGGACAACATATAGAACAACAATCATACCTTAGGCTAGCTTCTAGGGTTTAGCCTCTCTGATCTCGTGGTAGATTTACTCTTGTACTACCCATATCATCAATATTAGTCAAGCACGACGTAGGGTTTTACCTCCATCAAGAGGGCCCGAACCTGGGTAAAACTTCGTGTCCCTTGCCTCCTGTTACCATCCTGCCTAGACGCATAGTTTGGGACCCCCTACCCGAGATCCGCCGGTTTTGACACCGACAGGGAGAGTGTGTCTACGTACCATCGTAGACCATAAGCGGAAGTGTTTCTCAACGCGGTTGATGTAGTCAAACTTCTTCGTGCTTCAACCGATCAAGTACCGAACGCACGGCACCTCCGCGTTCTACACACGTTCAGCTCGGTGACGTCCCTCGCCTTCTTGATCTAGCAAGACGTCGAGGTAGTAGATGAGTTCCGTCAGCACGACGGTGTGGTGACGATGATGGTGAAGTGATCCTCGCAGGGCTTTGCCCCATGACCTCTCCCCTCTCTGTGACGGCCTCGATTCAATCGTACACCAATCATACACGCAAATGTGTACGATCAAGATCAAGGACTCACGGAAAGATATCACAACATAACTCTAGACACAAATTAAAATAATACAAACTTTATATTACAAGCCAGGGGCCTCGAGGGCTTGAATACACTAGAGTTAGCGGAAGCAACAATATCTGAGTACGGACACAAGCTAAACAAGTCTGCCTTAAGAAGGCTAGCACAAAAGCAACAACGATCAGAAAGGCCAGGCCTCCTGCCTGGGAGCCTCCTAACTACCCCAGGTCGGCGGCAGCCATCACGTATTAGTAGGCACCCTCGGGGTAGTAGTTGTCATCAGTGGTGTCGTCTGGCTCCTGGGATCCGTCATCTGGTCGCAACAATCGGGTATAGGGGGAAAAGAGGTAGCAAAGCAACCGTGAGTACTCATCCAAAGTACTCGCAAGACTTACATTAGATCTAAACTAAGTATGCACCTGTATCAAAGGAAATGGGTTGTATCTGTGGACTAAACTGCAGGATGCCAAAAGAGAAGGGGAAAGCCTAGCCTATCGAATACTAGCATCTTCAAGAAGCTCCAAGCATCTTGCAGCATCAAAAGAGATAAGAGTGACATAAAGTAAAGTAGTAGCAGTGTTATCAACCTTGGCTAGAGATCCTTTCTTGACTCCCTGTGAGAAAGCAATCCCAGAGCCATACCATCCAGTTATCATCTCAAGTATCCAGTTCTAGTTGTATCGATCGGGATACAACTCCAAGTGTCTGTTACCGTAGGATAGCCTATCTATAGATGTTTTCTTCCCTGTAGGGGTGCACCAACTTACCCACCACGCTCGATTAACTCCGGCCGGACACACTGTCCTGGGTCATGCCCGGCCTCGGCCAAACAATACGCCGCAACCCGACCTAGGCTTGATAGAGAGGTCAGCACGTCGGACTAAACCTATGCCCCCAGGGGTCTTGGGCCATCGCCCCGGGAACTCCTGCATGTTGCATGGCCGGCCGGTGAGCAGACCTAGCTACCTCCTTAAAAAGGCAGGAGCTTACCAGTCCAACCCGGCGCGCGCCGCTCAGTCGCTGACGTGACGTCTATTAAGCTTCGGCTGATGCATACGACGCAGAACGCCGATACAATGCCCACGTGATGGTTAGTGCTATCAGGCCAGAGGCCTCTCGGATCAAATATCCAAACCGTTAGTGTGTTGGTAGTGCGGTCACGAGCAGAGACTCACGAAAGATGTGACCCCGTCGCCCCGTCTCGAGTACTTGCGGCAAGGGCTGAGAATGCCCGGCCACGCCATGTAAGTATCTCGCGAGCACCTTCCAGGTCTACCCGACTCCACATCACTCGCTATTAAGCTCGCGCGGGGACCCCTTAGGGCCGACCCGTCTTTAGTAACATGGTTCAGTGTAAAGTCATAGTAACCATAGTAACTGTGTGTCTAACACCAAGGGGAAAACCCGAGGAATCACCCCCGATGAATTCCACTCAATGTAATCATCAAGGTGAACGTAAGAGAATCCACCCTCGAGGTTCACACTTGAGGGGTTGCACGACAGAGCCGTATCGGAAGTGGTTAAGGAGGAAATCACCCTCAATGACCACGATCGGATAGCTACACTACAGAGATCTCATCAGAAGTGATGTATGAGGTTCCACCCTCGGCACTTGATGGTAACTCTGCAGAGTCGAGCAACAAAAGGGGAAAGTGATGTGCGGTGCCAGGGCCTAGTCTTCGATCCCGTTGATCGGGTCTTCGATGATGAAGCTGGGGCAACAAGGACAAGGTGGGGTCACTGATGGACCACTAACCAACCTATACTAAGCAGTTTAGAATAAGCAGGTAAGGTATGAAAGCAGGTAACAAAAACAACTATGCATCAGAGTAGGATCATACAGAAAGCAGTAGCAGTTCTACTGCAAGCATGAGAGGGAAAGAAATGGGCGATATCAGAATGCTCAAGGGGGGGGGTTGCTTGCCTGGAAGCTCTGCTGAAAAAGAAGAATTGTTGTCGACAACGTAGTCGATCACAAGGGCGTCAGCATCGGTCTCGGTGTCTATCGGAGAGAAGAGGGGGAAGAAACAGTAAATATAGAGCAAACATGAGCATAACAGAACAACAGGCAGAGCTAGACATGATCTAACGCGGTGCTACACGATACCGGCGAAGGGGGAGAACATCCGGGAATGTTTCCCCGGAGTTAGGCATTTTTGGACAGAGGAACCGGAGGGGGAAGGTTGCATGTTCTCTATGCTAGGGATGCATGGCAGACGAACGGGCTGCGTATTCGGATTCGTCTCATCGTTTTGAGCAAATTTCATGTATAAAACTTTTTCATCCGAGCTACGGATTATTTTCTACGACTTTTCAAAGTTTTAACAATATTCCGAAATTAATACTAACTCGAGAACAATGCTTAAATGCTAGAAGCACCCAACACAGTGTACACAAAGTGTACACAGTGACTGATAGATGGATCCAGGGGGTCCCTGTTGACCAGTCAATGTTAATTAACTAATTGCAGAATAAATAATTAGTTAATTAAGTTAATTAACTTCTTTAATTAATTAATTAACTATTTAATTTATTTATTTTTTAACTCCTTTTTTTACAGGAATGGGGGGCGTGGGGCCCCGTTGTCAAAGGCCCATAGGACATAGCGGGCACAGGCTATCGGGCGGGGGCACGTGCGCTCGGGCGCTCGCCCAGCAGGGTCGTCGAGGCCATGGCCTCTGCCGATTGCGGCCCACGGGGCGAGGTCGCTGGCGATGGGGGAGTCACCAGACGGAGCCGCCGTGGGGGGGGGGGGGGGTAGAAGCGGCGGCGGCGGCAGCGTAGGGTGGCGTGCGAGGAATGAGGCGAGCGGCTGCGTGCAGAGGCACGGGCGTGGGGCGTGCGTGCGGCGGCAAAGGCGCAGCCCCGGCGCGGCGAGGGGAGGCAGAACCGCAGCGGCGGGGCGGGCGCGGCCGTGGGGCTTTTGCCGACGGTAGCGGGCGGCTGCAGCCAGCGGCGCAGGGGGCGGCGGGCAGTGGTGGTCGGAGGCAGGAAGGGTCGCGGCGGCGGGCAGAAGCAGGGCAGCGGCGCAAGATAGGCGCGCACCGGTGGAAGGGGAAGGCGGCCGCGCGGGGAAGTGGGAGCTGCGGGCAGCGGCCATGGGGAGCGGCGGCGGCCGCGTGGTCAGGCGCTAGGCGAGCAGCGGCAGGAGCAGCAAGCCGTAGCGGGTAGAAGCAGAATAACAGCCGCAGCAGCAACGGGTAACGTGGGTGGGCGCGAGCGGCGGCGGTTGCAGGCAGCAGCTAGGAGCAGGGCCACAATAGTAGATGGGCGCACAGCAAACATCAGCAAGGGACACGGGCGTGCGGGTGTGCGCGCAGGGCGCGACCAGAGGGGCACAGGTGCGGCGTTGTGAGCGCAGGGAACAGGGCGAGATGGGCCATCGTGCGTGGCCGGAGCACGATCACGACAGCGGCTATGTACGACTACCAAGGAGAGCACGAAGAGGAAGGGAGGATGCGGGGGCTCATTGCCGTTGCAGAGAAGGCCCGGAGACGACTTGAGTCAGCTGGAGTCGACGACGGCATGTGGCGGTCCGAGGAGGATGATGGAGGTCGGGGCGGTGCTGTGCGGCCGCCTCAGCTCGCGTGGCTCGACGGAGAGGGAGAGGGGGGTCGCGGCGAAGCCCTTGGGCTTGGCGACGAGGCTCAGCGGAGGCGGTCGGTGACGAGATGGCGACGGAGACGAGCGCGGTGGCTTCGGGCGTCCAATGGCGCGGCGTCAATGGCAAAAGGCGCCCAGGCGGAGTGGATCTGGCGAGAGAGTGGGGGGGAAGGAGGCGAGGTGGATCTGGGAGCAGGAAAGGAATCAAGGGGACGAGGGGGAGTCCTTATCCTCTCCCCAATGACGCCGGCGAGGTGGTCGGGGGTGACCCCTCCCCTGTAGAGACGCGACCGATGGAACAGGGGAGGTGGGCGCATGGGCTGGTGGGCTGGTGGTGGCCAGCCCAGAGGGGTTAGGGGCCGGATGGCCCAGTTAGCCTGGGGTTTCCTTTTTTTGTTTTTTAAAATTAAACTAGCCCATGTTTTATTCTTTTTAGAGCATTTATACGCATTATAAAAACGTGGTTTCAACATGACAAATATCCACGGATTATTTGCCACACCTCAAACATTTTAGTTTTCATGTTTGACAGAATTTGAATTTTGACTTTAAACTCGGTTTTGAATTTGAGTTCGAACTAAGATTTGGATCAAGCGAGGATTAGTAACAGTAATCGTGGTGATGTAGCATCATTAGCTGAGGATTACTGTAGCATAATTATCCGGGCGTCACAATTCTCCTCCACTACAAGAAATCTCGTCCCGATATTTAAGGTGTGATGTAAGGGGAAAAGACTCGGGAAAGACGGGGCTCAACACAAGTTAGGTAACTGGGGGCTATCTTGCGAACGTGGCATAGAGGCATCTCTCAATTTGAAATTCAAGAAAGTCATCGAGAGCAAGGCTATAAGGTGCAATAAGAAGCTTCAAGCGGATGGACAATCATTCGATGTCTGAAAGAGAGTGTGAAAGGGGGGTCCAGAGCATCGAGAAAAAGTATTGCATCTGATACCAGAACAGATCACAAAAAGGTGGTTCGTGAACTACATACGAAGCCAAGTGTGAGGAACAATTTTAGAAGAAAGGAATGTACAGGAGAGTCAGGTTTCGATCCTGGGACCTGTGGGTTATGGGCCCACCATGTGAGTTAAAAGTAGAAAGGCACTAACATTTTGCACGGCCATGATGGCAGGGTAGGTCAGAGGATAGCCTGTCAATTATGTTGGCAACAACGTTGGTACCAAGGGCGAGGGACGAAGAGAACCATTTTCTTGCTCGTTGAAACAAGGCGGACCAAAAGGCAAAGTTCTCGTCCATCGGTGGTTACCGGAATGTCATCAACAATAGTAACAGGGTCTTACTGACAGAGTTGGGCACCGAGGTGCTTACTTAAGCAGGGATTTATTACTGCTTAGATCATAAAATTTATAAAAGAGGTTAGTCAAACCAACGGAAAGGAAAATGTGTCTAGCAAACTCAACAGACGAATGGAAACGAAAATGTGTTTCACACAAGAATTGGGAGTATAACCTTCCCAAAGAAAAGCGGAGCATGATATACATGATAGGACATTAAGTGCAAAAGCATTTAAATAAGGGACGAGCGAAGAATTAGGATATTACCCATACAACGGTGTTTGGATAATAGATCAAGAAGCATTTAGCGTTTCACTTCAAATGTTCGTGTTGATATTCAGAATACCACAGTCATGCTTCGAGATAGCACTGATATGGTGTTTCAATTAAGGATTGGGTCTGTAGGTCATAAGAGATTCCAAGGATCATTTCCAAGATTATCTCCGAACGTAAGGTATAACCAAACAAAATCAGGTCTATGTTGGCAGGAAGTCAAGGACGTTGTCGATGATAACACAATCATCGAGGGGGGAGGATGGTATTTCTCATCATGAATTCGATTGATAGCCCGAGACAAGTCAGTAAATTGATGGGGATCACGGTAGATTTTGTCGAGGTACTATGAAGAGGCCATCGAACATCGATGACATCAAGCAAAAGGAATGATGAAGCGACAGGTTATTGGAACCACGGATGTGACACAAGCTCGAAATCAAGCTTGTTGTTTGAGGTGAAATGATAAGATGAGGAAGATCGATGTAAGCTTAGCTCGTCGTCGAAAGTTGTGCTTCAGGAAGAAGGACCGGGTAGCACAGTTAAAATTAGCTCGATAATGATATAGCCGATCAGGCTAGGAATGATGTGATGGAGTATCATTCCGATGAGAATTCACAAGAGGTAGTGCAATGACACAATATCCTCGAGATAACAACGGGCAATACTCGAGGTAGATCAAAAATAGAGGTTGGACAGATGAAATGATCTGCAGAAGACAAGTATTTTAACTTGTCTGGGAAATGGAATTAAGGAGAAACTATGGTCGGAACTGTTGGGGAACATAGTAATTTCAAAATTTTCCTACGCACACGCAAGATCATGGTGATGCATAGCAACGAGAGGGGAGAGTGTGATCTACGTACCCTTGTAGACCGACAGCGGAAGCGTTAGCACAACGCGGTTGATGTAGTCGTACGTCTTCACAGCCCGACCGATCAAGCACCGAAACTACAGCACCTCCGAGTTCTAGCACACGTTCATCTCGATGACGATCCCCGGACTCCGATCCAGCAAAGTGTCGGGGAAGAGTTCCGTCAGCACGACGGCGTGGTGACGATCTTGATGTACTACCGTCGCAGGGCTTCACCTAAGCACCGCTACAATATTATCGAGGATTATGGTGGAAGGAGGCACCGCACACGGCTAAGAATATGATCACGTGGATCAACTTGTGTGTCTATGGGGTGCCCCCTGCCCCCGTATATAAAGGAGTGAAGGAGGGGAGGGCCGGCCCTCTCTATGGTGCGCCCTAGGGGAGTCCTACTCCCACCGGGAGTAGGATTCCCCCTTTCCTAGTCCAACTAGGAGTCCTTCCATGTAGTACGAGTAGGAGACAAGGAAGGGGAAGAGGGAAGAGAAGGAAGGAGGGGGCGCAGCCCCTCCCCCTAGTCCAATTCAGACTAGGCCTTGGGGGGGGCGTGGTGTAACATCCCAAATTTTCAATTTGGAATGTTATACACTAGATCATCATGCATAGCATATTTTCATGCATTTTGGTTGATCCTAGAAATTTCACGCAACTCAAGGACCTTCGGAGAGAGTTGGAGATTTCGTTATTTTCATATTTGAGAGTTTTCTCAAATTTGAAAAGTGGATCATTTGATTTATTTATTTCATCTTCAACTATTTTTCCTATATCAAATATGAGAGAGGGAAATAATATGACTTTTCCCAAATTTAGGAAAAATGAAGATTTAATAAATAAATCAAATTTTTGCTTTTTCGGTGTTTATTTGCATTTTATTTGGATAGGGAAAAATGCGTGTTTTCAAAAATTGCATTTTAGGCCCGGAGAAAAGTTCATTTTGTTCGACTCATTTTTAGGAGTCGGGGAAAATTTACTTTAGTAATTTTGGAGTTCGTTTAGTTTAGTTTTCTTTTGTTTTTCTGCGCGCGAATCCAGTTAAAAAAAGGGACCAAGGCCAGCCGGGCCAAAGGCCCAGCCAGCCGGCCGCCTCCCCAGCCAGCGCGCGCGCCAGGCGCAGCGCCAGGCCGCCGCCTCCCTCGCTCTTGGCCGAGTCCCAGAGGGACTCTAGGCCGGTTAGCCCCCCCTTTCCTTGTTTTGTTTTCCCTCTTTTGCTTGCCCCCTACCCCAAGTAATCCCTCCCACCTATATAAATACACCCAACCCCCCCTCTCCTCACATCAATCCCAAGCCCCTCTCCTCCTTAGCCGTGCCCCACCCCGCGCCCCTCACCCGCTGCCGCCGCCCTATAGCCGCCGCCGCCGCCCTATAGCCGCCGTCGCCGCCGTTCGCCGGAGCCTCGCCGAGGTTGTCCCGCACCGCGTCTCTTTTCTCCCCTCGGTTCAGTTTTTCTTCTAAACCGTTCCGGTTCTTTCTTAACCGTTCCGGTTTTCTTTCGTTCTTTATTTCGGTTTTCTTTTCCGAAAACCATAGATCGGTTTTCGTTCTTCTTTCGGACCATTCGTCTCAACGAACGTGATCACCGATTATTTCCCGTTTAACGACGCCCGTTCGTTTAACCGTTTGTCTCTTCCTTTTCGTCGGATTTATTCCGCGATCGCGATCTCAGATCCGATCTTCATTCTAGTCTTTCTTCTCGCTCGTTTATCGGAATCAGGTGATTCAAGCGCCTGGAGTTTTGTTTCGAAACCGCCGTTCCGACTAATCAACTTGAACAAGTTTTTGCCACAATAAAATTTGACCTAGTTTCAACTTGCTAGAACCGAGTTGTTTTCTTCCGCCGTTTGTTTTCCGTTTCTTTGTTCGGTTCGTTCTTTCTTTGCAACCGGAGTTCTTAAGTTGAACTTTCTGGTTCGTTCTCTTGTTTGAGTTTTACCTGTGCATTAGATGAGTTCTTATTGTGTGCTTGTTGTTTGTCTGCGATAGATCACCCGGATTGCACCGCTTGTTACTTCGAATCCCTAGGTCTCGCGGATCATCAGCAAGGCAAGTAACACTTTGATCATACCTTTTCTACAACCCATGTTTTATTACATTAGATCAATCATCTCACATTGCATGATTAGGATCTAATTAAATTGTGGGATGGGAAGTAGATGAGGTAGTACCTATCACCTGTATTATTATGAAACCTTTGGGAGTTACTTCTACGTTTGCTTATTATGCCATGCTATGCTAGTAGACGTGGATTGGGTGAGTGATATCCATGACAGATGTGAGTTGATAATTTTAATGGTTTATCTAAGGTGGCAACTTAAACACACATCTGGGTGGATTGAGGCACCTGATGTCTATCAGGACTTGCCTGTTTTTTTTGGACCGCCACCCAGGCTCAAAGGGATCATAAGATCATTCATGCTAGTAACTTCCGTGTGCAGCCACAAGCCATTATGGGCTCTGGCATAGTTGACTAAGTCGTGCGAACTCTTACGGGTAGACTAGCAGATGTAGGGGAAAGTAGGTGTACCGGTCTACCCACATGTAAGGTGCTAGCGCTTCTGAAAGACTGTGTCTCGGTCATCCGTCTTATCAAACACCATGTAGTGCGAGAAACCAAACGGAGGCGATCGAGTCTTGTGGGGAAAAGTGCGCAAACCTCTACAGAGTGTACAAACTAATCATGATTAGCCGTGTCCCCGGTTATGGACAACTTGAGTATCTAGTACTTGAATATCATGTGAATCTCAACATGTTACTTCTAATTAATGTTGTTGGGTTTTAACTGTTCACTTAATTGGGATCGGAATGCTGTCAACCATTCTCGATGTTTAACAACTACCATGATAGTTAAATAAATTTATTCCTTTACAGTAGGGAAAAACTGGCTTTACGCAAAACTGTAACCATAGAGCTTTCCACCAGCCATATATGCATGTAGTATAGCTGTTTCATTCCATTACTCTCTATGTGTTACATTGCCAGCATATTCCATGTGCTGACCCGTTTTCGGGCTGCAACTTTCATGTTGCAGACTTTTCAGACGACGAGTAAGGTGCTTTTAGGAAGTGGCCCTATACTCAGTGATGCCGTTGGAGTTGATGGACCCATTTATCTTCCGAGTCTTCCGCTGTTATCGTTATTAGATGGCCGTAAGCCATGTTTATTGTAATAAGTTCTCTTTGAGACAACGATGTAATAAGTGTGTGATTGCCACTCTGCTATAAATCCTTCGATGTACTGTGTGGTGTCAGCATTACTGATCCAGGGATGACACCTGAGCACAGAGCACTTGATCCATTCGGGTCGGGTCGCTACAGAGATGGTATCAGAGCACACGCTGACTGTAGGACACGACCACTAAGTTAAAGCCATAGATCACCATTCTCTTCTCATTTTCTAACTCCTCATCTTTTCTACTCTTTTAGGATGACGAACGCGAAGATTAAGTACGCTCAACCGGATGAAGGCACACCATTTGGATTTCACCTGAAGGAAGTCACCAAGTACCTGAATATCGGATTACCAAGCTTCACGGGAACCTTCAACGCCACTCTGCCTGAAGAGGAGCGCTGGAAGATTCAAGCTCACGTTCCGGGAAGGACATTCGCGCCAATCACGAAGCCCATAGATAGCGTTTTCAATGCACCAACCTGGAGTCTGGGGAAGAGCATGGCAGCTCATATCACCATAGGACGCATTGGAGAAGTTTACCAAGAAGACCTCAAGGACACTATCTACCAGATTTGCGAACGCCGAGATGAACAATGGGAGTTAGTCAGCACCAAGAAGGATAGATCCATTGCATCTTTCATCCAGGAGTTAAACCAGCACATTCGACGCCACGAGAACCAGATGTACAATGATATGATAGAGTTGAAGAATGCGAAGGCAAGGATCATCGAGCTAGAAGGAGAACTGAAGTCTACACGCAAGGACTACATGGACGAGATCGTAGCTCTAGCGAGACACAATGGCGATCTTAAGCAGGAGATTGAAGAACTCAAGAGGAAGTTAGCATCCAGGAAGGAAGACAAGTACGTCACATGTCCGGACAACTACATCATCATCGACGACACCGATTCGGATCCAAGTGAACCCGACTTTGAAGACGAAGCTGGAGCAGATATCATGGAGTCTTCCACTGGTTCAAATTTCTAGATGACCACCAGATAGTAGTAGCATTCCCCCCCTGTAAACATTATAGTTCAAGCACTTTTGCGATAGTTTTAGACCGATTGTAAGCCCTTGTTTGATTGAATGAAGTGATTTTGTGTGCATTTGCTCATGTGCATTGGGGTAGTGTTTTCCCTTTAGACCTCACTCTATTCTTAATTCTCGTCTTTTCTAAACCCTCAGATGCCTCCGAGACGTGACAATGGATTCCCACCGGAGCTCACTCAGTTGATCCAGCAGCAGAATCAATTGATGCAGATGTTAGTCCAGAACCAACAGAACAACAACAACAACCCACCACCACCACCACCTGTTGACCACTTAGCCCGTTTCCTTAGACTGAATCCACCGGTGTTTTCTAGTAGCATCGAGCCGATAGTAGCAGACGATTGGCTCCGCAAGATAGGAAGGGAGTTGACCACTGCAGGATGCACGGATGGTGAGAAAGTGAAGTTTGCCGCTCACCAGCTTGACGGACCCGTGGCAGCATGGTGGGAGAATTTCACAGCCACTTACCCAGTTGACACTGTCACATGGGATCGGTTTCAGCATGCTTTCCGCACTACCCATGTTTCAGCAGGAGCTATGGCCATGAAGAAGCGTGAGTTTCGCAACTTACGCCAAGGAGGAAGGACAGTTGGCCAGTGCGTTGACGATTTCAGCAAGTTAGCACGTTATGCCCCAGATGACGTTGCTACGGATGCAGCTAAGCAGGAGAAGTTTCTGGAAGGACTGAATGATGAACTAATAATGAAGTTGATGGTAGCGAGTTTCAACAACTACCAGGAGTTGGTAGATCGCGCCATCATGATTGAAGGGAAGCAACAGCAGATTGAGAACCGTAAGAGGAAGTATGGACAGGGGAAGTATAACTCTGGAGCCCAGCAGAAGCCCCGTTTTGCCCCTAAACCGGGATTTCAGTTTCAGCATACCCATGGAGGAGGTAGCTCGCACAACCATAATGGCCACAAGAATGGTAATGGGAATGGAGGAAGCAACGGCCAGAACCGGACCACCCCATCGACCCCAACCAAGAGAGACCTGAGTCAAGTCACCTGTTTCAAGTGTTCCAAGACCGGACATTATGCCAATGAATGTCCTGAAGGCCAGAATGGAAATGGCAATGGAAGCTCTGGGAAGAAGCCGAACCCTTTCAATAGGGGACAGGTGAACCACATTAATGTGGAGGAGGTTGAAGATCAGCCTGATGCAGTAATCGGTAAGTTTCTGGTTAAGTCATTTACCGCACTCGTTCTTTTTGATACTGGTGCATCGCATTCATACATATCAAGGGGATTTGTGGATAAGTATAACCTGCCAACCCAAGCCCTTAGGACACCCATGTTAGTAAGCTCACCAGGAGCGGAGTTTATGGCTAGACGATGGTGTGCTCGGTTACCATTAAGGATTGGTAACTATGTGTTTCCCTCAGACCTAATAGTATTGGAATCTCAAGGATTGGATGTGATATTAGGCATGGATTGGTTGTCGATGTATGGAGGAAACATCGATTGCGCCAGTAAGACAATTTTGCTTACCACACCAGAAGGAAGAAGGATCAAGTATGTATCCCGGCATGTGCCAAACAGGACACAAGTAAACTACCTAACCGGAGTTGTGCAAGAAGAAGTACCAGTGGTAAAGGATTTTCCTGATGTATTTCTTGAGGAATTACCAGGCATGCCACCGGATAGAGACATTGAGTTTTTGATTGAGTTATTGCCAGGTACAGGCCCAATATCGAAGCGACCGTACCGGATGCCAGCAAAGGATTTGGTGGAAATTAAGAATCAGATTAAGGAGTTATTGGATAAAGGTTACATTCGCCCAAGTTCTTCGCCTTGGGGATCACCCGTACTTCTAGTGGAAAAGAAGGATGGATCATTAAGGATGGTTGTAGATTATCGAGGATTGAATGAAGTAACCATCAAGAATAAGTACCCACTGCCAATGATCAATGATCTGTTTGATCGGTTGCAAGGAGCTAAAGTGTTTTCCAAGATCGATTTGCGATCAGGGTACCATCAATTGAAGATTCGAGAGCAGGACATACCTAAGACAAGCATTCACCACAAGATATGGACTGTATGAGTATACCATTATGTCATTTGGATTGACTAACGCACCTGCCTATTTTATGAACCTGATGAACAAAGTGTTTATGGAGTTTTTGGATAAGTTCGTCGTGGTGTTCATTGATGACATCCTGGTTTATTCAAAGAATGAAGAGGAGCATAAGGAACATTTGCGTTTGGTTTTGGAGAAACTAAGGGAACATCAGTTATACGCCAAATTCAACAAATGTGAGTTTTGGTTGAAGGAAGTTGGATTCCTCGGACACGTTATATCTGGAGAGGGTATAGCAGTTGACCCCACAAAGGTTGAGACCGTAACCGAATGGGAAGCACCAACGACAGTTGGAGAGATCCGGAGTTTTCTTGGACTCGCAGGATACTACCGGAGGTTCATTGAGAACTTTTCAAAGATTGCAAAACCTATGACTGAATTGTTGAAGAAGGATACTAAGTTCAATTGGACTGAGGAGTGTGAGGCTAGTTTCCAGGAGTTGAAGAAACGTTTGGTCACCTCACAAGTATTGATTTTGCCAGATCAGACCAAGGATTATGAGGTGTATTGCGACGCTTCATGTCGAGGACTTGGAGCAGTGCTTATGCAGGAAGGGAGAGTTGTTTCGTATGCTTCACGGCAACTGAAGCCTCATGAGTTGAATTATGCCACGCATGATTTGGAGTTAGCAGCCGTAGTGCATGCATTGAAAACGTGGAGACATTTCCTCATTGGAAATCATTGTGAGGTGTACACGGATCACAAGAGTTTGAAGTACATTTTCACGCAGAAGGAGTTGAACCTCAGACAAAGGAGATGGTTGGAGCTCATCAAGGATTATGACATGAGATTGCATTACCATCCTGGAAAAGCTAATGTAGTAGCTGGTGCATTGAGCCGTAAGAGCCATGTCAACACCCTAGTGACGGGAGAAGTACCAAAGGAGTTAGCAGAAAACCTTTGTGAGCTATGTTTGGAAATAGTTCCGAGAGGCAGTGTAGCAACATTGGAGATTCAGTCAACATTGATGGATAAGATCAGAGAAGCTCAGAAATCTAACAAGGAGATTGCTGCTATAAAAGAGAAATTGAGCGAAGGAAAAGCAAAGGGATTTCGTGAGGATGAGCACGATACCCTATGGTTTGAGGACCGTGTTTATGTGCCAAATGACCCGGATATCAGGAAGTTGATTTTGCAAGAGGCACATGATTCACCGTATTTGATTCACCCAGGGAATACCAAGATGTATTTGGATTTGAAGGAAACATTCTGGTGGACCGGAATGAAGAAGGATATTGCAGCATATGTAGCAGTTTGTGACGTATGTCAGAGAGTAAAGGCAGTGCATCAGAAGCCAGCAGGATTGTTACAACCATTGCCGATACCCGAATGGAAGTGGGATAAGATAGGCATGGATTTTATCATAGGACTACCCAGGACAAAAGCAGGCTACGATTCGATATGGGTAGTAGTTGATCGTTTGACGAAGGTAGCACATTTTATTCCAGTTAAGACCACTTACACCTGTGCTAAGTTGGCGAAGATATACATGACTAGGATCATTTGTTTGCATGGAGTTCCGAGGAGTATCGTATCAGATAGAGGAACCCAATTTACCTCAAAGTTTTGGAATCAGTTGCATGAAACTTTAGGAACCAGACTGGAGTTCAGCACAGCTTTTCACCCACAGATGGATGGACAGACCGAGAGAGTCAATCAGATTTTGGAAGATATGGTGAGAGCTTGTGCACTAGATTATGGATCTAGTTGGGACGATAACTTGCCGTATGCGGAGTTTTCTTATAACAACAGTTATCAAACCAGTTTGAAGATGGCACCTTTCGAAGCTTTATACGGAAGGAGGTGCAGGACACCGTTGTCATGGGATGAAGTTGGAGACCGTCAATTCTTTGGACCAGATTTGATTAAGGAGTCTGAACGGAAAGTTAAGTTGATTCGCGATAGGCTCAAGGTAGCCCAGTCCAGGCAGAAGAGCTACGCAGATTCTAAACGCAAGGAGACAGTTTACGAAACCGGAGATAGAGTTTACCTTCGAGTATCCCCACTTCGAGGAGTTAAGCGCTTTGGAGTTAAGGGAAAGTTAGCACCGCGTTTCGTTTGACCGTACAAGATCTTGAAACGTATGGGAGAAGTCGCTTATAAGTTGGAATTACCAGAGGAGCTGTCAGGAGTTCATGATGTATTCCATGTTTCTCAGCTGAAGAAATGTCATGCCGAGATGGCGGAGGTACAGCTAAGAGATACCATGCCACTCGAAGCGATTCAGTTGAAGGACGACTTAACGTATGAGGAGAAGCCAGTCAAGATTCTCGATTATGCCAGCAGAGTTACCCGCAGCAAGGTTATCAAGTTTTGCAAAGTTCAGTGGAACCACCACTCAGAGGATGAAGCCACCTGGGAAAGAGAAGAAGATTTGCTCAAGGACCACCCTCACCTATTTTCTAGCCAACCCAAATCTCGAGGGCGAGATTCATCTTAAGGGGGGTAGGTTTGTAACATCCCAAATTTTCAATTTGGAATGTTATACACTAGATCATCATGCATAGCATATTTTCATGCATTTTGGTTGATCCTAGAAATTTCACGCAACTCAAGGACCTTCGGAGAGAGTTGGAGATTTCGTTATTTTCATATTTGAGAGTTTTCTCAAATTTGAAAAGAGGATCATTTGATTTATTTATTTCATCTTCAACTATTTTTCCTATATCAAATATGAGAGAGGGAAATAATATGACTTTTCCCAAATTTAGGAAAAATGAAGATTTAATAAATAAATCAAATTTTTGTTTTTCCGGTGTTTATTTGCATTTTATTTGGATAGGGAAAAATGCGTGTTTTCAAAAATTGCATTTTAGGCCCGGAGAAAAGTTCATTTTGTTCGACTCATTTTTAGGAGTCGGGGAAAATTTACTTTAGTAATTTTGGAGTTCGTTTAGTTTAGTTTTCTTTTGTTTTTCTGCGCGCGAATCCTGTTAAAAAAAGGGACCAAGGCCAGCCAGGCCAAAGGCCCAGCCAGCCGGCCGCCTCCCCAGCCAGCGCGTGCGCCACGCGCAGCGCCAGGCCGCCGCCTCCCTCGCTCTAGGCCGAGTCCCAGAGGGACTCTAGGCCGGTTAGCCCCCCCTTTCCTTGTTTTGTTTTTCCTCTTTTGCTTGCCCCCTACCCCAAGTAATCCCCCCACCTATATAAATACACCCCAACCCCCCCTCTCCTCACATCAATCCCAAGCCCCTCTCCTCCTTAGCCGCACCCCACCCCGCGCCCCTCACCCGCCGCCGCCCTATAGCCGCCGCCACCGCCCTATAGCCGCCGTCGCCGCCGTTCACCGGAGCCTCGCCGAGGTTGTCCCGCGCCGCGTCTCTTTTCTCCCCTCGGTTCAGTTTTTCTTCTAAACCGTTCCGGTTCTTTCTTAACCGTTCCCGTTTTCTTTCGTTCTTTATTTCGGTTTTCTTTTCCGAAAACCATAGATCGGTTTTCGTTCTTCTTTCGGACCATTCGTCTCAACGAACGTGATCACCGATTATTTCCCGGTTAACGATGCCCGTTCGTTTAACCGTTCGTCTCTTCCTTTTCGTCGGATTTATTCCGCGATCGCGATCTCAGATCCGATCTTCGTTCTAGTCTTTCTTCTCGCTCGTTTATCGGAATCAGGTGATTCAAGCGCCTGGAGTTTCGTTTCGAAACTGCCGTTCCGACTAATCAACTTGAACAAGTTTTTGCCACAATAAAATTTGACCTAGTTTCAACTTGCTAGAACCGAGTTGTTTTCTTCCGCCGTTTGTTTTCTGTTTCTTTGTTCGGTTTGTTCTTTCTTTGCAACCGGAGTTCTTAAGTTGAACTTTCTGGTTCGTTCTCTTGTTCGAGTTTTACCTGTGCATTAGATGAGTTCTTATTGTGTGCTTGTTGTTTGTCTGCAATAGATCACCCGGATTGCGCCGCTTGTTACTTCGAATCCCTAGGTCTCGCGGATCATCAGCAAGGCAAGTAACACTTTGATCATACCTTTTCTACAACCCATGTTTTATTACATTAGATCAATCATCTCACATTGCATGATTAGGATCTAATTAAATTGTGGGATGGGAAGTAGATGAGGTAGTACCTATCACCTGTATTATTATGAAACCTTTGGGAGTTACTTCTACGTTTGCTTATTATGCCATGCTATGCTAGTAGACGTGGATTGGGTGAGTGATATCCATGACAGATGTGAGTTGATAATTTTAATGGTTTATCTAAGGTGGCAACTTAAACACACATCTGGGTGGATTGAGGCACCTGATGTCTATCAGGACTTGCCTGTTTTTTTTGGACCGCCACCCAGGCTCAAAGGGATCATAAGATCATTCATGCTAGTAACTTCCGTGTGCAGCCACAAGCCATTATGGGCTCTGGCATAGTTGACTAAGTCGTGCGAACTCTTACGGGTAGACTAGCAGATGTAGGGGAAAGTAGGTGTACCGGTCTACCCACATGTAAGGTGCTAGCGCTTCTGAAAGACTGTGTCTCGGTCATCCGTCTTCTCAAACACCATGTAGTGCGAGAAACCAAACGGAGGCGATCGAGTCTTGTGGGGAAAAGTGCGCAAACCTCTGCAGAGTGTACAAACTAATCATGATTAGCCGTGTCCCCGGTTATGGACAACTTGAGTATCTAGTACTTGAATATCATGTGAATCTCAACATGTTACTTCTAATTAATGTTGTTGGGTTTTAACTGTTCACTTAATTGGGATCGGAATGCTGTCAACCATTCTCGATGTTTAACAACTACCATGATAGTTAAATAAATTTATTCCTTTACAGTAGGGAAAAACTGGCTTTACGCAAAACTGTAACCATAGAGCTTTCCACCAGCCATATATGCATGTAGTATAGTTGTTTCATTCCATTACTCTCTATGTGTTACATTGCCAGCATATTCCATGTGCTGACCCGTTTTCGGGCTGCAACTTTCATGTTGCAGACTTTTCAGACGACGAGTAATGTGCTTTTAGGTCGTGGCCCTATACTCAGTGATGCCGTTGGAGTTGATGGACCCATTTATCTTCCAAGTCTTCCGCTGTTATCGTTATTAGATGGCCTTAAGCCATGTTTATTGTAATAAGTTCTCTTTGAGACAACGATGCAATAAGTGTGTGATTGCCACTCTGCTATAAATCCTTCGATGTACTGTGTGGTGTCAGCATTACTGATCCAGGGATGACACCTGAGCACAGAGCACTTGATCCATTCGGGTCGGGTCGCTACACGTGGCCTGCCTCTCCCTCTCCCCTAAAGCCCAATAAGACCCATATACTTCTTCTCCCGTATTCCCTAACTCCCCGGTACTCCGAAAAATACCCGAACCACTCGGAACCTTTTCGATGTCCGAATATAGTCGTCCAATATATCGATCTTTATGTCTCGACCATTTCGAGACTCCTCGTCATGTCCTCGATCTCATCCGGGACTCTGAACTCCTTCGGTACATCAAAACTCATAAACTCATAATATAACTGTCATCGAAACCTTAAGCGTGCGGACCCTACGGGTTCGAGAACAATTTAGACATGACCGAGACACGTCTCCGGTCAATAACCAATAGCGGAACCTGGATGCTCATATTGGCTCCTACATATTCTACGAAGATCTTTATCAGTCAGACCGCATAACAACATACGTTGTTCCCTTTGTCATCGGTATGTTACTTGCCCGAGATTCGATCGTCGGTATCTCAATACCTAGTTCAATCTCGTTACCGGCAAGTCTCTTTACTCGTTTCGTAATACATCATCTCGCAACTAACTCATTAGTTGCAATGCTTGCAAGGCTTAGGTGATGTGCATTATCGAGAGGGCCCAGAGATACCTCTCCGACAATCGGAGTGACAAATCCTAATCTCGAAATACACCAACCCAACATGTACCTTTGGAGATACCTGTAGAGCTCCTTTATAATCACCCAGTTACGTTGTGACATTTGGTAGCACACAAAGTGTTCCTCCGGTAAACGGGAGTTGCATAATCTCATAGTCATAGGAACATGTATAAGTCATGAAGAAAGCAATAGCAACATACTAAACGATCGAGTGCTAAGCTAACAGACTGGGTCAAGTCAATCACATCATTCTCCTAATGATGTGATCCCGTTAATCAAATAACAACTCTTTGTCTATGGTTAGGAAACATAACCATCTTTGATTAACGAGCTAGTCAAGTAGAGGCATACTAGTGACACTCTGTTTGTCTATGTATTCGCACATGTATTATGTTTCCGGTTAATACAATTCTAGCATGAATAATAAACATTTATCATGAAATAAGGAAATAAATAATAACTTTATTATTGCCTCTAGGGCATATTTCCTTCAGTCTCCCACTTGCACTAGAGTCAATAATCTAGTTCACATTGCCATGTGATTTAACACCAATAGTTCACATCATTATGTGACCAACACTCAAAGGGTTTACTAGAGTCAATAATCTAGTTCACATCGCTATGTGATTAACACCCAAAGAGTACTAAGGTGTGATCATGTTTTGCCTGTGAGAGAAGTTTAGTCAATGGGTCTGCCATATTCAGATCCGTATGTATTTTGCAAATTTCTATGTCAACAATGCTCTGCACGGAGCTACTCTAGCTAATTGCTCCCACTTTCAATATGCATCCAGATTGAGACTAAGAGTCATCCGGATCAGTGCCAAAACTTGTATCGATGTAACCCTTTTACGACGAACCTTTTGTCACCTCCATAATCGAGAAACATATCCTTATTCCACTAAGGATAATTTTGACCGCTGTCCAGTGATCTACTCCTAGATCACTATTGTACTCCCTTGCTTAACACAGTGTAGGGTATACAATAGATCTGGTACACAGCATGGCATACTTTATAGAACCTATGGCTGAGGCATAGGGAATGACTTTCATTCTCTTTCTATCTTCTGCCGTGGTCGGGCTTTGTGTCTTACTCAATTTCACACCTTGTAACACAGCCAAGAACTCTTTTCTTTGACTGTTCCATTTTGAACTACTTCAAAATATTGTCAAGGTATGTACTCATTGAAAAAACTTATCAAGCGTCTTGATCTATCTCTATAGATCTTGATGCTTAATATGTAAGCAGCTTCGCCGAGGTCTTTCTTTGAAAAACTTCTTTCAAACACTCCTTTATGCTTTGCAGAATAATTCTACATTATTTCCGATCAATAATATGTCATTCACATATACTTGTCAGAAATGCTGTAGTGCTCCCACTCACTTTCTTGTAAATACAGGCTTCACCATAAGTCTGTATAAAACTATATACTTTGCACCCGCAAAAAAAACTATATACTTTGATCATCTCATCAAAGCGCACAGTCCAACTCCGAGATGCTTGCACCAGTCCACAGATGGATCGCTGGAGATTGCATATTTTGTTAACATTTTTAGGATTGACAAAACCTTCTGGTTGCATCATATACAACTCTTCTTTAAGAAATCCATTAAGGAACGCAACTTTGTTTATCCATTTGCCAGATTTCATAAAATGCAGCAATGGCTAACATGATTCGGATAGACTTAAGCATAGATACGAGTGAGAAACTCTCATCGTAGTCAACATCTTGAACTTGTCGAAAACCTTTTTGCGACAATTCTAGCTTTGTAGATAGTAACACTACTACCAGCGTCCGTCTTCCTCTTGAAGATCCATTTATTTTCAATTGCTTGCCGATCATCGGGCAAGTCAACCAAAGTCCATACTTTGTTTTCATACATGGATCCCATCTCAGATTTCATGGCTTCAAGCCATTTTGCGGAATCTGGGCTCACCATCGCTTCTTCATAGTTCGTAGGTTCATCATGATCTAGTAGCATGATTTCCAGAACAGGATTACCGTACCACTCTGGTGCGGATCTCACTCTGGTTTACCTACGAGTTTTGGTAGTAACTTGATCTGATGTTACATGATCATCATCATTAGCTTCCTCACTAATTGGTGTAGTAGTCACGGGAACAGATTTCTGTGATGAACTACTTTCCAATAAGGGAGCAGGTACAGTTACCTCATTAAGTTCTACTTTCCTCCCACTCACTTCTTTCGAGAGAAACTCCTTCTCTGGAAAGGATCCATTCTCAGCAAAAAATATCTTTCCTTCGGATCTGTGATAGAAGGTGTACCCAACATTTTCTTTTGGGTATCCTATGAAGACACACTTCTCCGATTTGGGTTTGAGCTTATCAGGTTGAAACTTTTTCACATAAGCATTGCAACCTCAAACTTTAAGAAACGACAGCTTAGGTTTCTTGCCAAACCATAGTTCATACGGTGTTGTCTCAATGGATTTAGATGGTGCCCTATTTAACGTGAATGCAGCTGTCTCTAATGCATAACCCCAAAACGATAGTGGTAGATCGGTAAGAGACATCATAGATCGCAGCATATCTAATAAAGTACGGTTATGACGTTCGGACACACCATTACATTGTGGTGTTCCAAGTGGCGTGAGTAGTGAAACTATTTCACATTGTTTTAATTGAAGATCAAACTTGTAACTCAAATATTTGTCTCTGCGATCAGATCGTAGAAACCTTATTTTCTTGTCACAATGATTTTCCACTTCACCCTGAAATTATTTGAACTTTTCAAATGTTTCAGACTTATGTTTCATCAAGTAGATATACTCATATCTGCTCAAATCATCTGTGAAGGTCAGAAAATAACGATACCCGCCGCGAGCCTCAACACTCATTGGACTGCATACATTAGTATGTATTATTTCCAATCAAGTTTGTTGCTCGCTCCATTGTTCCGGAGAACGGAGTCTTAGTCAAGTTGCCCATGAGGCATGGTTCGCAAGTACCAAGTGATTCATAATCAAGTGTTTCCAAAAGTCCATCAGTATGGAGTTTCTTCATGCGCTTTACACCGATATGACCTAAACGGCAGTGCCACAAATAAGTTGCACTATCATTATTAACTTTGCATCTTTTGGTTTCAATATTATGAATATGTGTAACACTACGATCGAGATCCAACGAACTATTTTCATTGGGTGTATGACCATCGAAGGTTTTATTCATGTAAACAGAACAACAATTATTCTTTGACTTTAATGAATAACCGTATTGCAATAAACATGATCAAATCATATTCATGCTCAACGCAAACACCAAATAACACTTATTTAGTTTCAACACTAATCCCGAAAGTATAGGGAGTGTGCGATGATGATCATATCAATGTTGGAACTACTTCCAACACACATCGTCACCTCACCCTTTACTAGTTTCTGTTCATTCTGCAACTCCCGTTTTGAGTTACTACTCTTAGCAACTAAACCAGTATCAAATGCCAAGGGGTTGCTATAAACACTAGTAAAGTACACATCAATTACACATATATCCAATATACCTTTTTTACCTTGCCATCCTTCTTATCCGCCAAATACTTGGGGCAGTTCCACTTCCAGTGACCAGTCCCTTTGCAGTAGAAGCACTTAGTCTCAGGCTTAGGATCAGACTTGGGCTTCTTCACTTGAGCAGCAACTTGCTTGACGTTCTTCTTGAAGTTCCCCTTCTTCCCTTTGCCCTTTTTCTTGAAACTAGTGGTCTTGTCAACCATCAACACTTGATGTTTTTCTTGATTTCTACCTTTGTCAATTTCAGCATCACGAAGAGCTTGGGAATTACTTTCATCATCCCTTGCATATTATAGTTCATCACGAAGTTCTACTAACTTGATGGTGACTAGAGAATTCTGTCAATCACTATCTTATCTGGAAGATTAACTCCCACTTGATTCAAGCGATTGTAGTACCCAGACAATCTGAGCACATGCTCACTGCTTGAGCGATTCTCCTCCATCTTTTAGCTATAGAACTTGTTGGAGACTTCATATCTCTCAACTCGGGTATTTGCTTGAAATATTAACTTCAACTTCTTGGAACATCTCATATGGTCCATGACGTTCAAAACGTCTTTGAAGTCCCGATTCTAAGCCGTTAAGCATGGTGCACTAAACTATCAAGTAGTCATCATATTGAGCTAGCCAAACGTTCATAACGTCTGCATCTGCTCCTGCAATAGGTCTGTCACCTAGCGGTGCATCAAGGACATAATTCTTCTGTGCAGCAATGAGGATAAACCTCAGATCACGGATCCAATCCGCATCATTGCTACTAACATCTTTCAACACAATTTTCTCTAGGAACATATCAAAATAAACACAGGGAAGCAACAACGCGAGCTATTGATCTACAACATAATATGCAAAATACTACCAGGACTAAGTTCATGATAAATTTAAGTTCAATTAATCATATTACTTAAGAACTCCCACTTAGATAGACATCCCTCTAATCCTCTAAGTGATCACGTGATCCAAATCAACTAAACCATGTCCGATCATCACGTGAGATGGAGCAGTTTCATTGGTGAACATCACTATGTTGATCATATCTACTATATGATTCACGCTCGACCTTTCGGTCTCCGTGTTCCGAGGCCATATCTGTATATGCTTGGCTCGTCAAGTATAACCTGAGTATTCCGCGTGTGCAACTGTTTTGCACCCGTTGTATTTGAACGTAGAGCCTATCACACCCGATCATCACGTGGTGTCTCAGCACGAAGAACTTTCGCAACGGTGCATACTCAGGGAGAACACTTCTTGATAATTAGTGAGAGATCATCTTAAAATTCTACCGTCAAACAAAGCAAGATAAGATGCATAAAAGATAAACATCACATGCAATCAATATAAGTGATATGATATGGCCATCATCATCTTGTGCTTGTGATCTCCATCTTCGAAGCATCGTCATGATCACCATCATCACCGGCGCGACACCTTGATCACCATCGTAGCATCGTTGTCGTATCACCAATCTTATGCTTCCACGACTATCGCTACCGCTTAGTGATAAAGTAAAGCATTACAGCGCGATTGCATTGCATACAATAAAGCGACAACCATATGGCTCCTGCCAGTTGCCGATAACTTGGTTACAAAACATGATCATCTCATACAATAAAATTTAGCATCATGTCTTGACCATATCACATCACAACATGCCCTGCAAAAACAAGTTAGACGTCCTCTACTTTGTTGTTGCAAGTTTTACGTGGCTGCTACGGGCTTAAGTAAGAACCAATCTTACCTACGCATCAAAACCACAACGATAGTTTGTCAAGTTGGTGCTGTTTTAACCTTCGCAAGGACCGGGCGTAGCCACACTCGGTTCAACTAAAGTTGGAGAAACTGACACCCACTAGCCACCTTTGTGCAAAACACGTCGGGAGAACCGGTCTCGCGTAAGCGTACGCGTAATGTCGGTCCGGGCCGCTTCATCCAACAATACCGCCGAACCAAAGTATGACATGCTGGTAAGCAGTATGACTTATATCGCCCACAACTCACTTGTGTTCTACTCGTGCATAACATCAACGCATAAAACCTAGGCTCTGATACCACTGTTGGGGAACGTAGTAATTTCAAAATTTTCCTACGCACACGCAAGATCATGGTGATGCATAGCAACGAGAGGGGAGAGTGTGATCTACGTACCCTTGTAGACCGACAGCGGAAGCGTTAGCACAACGCGGTTGATGTAGTCGTACGTCTTCACGGCCCGACCGATCAAGCACCGAAACTACGGCACCTCCGAGTTCTAGCACACGTTCAGCTCGATGACGATCCCCGGACTCCGATCCAGCAAAGTGTCGGGGAAGAGTTCCGCCAGCACGAGGGCGTGGTGACGATCTTGATGTACTACCATCGCAGGGCTTCGCCTAAGCACCGCTACAATATTATCGAGGATTATGGTGGAAGGGGGCACCGCACACGGCTAAGAATATGATCACGTGGATCAACTTGTGTGTCTATGGGGTGCCCCCTGCCTCTGTATATAAAGGAGTGGAGGAGGGGAGGGCCGGCCCTCTCTATGGTGCGCCCTAGGGGAGTCCTACTCCCACCGGGAGTAGGATTCCTCCTTTCCTAGTCCAACTAGGAGTCCTTCCATGTAGTACGAGTAGGAGACAAGGAAGGGGAAGAGGGAAGAGAAGGAAGGAGGGGGCGCAGCCCCTCCCCCTAGTCCAATTCGGACTAGGCCTTGGGGGGCGCGCGGCCTGCCTCTCCCTCTCCCCTAAAGCCCAATAAGGCCCATATACTTCTTCTCCCGTATTCCCGTAACTCCGCGATACTCCGAAAAATACCCAAACCACTCGGAACCTTTCCGATGTCCGAATATAGTCGTCCAATATATCGATCTTGACGTCTCGACCATTTCGAGACTCCTTGTCATGTCCCCGATCTCATCCGGGACTCCGAACTCCTTCGGTACATCAAAACTCATAAACTCATAATATAACTGTCATCGAAACCTTAAGCGCGCGGACCCTACGGGTTCGAGAACAATGTAGACATGACCGAGACACGTCTCCGGTCAATAACCAATAGCGGAACCTGGATGCTCATATTGGCTCCTACATATTCTACAAAGATCTTTATCGGTCAGACCGCATAACAACATACGTTGTTCCCTTTGTCATCGGTAGGTTACTTGCCCGAGATTCGATCGTCGGTATCTCAATACCTAGTTCAATCTCGTTACCGGCAAGTCTCTTTACTCGTTTCGTAATACATCATCTCGCAACTAACTCATTAGTTGCAATGCTTGCAAGGCTTAGGTGATGTGCATTACCGAGAGGGCCCAGAGATACCTCTCCGACAATCGGAGTGACAAATCCTAATCTCGAAATACGCCAACCCAACATGTACCTTTGGAGACACCTGTAGAGCTCCTTTATAATCACCCAGTTACGTTGTGACGTTTGGTAGCACACAAAGTGTTCCTCCGGTAAATGGGAGTTGCATAATCTTATAGTCATAGGAACATGTATAAGTCATGAAGAAAGCAACAACAACATACTAAACGATCGAGTGCTAAGCTAACGGACTGGGTCAAGTCAATCACATCATTCTCCTAATGATGTGATCCCGTTAATCAAATAACAACTCTTTGTCTATGGTTAGGAAACATAACCATCTTTGATTAACGAGCTAGTCAAGTAGAGGCATACTAGTGACACTTTGTTTGTCTATGTATTCACACATGTATTATGTTTCCGGTTAATACAATTCTAGCATGAATAATAAACATTTATCATGAAATAAGGAAATAAATAATAACTTTATTATTGCCTCTAGGGCATATTTCCTTCAGGAACCACAGTTATGAATGATCAAACCACTGATACAAGATGAACTTATAACAAGGGGTAATCATTTTTTACGAGCAGCTTCCATGATAAGTTCTACATCGGGTCCGTGGGCATGAACACAAAGGTTCAAGGTCGACTCCCACTTCTTAAATGCATACCCTTTCATTCACTCCTCGTTTTCGAAGAAATTGTAGTGCAGAAGATTTATCTGGCGAAGTACTAGAAGAGTAAGACTCATATATCTTTTGAGTTCACACGGATTAGGGAAGGCATAGGTTCAACCCGTAGGTGTATCTTAGGAACACCTTGTCGTGGTTCTAAGTCTGACAGTAGAATAGGGAGTAGGAATGTAGAGGCAAGATCCTAACTATGGAGGAGTTGTACACGCGAGTTTTACGAGTTCAGGCCCTTCTCGGAGGAAGTAACAGCACTACGTCTCGGAGCCCGGAGGCGGTCGACTGGATTATATGCGCGTGTGTTACAAAGGGTGCGAACCCTTGTCCCTGAGGAGGGGGTGGCTTATATAGAGTTCGCCAGCCCCTCCCGCCCTCAGTTACAAAGGGTTTAAGGTACATAAAGATGGGGACGTTACTGGTAACGCCTGCAATAAAGATACATAATGACCATTAAAGCTATGACTTAATTCCCGACCGTTGCTGTGATGGACTGGCTTATTAGGGATGATAGACTACTCATATCAATAAGGAATTCCTTCTTTTCCGGGAGCCCATTCGGACAGAACTCCAAAGTTAAGCGTGCTCAGCTTGGAGTAGTGTCAGGATGGGTGACCGACCGGGAAGTTGCTCCCGGGTGTGCATGAGTGAGGACAAAGTGTGTAGAAAAGACTAGTATTGATCCATGGGGCCAGTCTAGATCCCGCCAGGAGTAACGACCACCGGCGGGTGTGTCTGGGGCGTTACAAGTTGGTATCAGAGCCGACCCTCGCGGTTACACGGATGGTTGCGGACAGGTGCGTGGTCATGTTGTTCATGACGTTTGTGGCCCGTCGTGGCACACGACATGGCACATGTACTGGACTGGAAGCACAGACGTATGTGCCAAGAGGGAACGTTCCTGTGGCCTGACGAGGACGTCGGTTCCTCTGAGTGGGGGTGTATGTGATGGCCTGGCTTATTAGGGATGATAGACTACTCATATCAATAAGGAATTCCTTCTTTTCCGGGAGCCCATTCGGACAGAACTCCAAAGTTAAGCGTGCTCAGCTTGGAGTAGTGTCAGGATGGGTGACCGACCGGGAAGTGCATGAGTGAGGACAAAGTGCGCAGAAAAGACTAGTATTGATCTGTGGGGCCAGTCTAGATCCCGCCAGGAGTAACGAC
Organism: Triticum urartu; assembly: GCF_056163025.1. Classification (NCBI taxonomy): domain Eukaryota; kingdom Viridiplantae; phylum Streptophyta; class Magnoliopsida; order Poales; family Poaceae; genus Triticum; species Triticum urartu. Next base: position 343,020,735 of record NC_141877.1, read on the forward strand.
CACCAGCGGGTGTGCCTGGGGCGTTACAAGTTGGTAAATATCTTACCGGTACAAGTTGGTAATCAGAGCCTTCCCCGACCTTAGGAGCCCCCATTGCTTGATCGTTTTTAGAAGCCGTTGTTGAGTCTAGAAAAAATGTTTTGAGTCATTTAGGAATTATATATCGGAGAGTTTAGGAATTCTTTTTACTCCCCAGTCCCATCATCGCTCTGGTAAGGCATCCTGACGTAGAGTTTTGTCTCTTCTCTTCTCAAATTTCACTAAAAAAATTTTAGGATCACGCGGGTATCTTGGAATCGTTCCGATGGTTTTGTGACGAGAACATTGTTCTTGGTGCCTCCTATCTTTAGGGGTTGTGGCAGTGTCCTGGGGAGTTGAGCTCCGAGGTGTTGTCGTCACAATTTTATCGTTGCAGTTCTGGAATACCTGAGTTTTAGTACGCCGACATCGAAAATCTCTTTTATGCAGTTGTTGGTGAGATAACCTCGACGCCACCCAGTACTGGGGCGGGAGTTCGGGAGTATTTCCATAACTTGTATAACGGATGCTTTTCAAAGGTTGAGGTAAACGATTTCCGAAGGTTTCTTGGTTATGTGTTGAAGGATGGATACAGCTGGATGTAGGATTTGCTAGCTTTGGGTGAGATATTATGCTTCCCCTGTATCCCCAACACCTGATTGCATAACCGGAAAATTTCGGGAGTTTATAAGTGGGAATTCAAGTACCTCTTAGGATATCTTTCCGACAGATGTATGATATGAAATTGGGGTTCGACGTCTAGTGGTCCGCCTATCCACGGTCGGTTTTACAGTGGTCTCGTTGTGTCTTAAAGAGTCCTTCGCTATGCCGACTCGGGGACGCTTCGTATGTCATGTGCACTGCCTTGTACATGATGGTGCTGTATGATCGAGTCCGTGTAGGCCCCACCACGAAAACTTCGGACGAAATCTCTATCATATGTTTGTTCCGGCTTATTCTACAAGCCAATCCTTTGTTTTTTTGTTTTGAGTTGTGGTATTCGAGTTGCTTCGAAGTCAAATGTTGATTCCATATTTTTCCTAGGCGGTGTTCTCATACTCCTATGTGAATACTAAACCTTCATGATAATCGAGACTGTCATGTCAATCCTTTTCAACTGGTGTGCTTCTCTTCAAGTGGATCCGATCATTTCAACTTCCGCAAGATCAATTATCACTTCTTCTCAACGGCGTTTGTTTCATCCGTCTCCAAGTTGCCTTTATTTACCCGCCCACCCACCCTTTTTCCTCAAGGACTCGGATTTCTTAATCAAGCATCCTTTTATTCTTGTGAAGTCTCTTGATTCTTTTCTTTGAATGTTCTACCCGGTGGTTCACATGAAGATGCTCTTCTAGTTCATCATTCCTCACTCATTTTTCATCTCTGGTGGTTTCAAGTCAAGCTTTGTTGATCATATCCTTTCCTTGTTTCAATGTTTTCTCATGCCGGTGCAATCCTTAATCATTCACCTCTCGCTATTCAATTATTCCGGAGTGCTGAAGATATCTCAGAAGGATCGTCTTGTCATTCAAGATCCGTTAATCCTATTTTGAGGATGTTTATCTCATTCAAGCCTTTTAATTCAACCGGTGCAATCTCTCCTTCAAATCGTTCTGCGGTGTATCTTTTGAGTGGGCCCTAACCCACAGGTCTTTTCCCAGGATCTTACCTGACTCTTCCAATTTTCACCGGAGCTATTCTCAAAATCCTTTAAAGTTTGACGTAAGAATGAATTGTCATTAGTCATATGTCTTCCTCCAAGATCTTTCAAAGTCTTTTCATCGTTGGTTCAACCTTGCTAATTTTCATCCCAGAGTATCTCAACTATTTGGTGGTGTTCCTCGTTGTCATTCTCTACATTTGAAGACCGAAGAAGAGTTTTCCCCTTGAATCTTGTTTTGTTCTATCAAAGATTCGTGGTTCTAGTTTAATGCCATCCTCTCATAATTGCTTTGATTGCGAGTAGTCTTTTCACCTATCCGGAGCTTTCATGAGTTGTTTCCATTTCTTTACTCCGGAGGCCATCTTCTCAGAATTGTTCATTCTCAATTGTCAGTTATCATTCTCCTATATTACCGGTACATCTTTCAAGTATTCTCTAATCAGCTCGTAATCTCTTCGTTCTCATGGATCTAATTTCTCTCAGGCATCTTTGTTTATTTGCTAATTCTTCCCGGTGTTTCTCTATCTTTTCTTCATTCATTTCCAATTAATCCGGTGGTTCGTTTAAGATCTTTTCCTTGGTAATCATATCAATTCATTCGTTGTTTCGATTCCACCGGTGTTTCGTTGAAGACCTTCTCAAGTTGGCGCGATATCTATCTTAATCCTTTCTTCGAGAATAAGTAGTATGCCAAATTCGTTGTTTGTCATCAATTTAAATTGGTGAAGGATACGCATAACGTAATCCTTATTCTTGTTCATCCAAGTGATTAATTCCTTATTCCGGAGGTGCATCAACTTCTTGATTCCAATTGTGTTCAGCGTTTTCTTTTCCCGGAGTTTCAAGATCTCTCATTTATCTCGTCGCAAGCTTCATCTAATCATTGCATGGCTTCAATCTTATTATTTTCATCATTCAATTATTTTGGATCATCCTTTTGTTACCAGAGTTCTTCAGGGAGGCTCGACATGGTGTTTCATAAAGGAATTAATTCCTTCTCGAAGTGTTCATCGAGATTCTTTTCTAAGAAACTCAAGCTTTCATCATCTTGCTATCTGGAGTGCAATTCTTTCTTCCGTATTATTGGAGGTGGTATTATGTCATTCTTGATAATTGAGTTCATGTTTTCATGATTCACATGTTGTCAAGAATGAGATATTTTAAACCCATCAATCTCGTCATTGGAGTTATCTTGGGCTATATTTCACCTAAAGCCTTCCCTAAGGATCATTGCTAATTGTGGTGCTCATAAATGATCCAATTTCTTCATTTATCCTTTCCGGTGCGATATAGTTTCTCGTCTCCTGGTTGATACCAATCCAATTCTTTTTCCTGTGAGTGGCAGGTTGTCACCTCATAATTTGAGATATATTCCATAATACCATATCAAGTTTATTATTTTCGTTGTTGGTTTTCCAACAACTCCGTTCTAGCATTTGTTGTAAGCGTGCTCTCTCAAGACCTTGTTTCCCTTCGTTCACTCCATTCCATTCTTACTTTTGTTCCGGAGGCATTGTGATGTTCATCTTTTCAACCCATCATCTCGTTTTGTCAAAGATCATGTTCTTTCCATGCCTATCCTTTAGACCGGAGTGTTGTGCCCTTTTTGCTCAAGTTCTTTTCGCCTTATCAAGTCTTGCATAACTTCTCAACCGGAGTGCTGCTCGAAGTTGTTCTTCCTTGTCCCTCTTTTCTAACGGAGTGTTTTCAACTTCGTTCATCTCCGTTGTATTTCTTTATTTCAATTTGTTTAACTTTTGCAAGGTTCTTTGGTTTCACTCATTGGTTAAAGGAGCAACTTAGTTTTACCTCTTCTCTTTCTCTTCCGTTTTCCCTCCGGTGCCATTCTAGATCTCGGGACGAGATCCTCTCGTAGTGGTGGAGTGTTGTGACGCCCCGAGACCGATGTGCCACGTGTCTTCCTGTTATTCGTTGTTGTTGCCATGTCATTTCTTGCGTGCCATGCATTGCATATCATGTCATCATGTGCATTTCATTTGCATACATGTTCGTCTCATGCATCCGAGCATTTTCCCCGTTGTCCGTTTTGCAATCCGGCGCTCCTATGTCACCGGTGTCCCTTTCTACCTCTTTTCGTGTGCGGGTATTAAACATTTTCGGATTGGACCGAGATTTGCCAAGCGGCCTTGGTTTACTACCGGTAGACCGCCTGTCAAGTTTCGTACCAATTGGACTTCGTTTGATGCTCCAACGGTTAACCGAGGGACCGAAAAGGCCTCGTGTGTGTTGCAGCCCAACACCCTTCCAATTTGGCCCAAAACCCACCAAAACCCTCTCCATCATCTAGAGTGTTCGATCACGATCACGTGGCCGAAAACCGCACCTCATTTGGACTCTCCTAGCTCCCTCTACCTATAAATATGTGCAACCCTTCCCAAATTTGCGGTCTAACCCTAGCCTTCCCCTACCTCGCGCCACCGGACAAAAATCCCCGCCGCCGGACATGTCCGCCCTCCACCTCCCTCCGCCCAATGGCGAGCCGCCATGTCAGCAGGCCGCCGTCCTCGTCCAACCGACCGCCGCCATGCGTCCCGGCGCCCCGCGCCTCCCCACCGCGGGCCCGCGAGCCCGACCGCGGCCCTCCTGGCCCGGTGCACCGCCGTCTGCTTCTGCATGGCATCGCGCCCGCCCGAGCCGCCTCCTGCACCGCTCCGGCCGCCGTCATGCGCCGCCGCGACCCTTCGCCACCGCGCCTCGCCTCCTTCCCGCCGGCGCCGCCCTTCGCCGGCGTGGCCCCCCCGCCGCCGCCATACGCCCCGCCACCGCCTTGGGTCGCCGGGTCCGCCCCCGGTGCAACTCTGGCGAGCCCCGCGTCCTCCTCCACCGCGCTCCGGCGAGGTCTCCTCCAAGTCCGGCCATCTCCATCGTCTCCGGCGAGGTCCCGTGGATCGGGACCAGATCCACCACTCCCCCGATCCAAACGCCCCTTCCAGATCCGGATCCCTCCGTCCCGCACGTCTCCGTCCCAGGTTGACTTTCTCGGAGAGGTCTATATTTCACTCAGTCCCCGAAATTACCAGATTCATATGCCCATGTTCATCATGCCGTAACTTTGCATCCGTAGCTCCGTTTTGGGCGTGTAGCATATCAAAATGTTCGCCTCAGAGAGCACATCATTTCATCTCATTGCATCATTTTCATTTGAGTTCATCTTGATGCCCGAAATGCTGTTGGAAGAGTGCTATTTGAGATAGTTGCCAGATCTACTGCTCCAATTAGCTATTTGTCATTTTTGCCATGATTAATGTGTGCATGATATGCCCCTGAACTCTACATATGTTTTGTTATATGCTTTGCCATCTTTCCAGAGGTGCAACCCATGTATTTTTGTGACATGTGTGGTGACTAGCACAAGCTTTCAAAGTGGTGCATTCGTTAATGCTGATTTCAGGGACTTAGCAATTCCACTAAGTCCTTGATCTATTTTTATCAATATGCCATATGTTCAGGTTGTTTCCTAGTGATCTGTGCCTCTTTTGAGGATGATCAGTAAGGATATTTGTTAATCTTGTGATGCTCTATCCATCCATGTCTTTGTTTGCAATTATGGAGCACCCTAGCTTGAGTCAATCGAGCTCTACTTTTGCTATTTCGTGAATCTGGGCAGATTGTCTACTTGTTAGCGATTTTGCCGAGGATGTTGAAGTTGATCCGTGCATGCTATGTTGTTGTTCTTGCCATGTCTAGCTTGTATAACATGTATTCTTGATGGGTGTATGCTTAAATTGTCATGACATGCTCTGTAGTGAGTGCATCGAGCTCGTAAACATGCCTACTTGATATCTGATTTGCATGCTCCAGTTTTTCTGTGATCTGATTATGTTTTTGCCATGTTCACATACTTGCAAATGTATTTTCGGATCCCTTTTGGCTCAAGGTCACTAAGGGACTTTTGTTAAGCTCTTTGAGTAGCTCCATGCCATACCTTGCTTTTCCATGTGAAGTTCCTGTAGCATATAGTTTTCTTGCTCCAAAGTGTGCTACCTGATCTGAAATTCCAAGCTTGTGTTAATTTCACTAAGTCTGAAATCTGTTTACCGTTTGCACTTTTGCCATGCTTGTTTGAACCTGTTAATGGATAAATTGGCCGTAGCTCAGTGTTCATCTTTTGTTAAGCATCATGAGTGGATCCCTACCATGTATTTTTATGCCATGTTTGGGTGCTGTAGCATGTTCATCTTGTTGCATTTAGATGGCTACTTGCTGTAAATGGCAGACCGATGCCATATTTGAATTGCTTGCCATTTCCAAACCGTAACTCCGATTCCGGTGATCTTTATATCGTTTTCAAGCGATTTCATTTAATTTTCCAGTGGCACACTTGGATTTCCAAGTTGAGGCCAGGTTCCATCTTTCCTTTGCAAATCATGCATATGCATCGCATACCGCATCCCGCATATCATACCATGTTCATGTGTTGGTTGTTTACTATGTTGTGTGCTTCTTTCCGGTGTTTGCTTCTTCGGGTTGGTTCCGGTAACGTCGCGTTTGTGAGGACCCGTTCGTCTACGTCCATTTGACTTCTTCATGGACTCGTTCTTCTTCCTTGCGGGATTTCAGGCAAGATGATCATACCCTCGAAATCACTTCTATCTTTGCTTGCTTAGTTGCTCGCTCTTTTGCTATGCCTATGCTGCGATACCTACCACTTGCTTATCATGCCTCCAATATTGTTGAACCAAGCCTCTAACCCACCTTGTCCTAGCAAACCGTTGTTTGGCTATGTTACCGCTTTGCTCAGCCCCTCTTATAACGTTGTTAGTTGCAGGTGAAGATTGAAGTTTGTTCCTTGTTGGAACATGGAGATGTTGTTCCTTGTTGGAACACGTTTACTTGTTGGGATATCACAATATCTCTTATTTAATTAATGCATCTATATACTTGGTAAAGGGTGGAAGGCTCGGCCTTATGCCTGGTGTTTTGTTCCACTCTTGCCGCCCTAGTTTTCCGTCATATCGGTGTTATGTTCCCAGATTTTGCGTTCCTTACGCGGTTGGGTATAATGGGAACCCCTTGACAGTTCGCCTTGAATAAAACTCCTCCAGCAAGGCCCCACATTGGTTTTACCATTCGCCACCTAGCCTTTTCTTTCCCTTGAGTCGGCTGACTCAAGGGTCATCTTTATTTAAACCCCCGGGCCAGTGCTCCTCTGAGTGTTGGTCCACCTTGTCAGCCGCCGGTGGCCACCAGGGGCAACTCTGGGCTGGCCTACCGGAAGTTTGGACAATCCGGTGTGCCCTGAGAACGAGATATGTGCAGCTCCTATAGGGATTTGTCGGCACATTCGGGTGGCTTTGCTGGACTTGTTTTACCATTGTCGAAATGTCTTGTAACCGGGATTCCGAGTCTGATCGGGTCTTCTCGCTAGAAGGAATATCCTTCGTTGACCGTGAGAGCTTGTGATGGGCTAAGTTGGGACACCCCTGCAGGGATTTGAACTTTCGAAAGCTGTGCCCGCGGTTATGGGCAGATGGGAATTTGTTAACATCCGGTTGTAGAAAACCTGAAGTTGACCTTAATTAAAATACATCAACCGCGTGTGTAACCGTGATGGTCTCTTCTCGGTGGAGTCCGAGAAGTGAACACGGTGTTGGAGTAATGCTTGACATAGGTTGTTCTAGGATCACTTCTTGATCATAGTTGTTTGACTGTGCTTTGCCTTCTCTTCTCGCTCTCTTTTGCGTATGTTAGCCACCATATATGCTAGTCGCTTGCTGCAGCTCCACCTCATACCTTTTACCCTTCCTATAAGCTTAAATAGTCTTGATCGCGAGGGTGTGAGATTGCTGAGTCCCCGTGACTCACATATACTTCCAAAACCAGTTTGCAGGTGCCGATGAAACCGTGCAGATGACGCAACCAAGCTCAAGGAGGAGCTCGAGGAAGATCTTGGTCTTTATGTTGTTCCGTTTTCCAGTTGATCAGTAGTGGAGCCCAGTCGGGACGATCGGGGATCTGTGTAGCATTTGGGGTAGTATTCTTTTATTTTGGTTCCGTAGTCGGACCTTGTTTGTATCTGGATGATGTAATGCTTTGTTTCATGTATTTGTGTGAAGTGGCGATTGTAAGCCAACTATGTATCTCTTTCCCTTATGTATTACATGGGTTGTGTGAAGATTACCTCACTTGCGACATTGCTTTCAATGCGGTTATGCCTCTAAGTCGTGCTTCAACACATGGGAGATATAGCCGCATCGAGGGCGTTACAGTTGCAGAGTGGAGTGGCTCTAGATCTTCTGGTAGTCGAGTGATTGTCCATACGGTCGAGTGTCTTCAAGACTGTCGAGTGGAACATAGCTTCATGGTCGAGTGGATGATGATTTTTCTTTGAATGCTTCTGGTTCCTTTAGAGATGTCCTTGGGAAGGGTATCTTGGACTGATCCATGACCCTACCCTAGGTACATAGCTTCATCACACCTACCACTAACTTCCATAGCATACAACATCAACTCAATAGCAGAGCATGGTTGACAATAAGCAGAGGATACAATTTACTGAAGGCAATATGTATCAGGGGAAGAGCGCATGAGATTTTGAATATGAAGGACATTGCTGGATAATAATCCAACAAAGGATTCAGCGGTCCTCAATGGATCTGATGTGAGTATCAGTACTCAATCAGAAGAGGGAAAAATGCAAAGGCATCAGATTATAGAAACAACTGAATAATTCGACGTTCAAGTTGAAGGGAACTAGGTGGACAATCATTACAACATGATTGGCCGAGATCCAACTCATGTCTAGAATGACGTATGAGCAGGAAGGTCAAATTTCAGGGTTCGACTGATGATTGCAAGCAATCGCAACATAAAGAACCAATAGGCTCATGATGACAAGGACAAATGATGTTAATGAATATTGCTAGACATATGTATTTAACCATAATACAGGCAGATAAGACTTTCGAGAGCACTAGGCTGGAGAGGATCTTTGGGAGATCGAATTGCATTCGAAGAATTTTGTGAGACATAAGATCAGCTGGGGATGAACGAATCCCCGATAAGTGTGAGGAATTTTTCTTAGGGTTATTCAGGCGGAAAAGAGTTGCAAGGCAGTCGGAAAAAGGATTCTAGAAAGTCGAAGAATACTTTCGGGTATCTTGTAATAACAATAACAACTAGGGATGGAAGTAAGAACAGCGAGGGTACGCAGTTATCCATAAGGATTCAACAGTGTTAAGGAATTGCAAAAGAAATGAACACAAGTTCTCGGGAGTAGATCGGAGAGTATCTCTGAATTCTTCTAGTGAAGCAGGCAACCATCTGGAATGAAGGGGCTCTCCGGGGAAAGTTGTTACGAGAACCTAATATAGTTAGTAAATTCATTTAACCCTGAATAGAAGAAGAACAATCCCAAAGTATAGACAAGGAATAAAAGATACTAATACCACCCAATGGCGACATGGGCCCGTAAGCCACACAACCAAGTTAGTAAAACAATTTTGGATAACTAGACTCAACTTCGGCCAAGCAGTTGGAAAGGGGGATCCTATAGGCAGTCGGCTCTGATACCAACTTGTGACGCCCTCGATTCAATCGTACACTAATCATACACGCAAATTTGTACGATCAAGATCAAGGACTCACGGGAAGATATCACAACACAACTCTAGACACAAATTAAGATAATACAAGCTTTATATTACAAGCCAGGGCCTCGAGGGCTCGAACACACCAGAGTCAGCGGAAGCAACAATATCTGAGTACAGACATAAGTTAAACAAGTCTGCTTTAAGAAGGCTAGCACAAAAGCAACACGATCAAAAAGGCAAGGCCTCCTGCTTGGGAGCCTCCTAACTAGTCCAGGTCGTCAGCGGCCATCACATAGTAGTAGGCACCCTCGGGGTAGTAGTAGTCATCAGTGGTGTCGTCTGGCTCCTGGGATCCGTCATCTGGTCACAACAATCGGGTATAGGGGAAAAAGAGGTAGCAAAGCAACCGTGAGTACTCAGCCAAAGTACTCGCAAGACTTACATCAGATCTAAACTAAGTATTCATTTGTATCAAAGGAAATGGGATGTATCTGTGGACTAAACTGCAGGATGCCAAAAGAGAAGGGGAAAGCCTAGCCTATCGAAGACTAGCATCTTCAAGAAGCTCCAAGCATCTTGCAGCATCAGAAGAGATAAGAGTGACATAAAGTAACGTAGTAGCAGTGTTATCAACCTCGGCCAAAGATCCTTTCTCGACTCCCTGCGAGAAAGCAATCCCAGAGCCATACTATCTAGTTATCACCTCAAGTATCCAGTTCTAGTTGTATCGATCGGGATACAACTCCAAGTGTCCGTTACCATAGGACAGACTATCGATAGATGTTTTCTTCCCTGCAGGGGTGCACCAACTTACCCACCATGCTCGATTAACTCCGGTCGGACACACTTTCCTGGGTCATGCCCAGCCTCGGCCAAACAATACGCCGCAACCCGACCTAGGCTTGATAGAGAGGTCAGCACGTCCGACTAAACCTATGCCCAGGGGTCTTGGGCCATCGCCCTAGGAACTCCTGCACGTTGCATGGGCGGCGGTGAGCAGACCTAGCTACCTCCTTAAAAAGGCAGGAGCTTACCAATCCAACCCGCCGATGCATACGATGCAGAACGCCCATACAATGCCCACGTGATGGTTAGTGCTATCAGGCCAGAGGCCCCTCGGATCAAATATCCAAACCATTAGTGTGTTGGTAGTGCGGTCACGAGCAGAGACTCACGAAAGATGTGACCCCGCCGCCCCGTCTCGAGTACTTGCGGCAAGGGCTAAGAATGCCCGGCCATGCCTCGTAATTATCTCGCGGGCACCTTCCAGGTCAACCCGACTCCATATCACTCGCTATTAAGCTCGCACGGGTACCCCTCAGGGCCGACCCGTCTTTAGTAACATGGTTCACTGTAAAGTCATAGTAACCATAGTAACTGTGTGTCTAACACCAAGGGGAAAACCCGAAGAATCACCCCGATGAATTCCACTCGATGTAATCATCAAGGTGAATGTAAGAGGATCCACCCTCGAGGTTCACACTTGAGGGGTTGCACGACAGAGCCATATCGGAAGTGGTTAAGGAGGAAATCACCCTCGATGACCACGACTGGACATCTACACTATAGAGATCTCATCAGAAGTGATGTATGAGGTTCCACCCTCGGCACTCGATGGTAACTCTGCAGAGTCGAGCAACAAAAGGGGAAAGTGATGTGCGGTGCCGGGGCCTGGTCTTCGATCCCGTTGATCGGGTCTTCGATGATGAAGCAGGGGCAACAAGGACAAGGTGGGGGGTCACTGATGGACCACTAACCAACCTATACTAAGCAGTTTAGAATAAGCAGGTAAGGTATGAAAGCAGGTAACAAAAACAGGCTATGCATCAGAGTAGGATCATACAAAAAGCAGTAGCAGTTCTAATGCAAGCATGAGAGGGAAAGAAATGGGCTATATCAGAATGCTCAAGGGGGGGGGGGTTGCTTGCCTGGAAGCTCTGCTGAAAAAGAAGAAGTGTTGTCGACGACGTAATCGATCACAAGGGTGTCAGCATCGGTCTTGGGGTTTATCGGAGAGAATATGGGGGAAGAAACAGTAAATACAGAGCAAACAGGGGCATAACAGAACAACATGCAGAGCTAGACGTGATCTAACGCGGTGCGACACAATACCAGCGAAGGGGGAGAACATCCGGGAATGTTTCCCCGGAGTTAGGCATTTTTAGACAAACGAACCAGAGGGGGAAAGTTGCATGTTCGCTATGCTAGGGATGCATGGCAGACGAACGGGCTGCGTATTCGGATTCGTCTCGTCATTTTGAGCAACTTTCATGTATAAAACTTTTTCATCAGATCTATGGATTATTTTCTATGATTTTTAAAAGTTTTAACAATATTCTGAAATTAATACTAACTCGAAAACAATGCTTAAATTCTAGAAGCACCCAACACAGTGTACACAAAAGTGTACACAGTGACTGACAGGTGGGTCCAGGGGGTCCCTGTTGACCAGTCAACATTTGACTAGTCAACAGGGATGGGCCCCCTATCATAGGCTCATTTAACTAATTACAGAATAAATAATTAGTTAATTAACTTTTTTAATTAATTCATTAACTATTTAATTTATTAATTTATTAATTTTTTAACTCCTTTTTTTACAGGAAAGGGGGTGTGGGGCCCCGCTGTCAAAGGCCCATAGGCCATAGCGGGCACAGGCTATCGGGCGGGGGCACGTGCGCTCGGGCGCTTGCCCAGCAGGGTCGTCGAGGCCATGGCCTCCGCCGATTGTGGCCATCGGGGCGAGGTCGCCGGCGATGGGGGAGTCGTCGGACGGAACCGCCGGGGGGGGGGGAGCGGTGGCGATGGCAGTGTAGGGCGGCGTGCGGGGAACGAGGCGAGTGGCCGCGTGCAGAGGCACGGGCGTGGGGCGCGCGTGCGGCGGTGAAGGCGCAGCCCCGGCGCGGCGAGGGGAGGCATCACTGCAGCGGCGGGGCGGGCGCGACTGTGGGGCTTTTGCCGACGGTAGCGGGCGGCTGCGGTCGGCGGCACAAGAGCGGCGGGCAGCGGTGGTCGGAGGCGAGAAGGGTCGCAGCGGCGGGCAGAAGCGGGGGAGCGGCGCAAGAAAGGCGCGCGCCGGTGGAAGGGGGAGGCGGCCGGCGGCCGCGCGGTCAGGCGCAAGGCGAACAACGGTAGGAGCAGCAAGCCATAGCGGGTAGCAGCAGAACAACAACCGCGGCAGCAACGGGTAATGCGGGTGGGCGCGAGCAGCGGCGATTTGCAGGCAGCAGCGAGGAGCAGGGGCGCAGCAGCAGCTGGGCGCACAACAAACAAGAACAAGGGACACGGGCGTGCGGGTGTGCGCGCAGGGTGCGACCAGAGGGGCACGGGCACGGCGTTGTGAGCGCGGGGAACGGGGCGAGATGGGCCATTGGGCGTGGCCGGTGCACAATCACGACGGCGACTATGTACGACTACCAAGGAGAGCACGGAGAGGAAGGATGCGAGGGTTCACTGCCGTTGTAGAGAAGGCCCGGAGACGACTTGAGTCAGCTGGAGTTGACGACGGCAGGTGGCGGCCTGAGGAGGATGATGGAGGTCGGGGCGGTGATGTGCGGCCGTCTCAGCTCGTGTGGCTCGGCGGAGAGGGAGAGGGGGGGGGTCGCGGCGAAGCCCTTGGGCTCGGTGACGAGGCTCAGCGGAGGCGGTCGGTGATGAGACGGTGACGGAGACGAGCGCGGTGGCTTCGGGCGTCCAAGGGCGCGGCGTCAATGGCAACAGGCGCCCAGGCGGAGCGGATCTTGCGAGAGAGTGGGGGGAAGGAGGCGAGGTGGATCTGGGAGCAAGAGAGGAATCGAGGGGACGAGGGGGAGTCCTTATCCTCTCCCCGGCGGCGCCGGCGATGTGGTCGGGGGTGACCCCTCCCCTGTAGCGACGTGGCCGGTGGAACAGGGGAGATGGACGCACGGGCTGGTGGGCCGGTGGTGGCCAGCCCAGGGGGTTAGGGGCCGGATGGCCCAGTTAGCGTGGGGTTTTCTTTTTATTTATTTATTTGTTTTTAGAATTAAACAACTAGCCCATGTTTTATTTTTTAGAGCATTTAAACACATTATAAAAATGTGGTTTCAACATGACAAATATCCAGGGATTATTTTCCACACCTCAAACATTTTAGTTTTCATGTTTGACAGAATTTGAATTTTGACTTTAAACTCGGTTTTGAATTTGAGTTCGAACTAAGATTTGGATCAAGCGAGGATTAGTGACAGTAATCGTGGTGATGTAGCATCATTAGCTGAGGATTACTGTAGCTTAATTATCTGGGCGTCACACTCTCCCTCCCACCTATATATATGAGGAGGGGGCGCCTAGCACACCGATATGTCTCCAACGTATCTATAATTTTTTATTGTTCCATGCTATTATATTATCTTTTTGGATGTTTTATATGCATTAATATGCTATTTTATATTATTTTGGGACTAACCTATTAACCTAGAGCCCAGTGCCCGTTTTTGTTTTTTCCTTGTTTCTGAGTTCCGCAGAAAAGGAGTATCAAACGGAGTCCAAACGAATGAAACCTTTGCGATGATTTTTCTTGGACCAGAAGACACCCAGGAGACTTGGAGATGAAGTTGGAGGAGCCACGAAGTGGTCACAAGGACGGAGGGTGCGCCCCCACCCTTGTGGGCCTCCCGTGACTCTCCTGACCTAATTCTTTCGCCTATATATTCACATATATTCCCAAACCACTAGAGGCATCCACGAACAACACTTTTCCACCGCCGCAACCTTCTATACCCGTGAGATCCCATCTAGGGACCTTTTCCGGCACCCTGCCGGAGGGGGGTTCGATCCCAGATGGCTTCTACATCAACTCTATTGCCCTTCTGATGAAGCGTGAGTAGTCTACCTCAGACTTACGGGTCCATATCTAGTAGCTAGATGGCTTCTTCTGTCTCTTTGATTCTCATGTTCTCCTCGATATTCCTGGAGATCTATCTGATGTAATATTCTTTTGCGGTGTGTTTGCCGAGATCCGGTGAATAGTGGATTTATGATCAACTTATCTATGAATATTATTTGAATCTTCTCTGTATTATTTTATGCATGATTTAATATCTTTGTAATTCTCTTCGAACTATCGGTTTGGTTTGGCCAACTAGATTGGTTTTTCTTGCAATGGGAGAAGTCCTTAGCTTTGTGTTCAATCTTGCGGTGTCCTTTCCCAGTGAGAGTAGGGGCAGCAAGGCACGTATTGTATTGATCGAGGATAAAAAGATGGGGTTTTCATCATATTGCTTCAGTTAATTCCTCTACATCATGTCATCTTACTTAATGCGTTACTCTATTCTTCATGAACTTAATACTCTAGATGCAGGCAGGAATCGGTTGATGTGTGGAGTAATAGTAGTAGACGCAGAATCATTTTGGTCTATTTGACACAGACGTGATGCCTATATTCATGATCATTGCCTTAGATATCGTCATAACTTCGCGCTATCAATTGCTCGACAGTAATTTGTTCACCCACCGTATTATTTGCTATCTCGAGAGAAGCCTCTAGTGAAACCTATGGCCCCCGGGTCTATTTTCCATCATATAAGTTTCTATTTTCCATCATATAAGTTTCCGATCTACAATATTAGTTTCCGATCTACTATTTTTGCAATCTTTTTTCGATCTATAAACCAAAAATACCAAAAATATTTACTTTACCATTCATCTATCTCTATCAGATCTCACTTTTGCAAGTAACCATGAAGGGATTGACAACCCCTTTATCGCGTTGGGTGCAAGTTGTTTGATTGTTTGTGTAGGTATTAGGTGATTTGTGTGTTGTCTCCTATTGGATTGATACCTTGGTTCTCTAAATATGGGAAATACTTATCTCTACTTTGCCGCATCACCCTTTCCTCTTCAAGGGAAAACCAACGCAAGCTCAAGAAGTAGCAGGAAGAATTTCTAGTGCCGTTGCCAGGGAGATCTATGCCAAGTAAAGACATACCAAGTACCCATCATAAAATCTCTTCTCTTGCATTACATTATTCGCCATTAGCCTCTCGTTTTCCTCTCCCCCACTTCTAAAACAATTTCCGAAAAGATTTGCCTTTTCTTCGCCCCTCTTTCGTTCATCTTCTTCGTTTCCTTTTTGAGTTCTCGTGTGTTGGATTGCTTGCGTTGTCATGATGGCTCAAGAGAATACAAAATTGTGTGATTTTTCCAACACTAATAACAATGATTTTATTATTACTCCGATTGCTCCCGCCACTAGTGCGGAATCTTATGAAATTAATGCTGCTTTGCTGAACCTTGTTATGAAAGATCAATTTTCCGGCCTTCCTAGTGAAGATGCCGCATCCCATCTTAATAATTTCATTGAGTTGTGTGATATGCAAAAGAAAAAATGTGGATAATGATATTGTTAAATTGAAGCTATTCCCGTTCTCACTTCGAGATTGTGCTGAAACTTGCTTTCATCTTTGCCTAAAAATAGTATTGATTCATGGAATAAGTGTAAAGATGCTTTTATTTCCAAGTATTTTCCTCCCACTAAGATCATCTTCCCTAGGAACGATATTATGAATTTTAAGCAACTTGATCATGAACATGTTGCACAATCTTGGGAGAGGATGAAATTGATGATACAAAATTGCCCTACTCATGGTTTGAATTTGTGGATGATTATACAAAAAATTTATGCCGGATTGAATTTTGCTTCTAGAAATCTTTTAGATTCGGCCGCAGGAGGTACTTTTATGGAAATTACTTTAGGAGAAGCTACTAAACTCCTAGATAATATTATGGTTAATTATTCTCAATGGCATACCGAAAGATCTTCCACTAGTAAAAATAGTGCATGCGATTGAAGAGATTAATGTTTTGAGTGGAAAGATGGATGAACTTATGAAATTATTTGCTAGAAAGAGTGATTCTATTGATCCTAATGATATGCCTTTGTCTGCTTTGATTGAAAATAATAATGAATCTATGATGTGAATTCTGTTGGTAGGAACAATTTTGGTAACAACGCGTATAGAGGTAATTTTAATTCTAGGTCGTTCCCTAGTAATTCCACTAATAATTATGGTAATTCCTACAACAATTCTTATGGAAATTATAATAAGATGCCCTCTGATTTTTAAAATATTGTTAAATAACTTGTGAATTCACAAAAGAATTTCAATGCTTTGATTGAAGAAAAATTGCTTAAGATTGATGATTTGGCTAGGAACGTGGATAGAATTTCTCTTGATGTTGATTCTTTGAAATTTAGATCTATCCCACCCAAGCATGATATCAATGAGTCTCTCAAGGCAATGAGAATTACCATTGATGAGTGCAAAGAAAGAACCGCTAAGATGCGTGCCAAATGAGATTGGTTTGTAAAAACATGTTCTTCTAGTTTCCATGAAAATAATGATGAAGATCTTAAAGTGATTGATGTGAATCCTATTGAATCTTTGTTTTCCAATATAAATCTTGATAAAGATGGGACTGGAGATGAGTCAACTTTAGTTAAAAGGCGTCCAATGATAGTTTTTAGATCTTGATGCAAAAATTGATAAAAGTGGGATTGGAGAGGTCAAAACTTTAAGTAGCAATGAACCCACTCTTTTGGATTTCAAGGAATTTAATTATGGAAATTATTCTTTAATAGATTGTATTTCCTTGTTGCAATCCATGTCGAATTCTCCTCCTGCTTATAATCAAAACAAAGCTTTTACTAAACATATCGTTGATGCTATGATGCAATCTTTTGAAGAAAAGCTTTAATTAGAAGTTTCTATTCCTAGACGAATTTATGATGAGTGGGAACCTACTATTAATATTAAGATTAAAGATTATGAGTGCCATGCTTTGTGTTATTTGGGTGCTAGTGTTTCCACGATTCCAAAAACTTTATGTGATGTGTTCGGTTTCCGTGAATTTGATGATTATTCTTTAAATTTGCATCTTGCGAATTCCACTATTAAGAAATCTATTGGAAGGATTAATGATGTTCTTATTGTTGCAAACATGAATTATGTGCCCATAGATTTCATTGTTCTTGATATAGATTGCAATCCTACATGTCCTATTATTCTTGGTGGACCTTTCCTTAGAACGATTGGTGCAATTATTGATATGAAAGACAGAAACATTAGATTTCAATTTTCGTTAAGGAAGGGCATGGAACACTTTCCAAGATATGGTTTTGTGTTTTAATTAGTGTTTGTGCCAAGTAAGACCTTTAGGATGGCTTACGGTGATAGTTGATTTGATCTTGCTGAAAAACAGAAACTTCTGCACTCAGGGAAACAATTCTCATTTTTAACAGAAGCGTGATAAAATACTGATTATCTTTTGCAGAAGATTAATAAACAAATTTCTTGTGTTTCTGACGCCCGGATAGTTAAGCTACAGTGAACCTCCGCTAATGATGCCACGTCACCTCGGTTACTGTTGATAAACTCACGTTAGTTCAAAATGATTCAAATTCAAATTTTAATTAAAGGCAAACAACAAAAGTTTTCAAACAATAAAACTAAAAAGTTCGGGTTGTGCCAAATAATGCATAGGTATTATGGTGGAGAAACCACACTTCTATAAGATGCTTAAATACTCAAATGTGAATGAAACGGTAGCATAACTAATTTAATAAATGCCTTTTATTATTTTAAAATGTTAAACTATATTATTTAGTTACCCAAATTAATGTGGCAGTAGTAAATATAGTAATACTAAATTAGGAACCATTTGTGTATTTTATAAAACTGTAAGCATTAATAAAGAAGTAAAAGAAAAGAAAAGGAATAAAGGCTAAAAGTGCTCGGTGCACTTAGGCCTGCCCGCAACAGTTCCCAGCCCAGTCCACTAGCGCCATTGTTTTCCTCCTGTTCATCAGGAGCGTGTTGGACGCGCGCGCGGCGTCCGTGGCCGCGGATGGCCACGTGCCGGCCATCCGCCGTGTCCCCGGCGTCTACTAGGTCGCTCTCGAGCCCCTCGATGAAACCCTAGCCCCCCCAATTCCCCCCATCGCCTCAATCTCTTCTTCCCCGCGCAAGTCGAGCGAGTCCCTCGCCATTGCTCCGCCGCTGGCATAGCCACCGAGCCCTCCTCGCCTCGCTGATATGTCCAGGAGATGCACCGTCTTTTTCTTCGTCTTCCTCGTCCACGAGCTCAAGCCCGAAGCCACCACATCGACCGGATTGACGCCATCTTCTTCCTCGGTCGTCGCCGCTGTTCTTCATCGATCCGTCACCACTTCAGCTCCTAAGCCACCAACGGGCCTCCGTGTGCCTCCGTGGTGAGTTCCTCGTCACTTTCTCTCTTGCCACACATCGATTTCGTGCCTCGTGTTGCTGCTGCCATGGTCGCCGGAGATCAGTGTCGCCGCCATGTTAACCGTCTCTGCTATTGTGCTCCTTTGGCCCAACCAAGCGCGCCACCCCACTCGTGGTCTCACGTAGAAGCTGATCGTGCCCTTGGTGCGTCAGCTGCGTGTCTGTGGCTTCGATCTACATCGAGCCCAAGCCCCTGCATGCATTCTCGCGCCTCCGCGTTTGCCCTCTTGTGCGTGGCCTCGCCTCTCCGCCCGCGCCCGCCGGAACCGCTGCCGCTGCTTCTGTTAAACTAGTGCTGCCGTTGGACTTTGCTCCCCCGCCCCGTGCAAGCTCCATCGCGGCCAGGTTGTGCCCTCCCGCGCTGCTACCACCGCTCGCCGGCCGGCGCCGTCGCGCGTATACGCACGCCCCGGGCCCTGCCTTGCATACTGTTGCTGATGCTTTGCGCTCGCCGCTTCCTATTGATGCCCCTCGCTGCCCGCTGCTGCCGTTTCCGGCACCGCGCCCTTAGCCATGCGTTGTCCCGCTCCTGCTGCTGCTCATCCACCCGTGGTCGTGCCGGCTCATCCCGCCGCTACTGCGCCCACCAGCACCCTGCCGCGCACGGTGCTCTCTGGTCGTGCCCAAGTGTGCCCCTGCCGCCGGGCTCCCTGCTCTTCTCGTTGCTGCTCTGCCTGCACTACAGTGCTACAGTAACTGAATGTTACTGTAGCGCTGGCTAGCTTTTGCTATTTCTATCTTCTTAGCTCTCTGGATGGCAACAAAACTATGGTCAAACAAAGTCTAATTTCGTTGAAATTAATTTATGTTGGGAGTACACATGGCAACCTCCAAATTATTCCATTGGACCAAATTCAAATATGGCATGGATTAAATTCTATAAAAATCGCAAAATGCTTTGTTCTGTTAACAGGGAACAGAAATAACCCCTAGCTATGTGTTGTGTGTGTGTACATAGCCACGGCTGGGCTATGCCTAGTAATGGCCGGCCCTTACTTAGATTAGTACTGCTAGTAGGTCTTAATTAGTGCTAAGTTAGTCTAGTAGTAGATGATATGTAGGCCTCCATTAAATAAATTAGATTTATTTAATTGTTTAGATAAATAGTCTATGACATGTGGCCACACATGCCTTTTTGACTAGTCAAATTGACTTGGTCAATTTGGATTAAACTAAATATAATAAACCCAGAAATTTTAGAAAATACTTAAAACTTTGAAAAATCATAGAAAATTAACCGTAACTCCGATGAAAATACTTTGTACATGAAAGTTGCTCAGAACGATGAGACGAATTTAGATATGCAGCCCGTTCGTCCGCCACGCATCCCTAGCATAGCGAATATGCAACTTTTCCTCTCCGATTCATCTACTCTCTTAAGACCTTAGTCAAGTGGATTCCCAAGACTACTTCAAGTTCCACTTCATCAAGTACGACTACAACTCCAAGGATTCCCATCAAGATGGTGTGGATCCAAAAGAAGAAGAACTAGAGAGTTCTTGAGGGTGACTCCGCCAACATACTTCACTCTTATCATTTTGGCAAGAACAAGTGCAATCAACTTCCACATCTTGCACTAGTTCAAGGAGTCACAAACCCTCTTGTTGGTAAGACAAGGGACAAGGTAACCTAAAAGTTTTCATGGACATCATCTTGTGTGTGCATCACTCTATGTCTATGGATATCCTTGTTTGTTCCTTGTGGGACTAACCCATGTAGGTATTGAAAGTGCAATTCACTCAAATGGATAGCTCCAAGTGATCTACATCAACATTGAGCATCCACATCTTCAACATCTACATGAAGTCATCATCGACAAAACCCGAGGTTAGTTCATCCCTCTAAGGGGGGATGTCACATCTAGGGGGAGCTTTACTCTAAGACTTGAGCTAAACCAACTCTAAAGATGTGAACACAACAATGCTTTATGTAAAAGTGGTAACCCCACTTGAGCTTAAACGATGAGTATGACCTATGATCAAGTGTTCTCACTTGATTCCTAAGTCAATATACTCATATATAGATGACCTTGTCATCGCAAATTGCTTGATAGATGCTAGAATTGGTTGTGCATGCCTTGTCACATATTTCATTTGCCATCTTATTGTGTGAGCATGCTGGTTGCATATTTTACTCATTGGAGGACATCCACTTGTTGTTTTGATTGTTTGGTTTTATTTCCTTTTGCCAAGTGGATGGACAAGAATGCCTAAGAACCTCCTCTAGCTATCTATGCTTTTCTCGTCTCAAACTCTATTCATGCTACATCACAAAATTTGATCAAGTCAGATTCGAACCACTCTGTGTGAGGAGCGCTCGGAGTCCCCGATTCTTCATAGACTTAAACTTCCAAAACCTCTTTATGATTCTTGGTCTGACCGATACCCTACTTTCGGTCCTACCGATATCATTAAGTTGATCTAGGTTTTCGATCTCGGTGCAACCGATTTGAACCATTCGTCACACCGAGTTGCAACAACTGTATACAGTTTTGCATCTCGGTGCCACCGAGTTGTTCCACTCGGTCACACCGACAGGGTCGGGCTATATATAGTCACGGACAAAAATTTGGAAATTTCTCCGAACCCCTTCGCCCGCGCGATAGCCTGCTCTGCCAACTTGGTCTCCGGATCGTCTCCTCGCCGCCAGCGCCTCCAGTCGCTGGTCTCCGTCGCCGTCAACGGAAATTCAACCCCGCTGTTGCCGCCGTAGCGAGTCTCGGCCGAACTAGGGTATGGACTCGACCTTTGTGCTATTCCCCAATTCGATTCTTAGCACATTGTGATCATCATGATTCTTGCCACGTTTGTTAAACTTCTATCCAGTCAATGAACTCGTAGATTAGGTTTAATTCGAAAATTCTAGGGTTAGGTTTCCGTCGAAACCATCTCGGACCCACCGAGTTGAAAAACTCGGTCCCACCGATTTGTCTTATGCCATTGCACAAGTGAGACTCGGTCTGACCGAGAATTACTTATCGGTGTGATCGATTTTGGAACTCTGTGAAACCCTAGCAGTCTCGGTGCCACCGAACTGTGACTCGGTCTGACTGAGTTCACTAGTTTAGGTGCCAAAACTGCTTCGGTATCACCGAGTTTAGAAATCGGTAGATCCGAGATGCTTTCAGTGGGAAACTAAAACTAAGTTTTTGAATTATTCTTTTGCAAAAATCTCTGCATTTTGTGATGCTTATCACTCTATCTCATCTATAACCTATTCACAGGGTCAGCAGTCAGAGTTTGCATCATGTCAGACCAAAGTGATAGCCAGAACTTGTCAGAGCAGCAAGTGCATATGAGTGAGGGCACTAGTCCCTCAAGTTCCTCAGATGATGGCAGCAGGAGTACCCCTAGTAATCTGCCTAAAGCTGCCACAAGACAGAGAAAGAAGAGAACCTCAGACTCGGAAGATGAGGATTATGTGGCAGAAGAGGAAGCAACTTCCAAGAGAGTTGAGCCAGCACAGGGCATAAAACCAGGGATGAAGATCAAAAGGCCAGCAGGCAGGCAGCCTATGTCAAAGGCCAGAGCTTCAACTGAGAAGCCCACTCCCATTGAGCCAGTTGCTGCTGAAGGCAAGAAGAGGAAAGAAAGGGTGAAGAAAACTGTAGCCAGAGTGCTTGGCAAGGCTTTCATCATGGAAGATGAGGAGGAAGAAGAAGAGGTAGCTGCACCAGCACCTAAGGCACCCAAGCTGATGGGTGATGCCATAAGAACAGGGGCAGCTGCTTCCAAGGCCAAGCCAGCTCCAAAGCCAAAGCCAAAGAGGAACACAAGAAGCATCCCAGCTACTGAGAAGAATAAGGCCCCAGTGCCTGAAGCTGCAGAAGAAGAAGAGAATGTTCTTAGAAAGCTCAAGCCAAGATCCCAGACCACAACGATGCTCATCCTGTGGCTGAGGATATGAAACTCAGGAGAGATTCAGGGCTCCGGAAGTGGAGAGAAGCAGACCTGTATGCTTCAAGGAGAAGGATTGCAGTTGACTACAGGTTTCGCACCAAGGAGCAGCAAGACTTTTATGAGACAGTGCTGCTAGACAAGAAGCCAATTGTCTGTGATATGAGATGGGTTGATTGGCAATACATCAAGGACAACGAAGAGTACTACCCTGGAGTGCAGGACAGCTTCAAGGCATGTGGAGTAGAGGACTTTGTTGGGCAGAAGCTCACAAAGTGGAACGAGGAACTCATCATGCAGTTCTACTCCACAGCCCATTTCTATCCAGATGGCAGGATTGTATGGATGTCAGAGGGTACGAGGTACCAGTCTACAGTTGCTGAATGGGCTCAGCTGATTAATACCCCAGAAGAGCATGACAATGACTTGGACATTTATGCCAAGAAGAAGATGGACCACAACTCAATGTCAAACATGTACAAGGAGATTCCAAATGAAGCACTTGATACGTTCAAGTTTGGCTCAGTACACTATCTTCTGTCAGGGCTGCCAACCATCAACTGGATTCTTAGGCACACCCTATTGCCCAAGTCTGGAGATCACAAGATGATTAGGGGCCATGCGATCAACTTGCTTCATATCTTTGACGTGCCACAGAAATTCAAAGTCATGAGCCTTATGATTGAAATAATCAAGAGGACATCAGCAGACCAGAAGAGGAGCTGTTGATATGCCCCACAGATTCAGGAGCTCATCAACTCTAAGATGGGCACGGGCATATACTTATTGGACAAGGAACACCTGCCCATCCGTCCAGACTTTGAAAATAATCAAGTGGTCATGACTGAGAATGAGCCATCATCTGCTCAAGCACAAGCCAAGAAGGAGAAGGCGAGGAAGGAGAAAGCTGCCAAGATGCCTACTCAAGAGGAGGCATCTGAATATTTCCTGAAAACCAAACAAGAGCAGCTTGGTTACTTGATTGCATCCACCCTGCGGATTGAGCAAGGACTAGCCACCCTAACTCAGAACCAGGCAAGCTTAGAGAGGATCATGGAACAAAAGTTCTATGACTTGGATGTCAAAGTGACAGAGATTCAGACTGCAGTGGAGCAGCTCCAGGATGACATGCAGGAGAGGAGAGGCAAGACTACAACTGATGCCTTTGCCAGAGTGCCACGAGGTCCGAGGTCGTCTGCAGTGCCAGTTGCTGACCCCAGAGCCACCACGTCTGCACCAGCTACAGCCTCAGTACCACCAGCTCCAGGGTCCACTTCAGCCTCGACTCCGACCACGTCTATAGAAGGCTTCGTCCTTGGAGTGCTCCAGACTCCACCACCACCTGAAGATCAAGCCTGAGTGTCGACTTAGCACTATGCATTTTCTAGGAACTTTTTGGTAACTTGTTGCCAAAGGGGGAGAAAATGTATAGATCATAGGCTTCGGGAGAGAGTGTTGCTTTTATTCTCTCTTGTTTTATTTGGTGGTTTTTCGAACTTTGTGTGTTTGATCATAAGCTACACTTAATGTTTGCTTAATATTATCATCTTATCTATCTTATGTGATCATTCACTATTCTTGGTGATGAGTGCATGTATTTCATTCTTATCATTTTAAGTGCTCCACCAAGATGCATGTGACATGGAAGAGTAACCCATGACTCTAACTCTTTGTGCATTTGCAGTCCAAAGCAAATTTTAAATATGCACAAATTTAGGGGGAGCTCTTACTTGTCACATACTTCTCAAAGCGACGATATATTTCATGCTTATTATCATTTGTCGAAGCTTTGATCTATATGTTGTCATCAATTACCAAAAAGGGGGAGATTGAAAGTGCAACTATCCCTAAGTGGTTTTGGTAATTCATAACAACATATAGCTCATTGAGCTAATGCTATTCCAAGATGACTATTTCAGGAAAGCTCAATGATTGGCATGGCATGGATGTGAAAGTGGAACCCTCAAAATGCTAAGGACAAAGGATTGACTCAAGCTCAAAAGCTCAAGACTCTTCATTTTATATTTTAGTGATCCAAGATCACATTGAGTCTTTAGGAAAAGCCAATACTATCAAGGAGGGATGAGGTGTTGCTTAATGAGCCTCTTGCTTCATGTGCTTAGTGATATGCTCCAAAACCCTCAACTACTTTCCCATATCCACATATGACCTAAACCCTAAGCCAAACTCGGTCCTACCGATTCTTTCTATCCGGCGCCACTGAGTTTCACTTGTCATAAGCCACTGCCAAACCCTAGCAATTCGGTTCTACCGATAGGGATCTCGGTCTCATCGAGATGGGATTGCAAACTCTCTGTTTCCCTTTCGTAACTTTTCGGTCTCACCGAAAGAGCGAATCGGTCCCACCGAGATTGCAATGTAAACTCTCTGTTTCCCTTTTGTAACTTTTCGGTCTCACCGAAAGAGCAAATCGGTCCCACCGAGTTTACTTGACCAACTCTCTGGTTAGCTTATTACCAAACTCAGTCTCACCGAGTTTGTGTAATCGGTCTCACCGAGATTACGTTATGCCCAAACCCTAACCATATCGGTCCTACCGAGTTGCATGTCAGTCCCACCGAAAATCTCTAACGGTCACTAGGTTTACCTTTTCGGTCCGACCGAGTTTGTTGATTCGGTCCCACCGAGATTGGAAAACTGTGTGTAACGGTTGGATTTTGTGTGGAGGCTATATATACCCCTCCACCTCCTCTTCATTCGTGGAGAGAGCCATCAGAACACATACACAATTCCAACTCATATGTTCTGAGAGAGAACCACCTACTCATGTGTTGAGACCAAGATATTCCATTCCTACCATATGAATCTTGATCTCTAGCCTTCCCCAAGTTGCTTTCCACTCAAATCTTCTTTCCACAAAATCCAAATCCTATGAGAGAGAGTTGAGTGTTGGGGAGACTATCATTTGAAGCACAAGAGCAAGGAGTTCATCATCAACACACCATTTGTTACTTCTTGGAGAGTGGTGTCTCCTAGATTGGCTAGGTGTCACTTGGGAGCCTCCGACAAGATTGTGGAGTTGAACCAAGGAGTTTGTAAGGGCAAGGAGATCGCCTACTTCGTGAAGATCTACCGCTAGTGAGGCAAGTCCTTCATGGGCGATGACCATGGTGGGATAGACAAGGTTGCTACTTCGTGGACCCTTCGTGGGTGGAGCCCTCCGTGGACTCGCGCGACCGTTACCCTTCGTGGGTTGAAGTCTCCATCAACGTGGATGTAGGATAGCACCACCTATCCGAACCACGGGAAAAACATCCGTGTCTCCAATTGCGTTTGAATTCTCCAAACCCTTCCCTTTACATTCTTGCAAGTTGCATGCTTTACTTTCCGCTGCCAATATACTCTTTGCATGCTTGCTTGAATTGTGTGATGATTTCTTGACTTGTCCTACAATAGCTAAAATCTGCCAAGAACTAAAATTGGGAAAAGGTTAAGTTTTTATTTGGTCAAGTAGTCTAATCACCCCCCTTCTAGACATACTTTCGATCCTACACCTTATGACAACTAGAACCTGATACTTAATAAAACACACCTTTCCAAGTGCCAGATACAACCGGTGATCGCTCTTTCACAGGGCGACGAGGGGAGGATCATCGGTTAGGATTATGCTAGGCGATGCTACTTGGTTAACTATCATCTACTCTCTTCTTCTGCTGCAAGATGGAGGATACTAGAAGCGTAGTCTTCGATAGGACTAGCTATCCCTCTCTTATTCCGGCTTTCTGCAGTTCAGTCCACATATGATACCCCTTTTCCATTTGATACCAATGCATACATATGTAGTGTAGCTCCTTACTTGCGAGTACTTTGGATGAGTACTCACGGTTGCTTTTCTTCCCCTTTTCCCCTTTCCTATATCCGATTGCTGCAACCAGACGATGGAGCCCAGGAGCCAGACGCCACCGTCGACAACGACTACTACTACTCGGGAGGTGCCTACTTTTACGTGAAGCCCGCTGACGACGACCAGGAGTAGTGTAGGAGGATCCCAGGCAGGGGGTCTGCGCCTCTTTCGATCTGTATCCCAGTTTGTGCTAGCCTTCTTAAGGCAGACTTGTTTAACTTATGTCTGTACTCAGATATTGTTGCTTCCGCTGACTCGTCTATGATTGAGCTTTTGTATTTGAGCCCTCAAGGCCCCTGGCTTGTAATATGATGCTTGTATGACTTATTTTATTTGTAAAGTTGTGTTGTGATATCTTCCCGTGAGTCCCTGATCTTGATCGTACACGTTTGTGTGTATGATTAGTGTATGATTAAATCGGGGGCGTCACAAGTTGGTATCAGAGTCAACTGCCTGTAGGAATCCCCCTTACATACTCCTTGGCCGAAGTTGAGTCTAGTCAGTGAAAACTATTTTACTAACATGACTGTGTGGCTTACGGGCCCACGTCGCCATTGGGTGGTATTAGGATCTTTTATTCCTCGTCTATACTCTGGGACTCTGATCTCTCTCCTATTCGGGTTAAAATGGTTTTACTAAATCTAACTTTAGGTTCTCGATAATACTTTCTCCCAGAGAGCCCCTCATTCCATATGATCGTCTACTGCACCAGAAGATTTTGAAGATACTCTTCGACCATTCTCGAGACCCTTGTGCCCTCTGCATTTTCAATTCCCTACTACTGATATATCCATATGGATAACGACATACCCTTGTTGTTCATACCATTACTCTGAGTTTCTCATGTTGTTACAAGATGCATCGAATTGCTCTCCGACTTTTAAGAATCCCTTGTACCACCGTCTTGTAGTTCCTTGCCGCAGAAATACCCCTAAGGATACGTTCTCAAACTTACCGAGTATCCACTCATCCCCAGTTGTTCATGTGTTTCACATAAGTCTTCGAAATACCATTCAATTTTCTGATCCTCAGCAACCTATTGCTCTGGAATTTCTTGCTTGCTTTCATTATGATTAATCACATAAGTGTGGTAATCTTATTGGCAGCCTTTGTCACTATCATTTTGAGCCCATTGATTTAATATGTTGCGAATGCTCGCAATCGTCAATCAGATCCTAGAATTCTTCCTTTCCGCTCAGACATCATTTTGAACATGAGCTTGTTCTCGACCAATCAAATTTTGCCATCAATTGTGCCCCTAAGGCTATTCAACTTATCCATCCCTAATCAGAGCATTGCTTCTGATCCCTTGTCTTGGAATTGATAATTCCTTTGCATTTAAACTTTGAGTTAGTCAGTTGTTTCCATAAACTGATCTCCTTGCGTTCCTTCTTCCTCTGGTTGAGTATCGATGCTCACATCAGACCCCATGTGGACCACCAGATCCTTTGTTGGATTTTATCCGACAGCGTCCTTCATATTCTATAAGCTTGTGAGCCTTTCCTCGGATACATAATGCCTTTGGTAAATTGTATCCTCTGCTTTCTCCAGCATGCTCTACTATCGAGCTTGTGTTATTTATTCCTGAAATTGTGGTATATGCTCCTAAGATGCCTCGATGGGTTGAACCTATGCCTTCCATATTATGTGTGAACTCGAAAGTTTTCACGAGTCATACTCGTCTGGTATTTTGCCAGATAATTCAACACTACAACTTCTTCTAAAAAGAGAAGTGAATGAAAGGTTATGCATTGGAGAAGTGGGAGTCGACCATGAACCCTGTGTTCATGCCCATGGACATGATGTATACCTGATCATGGAAGCTTCTTTTAAAATAATTATTCCCTTATTATAAGTTCATCTTGAATCTGTGGACGTGGTTCTGACCATGTTCTCCCTTAAATACCATTACTTGTGCAAGTTTAAGCATTTGTCTTCTGCAGGGCAATACCCCAGTCCAACCTCCACTTCGGTCTGTCGTCGAGTATTACCCCATGGTATCTCGAGATATCATGGGACATCATAACTTCTTATGGGTTCTTCATCAACTATTATTACTCACCAGATCCAATTGTTCCTAGGTTCTGGGTTGTCGTCAACGGAGAACACCGAATAGTGAATCGAGTCTGCACTCCGATTCAATAACCCTAAATAATTTTCGTTGCTTACGAGTTTAAATAATCCTTCAAGTCATTCCTAGCTCGATCGGCTATACCCTTATCATGCTGCTCTTGACTGTGCTACCTGGTCCTTCTTCCCAGAGCACAATTTTTGATGATGAGCTAAGCTTACGTCGATTTTCCTCATCATATCATTTCTCCTTAAACCACAAGCTTGGTTTCGAGTTTGTGCCGTACCCGTGGTTTTAATAACCTTTCGCTTCATCAATCGTTTGACTTGATGTCATCGCCGATGGATTACATCTTCATGAAATCTCTCAACCATTGTGTCATGATCATCATCAATCTTATGAGCTCTTCTAGGATATCAATCGAAGTCATGATGAGAAATACCATCCTTGCCCCTCGATGAATTGTGTTATCATCGACAAGTTATTGCCTTCCCCCAACACAAACTTGTTCGTGTCCTGTGTTATACCTTGAGTTCCTTGCTATCCAACATTTGTTCTTCCTTACCTTGGAGTATTACCATCTTTTATATCCAGGATGTCGTGCTTAGCACACCCGGCCGGAGGCCCTATGGTTATAGATTCCTTTTCAGCAAGGTTATCCATTCTTCCATGAGGAAATTGTAAGACTTATTCTACAAGTTATTCCTGAGGGATCCTTTGTGTATCCAAGTTTGATATTTGCTTGAAGACCATGTCAATGCTATCTCGAAGCATGTCTGTGGTACTCTGATTTTCAATAAGAACATTTGAAGCACAATGCTAAATATTCTTATCATTTACCCTAACACCGTTGTATGGGTAATATCATGAGATTCCTCCCCCTTACCTAAATGGTTTTCTACTTTCTATCCTATCATGGATATCATGCTCCGCTTGTCCTTGGGAAGGATATACCCCCGAAATATGTGTGTATACACATTTTCCTTTCCATTGTTCTGTTTAAACCTGGTAATCACTTTTCCTTTCCATTGGTTTGTTTAAACCTTCTTGTGATCTATATGATCTAAGCAGTAATATTCTCTTGCTTATGTAAACACCTCGGTGTACAACTCTATCAGTAAGACCCTGTTACTATTGTTAATGACGTTCCGGTAGCCACCGATGGACGAGAACTTTGCCTATTGGTCTGCCTCGTTCAACGAGCAGGAAACTGGTTCTCTTCGTCCCTCGCCCTTGGTACCGATGTTGTTGCCAACATAACTAACAGGCTATCCCCTAACATGCCTTGCTTACATGATCGTGCAAAACATCACCGTCCTTCCTGCTTTTAACACACATGGTGGGCCCATAACCCACAGTTCCACAGGATCGAAACCTGACTCTCCTGTACACCACCTGTTCCCAAGGTTGTTCCTCGCGCTTGACTTCATATGTAATTCACGGGCCACCTGCCTAGTGATCTATTCTGGTAGAAGACGTAATACTTATTTTCATTGCTCTGAACCCCTTTCACTTTCTGATTAGGCCATCGAACGATTGCCTGCCCATTGGAATCTTCTCATGTTACCTTCTTACTTTACTCTCGATATTTTCTTAAGTATCTATTCGAGAGTTACTCATGTGATCATTCATGGGGTAACCCCCAGATGATTTCCCCTGATAGCATTCTATCGATGTCGGGCTGCCCCTTTCCTATTCGTAAGTACGTTGGAGTTCCCAAAGAAAAGGACGACTTCACCATGATGACCTAAAGCAGAGAAATGAAAGCATCAACATAATGGATCGACCGCTTCAAGAAGAGCAACCAAGAATGAGGACGCTCATTAGAATTTTGTAACCAAATCCCTTCCCCCTCCTTTCCCCTCTTAAATCTCGGGACGAGATTTCTTGTAGTGGAGGAGAATTGTGACGCCCGGATAGTTAAGCTACAGTGAACCTCCGCTAATGATGCCACATCACCTCGGTTACTGTTGATAAACTCACGTTAGTTCAAAACGATTCAAATTCAAATTTTAATTAAAGGCAAACAACAAAAGTTCTCAAACAATAAAACTAAAAAGTCCGGGTTGTGCCAAATAATGCATAGGTATTATGGTGGAGAAACCACACTTTTATAAGATGCTTAAATACTCAAATGTGAATGAAACGGTAGCATAACTAATTTAATAAATGCCTTTTATTATTTTAAAATGTTAAACTATTTTATTTAGTTACCCAAATTAATGTGGCACAAGTAAATATAGTAATACTAAATTAGGAACCATTTTTGTATTTTATAAAACTGTAAGCATTAATAAAGAAGTAAAAGAAAAGAAAAGGAATAAAGGCTAAAAGTGCACGATGCACTTAGGCCTGCCCGCAACAGTGCCCAGCCCAGTCCACTAGCGCCATTGTCTTCCTCCTGTTCATCAGGAGCGTGTTGGACGCGCGCGCGACGTCCGTGGCCGCGGATGGCCACGTGCCGGCCATCTTCCGTGTCCCCGGCGTCTACTAGGTCGCTCTCGAGCCCCTCGACGAAACCCTAGCTCCCCCAATTCCCCCCATCGCCTCAATCTCTTCTTCCCCGCGCAAGCCGAGCGAGTCCCTCGCCATTGCTCCGCCGCCGGCATAGCCACCGAGCCCTCCTTGCCTCGCTGATATGTCCAGGAGATGCACTGTCTTCTGCTTCGTCTTCCTCGTCCACGAGCTCAAGCCCGAAGCCACCACATCGACCGGATCGACGCCATCTTCTTCCTCGGTCGTCGTCGCTGTTCTTCATCGATTCGTCGCCACTTCAGCTCCTAAGCCACCAACGGGCCTCCGTGTGCCTCCATGGTGAGTTCCTCGTCACTTTCTCTCTTGCCACACATCGATTCTGTGCCTCGTGTTGCTGCTGCCATGGTCGCCGGAGATCAGTGTCGCCGCCGTGTTAACCGTCTCTGCTATTGTGCTCCTTTGGCCCAACCAAGCGCGCCACCCCACTCGTGGTTTCACGTAGAAGCTGATCATGCCCTTGGTGCGTCAGCTACGTGTCTGTGGCTTCGATCTACATCGATCCCAAGCCCCTGCGTGCATTGCTCGCGCCTCCGCATTTGCCCGCTTGTGCGTGGCCTCGCCTCTCCGCCCGCGCCCGCCGGAACCGCTGCCGCTGCTTCTGTTAAACTAGTGCTGCCGTTGGACTCTGCTCCCCCGCCCCGTGCAAGCTCCATCGTGGCCAGGCTGCGCCCTCCCGCGTTGCTGCCGCGGCTCGCCGGCCGGCGCCCTCGCGTGTATACGCACGCCCCGGGCCGTGTTGGGGAACGTAGCAGAAATTCAAAATTTTCCTACGTGTCACCAAGATCTATCTATGGAGAGACTAGCAACGAAGGGAAGGAGAGTGCATCTACATACCCTTGTAGATCGCTAAGCGGAAGCGTTCAAGTGAACGGGGTTGATGGAGTCGTACTCGTCATGATTCAAATCACCGATGACCAAGTGCCGAACGCACGACACCTCCGCGTTCAACACACGTGCAGCCCAGTGACGTCTCCCACGCCTTGATCCAGCAAGGAGAGAGGGAGAGGTTGAGGAAGACTCCATCCAGCAGTAGCACAACGGCGTGGTGGTGGTGAAGGAGCGTGGCAATCCTGCAGGGCTTCGCCAAGCACCACAGAAGAGGAGGGAGAGAGAGATGCAGGGCTGCACCAACGAGAGATCGAATCGCCTGTGTTATGGGCAGCCCAATGCCTCAATATATATAGGGAAGGGGAGGGGCTGCGCCCCCTCTAGGGTTCCCACCCCTAAGGGGGGCGGCAGCCCTAGATGGGGATCAAGGGTGGCGGCCAAGAGGGGGAGAGGAGAGGGAGGCGCACCAATATGGGCCCTAAGGCCCATATCCCCTAGGGTTTGCCCCCTTTCCACCTCTTAGGCGCATGGGCCTTAGTGGGGCTGGTGCCCTTGGCCCATGTAGGCCAAGGAACACTCCCTACAGCCCATGTGGCCCCCCGGGGGAGGTGGCCCCACTTGGTGGACCCCCGGGACCCTCCCGGTGGTCCTGGTACATTACCGATAAACCCTGAAACTCTTCCGGTAACCAAAACAGGACTTCCCATATATAAATCTTTACCTCCGGACCATTCCGGAACTCCTCGTGACGTCCGGGATCTCATCCGGGACTCCGAACAACATTCGGTAACCACATACAAGCTTCCTTTATAACCCTAGCGTCATCGAACCTTAAGTGTGTAGACCCTACGGGTTCGGGAGACATGCAGACATGACCGAGACGATCTCCGGTCAATAACCAACAGGATCTGGATACCCATGTTGGCTCCCACATGTTCCACGATGATCTCATCGAATGAACCACGATGTCAAGGACTTAATCAATCCCGTATACAATTCCCTTTGTCTATCGGTACGATACTTGCCCGAGATTCGATCGTCGGTATCCCGATACCTTGTTCAATCTCGTTACTGGCAAGTCTCTTTACTCGTTCCGTAACACATCATCCCGTGATCAACTCCTTGGTCACATTGTGCACATTATGATGATGTCCTACCGAGTGGGCCCAGAGATACCTCTCCGTTTACACGGAGTGACAAATCCCAGTCTCGATTCGTGCCAACCCAACAGACACTTTCGGAGATACCCGTAGTGTACCTTTATAGTCACCCAGTTACGTTGTGACGTTTGGCACACCCAAAGCACTCTTACGGTATCCGGGAGTTGCACAATCTCATGGTCTAAGGAAATGATACTTGACATTAGAAAAGCTTTAGCATACGAACTACACGATCTAGTGCTAGGCTTAGGATTGGGTCTTGTCCATCACATCATTATCCTAATGATGTGATCCCGTTATCAACGACATCCAATGTCCATGGTTAGGAAACCATAACCATCTATTGATCAACGAGCTAGTCAACTAGAGGCTCACTAGGGACATGGCGTTGTCTATGTATCCACACATGTATCTGAGTTTCCTATCAATACAATTATAGCATGGATAATAAATGATTATTATGAACAAGGAAATATAATAATAATCAATTTATTATTGCCTCTAGGGCATATTTCCAACAGTCTCCCACTTGCACTAGAGTCAATAATCTAGTTCACATCGCCATGTGATTAACACTCACAGGTCACATCGCCATGTGACTAACACCCAAAGAGTTCTGGGTTTGATCATGTTGTTTGTGAGAGAGGTTTTAGTCAATGGGTCTGAACCTTTCAGATCCGTGTGTGCTTCACAAATCTCTATGTCATCTCCTAGATGCAGCTACCACGTTCTATTTGGAACTATTCCAAATAACTGTTCTATTATACGAATCCAGTTTACTACTCAGAATAATCTGGTTTAGTGTCAAAGTTTGCATCGGCGTAACCCTTTACGACGAACTCTTTTACCACCTCCATAATCGAGAAAATTCCTTAGTCCACTAGTTACTAAGGATAACTTTGACCTCTGTCCTGTGATCCATTCATGGATCACTCTCGTACCCCTTGACTGACTCATGGCAAGGCACACTTCAGGTGCGGTACACAGCATAGCATACTGTAGAGCCTATGTCTTAAGCATAGGGGACGACCTTCGTCCTTTCTCTCTATTCTGCCATGGTCGAGCTTTAAGTCTTAACTTCATACCTTACAACTCAGGCAAGAACTCCTTCTTTGACTGATCCATCTTGAACAACTTCCAGATCATGTCAAGGTATGTGCTCATTTGAAAGTACCATTAAGAGTTTTGATCTATCCTTATAGATCTTGATGCTCAATGCTCAAGTAGCTTAATCCAGGTTTTCCATTGAAAACACTTTCCAAATAACCCTATATGCTTTCCAGAAATTCTACGTCATTTCCGATCAACAATATGTTAAAACATATACTCATCAGAAATTCTATAGTGCTCCCACTCACTTCTTTGGAAATACAAGTTTCTCATAAACTTTGTATGAACCCAAAATCTTTGATCATCTCATCAAAGTGTACATTCCAACTCCGAGATGCTCACTCCAGTCCTCAGAAGGATTGCTGGAGCTTTGCATCCTTATTAGCATATTTTCAGGATTGACAAAACCTTTCGGTTGTATCACATACAACCTTTCCTCAAGAAAATCGTCGAGGAAACAATGTTTTGACATCCTATCTGCAAGATTTCATAAATAATGCAGTAATCGCTAATATAATTCCAACAGACTCTTAGCTTCGCTACGAGTGAGAAAGTCTCATCGTAGTCAACTCCTTGAACTTGTCAGAAAACATCTTAACGACAAGTCGAGCTTTCTTAATGGTGACATTTACCATCATTGTCCGTCTTCCTTCTAAAATCCATCTACACTCAATAGCCTTACGACCATCAAGTAGTTCTTCCAAAGTCTACACTTTGTTTTCATACATGGATCCTCTCTCGGATTATATGGCCTCAAGCCATTTATCGGAATCCAGGCCCACCATCGCTTCTCCATAGCTCGTAGGTTCATTGTTGTCTAGCAACATGACTTCCAAGACAGGATTACGTACCATTCTGAAGTAGTACGCATCCTTGTCATCCCACGAGGTTTGGGAGTGACTTGATCCGAAGTCTCATGATCAATATCATAAGCTTCCACTTCAATTGGTGTAGGTGCCACAGGAACAACTCTTTGTGCCCTGCTATACACTAGTTGAAGTGACGGTTCAATAACCTCATCAAGTCTCCACCATCCTCCCACTCAATTCTTTCGAGAGAAACTTTTCCTCGAGAAAGGACCCGATTCCAGAAACAATCCTTTATTGCTTTCGGATCTGAGACAGGAGGTATACCCAACTGTTTTTGGGTTGTCCTATGAAGATGCATTTATCCGCTTTGGGTTCGAGCTTATCGGCCTGAAACTTTTCCACATAAGCGTCGCAGCCCCAAACTTTTAAGAAATGACAGCTTAGGTTTCTCTAAACCATAGTTCATACGGTGTCATCTCATCGGAATTACGTGGTGCCCTATTTAAAGTGAATGTGGTTGTCTCTAATGCTTAACCCATAAACTATTGTGGTAATTAGATAAGAGACATCATGGTATGCATCACATCCAATAGGGTGCAGTTATGATGTTCGGACACACCATCACACTATAGTGTTCCAGGCTGTATTAGTTGTGAAACGATTTCCACAATGTCTTGATTCTGTGGCAAACTCGTAATTCAGACATTCATCTCTATGATCATATCATAGATATTTTATCCTCTTGTCACGACGATCTTTCAACTTCACACTGAAATTACTTGAACCTTTCAATAATTCAGACTCGTGATTCATCAAGTAAATGTACTCAACATCTACTCAAATCATCTGTGAAGAAAGAACATAACGATATCCACTACATGCCTCAGCACTCATTGGACTGCACACATCAAAATGTATTACTTCCAACAATTTGCTTTCTAGTTCCATTTTACTGAAACCGAGGCTTTCAGTCATCTTGCCCATGTGGTATGATTTGCATGTCTCAAGTGATTCAAAATCAAGCGAGTACAAAACGGTCCATTTGCATGGAGTTTCTTCATGCATATATACCAATAGACATGGTTCGCATGTCCCAAACTTTTCAAAAACGAGTGAGCCCAAAGATCCATCAACATGGAGCTTCTTCATGCGTTTTATACTGATATGACTTACATGGCAGTGCCACAAGTAGGTGGTACTATCATTACTATCTTTTGGCATGAACATGTGTATCACTACGATCGAGATTCAATAAACCATTCATTTTAGGTGTAAGACCATTGAAGGTATTATTCAAATAAACAGAGTAACCATTATTCTCCTTAAATGAATAACCGTATTGCGATAGACATAATCCAATCATGTCTATGCTCAACGCAAACACCAATCTTGATGGTAGAGGGAGCGTGCGATGCTTGATCATATCAACATTGAGAACACTTCCAACACATATCGTGAGCTCACCTTTAGCTAGTCTCCGTTTATTCCGTAGCTTTTATTTCGAGTTACTAACACTTAGCAACCGAACCGGTATCTAATACCCTGGTGCTACTAGGAGTACTAGTAAAGTACACATTAACATAATGTATATCCAATATACTTCTATCGACCTTGCCAGCCTTCTAATCTACCAAGTATCTAGGGTAATTCTGCTCCAGTGGTTGTTCCCCTTATTACAGAAGCACTTAGTCTCGGGTTTGGGTTCAACCTTGGGTTTCTTCACTAGAGCAGCAGCTGAATTGCCGTGTCATGAAGTATCCCTTCTTTCCCTTGCCCTTCTTGAAACTAGTGGTTTCACTAACCATCAACAATTGATGCTCCTTCTTGATTTCTACTTTCGCGGTGTCAAACATCACGAATATCTCAAGGATCATCATATATGTCCCTGATACATTATAGTTCATCACGAAGCTCTAGCAGCTTGGTGGCAATGACTTTGGAGAAACATCACTATCTTATCTGGAAGATCAACTCCCACTTGATTCAAATGATTTTTGTACTCAGACAATCTGAGCATAAGCTCAACAATTGAGCTTTTCTCCTTAGTTTGCAGGTTAAGAAAATCGTCAGAGGTCTTATACCTCTTGACGTGGGCATGAGCCTGAAATCCCAATTTCAGCCCTCGAAACATCTCATATGTTTTGCGACGTTTCAAAAACGTCTTTGGTGCCTCAACTCTAAACCGTTTAATCGAACTATCACGTAGTTATCAAAACGTGTATGTCAGATGTTCGCAACATCCACAGAGAATGTTCGAGGTTCAGCACACTGAGCGGTGCATTAAGGACATAAGCCTTCTAAGAAGCAATGAGGACAATCCTCAGTTTACGGACCTAGTCCGCATAATTGCTACTATCAACTTTCAACTAATTTTTTCTCTAGGAACATATCTAAACAGTAGAACTATAACGCGAGCTACGACATAATTTGCGAATTCCTTTTGACTATGTTCAGGATAATTAAGTTCATCTTATGAACTCCCACTTAGATAGACATCCCTCTAGTCATCTAAGTGATTGCATGATCCGAGTTAACTAGGCCGTGTCCGATCATCACATGAGACGGACTAGCCAACGTCGGTGAACATCTTCATGTTGATCGTATCTTCTATACGACTCATGCTCGACCTTTCGGTCTTCTGTGTTCCGAGGCCATGTCTGTACATGCCAGGCTCGTCAAGTTAACCCTAAGTGTTTTGCATGTGTTCCGAGGCCATGTCTGTACATGCTAGGCTCGTTAACACCCGTTGTATGTGAACGTAAGGATCCATCACACCCGATCATCACGGCGTGCTTAGAAACGACGAACTTTAGGAATGGTGCACAGTTAAGGGAGAACACTTCTTGAAATTTTAATGAGGGATCATCTTATTTACTACCGTTGTTCTAAGCAAATAAGATGTATAAAGATGATAAACATCACATGCAATCAAATAATAGTGACATGATATGGCCAATATCATATAGCTCCTTTGATCTCCATCTTGGGGCTCCATGATCATCTTGTCACCGGCATGACACCATGATCTCCATCATCATGATCTCCATCATCGTGTCTCCATGAAGTTGTCACGTCATCTATTACTTCTACTACTACAGCTAACAGTTAGCAATAAAGTAAAGTAATTACATGACGTTTATGTTGACACGCAGGTCATAAATAAATTAAGACAACTCCTATGGCTCCTGCCGGTTGTCATACTCATCGATATGCAAGTCGTGGTTCCTATTACAAGAACATGATCAATCTCATACATCACATATATCATTCATCACATCCTTTTGGCCATATCACATCACATAGCATACCCTGCAAAAACAAATTAGACGTCCTCTAATTGTTGTTTGCATGTTTTACGTGGCTGCTATGGGTTTCTAGCAAGAACGTTTCTTACCTACGCAAAACCACAACGTGATATGCCAATTGCTATTTACCCTTCATAAGGACCCTTTTCATCGAATCCGATCCGACTAAAGTGGGAGAGACAGACACCCGCCAGCCACCTTATGCAACTAGTGCATGTTTGTCGGTGGAACCGGTCTCACGTAAGAGTACGTGTAAGGTTGGTCCGGGCCGCTTCATCCCATGATGCCGCCGAATCAAGATAAGACTAGTAACGGCAAGCATATTGAACAAAATCAACGCCCACAACTACTTTGTGTTCTACTCGTGCATAGAATCTACGCAATAGACCTAGCTCATGATGCCACTGTTGGGGAACGTAGCAGAAATTCAAAATTTTCCTACGTGTCACCAAGATCTATCTATGGAGAGACTAGCAACGAAGGGAAGGAGAGTGCATCTACATACCCTTGTAGATTGCTAAGCAGAAGCGTTCAAGTGAACGGGGTTGATGGAGTCGTACTCGTCGTGATTCAAATCACCGATGACCAAGTGCCGAACGCACGGCACCTCCTCGTTCAACACACGTGCAGCCCGGTGACATCTCCCACGCCTTGATCCAGCAAGGAGAGAGGGAGAGGTTGAGGAAGACTCCATCCAGCAGCAGCACAACGGCGTGGTGGTGGTGAAGGAGCGTGGCAATCCTGCAGGGCTTCGCCAAGCACCACAGAAGAGGAGGGAGAGAGAGATGCAGGGCTGCACCAACGAGAGATCGAATCGCCTGTGTTATGGGCAGCCCAATGCCTCAATATATATAGGGAAGGGGAGGGGCTGCGCCCCCTCTAGGGTTCCCACCCCTAAGGGGGGCGGCAGCCCTAGATGGGGATCAAGGGTGGCGGCCAAGAGGGGGAGAGGAGAGGGAGGCTCACCAATATGGGCCCTAAGGCCCATATCCCCTAGGGTTTGCCCCCTTTCCACCTCTTAGGCGCATGGGCCTTAGTGGGGCTAGTGCCCTTGGCCCATGTAGGCCAAGGAACACTCCCTACAGCCCATGTGGCCCCCGGAGGCAGGTGGCCCCACTTGGTGGACCCCCGGGACCCTCCCGGTGGTCCCGGTACATTACCGATAAACCCCGAAACTCTTCCGGTAACCAAAACAGGACTTCCCATATATAAATCTTTACCTCCGGACCATTCCGGAACTCCTCGTGACGTCCAGGATCTCATCCGGGACTCCGAACAACATTCGGTAACCACATACAAGCTTCCTTTATAACCCTAGCGTCATCGAACCTTAAGTGTGTAGACCCTACGGGTTCGGGAGACATGCAGACATGACCGAGACGATCTCCGGTCAATAACCAACAGCGGGATCTGGATACCCATGTTGGCTCCCACATGTTCCACGATGATCTCATCGAATGAACCACGATGTTAAGGACTTAATCAATCCCGTATACAATTCCCTTTGTCTATCGGTACGATACTTGCCCGAGATTCGATCGTCGGTATCCCGATACCTTGTTCAATCTCGTTACCGGCAAGTCTCTTTACTCGTTCCGTAACACATCATCCCGTGATCAACTCCTTGATCACATTGTGCACATTATGATGATGTCCTACCGAGTGGGCCCAGAGATACCTCTCCGTTTACACGGAGTGACAAATCCCAGTCTCGATTCGTGCCAACCCAACAGACACTTTCGGAGATACCCGTAGTGTACCTTTATAGTCACCCAGTTACGTTGTGACGTTTGGCACACCCAAAGCACTCTTACGGTATCCGGGAGTTGCACAATCTCATGGTCTAAGGAAATGATACTTGACATTAGAAAAGCTTTAGCATACGAACTACACGATCTAGTGCTAGGCTTAGGATTGGGTCTTGTCCATCACATCATTCTCCTAATGATGTGATCCCGTTATCAACGACATCCAATGTCCATGGTTAGGAAACCGTAACCATCTATTGATCAACGAGCTAGTCAACTAGAGGCTCACTAGGGACATGGCGTTGTCTATGTATCCACACATGTATCTGAGTTTCCTATCAATACAATTATAGCATGGATAATAAACGATTATCATGAACAAGGAAATATAATAATAATCAATTTATTATTGCCTCTAGGGCATATTTCCAACAGGCCGTGCCTTGCATACTGCTGCTGATGCTTTGCGCTCGCCGCTCCCTATTGATGCCCCTCGCTGCCCGCTGCTGCCGTTTCCGGCACTGCACCCTTAGCCACGCGTTATCCCGCTCCTGCTGCTGCTCATCCACCCGTGGTCGTGCCGGCTTATCCCGCCGCTACTGCGCCCACCAGCACCCTGCCGCGCATGGTGCTCTCTGGTCATGCCCAAGTGTGCCCCTGCCACCGGGCTCCCTGCTCTTCTCGTCGCTGCTCTGCCTGCACTACAGTGCTACAGTAACTGAATGTTACTGTAGCGCTGGCTAGCTTTTGCTATTTCTATCTTCTTAGCTCTCTGGATGGCAACAAAACTATGGTCAAACAAAGTCTAATTTCGTTGAAATTAATTTGTGTTGGGAGTACACATGGCAACCTCCAAATTATTCCATTGGACCAAATTCAAATATGGCATGGATTAAATTCTATAAAAATCGCAAAATGCTTTGTTCTGTTAACAGGGAACAGAAGTAACCCCTAGCTATGTGTTGCGTGTGTGTACACAGCCACGGATGGGCTATGCCTAGTAATGGCCGTCCCTTACTTAGATTAGTACTACTAGTAGGTCTTAATTAGTGCCAAGTTAGTCTAGTAGTAGATGATATGTAGGCCTCCATTAAATAAATTAGATTTATTTAATTGTTTAGATAAATAGTCTATGACATGTGGGCCACACATGCCCTTTTGACTAGTCAAATTGACTTGGTCAATTCGGATTAAACTAAATATAATAAATCCAGAAATTTTAGAAAATACTTGAAACTTTGAAAAATCATAGAAAATTAACGGTAACTCCGATGAAAATACTTTGTACATGAAAGTTGCTCAGAACGATGAGACGAATCTGGATATGCAGCCTGTTTGTCCGCCACGCATCCCTAGCATAGCGAATACGCAACTTTTCCCCTCCGATTCATCTATCTGAAAACGCGAAACACCGGGGATATTTTCCCGGTTGTTTTTCCCCTTCACCGGTAACACCACCTACTGCGTTAGGGCGTACCTAGCACCGTTAATTGTCATGTCATGCATCGATATGCATCTGTTTGCATTGTATTCATTGTTTCTCCCCCCTCTTCTTTCTGGTAGACTACGAAACTGACGCCGCTGTTGGTGCCCGGACCGACTACGTTGTTGACGACCCCTACTTGCGAGAGCAACCAGACAAGCCCCCCCTTGATCACCAGATATCGCCTACTCTTCTCTATACTGCTTGCATTAGAGTAGTGTAGCATGTTACTGCTTTCCGTTAATCCTATCCTGATGCATAGCCTGTCCTTGCTACTACTGTTGTTACCTTTACCTGCAATCCTAACGCTTAGTATAGGATGCTAGATTATCATCAGTGGCCCTACACTCTTGTCCATCTGCCATGCTATACTACTGGGCCGCGATCACTTCAGGAGGTGATCACGGGCATATACTATATACTTTGCACTGTTACATTACCTATGGTACTGTTCGGAGTTGGGGGCTGAAGGGGCAGGTGGCTCCATCCCGGTAGAGGTGGGCCTGGGTTCCCGACGGCCCTCGACTGTTACTTTGTGGCGGAGCAACAGGGCAGGTTGAGACCACCTAGGAGAGAGGTGGGCCTGGCCCTGGTCGGCGTTCGCGGATACTTAACACGTTTAACAAGATCTTGGTATTTGATCTGAGTCTGGTGTGACGCCCCGAGACCGATGTGCCAGGTGTCCTCTAGTTATTCGCTGTTGTTGCTTTGTCATTTGCTTGCGTGTCGCATCTTGTTATGTCATCATGTGCATTGCATCATCATGTTTTCGAAACTTGCATATGTCCCAGCCACCCCGTTCCTTCCGTTGTTTGTTATGAGTCCAGCCACACTTGCACGCGTCCGCGGCACGTCCGAAATATTATTTTATAAGTGGCCGGAGAATGTTCTCGGAATGGGATGAAAGTTGGCGTGTGGTCTTATTATAGTGTAGATAGACCGCCTGTCAAATTTCATCACGTTCGGAGTTCGTTTGATAGCCCAACCGTTAAACTATAGCAGCAGTATAGTCGGTCTTTTCGTCGGACATTTTCGGTCTTCGGAAACTGTTGTCGGGCTGCAATTCTCTCCTCACCTCTCAGTCCATGGCCCTCTACACAGCCCACTAGACTCAACCTACCCCTTCTTGCGTCCGGAGCCGTCCGATAGCGATCGCACGGTCCAAAAACCCCTCCTAACCCCTCAAACCCTAACCCTGTCTATAAAAGGAAGCCTCCCCTTCC
Source organism: Triticum urartu (assembly GCF_056163025.1). Classification (NCBI taxonomy): domain Eukaryota; kingdom Viridiplantae; phylum Streptophyta; class Magnoliopsida; order Poales; family Poaceae; genus Triticum; species Triticum urartu. The sequence continues at coordinate 343,063,268 of NC_141877.1, forward strand.
ATTTTTGGCAGCAAACAACTCCCTCCTCAAAATCCGCGCCGCCGCCAGCCTCCTCCACTCCTCAGCCGCCACCTCCCACCTCTCCACGCGGGCCCGCAGAGCCCAGAGCAAGCCCATCTGGGCCCGAAACCTCCCCGCGCCCGCTCCAGGGACGAGCTCACCCTCGCCCGAGGCATCCAGCCTCGTCCCCGCGCCGATCTGGATCGCGCGACCTCGCCACCAAGCATCGCCTGCCGGAGTGCGCCCCTCCTTGAAGCCGACTCCGCCTCCTCCACCTCACTCCGCCCGCCGCCCGGCCCCTCCGGTGATCGCCGCTGCCATGACGCCAGCGCCCAAGGCCTCCCCGCCGCCGTAGCTCCAACATCGGCCTCCGGCACTGCTCCTCATCATCGACCCCTCCTCCCATCGGATCTGGCGCCGCCCCCACCAGATCCGCCTCACCCGGCGTCTTCCCCGCTGCCTCGTCGACGGTGTCGTCTGCCGCCGCCAGCCCCTGCCTCGATCGGGGGATCGAGACGAAGGGACGAAGGCGCCCAAAGGCCTCCCGCGCATGGGTCTCCACGCCGTCCTTGGCCCATCGCGCCGCCCGGGCCCCGTCCAGCAGGCCCCCCTGCCTCCTGCCTCCTCCTCTCCACAGTTTCGGGCCAAGGCCCATGGTGAGCGCCCAGCCGCCCTCTGATTCGGCCCGTTATGTTTTTTTTTTCAGTTCTAGAGGTTTTTCCTAATTATCCACAGAATTGCCGTTTTGCAGAAAAGACCCTCATGTTCATACATTTAATATCTCACAAACTAAGCATCGCATGTAAAAAACTTTAAATATGAAATATGACTAGAATTTCATCTAGTTTCATAATGTCTTTCCCATCCATGTTTGAAATGCTTAAAATTCTGTTTGTGTAATTTTTGTCTATATTGCATGCTAAAATGCTTTAAATCATAACTAAATAACCGTAACTCGGATTTTAATAAACTTTATATGTAAACGGGGTATAAAAATGCCTAGTTTAACATGGTCTACTTGTTTTGCATGTTTAACAACTCTAAAATTGTGTTTAGGGCAGTTCAGTACCATAACCAAAATATGCTCATGAGGAGTTTCCGGATTTGTTGTTTGTTGTTCCCGGCCTCATTTAAACTTGACTAGATAGGTAGTTTTTCTTTGCTTCACCCTCTTGCCATGGTTAACAACATTTAATATTGTTGGGTAAATAAACAAGATCGAACTAAATAACTTGAACGTGGTGTTTCGTCAATATGCAACGGAGTTGCATATTGAGCTCCACTTAATTTGTAGGATTGCTTGTGCATTTTGCCATGCCATGCCTCATTACACCGGACATGCATCATACTTGTTTGCGCATCGTGCCATGTTGTTGTAGTGGTTGTTTACTTTGTTTTTTGCTTTCTTTCCAGTGTACTTCGTCTCGGTAATCCGGTAACGTCGCGTTTGTGAGGACCCGTTTCGTCTACGTCTGTTTATCTTCTTCATGGACTCGTTCTTCTTCCTTGCGGGAATTCAGGCAAGATGACCATACCCTCGAAATCACTTCTATCTTTGCTTGCTAGTTGCTCGCTATTTTGCTATGCCTATGCTGCGATACCTACCACTTGCTTATCATGCCTCCTATATTGTTGAACCAAGCCTCTAACCCACCTTGTCCTAGCAAACCGTTGTTTGGCTATGTTACCGCTTTGCTCAGTCCCTCTTATAGCATTGTTAGTTGCAGGTGAAGATGAAGTTTGTTCCTTGTTGGAACATGGAGATGTTGTTCCTTGTTGGAACATGTTTACTTGTTGGGATATCACAATATCTCTTATTTAATTAATGCATCTATATACTTGGTAAAGGGTGGAAGGCTCGGCCTTATGTCTGGTGTTTTGTTCCACTCTTGCCGCCCCAGTTTCCGTCATATCGGTGTTATGTTTCCAGATTTTGCGTTCCTTACGCGGTTGGGTAATAATGGGAACCCCTTGACAGTCCGCCTTGAATAAAACTCCTCCAGCAATGCCCAACCTTGGTTTTACCATTTGCCACCTAGCCTTTTTTCCCTTGGGTTCTGCAGACTCAAGGGTCATCATTATTTTAACCCCTCGGGCCAGTGCTCCTCTGAGTGTTGGTCCAAACTGTCAGCCGCCGGTGGTCACCAGGCGCAACTCTGGGCTGGCCTACTGGAAGTTTGGACAATCTGAGTGTGCCCTGAGAACGAGATATGTGCAACTCCTATCGGGATTTGTTGGCACATTCGGACGGTGTTGCTGGATTTGTTTTAACTTGTCGAAGTTGTCTTGTATAACCAGGATGCCGAGTCTGATCGGAATGTCTCGGGAGAAGGTATATCCTTCGTTGACCGTGAGAGCTTGTCATGGGCTAAGTTGGGACATCCCTGCAGGGATTTGAACTTTCGAAAGCCGTGCCCGTGGTTATGGGCAGATGGGAATTTGTTAATGTCCGGTTGTAGAAAACCTGAAGTTGACCTTAATTAAAATACATCAACCGCGTGTGTAACCGTGATGGTCTCTTTCCGGCAGAGTCCAGGAAGTGAACACGGTGTTGGAGTAATTCTTGACATAGGTTGTTCTAGGATCACTTCTTGATCATAGTTGTTCAACCGTGCTTTTGCCTTCTCTTCTCGCTCTCTTTTGCGAATAGGTTAGCCTCCATATATGCTAGTCGCTTGCTGCAGCTCCACCTCATACCTTTACCTTACCCATAAGATTAAATAGTCTTGATCGCGAGGGTGCGAGATTGCTGAGTCCCCGTGGCTCACAGATACTTCCAAAACCAGCTTGCAGGTGCCGAGGATACCGTGCAGATGACGCAACCGAGCTCAAGGAGGAGCTCATTGAAGATCTTGTCCTTGTGTTGTTTCGTTCTAGTTGATCAGTAGTGGAGCCCAGTTGGGGTCGATCGGGGATCTGTGTAGCATTTGGGGTAGTCTTTTTTTATTTTGGTTCCGTAGTCGGACCTTGTGTGTATTTGGATGATATGCTTTATTCATGTAATTATGTGAAGTGGAGACTGTAAGCCAACTATGTATCTTTTCCCTTATGTATTACATGGGTTGTGTGAAGATTACCTCACTTGCGACATTGCTTTCAATGCGGTTATGCCTCTAAGTCGTGCTTCGACACGTGGGAGATATAGCCGCATCGAGGGCGTTACATCTGGCCACTGGCCTATACGCACTAACCATCTACGCGGGGACAGTTATGGGCACTCGACTTCGTGGTATCAGCCGAAGCCTTCGTGACGTCAGCGATTGAGCGGCGCGCGCCGGATTGGACTGGAACGCCTGCTAGGCTAGGTCTACTTCCGGCCGCCTCGCAACTTGCAGGTGTGCAATGGGCGATGGGCCCAGACCCCTGCGCCATAGGATTTAGACCGGCGTGCTGACCTCTCTGTTGTGCCTAGGTAGGGCTGCAACGTGTTGATCTTCCGAGGCCGGGCATGACCCAGGAAAGTGTGTCCGGCCAAATGGGATCGAGCGTGTTGGGTTATGTGGTGCACCCCTGCAGGGAAGTTAATCTATTCGAATAGCCGTGATCTTCGGTAACAGGACGACTTGGAGTTGTACCTTGACCTTATGACAACTAGAACCGGATACTTAATAAAACACACCTTTCCTAGTGCCAGATACAACCGGTGATCGCTCTCTCACAGGGCGACGAGGGGAGGATCATCGGTTAGGATTATGCTAGGCGATGCTACTTGGTTAACTACCATCTACTCTCTTCTTCTGCTGCAAGATGGAGGATACCAGAAGCGTAGTCTTTGATAGGACTAGCTATCCCTCTCTTATTCCGGCTTTCTGCAGTTCAGTCCACATATAATATCCCTTTTCCATTTGATACAATGCATACATATGTAGTGTAGCTCCTTGCTTGCGAGTACTTTGGATGAGTACTCACGGTTGCTTTTCTTCCCCTTTTCCCCTTTCCTATATCCGATTGCTGCAACCAGACGATGGAGCCCAGGAGCCAGACGCCACCGTCAACAACGACTACTACTACTCGGGAGGTACCTACTTCTACGTGAAGCCCGCTGACGACGACCAGGAGTAGTGTAGGAGGATCCCAGGCAGGGGGCCTGCGCCTCTTTCGATCTGTATCCCAGTTTGTGCTAGCCTTCTTAAGGCAGACTTGTTTAACTTATGTCTGTACTCAGATATTGTTGCTTTCGCTGACTCGTCTATGATCGAGCTCTTGTATTCGAGCCCTCGAGGCCCGTGGCTTGTAATATGATGCTTGTATGACTTATTTTATTTGTAAAGTTGTGTTGTGATATCTTCCCATGAGTCCCTGATCTTGATCGTACACGTTTGCGTGTATGATTAGTGTACGATTAAATCGGGGGCGTCACAGTGTTGTCCTAATTTTTCAGAATTTTTGGAGTTACAGAAGTATTCGAGAGTTACAGATTACTACCGACTGTTCTGTTTTCAACAGATTCTGTTTTCTATGTGTTGTTTGCTTATTTTGATGAACCTATGGATAGTATCGGGGGGTATGAACCATGGAAAAGTTGGAATACAGTAGATAATACACCAATATAAATAAAGAATGAGTTCACAATAGTACCAAAAGTGGTGATTTATTTTATTATACTAACGAAGCTTATGAGATCTTCTGTTGAGTTTTGTGTTATGAAGTTTTCAAGTTTTGGGTAGGATTTGATGGACTATGGAATAAGGAGTGGCAAGATCCTAAGCTTGGGGATGCACAAGGCACTCCAAGGTAATATTCAAGGAGAACCAAGAGCCTAAGCTTGGGGATGCCCCGGAAGGTATCCTGTCGGTGTCAAAACCGGCGGATCTCGGGTAGGGGGTTCTGAACTGTGTGTCTAAGGTCGAGGGTAACAGGAGACGGGGGACACAACGTTTACCCAGTTTTGGGCCCTCTCTATGTAGGTAATACCCTACTTTCTGCTTGATTGATCTTGATGAATATGAGTATTACAAGAGTTGATCTACCACGAGGTCGTAATGGCTAAACCCTAAAAGTCTAGCCTGTCTGACTATGATCATTAGGGTGTCTCTCTACGGACCTAGCCCTCCGGTTTATATAGACACGGAGGAATCTAGGGTTACATAAGGTCGGTTACAGAGAAATGAATCTTCATATTTGGCCGCCAAGCTTGCCTTCCATGCCAGGGAGAGTCCCATCCGGACACGGGTAGAATCTTCGGCCTTTTTATCTTCACAGCCCGTCAGTTCGACCCATGTCTAATAGGTCGGACGCCCGAGGACCCCTTAGTCCAAGACTCCCTCAGTAGCCCCTGAACCAGGCTTCAATGACGAGGTGTCCGGCGCGTAGATTGTCTTCGACATTGCAAGGCGGGTTCCCTTTTCCGAATACTCCAAGATAGTCTTCGGCCATAATGAACGTGTCTGGATCTGCAACACAAGTACCACACACAACCGCAGAGAATATAATATTTGTATGAGTTCAATCCGCTGACAACTTTATGTAACGTGACATCATGTTTGCCCGGTCATTTATTTCGAACCGTTTCTTGTCCCGCTGTTCCATGTTTCGAGGCACGGTTTTTATTGGCACGTCTTGTCGAAGCAGAGATCGTGTCCCCTTATCACGGAATTCTCATCAATACTAGCGTGGATAACCCAATTGTTCCATTGGTATGATTCCTTAGGAATAGGCAGGTTTTCAGATTTAGGTGGAGGCGTTCGATATCCGTTGCCTTTATAAAGGAGCCAAGGGCCGCCTTGTTTTGCGCCACCCTTTTCTTAGCCCTTCCAACTTCGAGTTCTAACACCCAAGGCTCGACTTCGTCGCTTCAAGCTCCCCAATCATGTCCGGACCCAGCCCACAGGGCCGTTGGGTGGCCTCCTCTGTTATGGAGGAGGACATCATGAAGCTTCGCGCAGCCAGATACCTGATCGCAGAGATCCCCCACGGGCTCCCTGCTCGAGGACAGGTTATTCCTACTCCCAGATTCGGCGAGAGGGTCGTATTCATCTCCCACTTCGTGTGAGGGCTAGGATTCGCTCTTCACCCCTTCATCTAGGGGCTCATGTTTTACTACGGACTAGATTTTCACGATCTAGCCCCGGATTCTTTCCTTTTCATCTCGACGTTCATCGTCACGTGTGAGGCCTTCCTCCGCATTCCCCACACTTCGGCTTATGGCTTAAGACCTTTAGCATGAAGCCGAAGGTAGTCGACGGGGAACAAGCGGAGTGCGGAGGGGCTATAGTGAGCAAACTTATCAATGCTCCCTGGCCAAAAGGCTCTTTCACCGAAACTCCTGACCTATGGTAGCGGGAGTGGTTTTATGTCACTGAACCCCGCGGTACCAAGTGGGCGGCTATACCTGCGTTTCGATCTGGCCCATCATTACAACTTGCGTTATGGATTAATAAAGGATTGGACTGGGATCAATTGATGAAGTGCAGACTCTACAGAGCCGCATCCGGAGCCTCCTTGAGAAGGACGTCAATCTTATCAACGTGGTTCAAGTAATGCTGGTCCGCAGGGTTCTGCCATGCTAGCGACGGCCTCTCCGTATGTGGGAGTTTAATCCGGAAGGACCACAGACCCTCTTCACTGGTATTACGCACAAGGGAATGTGGAAGCTGTTTTTCAGGAAACAAAAACAGTGGCCGGACACCACCGAGGACATCGGTCTCGACCGCAGCCATCCGGATACCTCGGTAAGCGCTCTATTTCCAAACAATTTTTTAGCAATGTATGTCATAGTGCGACACTGATCAGACTATCATCTTCCAGGGCTGGATAAAGAAAGCAGAGCGAATCAGGTGTTTGGCCCCTCTTCCTGAAATCTCAGCGGACCCCGTATTAACAAGGATGCTGGCCCCGACACCGTACCAGATGCCTGTGAAGGAGGACAAGACGAAGAGCGGGAGGACCGAAGGTGGCCTCCATCCCGAAGATGTATTAGATGCTGTGTCCGGGGAGATGAAAATCCCATCGCCCGAAGACAAAAGTAAAGGAGGAGCCAACGTTCATTCTCCCCATGGTAAGAAAAGGGCCGTCTCTGAAGATTGGGAGGAAAAGGCTCCCAAGCGAGGCAAGATGCCCCTGTCGGGCGGCTCAGGCTTGGAGGACGACGTTATCACGCAGACCCCCGGCGAGGACAAGCCTAAATCGTAAGTGAACAAGGGTGTTTTACACATACCCCGTCCCTCTCCTGTGACCAAGGTAACATCTAGAATGTATGTTTTTGCAGCTCCGCGCATAGTCTTCCTCAACAATCCTCTTCCTCAGGGGATCTTCTCCCGGAGATGATGGAAAGCGAGACGCCTCCACCAGTCTCCTCGCCCAATAGGGCGGATGACTTCGAGGTGTCGTCCCGGAGGGTCTCTCCTGATCAACAAGTGACGCGAGGGATGATGAAAACACCAACTGAAGGTGATACTTCGGTAGCCTAGGGTCCGGGGGCCAACAATAAAGGCCCCAGACTGTCCGGCTTACAGCCGGAGACAATTCTAGGGAAGAATGAACGGATCCCTTCGAAGGGAGGCTGTGCTGCTACAGCAACTTCCGGAGATCCAGAAGCGCCGGATATATTGACGACTGCGACAGGCGTCCATCTCCGAGGACCATCGTACCTTGATGGGTACGGTGGTTAAAAAGGTCTTGTCCGTGAAAAGCGGATTGAATGAGGCCTTCACGAGCCTGCTAAGAGGCTTCGAGGTTAGTACCATAATGCTTTCGATTGTGTTTTATTCACAAAATACTCCTGTGTATAGATAGTAGCCCCTGAGACTCTGATTGGCTTCCCAAGGGAGGTAATCAGAGGATCAAAAAGATATATCCAGGAAATAATCTGACTACTTGGAACACAGGCTGTTACCTCCTCTACCACTGCCCGATCTGCAGAGGTTGCAGATCTGCAGCGGACGATTGATGAGGCGGATGATGACATCACACTTATCAACAGGCGGCTTGACAAGGTGCAAGGTATGTTTTTTGGGGAAGTTAATATATGTATGTATGATAACATGAGCACGAAGCTATAATTGTATACTGAGACATGCATAACTGCAGATGGAGCTACTGCGCTGGAGGCCCTTCGGGCTGAGCTTGTCCTTGCCAAGGAGCAAGCCCGGATGAGCAAGTTGGCTGCCAATAAGGTAGCTGATGAATTAAAAGCCAAATAGGTTGCTCGGCGCCAGTGTGAGGAGAGAATTTCTGTCATGGCGCACAAGCTAGAGGAAACCACTATCCAATGTGAATTCCTCGAGAGGGATAATAAAGCCAAAGCGGCCGATCTCGACAAGGCCTTACAAGAGGCGAGAGAAGCATGGTCCAAGTCTAGAGCGGCTCGGGAGGAGATCCGACAAGCTGGGGAGATAGCGGCCGGTAAACCTTTCTTGTTATAGACTAAATTCGGCGATCCGAAGTATTCCCCGCTTAATCAGATGTGGAGCTCTCCAAACGCATTCTTGGACCTGCCGAAGAGTACCTCCGATGCGGCACAATTTTACCAAGCGCAGGAAGGGTGTGCCATGGAGAAGCTGTTTTGGTCACAGTTCGGCGCGCCAAAGCGTCCGCTGTTACTAAATGAACAGATGGCCCAGTGGGCCGAGCTCCACAGGATATCCGGTTGTGCCATGAAGGACATCATAGTCCGGCTGTGGCCTACTGAGCCCATTCAGAATAGCTACTTCGGTTTGGTGCAGCGGCTTGTGGATGCGGTGCAGCGTATCGACGCCGTTAAGCGTTCAACGTGCATTGAAGGTGCACGGATGGCTTTTGCCCATGTCAAAACATACTGGGCGAAGATGAAGGCCACCGACGTTGCAGCGAGGAGTCCCCTCAAGGGGAAGGACCATCACGCACCCGAACATTATTTTGAGGACGTCTTAGAGGGTGCTCACTTGATAGAGGGTCAGTGCTCAAAAGATATGACATTCAAATGAAGCGTATTGAAATTGTAAAAGACAACATTATGATATTTTCTTAAAAGCCTTTTGGTTCCCCCGGTGTGTCAATTTTTGTATAATCTGAAAGTTTTCCAGTCGTCGGCTTCAGCCCCCATGTAGGAAATACGGGGGTGTTAGGAAAAGCACTTGATCACTCTTAACCCAACGTCTTGGTCCATGAAGGAGGTGTCAATGCGGTGAATGAGGCAATCGGGCTATAGGGCGTTAACACTTTCACTTAGCCATAGGAGTTTTATGGTGGGTCTATGATATAAACCCTGGTATGTACGTGGTTATCCCAGTGTGGTGCGTTTACCTGTATGACCTGAAGAAAGGTCCTTCGTATAATACGGGGGGAATCGCGAAGGATTCCGATAAGTCGTCGAGTGGTTGACCAGCTCTCGCCGCATCATGACAGTCAGTTTTCGGCTTTCTCTACTGAGGTGTTTGACCATATGAACTGGAAACACGATCGCAGTAGTTCTCCCTTTACTACCTTAGCCGATAGAGCGGAACGTAAGGTAGCAATCACAGGAGCCGGGAAACCCAACTATTGACCCAAGACATGATTCAGAGCTGATGCATATAAGGCCAAACTCGTGACGCCGAAGTATGCTATAAAGCTGTTCGGACTTGTTGGAAATTTATTTTGTGCCCATATCGAGCCCCTAGCGAGTAATGTCGGGGCGTGTGAAATAACACAAGGAGCAAAATGCAGCTTTTCTTAGAGAAAAGTGAATACTGGATACAGATTATATTCACTAGAACTTGAGTGATATGCCCATCATTATTTTGTATATGATAACTCCACAACCTTGGCTATTTGACATGCCAAGGGTCGACGGTTGAGGTAGAAGGCACTTTACAGGCTCGCAAAATAGAGAGTGCGGTCTACAAAAAGTTGTTTTGGACCTCCTGTTGCACGTCTGCGTCGCCTTTCCTCGATGAAGGGGCTCCTTAAAGGGAGGAGCTTTTGAATGTACAAACCGGGACTCCGATAGAGTCGGTGAGATGACCAGCCTGCGAGTCACCTGTGGTAAAGGATAATGAAAAAAGAAAGAGTGGTTAGAAAAGGAAAGAAAGAGTTTATGGGAGTACTTGTAAGCCCGTCCGTATTGTGCCTCCGCCGATGCCCATGGTATTTTAAGTGCATAATTATGTATGCGCAGTACAGATTTCGCGGGTGTATGAGGCAGACGGCGGAAGCCGAACTGCTAGTCCAGCTCCATAACTCGTTGGTCCTGCTGAATGGAGACCGGCGGCTTAATGGCCGACAAGGTATGCGGTTTAATAAGACCGATTTGTACTCCGGCTGGAGAGAACGTAGTATGGTCCTCAGTCCGGATGGAGTGCGTGTCGTGCTCTGATGACCCACAAGTGTAGGGGATCTATCATTGCCTTTTCGATAAGTAAGAGTGTTGAACCCAACGAGGAGTAGAAGGAAATGATAAGCAGTTTTCAGTAAGGTATTCTCTGCAAACACTGAAATTATCGGTAACAGATAGTTTTGTGATAAGGTAGTTTGTAACGAGTAACAAGTAATGCAAGTAAATAAGTGCAACAAGATGGCCCAATCCTTTTTTTAGCAAAGGACAAGCCTGGACAAACTCTTATATGAAGGAAAGCGCTCCAGAGGACACATGGGAATTATCATCAAGCTAGTTTTCATCATGATCATATGATTCGCGTTCGGTACTTTGATAATCTGATATGTGGGTGGACCGGTGCTTGGGTGATGTCCTTCCTTGGACAAGCATCCCACTTATGATTAACCCCCATTGCAAGCATCCGCAACTACAACAGAAGTATTAAGGTAAACCTAACCATAGCATGAAACATATGGATCCAAATCAGCCCCTTACGAAGCAACGCATAAACTAGGGTTTAAGCTTCTGTCACTCTAGCAACCCATCATCTACTTATTACTTCCCAATGCCTCCCTCTAGGCCCAAACAATGGTGAAGTGTCATGTAGTCGACGTTCACATGACACCACTAGAGGGATGATAGCATACATCTCATCAAAATATCGAACGAATACCAAATTCACATGACTACTAATAGCAAGACTTCTCCCATGTCCTCAGGAACAAACATAACTACTCACAAAGCATATTCATGTTCATAATCAGAGTGGTATTAATTAATATGCATAATGGATCTGAACATATGATCTTCCACCAATTAAGCCAACTAGCATCAACTACAAGGAGTAATCAACACTACTAGCAACCCACAGGTACCAATCTGAGGTTTGGATACAAAGATTGGATACAAGAGATGAACTAGGGTTTGAGATGAGATGGTGATGGTGAAGATGTTGATGGAGATTGACCCCCTCCCGATGAGAGGATCGTTGGTGATGACGATGGTGATGATTTCCCCCTCCCGGAGGGAAGTTTCCCTGGCAGAACAGCTTGCCGGAGCCCTAGATTGGTTCCGCCAAGGTTCCGCCTCGTGGTGGCGGAGTTTCTTCCCCAAAGCTTGCTTCTAATTTTTTCCTCGACAAAAGACCTCATATAGCAGAAGATGGGCATTGGAGGGCCACCAGGGGGCCCACGAGGCAGGGGGCGCGCCCAGGGGGTAGGGCGCGCCCCCACCCTCATGGCCAGGGTGTGGCCCCCCTCTGGAACTTTCTCCGCTCAGTATTTTTTATTAATTCCAAAAAGGACTTCCGTGAAGTTTCAGGACTTTTGGAGCTGTGCAGAATAGGTTTATAATATTTGCTCCTTTTCCAGCCCAGAATCCCAGCTGCCGGCATTCTCCCTCTTCATGTAAACCTTGTAAAATGAGAGAGAATAGGCATAAGTATTGTGACATAATGTGTAATAACAGCCCATAATGCAATAAATATCGATATAAAAGCATGATGCAAAATGGACGTATCAACTCCCCCAAGCTTAGACCTCGCTTGTCCTCAAGCGAAAGCCGAAATCGAAAAATATGTCCACATGTTTAGAGATAGAGGTGTCGATAAAAATAAAATATGGACATGAGGGCATCATGATCATTCTTAGAACAGCAATATATATATATATATTGGCATATGATCTCTTATGCTAAAGTAACAATTCAATCACAATTTCAAGTATGAATCATAAACTTGATTGAGAATCAACAAACTCTAATCTCAGTCATTGGGGCAATTGCAATTTATCATAACATAGGAAAGAGTCAATATAAGAGCTTTTCAGCAAGTCCACATACTCAACTATCATTTAATCTTTCATAATTGCTAACGCTCACGCAATATTTATGGGTATGAAGTTTTAATCAGACACAGAGAAAGATAGGGGCTTATAGTTTTGCCTCCCAACGTTTCACCTCAAGGGTAATGTCAACAAGAATAGTTCATGAAAACTCACATCCAATTGGCTATATATATCAGGATCTTTCCAACACATTGTGCTTGCCAAAGGATAAAATTTAAAAAGGAAAGGTGAATATCACCATGACTCTTTGCATGAAGTATAAGACAATAATAAAAGATAGGCCCTTCGCAGAGGGAAGCAGAGGTTGTCATGCGCTTTTATGGTTGGATGCACGAAATCTTAATGCAAAAGAACGTCACTTTATATTGCCACTTGTGATATGGACCTTTATTATGTAGTCCATCGCTTTTATTTCTTCCACATCACAAGATCGTATAAAGCTTAGTTTCTCCACATTAATAAGTCATACATATTTAGAGAGCAATTTTTATTGCTTGCACCGATGACAACTTACTTGAAGGATCATACTCAATCCATAGGTAGGTATGGTGGACTCTCATGGCAAAACGGGTTTAGGGATATTTGGAAGCACAAGTAGTATCTCTACTTGGTGCAAAGAAATTGGCTAGCATGAGAGGGAAAGGCGAGCTCAACATGTTGGATGATCCATGACAATATAATTTATCTTAGATGTAAGAAAACATAACCCATTACGCTGTCTTCCTTGTCCAACGTCAACTCTTTAGCATATCATACTTTAATGAGTGCTCACAATTATAAAAGATGTCCAAGATAGTATATTTATATGTGAACCTCTCTTTCTTTATTACTTCCTATTAATTGCAACGATGACCAAAACTATGTTTGTCAACTCTCAACAACTTTTATTCATCATACTCTTTATATGTGAGCTCATTACTCCCCATAAGATCCATATGATCTCTTTATTTCTTTTTATTTCTTCTCTTTATTTTATTTCCTCAAGACCATAGCAAAATAATCAAGCCCTTGACTCAACACTAATCTTTATTATATATAGCTCACGGACTCGATTACATAGAAAGATCATAAAGCAAAACTCACAACTAGATCATACTTAAACTTTATTCTACTAGATCAAGATATTATCAAAATGATCGAACTAAGAAAAACGGTAAAGATAAAAGTTGTGATGGTGATACGATACCGGGGCACTTCCCCAAGCTTGGCAGTTGCCAAGGGGAGTGCCCATACCCGTGTGATTATGTCTCCTTCTTCGGGGGTGCTGATGTGATATTCTTGGCGATGATGCCCCTCAGGATACGATTCTCTTCCTCGAGCTTATTGACTTGCTGCTTGAGGTTCATTATTTCCTTACGGAGCTTGCCAGTGACGGCTAAAGCTCCTTTCACCCAAGGATGTTGCATAGCTGCAGGAGAACAAGTAACAATCTTTTTCATATTTTCATAAGAGAGAAATCTAACATTGGAAGGGATGACCGAGTTTGGAATAGCTGAGCTCTGTAGTTCCCCCATCGTGAATCCTGCCCGGAAACGAGAAGTAACTTCTTGATCCTCCTCCATGGCATCTATCCTTTTCAAGTCAGCTTCCATCTCTTCCTCCGTTGAGGGCCCAAAGTGATAGGCATCGATGTTTTCCCCTAGACCTGGTGTCGGTTGAGACACCTGACTCTCCCCGACTGACTCTTGAGAGGACATCTTGCTCTGATCTGTGGCAAAAACAACTCGAAACAAAGATAGGAGATATTTGTGTGATATGGTGGTCAAAACCTCCAAGAGATTATACAATGATTTTTTGCGGACCAAAAGAAGTATCATGCAAGAAAATGGAGTCCAGAGAGCACACGAGGTGCCCACGAGGAAGGGGGCGCGCCCAGGGGGTAGGGCGCGCCCTCCACCCTCGTGGAAGCCTTGTGTCCTTTCCGGTCTGCTTCTTATTTTCCTATTTTCTTAAATATTCCAAAACGGAGAAAAATTGCCATTAAAACTGTTTTGGAGTCGGTTTACTTACCGTACCATGTAACTATTCCTTTTCGGAGTCTGAAACGTTCTGGAAGGTGTCCCTTATGTATTCCTCCGGGGTTACGGTTTCAATAACATTAGTTTCAACATTTATAGGATTACCTGAGATATAATGTTTGATTCTTTGGCCGTTCACCACCCTCAGATTTGTGCCTTCGAAGTTGTTGATTTTGATGGCACCGGAACGATAGACCTCCTCGATAACGTAAGGACCTTCCCATTTAGAGAGGAGTTTGCCTGCAAAAAATTTCAACCGAGATTTTTATAGCAATACATAATCACCTACATTAAACTCACGCTTTTGTGTCCTTTTATCATGCCATCTTTTAACTTTTTCTTTAAACAGCTTGGCATTTTCATAAGCCTGGGTTCTCCATTCATCAAGTGAGCTAATGTCAAAAAGCCTCTTCTCACCGGCAAGTTTGAAGTCATAGTTAATCTCTTTAATATCCCAATATGCCTTATGTTCTAATTCGAGAGGAAAGTGACATGCTTTACAATAAACCATTTTATACGGAAACATACCCATAGGATTTTTATATGCAGTTCTATAGGCCCATAATGCATCATCAAGTTTCTTTGACCAATTCTTTCTAGATCTATTAACAGTCTTTTGCAAAATTAGTTTAAGCTCTCTATTACTCAATTCTACTTGACCACTAGACTGTGGATGATAAGGAGATGCAATTCTATGATTAACATCATACTTAGCAAGCATTTTACGAAAAGCACCTTGAATGAAGTGTGAACCACCATCAGTCATTAAATATCTAGGGACTCCAAACCTCGGGAAAATAACTTCTTTAAGCATCTTAATAGAGGTGTTATGATCAGCACTACTAGTTGGAATAGCTTCTACCCACTTAGTAACGTAATCAACAACAACTAAAATATGTGTATATCCATTAGAGGAAGGAAAAGGTCCCATATAATCAAAGCCACAAACAACAAATGGTTCAATAACAAGTGAATAATTCCTAGGCATTTCTTGACGTCTACTAATATTATCAATTCTTTGACATTCATCACACGACAAGAGAAACTTACGGGCATCCTTGAAGAGAGTAGGGCAATAAAAACCGGATTTCAATACCTTGTGTGCAGTTCTATCTCCAGCATGGTGCCCTCCATAGGCTTCGGAGTGACACTTGCGTAGGATCTGTTCCTGTTCATGCTCAGGTACACAACGTCTAATAACACCATCTACTCCTTCTTTATAAAGATGTGGGTCATCCCAAAAGTAATGCCTTAAATCATAGAAGAACTTTTTCTTTTGCTGGTATGTGAAACTAGGTGGTATAAATTTAGCAACAATATAATTAGCATAATCAGCATACCATGGAGCAGTTCGAGAAGCATTTATGACATTTAATTGTTCATCAGGAAAGCTATCATTAATAGGTACTGGGTCATCAAGAACATTCTCTAACCTAGACAAGTTGTCTGCAACGGGGTTCTCAGCTCCCTTTCTATCGATAATATGCAAATCAAATTCTTGTAGTAGGAGAACCCATCTAATAAGTCTAGGTTTAGCATCTTTCTTTTCCATAAGATATTCAATAGCAGCATGATCAGTGTGAATAGTTACTTTAGAATCAAAAATATAAGGTTTAAACTTATCACAAGCAAATACAACTGCTAAAAATTCTTTTTCAGTAGTAGCATAATTTCTTTGGGCACTTTCTAGGGTTTTACTAGCATATTGGATAACATTTAATTTCTTATCAACTCTTTGTCCTAGAATAGCCCCTATAGCATAAGCACTAGCATCGCACATAATTTCAAATGGTAAATTCCAATCAGGAGGTTGAACAATAGGTGCAGAAATCAAGGCTTTCTTAAGTATTTCAAATGCTTCTACATAGTCATCATCAAAGACAAAAGGAATACCTTTTTGTAATAGGTTAGTCAGAGACTGAGAAATTTTTGAGAAGTCCTTAATGAACCTCCTATAAAAACCGGCGTGACCAAGGAAACTTCTTATACCTTTGATGTCCTTGGGACACGACATCTTTTCAATAGCGTTAACCTTCGCTTTATCAACTTCAATACCTCTTTCAGAAATTTTATGCCCCAAGACAATACCTTTGTTAACCATAAAGTGGCACTTCTCCCAGTTCAAGACAAGATTAGTTTCTTCACATCTCTGCAAAACTTGATCAAGGTTGCTCAAGCAATCATCAAAAGAGGATCCATAAACGGAGAAATCATCCATGAAAACCTCACAAATCTTTTCACATAAGTCAGAGAATATAGCCATCATGCATCTTTGAAAGGTAGCAGGTGCATTACATAAACCAAAAGGCATATGTCTATAAGCAAAAGTACCGAAAGGGCAAGTAAAAGTGGTCTTTGCTTGATCATCAGCTCACACAGGTATTTGAGAGAAGCCAGAGTAACCATCTAGAAAGCAAAAATGTGTATGTTTGGATAATCTTTCTAACATTTGATCAATGAAAGGCAAAGGGTAATGATCTTTTTAGTAGCTTTATTTAATTTGCGAAAATCAATTACCATCCTATAACCTGTAATAATTCTTTGTGGAATCAATTCATCTTTATCATTAGGAATGACAGTAATACCTCCCTTCTTAGGGACACAATGGACATGACTTACCCACTGACTGTCAACAACGGGATAAATTATACCTGCCTCAAGGAGATTTAATATTTCCTTTCTTACCACTTCTTTCATCTTAGGATTCAGCCGTCGTTGGTGATCAATAACTGGTTTGGCATCTTTCTCCAAATTTATTTTGTGTTGACATAGAGTGGGACTAATGCCCTTAAGATCATCAAGAGTATATCCAATAGCAGCGCGGTGCTTCTTCAGAGTCTTCAATAATTTTTCTTCCTCCTTCTCTGAAAGGTTAGCACTAATAATAACACGATATATCTTCTTTTCATCAAGATAAGCATATTTAAGAGTATCAGGTAAAGGTCTAAGCTCAAACACGGTCACCCTTGGGTGGAGGAGGATCCCCTAGGATTTCAACATGCAAGTTGTGTTTCAGAATAGGTCCCTGTTTAAAGAATACTTCATCTATTTTCCTTCTTTCATTCATGAACATATCAGTTTCATGGTCTAGCAAATATTGTTCTAAAGGATCAGTAGGAGGCACGACAATAGAAGCAAGACCAATAATTTCATCTTTACTAGGCAATTCCTCATCACAGGGTTGTCTACAAAACTTAGCAAAATTAAACTCATGAGACATATCCCCTAAACCAACAGAAACAATATCCTTATTGCAGTCTATCTTAGCATTTACAGTATTCAAGAAGGGTCTACCAAATATAATGGGACAAAAGCTATCTTGTGGGGAACCAAGAACAAGAAAATCAGTAGGATATTTAACCTTCCCACACAAGACTTCAACATCTCTAACAATCCCAATTGGTGAAATAGTATCTCTATTGGCAAGCTTAATGGTAACATCGATATCTTCTATCTCAGCAGGTGCAATATCATGCATAATTTCTTTGTATAAGGAATGAGGTATTGCACTTGCACTAGCACCCATATCACATAAGCCATGATAGCAATGATCTCCTATTTTAACAGAAATAACAGGCATGCTTACAACAGGTCTATGTTTATTTTTAGTATCAGGTCTAGCAATTCTAGCAGTCTCATCACAGAAGTAAATAACATGCCCATCAATATTATCGGCCAAGAGATCTTTCACCATAGCAATATTAGGTTCAACTTTAACTTGCTCAGGGGGTTTGTGTGTCCTAATATTACTTTTGTTGACAACAGTTGAAACTTTAGCATGATCCTTTATTCTAACAGGGAAAGGTGGTTTCTCAACATAAGCAGTAGGAACAACATGATCATTATAAGTGATAGTCTTTTCTTCAACTTTAATAGGTGTAACTACTTTTATTTCAATGGGAGGATTATATTTAAACCACTTCTCCTTAGGGAGATCAACATGAGTAGCAAAGGATTCACAGAAAGAAGCTACTATCTCAGAGTCAAGTCCATATTTAGTGCTAAATCACTACAACAAACACCCCCATATAGCAACACATATGTAGCAACGAACTGTAGCATGTGTTGTCTTTGGGTTAACCCTCCCACCTGGCCACCTCCCCACGAGCCACGAAGGCCTCTAACCTCATCCACCACCACCACCTCGTGCGCTAATATCATGCGTCTAAGGATGAAAGAAAAATAAAATCCTCTCCGCCAGCTCTCTCCCCGATTCCTCTCTCTCCACCACCGATTCTAGGGAACTCCGGCGCTCCCCTGCACTCCTGATCCCTGGTTCGGTTCCCTCTTTCTATTCTCCTCTAACCCACAGCCCGCCGCCTCCCCGACGTCCTATGCGACCCTGCCCATGCCCCCGCAGAAACCCTAGACCCCCACGGGTCGCCGGCGCAGCTTTGGCACCTCCGGTTTGTCAGTCGACCACCCCGCCTCTCTGCACAAGCGGCTATCGTCTCGGGCTCGACGGTGCTGTGCTCCCTCAGCTACCTTGACTCCCACGCCGACGGTGCAGTAAGGCCCGATCCCCTCTGATCTTACCCTTGCTGGTATTCAGTGTGTCTTGGCCATCATGCCAAGGCTGTTTCTTCTCCAGCAATTTTGACGATTATCTATGCTACGTTGATCACTCGCCTGATCTATGCATCCATGCCACTCCATGGTCTGAGTTCTCCACTGTAGTTGTGCGCGCATTGAAATACCAGGTTGTAAGTACCACGGAATCAGTGTGTACTTATTTAATTTACGACTGTTTTTTTGCTAATACCAGCTTGATGACATGGCACAGATAGTCTGATATACTCTGTAACTTCAGTTTTTTTCGAGATTGTATTCTGTAACTTCTTCATTGTGCTTGGTAAAAGAAATTATCTTCTATGTTTATGCCACAAAACTTTGGATCTGTAAGTAATGCTAACAATGCCTAACAATTTCGATAGCTTTTATTTGGGGCTGATACACATTTTTTGTTGCTTCTTTGCACTGTTATATTTTTTCAGTTTCCTAACATACAGAAAAGCCCCGATCTGTTATCTTCAGGTTGTAGTTGAGATTTCATTTATGCTGAGTATGCTGTAGCAGCTGAACATCGTCATCACTCAAATGTGTAGGAGGTGCCTTTCTTTATAGACTTTAGTTCCTTATATAGTACTCCCTCCGTCCCATAATATAAGAACATTTTAGACACTACACTAGTGTAAAAACATTCTTATATTATGGGACGGAGGGAGTAGCACTTTCTTACACCAACTGGGCATGCTTAATTTAAGTTGAAAGTTTTCAACCTTTAGGATAAATTCAAGTTTAACGTTCCATATGTGTAGTTTGTTATTAGCTGCATTGTTATTTAGCTGGCTGATATGAATTTCTAAAAGGCATCCTCCTTCCAGAGCTAAATTTCTTAAATCTTAGAGAAAGTAAATATTTAGTCAATATGCATGTAAATCTTGATCTCGACAGCTATATTTTACCTTTATATTGTGTCATTCACAGTTACATATTCAAGCTTGGTTTTATTATCTGTTCAATAGCAGAGGGGAAATTGTGAAATGTTGATACGACTCCCTGGATACTACCCTAGTATGTCCTTGCGTCCGAGTGATGATATATCCAAACATCTAGTATTGACTTGCACTTCTCGTGAATGAAATGTGACTGATTTTATCTTCTACAGTGCCTGCTTTCCATGATGTACTGATGTCATTGATGTGCCTTTTGTGGTGAGAAGATTACACAAATCTGGACCTGAGGTCTATTGAATTCTGCCCGAGAGTACTGTTATCCTACCTAACCCATATTTTTGGTTTCTAACGAAAGTAATTTTCATATAACATATGAGAAAGGAACTAAGTATTGCAGATGATGTTACGGTGGTCATTTTCTACATTTGAGGATAGGTGGGCCAGTAACTTAGATGGGCATTCTGTTTTCTTAAGTGTTGATGCTTTACTTCTTTTTTTAGTTTAAATGATGGCAGCTAATTGAACATCTCTGAACTTGCTTCATGTAATTTTCTTGATTTTAACTTCGAGAACATCTGATTTCTTGAATTCTCTGTACTTATTTAATTTTTTTGACAAGCTGTCTACCAATCGTCACCCCATCTGAAGCAGCAAAAAAGATGTGCCACCATATAGATAAGCTTCTCTCTCCCTGCATTGACATGTTTTCCCCTGATTTTCTGAATGTGAAACAAGAATTGAACTTGATGCCGCTGAAGTTAAATTAAGTATATCCCTCTAGAATAATCATGCACATCAATTGTTCAAGAAAAAAAATCTTATATGTTATTTTTTCCCATCCTATACCAATGATCAATGTTGTAATAAGATTATTCCGCAGTTCACTAAGATTTCACTATATAAGAGAAACTATACACATGTTTCTGTTTTCAATAATACATAGCATAAAATTTTCAAATAACTATGATAGAAATCAGTGTCCTGTACGTGGTTCCACAAGGACAAGTTTACACTGTTCTGCACTTACTATGATAGAAATTATCTAAATCTCTGAATAGCAATTAGTGTGCAAAGTATTTAGCGTGCCATGAATTGCCAAAATGATAGTACTAATTATCGGCGAAGCTATTCTGATTTAGCAAATAAAACTTAGCCGAATAAGCAATTTGCAAGATTAGATATCAAGCTAACAACATGTTCTTCTATGGCTATGTAATGCAACCAACCTATCTCAGTAACCTTTCTAATGCTACACTAGAAAAATATGATCAGTTGATATGACCACTCAAAAATGTCAAAAGTAATCGTCATGCAGCTAGATTAGTTATTGCAAGGCCTTCAGCCTTTGTATGTTTCCCCCTCTTCTTAATTGGATTTATCTATTGGCCAGGGTTTTTTCATTCTCTAATGGTACATTACTCATGTCAGTTTTTATTTTTTAGATTGCCAAGATAAATAGAGGATGCATGGATAAGTTGTTTTTGGCAAGGCAGAGAATGGGACTACTACCAAGATAGTTTTACGTTAAGTTTTTAGAAAGCCATTTTCATGGGCAATGTATAGAAAATGATGTGATGTCATTTTCAGGGTCAATGTAAAGAAAATCATGTGTTTACTCTTTCGATTTGGTTCCATGTAATGCAACCAATCAGATTCAATATATGAGCACTCCCTATTTACTGATTTTTTACTCTTGTGCACCATAAGTATTAACCCAATAATTGTTGTTGTTAATATATATAAAATATTGGCAATTGTCCATGCTATGCATCAACGCTTTCACTAATATGTTTCCATTCCAAATAGTACCGGGTGACCACCAACGCATATGAGGTGTTGTAAATTTCTAACTATATGCATTGTTGCCTTGCAACAATTTATCACGTCGATTACCAACGCAATTATATGTGTTGTTGTAGGCCTTTGCAATGCCACCAACGGCAACGCATATACATCCGTTGGTATATCCCTCGTCAACGCTTATATGGACATTCGACAACGCATCGATGCGTTGCTAAAGGGGGGTTCTTGTTGTAGTGAATGCACGGAAAGCATCGGTATCCATAAAAGATTTAACACAATCAAACTTAGGTGTTATACCTGACTCCTTACCTTCATCGAGGTCCCAATATTCAGAGTTGCGTTTAATTATTTCCAATAAATCCCATTTGAATTCAATAGTCTTCATCATAAAAGATCCAGTACAAGAAGTATCGAGCATGGAGCGATTACTGAGAGAAAGTCGAGCATAAAAATTTTGAATAATCATTTCTATTGAGAGCTCATGATTGGGGCATGAATATAACATTGACTTAAGCCTCCCCAAGCTTGAGCGATGTTTTCTCCTTCGAGAGGCCAAAAATTATATATATAATTACGATCACGATGAACAAGATGCATAGGATAAAACTTCTGGTGAAATTCCAATTTCAATCGCTTATAGTCCCATGATCCCATATCATCACATAGCCTATACCATGTCAATGCGTCTCCCTTAAAAGATAAAGGGAAGACCTTCCTCTTCATAACATCATCAGGCATACCTGCAAGCTTAAATAATCCACAAACTTCATCCACATAGATTAAGTGTAAATCGGGATGCAATGTTCCACCTCCTGCAAAAGGATTAACTAGCAGTTTCTCTATCATACCCGAAGGAATTTCAAAGTAAACATTTTCAGTAGGTTCAGCAGGTTGAGGAGCAACTCTTTGCTCTACTGGTCGGGGTGAAGATACCCCGAACAGGCCCCTCAAAGGATTATGTTCCATAGTAACAAGTGACAGTAAATTTCAACACACTATAAATTTTTCCTTACCAAATTCCACCTACCAAAGGCGCTTCACTCCCCGTAAATGGCGCCAGAAAAAAGCCTTGATGACCCACAAGTGTAGGGGATCTATCGTAGCCTTTTCGATAAGTAAGAGTGTCGAACCCAATGAGGAGCAGAAGGAAATGATAAGCAGTTTTCAATAAGGTATTCTCTGCAAGCACTGAAATTATCGGTAACAGATAGTTTTGTGATAAGGTAGCTTGTAATGAGTAACAAGTAATGCAAGTAAATAAGGTGCAGCAAGATGGCCCAATCCTTTTTGTAGCAAAGGACAAGCCTGGACAAACTCTTATATGAAGGAAAGCGCTCCCGAGGACACATGGGAATTATCATCAAGCTAGTTTTCATCACGATCATATGATTCACGTTCGGTACTTTGATAATCTGATATGTGGGTAGACCGGTGCTTGGGTGCTGTCCTTACTTGGACAAGCATACCACTTATGATTAACCCCCATTGCAAGCATCCGCAACTACAACAGAAGTATTAAGGTAAACCTAACCATAGCATGAAACATATGGATCCAAATCAGCCCCTTACGAAGCAACACATAAACTAGGGTTTAAGCTTCTGTCACTCTAGCAACCCATCATCTACTCATTACTTCCCAATGCCTCCCTCTAGGCCCAAACAATGGTGAAGTGTCATGTAGTCGACGTTCACATGACACCACTAGAGGGATGGCAACATACATCTCATCAAAATATCGAACGAATACCAAATTCACATGACTACTAATAGCAAGACTTCTCCCATGTCCTCAGGAACAAATGTAACTACTCACAAAGCATATTCATGTTCATAATAAGAGGGGTATTAATATGCATAATGGATCTGAACATATGATCTTCCACCAAGTAAACCAACTAGCATAAACTACAAGGAGTAATCAACACTACTAGCAACCCACAGGTACCAATCTGAGGTTTGGATATAAGAGATGAACTAGGGTTTGGGATGAGATGGTGCTGGTGAATATGTTGATGGAGATTGACCCCCTCCCAATGAGAGGATCATTGGTGATGATGATGGTGATGAATTCCCCCTCCCGGAGGGAAGTTTCCCCGGCAAAACAGCTTGCCGGAGCCCTAGATTGGTTCCGCCAAGGTTCCGCATCGTGACGGCGGAGTTTCTTCCCCAAAGCTTGATTTTGATATTTTCCTCGATGAAAGACCTCATATAGCAGAAGATGGACATCGGAGGGCCACCAGGGGGCCCACGAGGCAGGGGGCGCACCCAGGGGGGTAGGGCGCGCTCCCCACCCTCATGGACAGGGTGTGGCCCCCCTCTGGAACTTTCTCCGCTCAGTATTTTTTATTAATTCCAAAAAGGACTTCCGTGAAGTTTCGGGACTTTTGGAGCTGTGCAGAATAGCTCTCTAATATTTGCTCCTTTTCCAGCCTAGAATCCCAGCTGTCGGCATTCTCCCTCTTCATATAAACCTTGTAAAATGAGAGAGAATAGGCATAAGTATTGTGACATAATGTGTAATAACAGCCCATAATGCAATAAATATCGATATAAAAGCATGATGCAAAATGGACGTATCATGCTCCTCTATAGGGGCGTGTGTCACGTGTACCATGTTCACTGTCTTTAACTCAGGGGGAAATTGCTTCTGACCCCCGGTAGTTGGTTGGTGTGTCTCTTCATCATTGCTATCACTGGGCGGCCTTTTCCCCTTGTGTTCAGCGTTGAGCTTGCAGGCCTGCTTGAAGACCCAACAGCTTCTATTGGTGTGATTAGCTGGTTTATCGGGGTTGCCATGAATCTGGCAGGGCCAGTTCAATATCTTGTCTAAATTGGATGGTTCATATCTGTTTGCCTTGAATGGTTTTTCCGTTGACCGGGTTTGGGGCCGCTGAATCCGGCGTTGACCGATGTGGCGCGCGTTCTTTCATTATCATTGCGACATTTGTGTTTGCTGTGTCGAGGCTTGCCATTGCCGTTTCGGACTTCGGAAGTGCCCGGATCATTGGCGATGTTGCTTCTACGAGCGAGCTAGTTGTCTTCTCCCGTGCAAAATTGGGTCATTAGAGTGGTAAGGGCTGACATGGATTTTAGTTTTTCTTGACCGATGTGCCGGGCGAGCCATTCGTCCCATACGCTGTGTTTGAAGGCCGCTAGGGCTTCCGCGTCCGAGCAGTCGATGATCTAGTTCTTTTTAACTAAGAAGCTAGTCCAGAGCTTCCTGGCTGATTCTTCGGGCTGTTGAACTATGTGGCTTAAGTCATCGGCGTCTGGTGGCCGGACATATGTACCTTGGAAGTTGTCGCGGAAGGCGTCTTCCAAATTCTCCCAGGTACCAATAGAGTTTTTGGGCAGACTGTTTAACCAGTGTCGAGCTGGACCTTTGAGTTTTAACGGGAGGTATTTGATGGCATGAAGGTCATCTCTGCGGGCCATGTGGATATGGAGAAGGAAATCCTCGATCCATACCACGGGATCTGTTGTTCCATCATATGATTCGATATTTACGGGTTTAAACCCTTCTGGGAATTCGTGCTCCATTACTTCGTCTGTGAAGAAAAGAGGCTGTGCGGTGCCTCTATGTTGGGCCACATTGCATCGTAGATCCGATGGAGTCGGTAAGCGGTTTTCGGCCCGGGTGTGACTAGGCTTGTTACGTCCGAATAGATAGCCATCATCACATGTCGGGGCACATTCTCGTGATCCATAGATCGATCTGGTATGTCCTGCTCTATTGTCCAGGCCCTACCGAAGGTCATATGTATGACCACGAGCTGTTTTACCTCTGTATTTACGATGAGGCGGGGCGGGAAGGTGTTCGGCTTGAGTTGCCGCTTTATCCTGACCACGTGGTGGTCGGTCAGCCGCATTGCGCAATGATGGTATGTTCTCCAGCGCCTCGCCGTCGAACTAAGGTAGCAATTTGAGCTTCGGGTAGCTTTTGGATGCGTGCTTGAGGCCGTGTTCTTCGGCTGCTAGGACATCAGTACATCTGTCATTGAGCAGATCTTGGTCAGCTTGAAGCTGCTGCTGCTTCTTTTTCAGGCTCCTGGCAGTGGCTATTAGCCGGCGCTTAAAGCGCTCCTGCTCCTGAGGTTCCTCAGGCACAATAAAATTGTCGTTGCCAAGGCTCGCCTCATCCTTGGAGAGTGGAAGATAATTATTGTCCTCCGAGTCGTCGTTTATGACCTGTTCGTCAGGGCCAACTTGCCCATTTTCCCATTCCTCCTGTTCGGAGGTTATCTCGACGGGGTCTTAGTTATCTTTGGGATCGTGCGGAATATTACTTTCCCCTGTGCTAGTATTGTCGTCTTTTCCATGACGCAATTTAGAGCGGCGCCGCTGACGCCGAAGTTTTGATTGTATCATAGGAGGTTTGTCCTCGACTGGATCTTCTTGTCATCGTTGTTAGTTCTTTTAGGTGTATCCACCATGTACACGTCGTAAGAAGAGGTGGCCGTCCTGTGTCCGGTAAGCGGCGGGTCTTGGCTCGGCTCCTCATCGGCATCATCGTCCGTACCATCGATGTCTTCGGAGCCATAATCGAGCGTGTCAGTTAAGTCTTCGACAGTGTGTATGAAGTGGGCGGTGGGTGGGAAGCGAAATTCTCCGTCGTCAGCCTCCAGTTTGAACCGGATACAATTCGGCTATGAGCCTCCTGCTAAGGATAGTGCTCTTAATGAGTTTAACAGATCGCCCAAAGGCGAGTGCCGAAGATATCTGTCACAGCCCTAGAATTGTTTGCAGATAGTTGCATCAGTGAGCATCATGCATCCTGTTATTTTCAAGAAACTTGAAATGAGGAAATTGAAAGCCTCAGAAATCATTTTAAAAGAAGGGTAAGAACCCTTTAAATTGCATTCATTGTTTCCAAAATGACTTCATAAATGTTTGATAATTTTGGCAAGGCTTTGAGACCAAACCAAAAATAGTGAACATTTTTGAAGGAATTATTTTGGGACTTTGAAATTAAATCAATAAGTATTTGAGTTTTGGATTATATTCATTTTTTATAGAATATAATTCAAAAGGCCCTGGAATTATTTATGTGCCTCCGGAAAAGTCCATAATGGCAACATAAAAATATTCACAAGGTTTTGCCCTATTTTGAATTTATTTCGAATTTTTAATCAGTGGCAAAATGAATAAATAAAAACAAAACAAAACAGAAATAAATCAGAACAGAAACGTACCTGGCCTTACCTGCATCCAAACTAGGCGAAGCTGGCCCGGCCCACTGGCCGTCCCAGTCACCACCAACCTCTCGCCAGAAGGACGAGAGGTGCGTGGCCGCCGCGCGCCAGCACGCGCCCGAGCCACCTCCTGTTTTCGCCGACGCTGGGGGCTGTCTGGAGACGCCACGCAACCCCCCGACCCCTCTGGCCTGTCCACTCCTCCTCTCCCCTCCTCTGTCTCTCTCACACGCAACCACTGAACGCCATCGCCGCCGCGCTCACTGCCACCGCGGCCACAACCATCCCCGAACCTCTCCGACACAACCCCGAGCTCCGAAACGACGTCTTCGTCCTCCCCGCCGAGCCACACGACACCGGACGCCCTGGAGCCCCCTCATCGACGCCATCTTCATCCTCTGCACCGACGGCCCCTGTCGACCGATTCATCGTCACCAAGCCGTCCCCGAGCACGCTGGGATCATCGACGACCTCGCTGTGAGCTCCACTCCGTTTCCCCTCCTTCGTTTTTCTTGCTCCCGTGCCGTAGCACCATCGCCCACGTGCCCGAGCTCCGCCGTGCGCCATGGCCGCTTAGCTTCCTTGACCCAAGCTCCTCTGCTCGAACTGGTGGCACCAACGTGCTTCTGGTGGCCTGCGGATGCCACCTAGCCCATCAGCTCCTCCCCTAGCGCATCACAGCCCCGAACCCATCTGCTCCCGAACTCCGGCCACCGCCTCGCTCGCCACCGCCGACGCCGCAGCTCACCCCGGCTCCTCTTGCTTGCTCCTTTGGATGCACGCGAACCCGAGGAACCCGTAGGAGCTAACGGCGAGGCAAATGGTTGCCCGTAGCTCGATCTCGATGAGCATCCGTCGTCGGATGTGCTCGCCGGCGTTCAACTCCGGTGAGATGACGTGGCGTCATTAGCTTGAGCTAGTTACTGCATTAATCTCGCCCTGTGCCACTAACAGACCGGCCCCACACCCTAATTAACCACGGGGTAAACCCCTGTTTAGATTTAACCTAACCACAGTGGCCCACGCGTCAGCTTTGATCATACTGACGTGGCCGTTGACTGGGCCCACAAGTCAGCGACCCTAGCCAGTACCGTGACACTAACCTATGGGACCCACAGGTCAGGTTTGACCCGGACCAGCCCCTGTTGACCTGCTGACGTCAGCATGACCTGATGCTGACGCAGTAATACATTTTCTGGATTTATTAATAATCAGGAAATTCCAGAAAATGTTCAAAACTTCTAAAAATCATAGAAAATGGCATTTTCATGCATGTTGGAACAACTTAAAAGTTGCTGTTTAGGACAATCCAATTAAATGGCATTTAAGAAATCACATATGGAGTTTGAATTTGAACTTAGGGTTCAAACCAACTCCATTTAACATGTTGCTAGTTGCATTAGCTGAAAACACAACATATTGACATGTCATGATCATGCATCATATTGTGCATTGCATTGATTGTGTTCTTTCTGTGTTTGCCGATGGTTGTCCCCTCTCGATAGACGTGTTCCGACGATGAGTTCGATGACACCGATGAAGAGCTATATTACCTTCAGAAGTGCCAGGCAAGAGAAACCCCCCTTGTTCATTCCGATACAATCCCACTCTCTTGCTCCTGCTCTCTTTTACTGCATTAGGACAACAACGATTCAACTGTTACATGTTGCGGTAGTTGAACCCCTTTCCTCTGCATGACCTGTCATTGCCACAGTAAATAGATGAAACCCACTAGCATGAGTAGGAGTTGTTTGAGCCCTGATGTGCCTACTCATTCATGCTTGTTTGTCACGCCTGCTACTACTTAGAGCTGAGTCAGGTCTGATTCATCGGGGATGAATTAGAATGGCGATGAACATGTCCTACTGTGTGTGAGCTAATTGTGTGAACATGATTTGGTAAAGGTAGCGGTGAGAGGCCATGTAGGAGTACATGGTGGGTTGTCTCATTGAAACCGTCCTCGGGAACTGAGTTCTATGTTTGTGATCCATGAATAGCTACTACCACTCATTGGGATCCTTAATTGACCCTCTCGACTTATTAACTGCCCTAGTCCTCTGTCTAGGAGTTGCAACTAGTTTCTGGTATTTATAGGATATGTGTTGGCGGCCGTGCGTAGCGCTGACCCTAGGGGTGGGCTATGATGCGGTAGATACACCGTGGCACGGTGTACCGGGCGCCCGTTTGGGGTCTCGGGAACCCTGCACACATCGTTTGGGGCTGTGAGAGAAACTCGGGCCGGATCTCCTCGCGGATGGAACCCGAATAGGCGATAAACTTGGACTAGAGACTAGTGTGGTTAGTCAGGTCGTGGCCGACACCCTCGCCAAGCTTCCGCTTGAAGGTTGCCGAGATACATGACGTGTATATGGTGATAAGTGGTGGGAGCGTGTGTGAAGAATTACACCCCTGCAGGGTTATCATTATCTATTCGAATAGCCAGATTCCTCGGATATGGAAACTTGGACCCCTTGCATAGTTCATAGACAAGTGAAAGTGGATACTCTAAAATGCGCAAGATAAGCATGAGTGCTATGGATGGCGTTCTCGTAGGGAGACGGGAGCGGATCCATAGTGGTGTATTGATATGGTGAATATGTGGACTCGTGTGCGCCACCTCAAAAGAGTTGCTTGTAGTCATAGTTCAGGTTAGCCACTGAGTCAAAGCTGGCTTGTTGCAGTTAAACTCCACCACCCACTTGTTGATACCGATGCATATGTAGTAAGTTCTGATGTAAGTCTTGCTGAGTACATTTGTACTCATGTTTGCTTAATTTATGTTTTGCAGAGAGACGTCAGTCTCGCTAGTAGTTCCGTGTGGGCTTCGACGTTTAGCTTGCTACCTCAGCTAAGATCTTGTGCCCTCGGCAGGATCTGGTAGATAGTCAGGCTTCTCAGCCTTTTTCATTTGTAGATGTCTGTACTCAGACATGTTAAGCTTCCGCATGTGCTTTGATTTGTATGCCATGATTGTTGGGTCATGAGACCCATATTTGTAATATCTCGCTCCTCGGAGCCTAATAAATACTTGAGTCATAGAGTTATGTTGTGATGCCATGTTGTATTTACACATATCGAGCATATTGTGTGTATGATTGAAATGCTTGGTATGTGTGGGATCCGACAATCTAGTTGTTTATCCTTGGCAGCCTCTCTTATGGGGAAATGTAGTCTAGTGCTTCCATGAGCCATAGTAGTCCGCTACAGCTCGGTTCACCGGAGTCCTGCTAGCCCAGCACTACTGCTCAGGACACTTGACTGGCCGGCATGTGTTTCACTTCGTTCCTGTGTCTGTCCCTTCGGGGAAATGTCACGCGGTGACATCCGGAGTCCTGCCTAGACTGCTACAGCCCGGGTTCCCGGAGTCCTGTTAGCCCAGTGCTACAGCCCGGATTCACACGCTGCTGACCGACATGCTCGATGTGATTCATGGATGCCTGTCCCCATAGGTTGGTGCCGCTTTGGGTTCACGACTAGCCATGTCGGCCCGGGTTCTCTGTCATATGGATGCTAGCGACACTATCATATACGTGAGCCAAAAGGCGCAAACGGTCCCGGGCCATGGTAAGGCGACACCCGTGGGGATACCGTGCGTGAGGCCGCAAAGTGATATGAGGTGTTACCGACTAGATCGATGTGACTTGGAATCGGGGTCCTGACAGCTTTGGTATCAGAGCCTGACTGCCTATAGGATTACCAAGCCAAACAAGTCGAAATCGAGTCTAGAAATGCTTTAGTTATATGTAGGGGAATTGATTGTGGAAGGGAACGTAAGGCTCTTTTTACTCCTTTACCTTATGCTCTTCTGATCTGAGTCAAGCTCTTCTTTTCTGCGGGGATTAAGAACTAGACTTCTCATCTTTCTATCTGGATCACGTGTTACTAATCCGTAGACTCGTAGGATTGATGGATTCAAGCCCGAGTTCAGTTCCTACTACTTCTGTGTGTTGATTGTTCATCTCAGAACTTTGATATTGTGATGTTAAGTGGTTATGCCACCATTTTGCAGGATGTCTCAAATAATTTTGAGCATTTACAACCGCTATGCTGTCCGAGTCATCCCAGGTCTCTAAATAGCCCAATGCATTTGCAAATCCCTTCTTTCCGTTCCCGATGTTCCTTTGGTCCAGTTCAACCACACTAATCCGCGAGTTGAGGTACTCTATTGCCCCGGTATATATGTTGGGGCTATTTTTATGACCCTAGGTGTTTTAGGGAGTCACCTAGTAATCTAGCCATGTTTTGTGTTCCCGGTGTGATGATTCTGGCCACCATTCTCGAAAGCATCTCGTGATGCCATTTAGTAGTAGGTATTCTACTTCTGTGTTCTTGACCCAAGAATCACTCTATTCACTTCCTGTTGATAGTGTTGCTAGTTCCTTTAGGATCTTAGTAACCCTTGCAATAGTCCTCGAGGTCCGTGGTATTTCCTTCTTCCAAATACCATGAACCATTCTTGGCAGAAGTTCTTTTAACCAAAAGATCACAGCCAGAGTGCTCTTGATGAGTTCCCCATTCATAATTGTGATTCTGCCAGTTCTATCTTTCCGCATGGGTTATCCGGAAGAAACCTGTTGAACTTAGTTCGACATACTAATCTATGCATCCACAACTCAAAATGTTATATGTTCCTTGAGTTGACCCTCTTCAGTTATGTTCCGACCTTCATCTATCAATTAATAGTCAGGAATAGTTGTGCATTCGTGTTCATCGATGCCTATTATTCTTGTGGTCCGTCAAGCCATTCTATTCCGGAATGACTAGGAGAAACAAACTCCAGTACCTCATCCATATCCAGGATTGGGTCAAAATAGTTGTGCTCCGCAGATCAAAATGCCAATCCAGCTTTTGATTTTGTTCTACCCTAAAGTATTACCGTCTTATGTCAAGAATGTCATGAGAATTGCACAACCTCTCATGAATTCTTGATATAGTGATACTCCTCGCCATCATTGTTCATTCCTCGGTTCCTGTGTTATCGTAACCGGAATGCCGACAAGTGAATCGTGATGTGTGAAATCAATACTCCTAGCAACTTCATTGCTTGGTAGTTAAAGGACAATATTCTCATCCTTAGCATGTTGGTTACCGAACCATCATTCTGAGATTGATCGTGCTACCTAGTCCTTATTTCCGGTGCACTTTTCGATCACTGAGTTAGGATAGTGTCAATCCTTGCTTATTTGATGATATCGTCTTGCCCTGAAAAGCAAGATTGTTCTCGATCTTAGCGACATATCGGTGGTTCGTGATTTTCCGTATATCTTCTCGGAAGTATAACCAGGCTGTCACCTAACCGCTATGTTGAGTTCGTGATCAAGTTGGTTTCTTGTAAACCACCCCTTTCTCCAAGAATCTATGTTGGATACCCCTGAGCTAGTTGGTTAAGCTAAACAACAACTTGGAGAGTTGGAAGATAAAAGCTTGTCCGACTTAGTCCATTTTAAGGGATATCTTGTATGTGTGTTGAAGAAAGATGGTATTTTCATCGATTGACCCTCGTGATCAGTTAATGGACCTATCATCTTATCCAATCTTTGGTTCGAGTATGGGCTATCCTCAAATCAAATCAGAACCAACGATATTCGTAATGTTGTCTTACTCGTGGTTGTTTCTTCGAGCATACACCATTATATATTTTGGGTCTGACCAATGCTATCACCTTGTTCACATAATTGTGGAATTCCACTTATATGGAAACCTGGATGAATTATTGTTGAGCCCATCAGCAACATTTTTATCTCCTCCATGATTCGTGTTGAACATCCCGCTAGTGTTGGAAACTTCTAAAAGCATTATCTCCATGTCCCATTCATGAAGCATATGTTGGATGAAAGAAGTGGCTTTCTCTGATTCATGTGCATTTGGTGCAAGTTGCCGCCATGAGTTCGAGAAAGATTGATTTTGTTTCCTCTGGTACCATCCCAAGTCAGTCATGCATGTGCGAAGTATGCTATGGTTTGACAGGCTCGCTACCTCCATTCTATATGTGTTCCCTAGCACACCAAGCCACTGAATGACTTATTCAAGGAGAAGAAGTTCCTTCTTAAGAGCATGCCTTATGCAAGGACTTTGATATCCTCGATGATGGCTCCCCACCTAAACTCGGTAGTGTTTTATTATAAGACTACTACGTGGTCATGCTTGTTTGGGACAGCGTGTTTACATGTGTGTAGTAGAACCCGCTCATGTTTTGGAGCTTGCTATCGTAGTTCATTTCCTGAGAATCTTGCAACTTCATCTCGTCGAATTGTGTTGCAACTCTTCTTTTCAGACACGTGAGTCTGAAGTATCCTGTTTCTAACCAGATCTGAATCTCAGGCAGATATGATGGTTGGAACACTCCCAACCTTTGCATTTTGTTCCCAGCTTGCACCACCATTGTGCCAATTCCCATGAGCTGACCTCTCAGTAATTGTTGTTTAGTATCATTTTCAAAAGTGTTCCTATCATGGGTCCCATCCATTTCCGATGATAAGCAAAAATCATCCATTGCGTTGTCTTCAACAAGGTAGTCCACATCATCCATTCTAGTCAGGGTATGCCATTATTTCAAACTCCTTCAAACGATTGCTCAAGATTTTCCCTAGGCTGGTATAGAGAATTTTATTGATCTCTGGATCAAAAGTAATTCTTTTTGCCACTTAAGGGATAATTCTACGAGTCATCCTTCTCTAGGGTGTCTCGTTATGGTATCATGGCAACTCAAATCCTTTCTACGTTGACAACCGTTCACCACTCTCTTAGGTGTGGAATTGTTGTCTACCTAGTAAACCCTCGTCATCTGTTCCACTCCACCCCTCTAGATGTGTACTTCGTGGCTCAGCTCGAGAGATGTTTCATTGTCTCACTCTGTGAGTTGATCCTGAGTTGTTCGATCTTCGATATGATCGATCCTTCTAGAGTTTTCTCTTTCCTCTCATTGTCATGTTAATTGGAGTTCTCTGGGAAAGACATCGAGACAATGATGGTGGTCGAATCAACATTCTTATGAAGCGCCACCTGGATCATGAAGATCGTGTTAGTTTGCATTCCCCCTTCTTTTTTCCCTACGCTTGAATCTCGGGACGAGATTCTTGTTTACTGGGGGTGAGTTGTCACAACCCTAGAATTGTTTGCAGATAGTTGCATCAGTGAGCATCATGCATCCTGTTATTTTCAAGAAACTTGAAATGAGGAAATTGAAAGCCTCAGAAATCATTTAAAAAAAGGCAAGAACCCTTTAAATTGCATTCATTGTTTCCAAAATGACTTCATAAATGTTTGATAATTTTGGCAAGGCTTTGAGACCAAACCAAAAATAGTGAAAAAAATTTAAGGAAATATTTTGGGACTTTGAAATTAAATCAATATGTATTTGAGTTTTGGATTATATTCATTTTTTATAGAATATAATTCAAAAGGCCCTGGAATTATTTATGTGCCTCTGGAGAAGTCCATAATGGCAACATAAAAATATTCAGAAGGTTTTGCCCTGTTTTGAATTTATTTTGAATTTTTAATCAGTGGCAAAATGAATAAATAAAAACAAAACAAAACAGAAATGAAACAGAACAGAAACGTACCTGGCCTTACCTGCAGCCCAACTAGGCAAAGCTGGCCCGGCCCACTGGCTGTCCCAGTCACCACCAACCTCTCGCCATAAGGACGAGAGGTGCGTGGCCGCCGCGCGCCGGCATGCGCCCGCGCCACCTCCTGTTTTCGCCGACGCTGGGGGCTGTCTGGAGACGCCACGCAACCCCCCGACCCCTCTGGCCTGTCCACTCCTCCTCTCCCCTCCTCTGTCTCTCTCGCACGCAACCACTGAACGCCATCGCCGCCGCGCTCACTGCCACCGCGGCCACAGCCATCCCCGAACCTCTCCGACACAACCCCGAGCTCCGAAATGACGTCTTCGTCCTCCCCGCCGAGCCACACGACGCCGGACGCCCTAGAGCCCCCTCATCGACGCCATCTTCGTCCTCTGCACCGACAGCCCCCGTCGACCGATTCGTCGTCACCAAGCCGTCCCCGAGCACGCTGGGATCACCGACGACCTTGCTGTGAGCTCCACTCCGTTTCCCCTCCTTCGTTTTTCTTGCTCCCGTGCCGTAGCACCATCGCCCACGTGCCCGAGCACCGCCGTGCGCCATGGCCGCCTAGCTTCCTTGACCCAAGCTCCTCTGCTCGAACTGGTGGCACCAGCGTGCTTTTGGTGGCCTGCGGATGCCACCTAGGCCATCAGCTCCTCCCCTAGCGCATCACAGCCCCGAACCCATCTGCTCCCGAACTCCGGCCGCCGCCTCCCTCGCCACCGCCGACGCCGTAGCTCACCCCGGCTCCTCTTGCTTGCTCCTTTGGATGCACGCGAACCCGAGGAACCCGTAGGAGCTAACGGCGAGGCAAATGGTTGCCCGTAGCTCGATCTCGATGAGCATCCGTCGTCGGATGTGCTCGCCGGCGTTCAACTCCGGTGAGATGACGTGGTGTCATTAGCTTGAGCTAATTACTGCATTAATCTTGCCCTGTGCCACTAACAGACCGGCCCCACACCCTAATTAACCACGGGGTAAACCCCTGTTTAGATTTAACCTAACCAAAGTGGCCCACGCATCAGCTTTGACCATACTGACGTGGCCGTTGACTGGGCCCACAAGTCAGCGACCCTAGCCAGTACCGTGACACTAACCTATGGGACCCACAGGTCAGGTTTGACCCGGACCAGCCCCTGTTGACCTGCTGACGTCAGCATGACCTGATGCTGACGCAGTAATACATTTTCTGGATTTATTAATAATCAGGAAATTCCAGAAAATGTTCAAAACTTCTAAAAATCATAGAAAATAATCTATAACTCAGATTGAAAAGATTTATATATGAAAAATGATCAAAAAAATCCAAAGAATCTGAATATGGCATTTTCATGCATGTTGGAACAACTTAAAAGTTGCTGTTTAGGACAATCCAATTAAATGGCATTTAAGAAATCACATATGGAGTTTGAATTTGAACTTAGGGTTCAAACCAACTCCATTTAACCTGTTGCTAGTTGCATTAGCTGAAAACACAGCATATTGACATGTCATGATCATGCATCATATTGTGCATTGCATTGATTGTGTTCTTTCTGTGTTTGCCGGTGGTTGTCCCCTCTCGATAGACGTGTTCCTACGATGAGTTCGATGACACCGATGAAGAACTATATTATCTTCAGAAGTGCCAGGCAAGCAAAAACCCCTTGTTGTTTCCGATACAATCCCACTCTCTTGCTCCTGATCTCTTTTACTGCATTAGGACAACAACGATTCAACTGTTACATGTTGCGGTAGTTGAACCCCTTTCCTCTGCATGACCTGTCATTGCCATAGTAAATAGATGAAACCCACTAGCATGAGTAGGAGTTGTTTGAGCCCTGATGTGCCTACTCATTCATGCTTGTTTGTCATGCCTGCTACTGCTTAGAGTTGAGTCAGGTCTGATTCATTGGGGATGAATTGGAATGGCGATGAACATGGCCTACTATGTGTGAGCTAAGTGTGTGAACACAATTTGGTAAAGGTAGCGGTGAGAGGCCATGTAGGAGTACATGGTGGGTTGTCTCATTGAAACCGTCCTCAGGAACTGAGTTCTGTGTTTGTGATCCATGAACAGCTACTACCACTCATTGGGATCCTTAATTGACCCTCTCGACTTATTAACTGCCCTAGTCCTCTGTCCAGGAGTTGCAACTAGTTTCTGGTGTTTATAGGATATGTGTTGGCCGCCGTGCGTAGCACTGACCCTAGGGTGGGCTATGATGTGGTAGATACACCGTGGCACGGTGTACCGGGTGCCCGTTTGGTGTCTCGGGAACCCTGCACACATCGTTTGGGGCTGTGAGCGAAACTCCGGCTGGATCTCCTCACGGATGGAACCCGAATAGGCGATAAAACTGGACTAGAGACTTGTGTGGTTAGTCAGGTCATGGCCGACACCCCCGCCAGGCTTCCGCTTGAAGGTTGCCAAGATACATGACGTGTATATGGTGATAAGTGGTGGGAGCGTGTGTGAAGAAGTACACCCTTGCAAGGTTATCATTATCTATTCGAATAGCCGGATTCCTCGGATATGGAAACCTGGACCCCTTGCATAGTTCATAGACAAGTGAAAGTGGATACTCTAAAATGCGCAAGATAAGCGTGAGTGCTATGGATGGCGTTCTCGTAGGGAGACGGGAGCGGATCCATAGTGGTGTATTGATATGGTGAATATGTGGACTCGTGTGCGTCACCTCAAAAGAGTTACTTGCAGTCGTAGTTCAGGTTAGCCACCGAGTCAAAGCTGGCTTGCTGCAGTTAAACTCCACCACCCCCTTGTTGATACTGATGCATATGTAGTTAGTTCTGATGTAAGTCTTGCTGAGTACATTTGTACTCACGTTTGCTTAATTTATGTTTTGCAGAGAGACGTCAGTCTCGCTAGTAGTTCCGTGTGGGCTTCGACATTTAGCTTGCTACCTCAGCTATGATCTTGTGCCCTCGGCAGGATCTGGTAGATAGTCAGGCTTCTCAGCCTTTTTCATTTGTAGATGTCTGTACTCAGACATGTTAAGCTTCCGCATGTGTTTTGATTTGTATGCTATGATTGTTGGGTCATGAGACCCATGTTTGTAATATCTCGCTCCTCCGAGCCTAATAAATACTTGAGTCGTAGAGTTATGTTGTGATGCCATGTTGTATTTACACATATCGAGCATATTGTGTGTATGATTGAAATGCTTGGTATGTGTGGGATCCGACAATCTAGTTGTTTATCCTTGGCAGCCTCTCTTATGGGGAAATGTAGTCTAGTGCTTCCATGAGCCATAGTAGTCCGCTACAGCCCGGTTCACCGGAGTCCTGCTAGCCCAGCACTACTGCTCAGGACATTTGACTGGCCGGCATGTGTTTCACTTCGTTCCTGTGTCTGTCCCTTCACAGAAATGTCACGCGATGACATCCAGAGTCCTGCCTAGCCTGCTACAGCCCGGGTTCCCGGAGTCCTGTTAGCCCAGTGCTACAGCCCGGATTCACACGCTGCTGACCGACATGCTCGATGTGATTCATGTATGCCTGTCCCCATAGGTTGGTGCCGCTTTGGGTTCACGACTAGCCATGTTGGCCCGGGTTCTCTGTCATACGGATTCTAGCGACGCTATCATATACGTGAGCCAAAAGGCGCAAACGATCCCGGGCCATGGTAAGGCGACACCCGTGGGAATACCATGTGTGAGGCCGCAAAGTGATATGAGGTGTTACCGGCTAGATCGATGTGACTTGGAATCGGGGTCCTGACAATATCCGCGGAGCTGAATTCGATGATCGATGACCGATCAAGCTCGACGTATGCAGATGCACAAGGTTTGGAACCTGTAGGCGGAGACGAGTCCATGGTTCCGGTGACACATATGTCACTTGAAGTTAAGTCTATGTGCGGCTCCAACGCCGCTGAGTCTGCGGCCTCTGCAGCGGGCTTGAGCTTCCCGTCCTCGGATGGCGCAATCTGCAATGGATGTAAAGTCGGAGCAGCTACAGGTATTATCTCCTGGGTATGTTCCGATGACAAATTTACGTCATGTTTATCGCGGTGGCAGGGAGCGGCTGCCTGATACGTCTGCAACGTATCTATAATTTTTGATTGCTCCATGCTATTATATTATCTGTTTTGGATGTTAATGGGCTTTATTTTACACTTCTATATCATTTTTGGGACTAACCTATTAACCGGAGGCCCAACCCAAATTGCTGTTTTTTTGCCTATTTCAGTGTTTCGCAGAAAAGGAATATCAAATGAAGTACAAACAGAATGAAACCTTCGGGAACGTGATTTTCTCAACAAACGTGATCCAGGAGACTTGGAGTGGGCATGAAGAAACAATCAAGGAGGCCACGAGGCAGGGGGCGCGTCTACCCCCCCCTGGGTGCCTCCTCCACCCCCGTGGGCCCCTTGTTGCTTCACCGACCTACTTCTTCCTCCTATATAAGTCCACGTACCCCGCAAACATCCAGGAGCACCACGAAAACCTAATTCCACCGCCGCAAACTTCTGTACCCGAGAGATCCCATCTTGGGGCCTTTTCCGGAGCTCTGCCAGAGGGGGCATTGATCACGGAGGGCCTCTACATCAACTCCATGGCCTCTCCGGTGATGTGTGAGTAGTTTACTTCAGACCTTTGGGTCCATATCTAGTAGCTAGATGGCTTCTCTCTCTTTGGATCTCAATACAAAGTTCTCCTCGATTCTCTTGGAGATCTATTCGATGTAATCTTCTTTTGCGGCGTGTTTGTCGAGATCCAATGAATTGTGGGTTTATGATCCAGATTATCTATGAACAATATTTTATTCTTCTCTGAATTCTTTTATGTATGATTGGTTTATCTTTCCAAGTCTCTTTGAATTGTCAGTTTGGTTTGGCCTACTAGATTGATCTTTATTGCAATGGGAGAAGTGCTTAGCTTTGGGTTCAATCTTACGGTGCTCGATCCCAGTGACAGTAGGGGAAACGACACATATTGTATTGTTTCCATCGAGGATAAAAAGATGGGGTTTATATCATATTGCATGAGTTTATCCCTCTACATCATGTCATCTTGCTTAAGGCGTTACTTTGTTCTTATGAACTTAATACTCTAGATGCATGCTGGATAGCAGTCGGTGTGTGGAGTAATAGTAGTAGATGCAGGCAGGAGTCGGTCTACTTGTCGCGGACGTGATGCCTATATACATGATCATGCCTAGATATTCTCATAATTATTCACTTTTCTATTAATTGCTTGACAATAATTTGTTCACCCACCGTAATACTTATGCTATCTTGAGAGAAGCCACTAGTGAAACCTATGGCCCCGGGTCTATTTTCCATCATACAAGTTTCCAATCTTTTTTATTTTGCAATCTTTACTTTCAATCTATATCATAAAAATACCAAAAATATTTATCTTATTATTATTATTTCTATCAGATCTCACTTTTGCAAGTGGTCATGAAGGGATTGACAACCCTTTATCGCGTTGGTTGTGAGGTTCTTATTTGTTTGTGTAGGTATGAGGTGACTCGCACGTGGTCTCCTACTGGATTGATACCTTGGTTCTCAAAAACTAAGGGAAATACTTACGCTGCTTTACTGCATCACTCTTTCCTCTTCAAGGGAAAACCAACGCAATGCTCAAGAGGTAGCAAGAAGGATTTCTAGCGCCGTTGCCAGGAGATCTACACCAAGTCAAGACATACCAAGTACCCATCACAACTCTTATCCTCCGCTTTACATTATTTGCCATTTGCCTCTCGTTTTCCTCTCCCCCACTTCACCCTTGCCATTTTATTCACCCTCTTTTTTCGTTCCCCTTCTCTTTTTCTATTTGCCTTTTTTGCCTGTTTCTTGTTTGCTTGTGTGTTGGATTGCTTGCTTGTCATGATGGCTCAAGATAATACTAAATTCTGTGACTTTGCCAATACCAAAAATACTGATTTTATTAGCACTCCGATTGCTCCTCTTACCGATGCTGAATCTTGTGAAATCAATACTGCTTTGCTGAATCTTGTCATGAAAGATCCGTTTTCTGGCCTTCCTAGTGAAGATGCCACTACCCATCTAAACAACTTTGTTGATTTGTGTGATATGCAAAAGAAGAAAGATGTGGATAATGATATTGTTAAACTTAAGCTATTTCCATTTTTGCTTAGATTGTGCTAAAGCTTGGTTTTCGTCTTTGCCTAAAAATAGTATTGATTCATGGAATAAGTGCAAAGATTCTTTTATCTCTAAGTATTTTCCTCACACTAAGGTCATCTCTCTTAGAAATGATATTATGAATTTTAAGCAACTTGATCATGAACATGTTGCACAATCTTGGGAGAGGATGAAATTAATGATATGTAATTGCCACACACATGGTTTGAATTTTATGGATGATTATACATAATTTTTATGCCGGATTGAATTTTTCTTCTAGAAATCTTTTAGATTCAGCCGCGGGAGGCACTTTTATGTAAATCACTTTAGGAGAAGCTACCAAACTCCTAGATAATATTATGGTTAATTATCCTCAATGGCACACTGAAAGATCTACTAGTAAAAAAGTGCATGCAATTGAAGAGATTAATGTTTTGAGTGGAAAGATGGATGAACTTATGAAATTGTTTGCTAATAAGAGTGCTCTACCGATCCTAATGATATGCCTTTGTCTACTTCGATTGAGAATAATAATAAATCTATGGATGTGAATTTTGTTGGTAGGAATTATTTTGGTAACAACGCGTATAGAGGTAATTTTAATTCTAGGCCGTTTATGGGCTTTATTTTACACTTTTATATCATTTTTGGGAGTAACCTATTAACCAGAGGCCCAGCCCAAATTGCTATTTTTTTTGCCTATTTTAGTGTTTCGCAGAAAAGGAATATCAAATGAAGTCCAAATGGAATGAAACCTTCGGGAATGTGATTTTCTCAACAAATGTGATCCAGGAGACTTGGAGTGGGCGTCAAGAAACAATCGAGGAGGCCACGAGGCAGGGGGCGCGCCTACCCCCTAGGCGCGCCCTCCACCCTCGTGGGCCCCTTGTTGCTCCACCGACCTACTTCTTCCTCCTATATAAGTCCACGTACCCCGGAAACATCCAAGAGCACCATGAAAACCTAATTCCACCGCTGCAACCTTCTGTACCTGAGATATCCCATCTTGGGTCCTTTTCCGGAGCTCCACCGAAGGGGGCATTGATCACAGAGGGCCTCTACATCAACTCCATGGCCTCTCCGGTGATGTGTGAGTAGTTTACTTCAGACCTTCGGGTCCATAGCTAGTAGCTAGATGGCTTCTTCTCTCTCTTTGGATCTCAATACAAAGTTCTCCTCGATTCTCTTGGAGATCTATTCGATGTAATCTTCTTTTGTGGTGTGTTTGTCGAGATCTGATGAATTGTGGGTTTATGATCCAGATTATCTATGAACAATATTTGATTCTTCTCTGAATTCTTTTCTGTATGATTGGTTTATCTTTGCATCTCTCTTTGAATTATCAGTTTGGTTTGGCCTACTAGATTGATCTTTATTGCAATGGGAGAAGTGCTTAGCTTTGGGTTCAATCTTACGGTGCTCGATCCCAGTGACAGTAGGGGAAACGACACATATTGTATTGTTGCCATCGAGGATAAAAAGATGGGGTTTATATCATATTGCATGAGTTTATCCCTCTACATCATGTCATCTTGCTTAAGGCGTTACTCTGTTCTTATGAACTTAATACTCTAGATGCATGCTGGATAGCGGTCAGTGTGTGGAGTAATAGTAGTAGATGCAGGTAGGAGTCGGTCTACTTATCGCGGACGTGATGCCTATATACATGATCATGCCTAGATATTCTCATAATTATTCACTTTTCTATTAATTGCTTGACAATAATTTGTTCACCCACCGTAATACTTATGCTATCTTGAGAGAAGCCACTAGTGAAACCTATGGCCCCGGGTCTATTTTCCATCATACAAGTTTCCAATCTTTTTTATTTTGCAATCTTTACTTTCAATCTATATCATAAAAATACCAAAAATATTTATCTTATTATTACTATCTCTATCAAATATCACTTTTGCAAGTGGTCGTGAAGGGATTGACAACCCCTTTATCGCATTGGTTGCAAGGTTCTTATTTGTTTGTGTAGGTACGAGGTGACTCGCGCGTGGTCTCCTACTGGATTGATACCTTGGTTCTCAAAAACTGAGGGAAATACTTACGCTGCTTTTGCATCATCTTTCCTCTTCAAGGGAAAACCAACGCAGTGCTCAAGAGGTAGCACTGCCGTGGTCTCGAATCTGTCGAAGATCAAGTCTCCACGGGTATCCGCGACGTAGTCCAAGCTTCCAAATCTGACCTGGTGGCCAGGGGCGTCGCTTTCGATCTGCTCTAGATGGCCAAGCGAGTTGGCCCGCAGTGCAAAGCCGCCAAACACGAAGATCTGTCCGGGAAGGAAGACTTCCCCTTGGACAGCGCCATTGTAGATGATTGAAGGAGCCAACAAACCTTTTGACGACGACACAGTGGGACTCTTAGTGAAAGCACCAATGTCGGTGTCAAAACTAGCAGATCTCGGGT
Organism: Triticum urartu; assembly: GCF_056163025.1. NCBI lineage: Eukaryota > Viridiplantae > Streptophyta > Magnoliopsida > Poales > Poaceae > Triticum > Triticum urartu. The sequence continues at coordinate 343,105,937 of NC_141877.1, forward strand.
AGGGGGTCTCGAACTGTGCGTCTAAGGTCGAGGGTAATAGGAGACGGAAGACATAATGTTTACCCAGGTTCAGGCCCTCTCCATGGAGGTAATACCCTACTTCCTGCTTGATTGATCTTGATGAATATGAGTATTGTAAGAGTTGATCTACCACGAGATCGTAATGGCTAAACCCTAAAAGTCTAGCCTGTCCGACTATGATTATTAGGGTGTTTCTCTATGGACCTAGCCCCCCGGTTTATATAGACACCGGAGGAATCTAGGGTTACATAAGGTCGGTTACAGAGAAAGGAATCTTCATATTTGGTCACCAAGCTTGCCTTCCATGCCAGAGAGAGTCCCATCTGGACACGGCTATAATCTTCGGCCTTTTTATCTTCACAGCCCATCAGTTCGGCCCATGTCTAATAGGTCGGACGCCTGAGGACCCCTTAGTCCAGGACTCCCTCACATCCCCTCTTTCGTCTTCGTCTATCGGTAACTTTACTTGAGGCTATATTTTTATTCACCATGATATGTGTTTTGCTTGGAGCGCCTTGTATGATTTGAGTCTTTGCTTTTTAGTTTGACACAATCATCCTTTCTGTACACACCTTTTGAGAGAGATACGCATGAATTGTGATTTATTAGAATACTATATGTGCTTCACTTATATTTTTTGAGCTAGGCAATGTTGCTCTAGTGCTTCACTATATCTTTTTAGAGCACGGTAGTGGCTTTATTTTATAGAAATTATTGAACTCTCATGATCCACTTATATTATTTGAGAGTCTCTAAAAGCATGGTAATTTGCTTTGGTTATAAATTTATTCCTAATATGATAGGCATCCAAGAGGGATATAATAAAAACTTTCATATAAAGTGCATTGAATACTATGAGAAGTTTGATTCATTATGATTGTTTTGAGATATAAAGATGGTGATATTAGATTCATGATAGTAAGCAATTGTGATTTGCAGAAATACTTGTGTTAAAGTTTGTGATTCCCGTAGCATGCACGTATGGTGAACCGTTATGTCATGAAGTCGGAGCATGATTTATTTATTGATTGTCTTCCTTATGAGTGGTGGTCGGGGACGAGCGATGGTCTTTTCCTACCAATCTATCCCCCTAGGAGCATGCACGTAGTACTTTGATTTGATAACTAGCAGAATTTTGCAATAAGTATATGAGTTCTTTATGAGTAATGTTGAGTCCATGGATTATACACACTCTCACCCTTCCACCATTGCTAGCCTCTCTAGTGCCGCTCAACTTTTGCCGGTACCATACACCCACCATATACCTTCCTAAAAACATCCACCATACCTACCTATTATGGCATTTCCATAGCCATTCCGAGATATATTGCCATGAAAATTTCCACCGTTCCATTTATTATGACACGCTCCATCATTGTCATATTGCTTTGCATGATCATGTAGTTGACATTGTATTTGTGGCAAAGCCACCGTTTATAATTATTTCGTACATGTCACTCTTGATTCATTGCACATCCCGGAACACCGCCGGGGGCATTCATATAGAGTCATAATTTAGTGCTAAGTATCGAGTTGTAATTCTTGAGTTGTAAGTAAATAAAAGTGTGATGATCTTCATTATTAGAGCATTGTACCATGTGAGGAAAGGATGATGGAGACTATGATTCCCCCACAAGTCGGGATGAGACTCCAGACGAAAAAAAACGCCAATAAAATGAGAGAAGGCCCAATAAAAAATGAGAGAGAAGGGAGAAGGGACAATGTTACTATCCATTTACCACACTTGTGCTTCAAAGTAGCACCATGATCTTCATGATAGAGAGTCTCATATGTTGTCACTTTCATATACTAGTGGGAATTTTTCATTATAGAACTTGGCTTGTATATTCCAATGATGGGCTTCCTCAAATTGCCCTAGGTCTTCGTGGGCAAGCGAGTTGGATGCACACCCACTTAGTTTTCTTTTGAGCTTCCGTAAACTTATAGCTCTAGTGCATCCATTGTATGGCAATCCCTACTCACTCACATTGATATCTATTGATGGGCAACTCCATAGCCCGTTGATACGCCTAGTTGATGTGAGACTATATCCTTCCTTTTGTCTTCTCCACAACCACAATATTCTATTCCACCTATAGTGCTATGTCCATGGCTCATGCTCATGTATTGCGTGAAAGTTGGAAAAGTTTGAGAACATCAAAAGTACGAAACAATTGTATGGCTTGTCATCGGGGTTGTTGATACGTCTCCAATGTATCTATAACTTTTTATTGTTCCATGCTATTATATTATCTGTTTTGGATGTTTATGGGCTTTATTATACACTTTTATATTATTTTTGGGACAAACCTATTAACCGGAGGCCCAGCCCAAATTGTTGTTTTCTTGCCTATTTCAATGTTTCGAAGAAAAGGAATATCAAACGGAGTCCAAACGGAATGAAACCTTCGGGAGAGTTATTTTTGGAACGGAAGCTATCCAGGAGACTTGGAGTAGACGCCAGGGAAGCTTCGAGGAAGCCACGAGGCAGGGAGGCGCGCCCCCACTCTTGTGGGCCCCTCGTGGCTCCCCTCACCGACTTCTTTCGCCTATATATGTCCATATACCTAAAAACATCAGGGAATACAATAGATCGAGAGTTCCGCCGCCAGAAGCCTTCGTAGCCATCAAAAACCAATCTAGACTCGTTCCGGCACCCCGCTGGAGGGTGGGGGGAATCCCTCTCCGGTGGCCATCTTCATCATCCCGGCGCTCTCCATGATGAGGAGGGAGTAGTTCACCCTCGGGGCTGAGGGTATGTACCAGTAGCTATGTGCTTGATCTCTCTCTCTCTCGTGTTCTTGATTCGGAACGATCTTGATGTATCGCGAGCTTTGCTATTAGAGTTGGCTCTTATGATGTTTCTCCCCTTCTACTCTCTTGTGATGAATTGAGTTTTCCCTTTTAAGTTATCTTATCGGATTGAGTCTTTAAGGATTTGAGAACACTTGATGTATGTCTTGGATGTGCTTATCTGTGGTGACAATGGGATATCACGTGATCCACTTGATGTATGTTTTGGTGATCAACTTGCGAGTTCCGTGACCTTGTGAACTTATGCATAGGGGTTGGCACACGTTTTCGTCTTGACTCTCCGGTAGAAACTTTGGGGCACTCTTTCAAGTTCTTTGTGTTGGTTGAATAGATGAATCTGAGATTGTGTGATGCATATCGTATAATCATACCCACGGATACTGGAGGTGACATTAGGGTTTTAGTTGATTTGCGTATTAAGGTGTTATTTTACTACGAACTCTAGGGCTGTTTGTGACACTTATAGGAATAGCCCAACAGATTGATCAAAAAGAATAACTTTGAGGTGGTTTCGTACCCTACAATAATCTCTTCGTTTGTTCTCCGCTATTAGTGACTTTGGAGTGACTCTTTGTTGCATGTTGAGGGATAGTTATATGATCCAATTGTGTTATTATTGTTGAGAGGACTTGCACTAGTGAAAGTATGAACCCTAGGCCTTGTTTCCTAGCATTGCAATGCCGTTTGTGCTCACTTCTACCACTTGTTACGTTGCTGTTTTTATATTTTCAGATTACAAAAACCTTTATCTACCATCCATATTGCACTTGTATCACCATCTGTTCGCCGAACTAGTGCACCTATACAATTTACCATTGTATTGGGTGTGTTGGGGACACAAGAGACTCTTTGTTATTTGGTTGCAGGGTTATTTGAGAGAGACCATCTTCATCCTACGCCTCCCACGGATTGATAAACCTTAGGTCATCCACTTGAGGGAAATTTGCTACTGTCCTACAAACCTCTGCACTTGGAGGCCCAACAACGTCTACAAGAAGAAGGTTGTGTAGTAGACATCAAGCTCTTTTCTAGCGCCGTTGCCGGGGAGGTTAGTGCTTGAAGGTATATCTTTAGATCTTGCAATTGAATCTTCTTATTTCTTGTTTTAGCACTAGTATAGTTTATAAAAGAAAACTACAAAAAAAATGGAATTGAGTTTGCCTCATACGCTTCATCTTTTTAATATTTTTCGTGAGAATGATGGAAAGGAAAATTGTGCTCAAATGCTAGAAGAAGAAGTCTATAAAATGTTTGGCACTAAATCTATGAATGATGAGCATGATTGTAATGTAGTTAGTATGAACTCCTTGAATATCCATAGTACTAATGATGATTGCACCAGTCATGATGAAAATGTCTTTTATAAGCATGTCAACTTTTGTGGAGTGCATAGAGTTTGCAAGTACATACCAAATAGGGAAGATAGATTTTGCAAGAGGGATAAGTATTTAGAAACTAAATGGTTGCAAGAGAGGCTAGATGTTTGTGCTGAAAATTTAAAATTTCTTCACCATACTTGTGAACTTTGCAATGAACATGGTCATTTAAATCTCAAATGCAAATTGTCTCATGATCGTGTCGTGTCCAAAAATTGTGATGATTTGATTTCTATAGCGACCCGACCTCAGACGGTCAAGTCTCTGTGCTTAAGTGTCATCCCTGGATCGGTATGCTGACACACACAGTATTCGAGGATTTATAACAGAGGTAAATCACATGTATAAAGTAACGCAAATACTATTACCTCAATCCATATAGCGGAAGTAACAAAGGTTGTGGATTCCCATCAACACCAACGACAAAGTTGAGTGTAGAAATCATAACCCTAACGTATCACTTACTCGTCGTAAGAATCCTGCAACATGAGACGTTGCACCCACAAAAGGTCAGTACATTGAATGTACTGGCAAATTCACACCATAGGATAATGATGAATAAAGGCTATCACTACATGCATATTTGGCTGGTGAAAAGCTCTAAGTTTATTTTTGCATAAATCCAATTTTTTCCTACAACAAAGGAATATATTTTATTTAACTACAAAGTTGGTTTAAAACATTAAGAAGGTTCCTCCAACTCAATCCCAAAATAATAATCATTAACCACATCAAATTAATTAAATAAAGTGTTGAGATCAACATGATAATTCAAGAACTAGATACTCAAGATGTCCATAATCGGGGACACGTCTAATCATGATTAGTTTGTACACTCTGCAGAGGTTTGCGCACTTTTCCCCACAAGACTCGATCTCCTCCGTTGGATTTCTCGCACTACATGGTGTTTGAGAAACGGCTGACTGAGACACAGTCTTTCAGAAGCATTAACTCTTTACTCCGGGTGGACCGTTACACTTACTTTTCCTCAACATCCGCTAGTCCACCACTGAAAGACGTCACACAACATACTCAACTATGCCAGAGCCCATAATGGCTTGTGGCTGCACACGAAAGTTTCTAACATGAATAATCTTATGATCCCTTTGAGCCTGGGTGGCAGACCATAGGAGGATCACACGGTATATCCCCGGGATCTCCTAGGACAATAGTGGTATATCCCCAGGTGCCCAAAACAAGCAATCCACCCAGATGTGTATTTAAGTTGCCACCTTAAGTTAAACCATTAATTAACAATCTCACATCTGTCATGGATACACTCAAACTCAATCCACGTCTACGAGCATGGCATGGCAATATAAGCATAACGTAGAAGTAACTCCTATGGGTTTGATAATAAAACAGGTAATAGGTTCTACCTCATCATCTACTTCCCAAACCCACATGTTAAGAGATCCTACTCATGCAATGTGTGAAGGTTGAACTAATGCATAAAAACTGGGTGATAAAAGGATATGACCAAAGTGTGAACTTGCCTCGTACTATTGATGAAGATGATTTGCACTCATAACTCCTGATAGTTCTACTCGTCACACTCCGGTCAATCTATCGTGAGCAAGCAATAGTAATCACACATAAGCAATCACTCAAAAGATCGGAAAGAACGAAGAAGACAATTCAGAAAACATCAAAACCAAGCAAATAACTCTTGCAACATAAAACAATTTCTAACAGTACCAAAATTACGTGAATTTGGCCTTATCAGAAATTTTAGGTCAAGAGCTTCGATTTGCAAAAAGAATCAAACAAATCGGAGTTACGAAACTCAAGTTATGATCAAAAGAAGTTTGAATATGAATCGATAGGTGAAAACAAGACAAAACTATAGGTGCTAGTTTCATCTAATTTGGATGAACGAGTAAAAAGTTATGGCTATTTAAAAAATCAGGGCCAAGCTGTTTTACGGAAGAAAAATAGCTACGGCTAAAAAATAAACTAGGTCTAATGTATAAATACGTAGACTAATTGATAATCTAATTATTCTATCGTACTAGTCAAGAAAATAATAAACTAGACTTCGGAGAGAGGAGACAATTTCCAGAAGTCTCGCCGAATAGGAGAAAAATATTTTTCTTTAATGAATCTAGTCAAACCAAAATATTGATTTAACCCGAATCAGATGATTTTTGGAGGCTCTATAAGTCTATATTTATAGGTGAAAAAGAGGTTTAGGGGGTCAAAGAATAGGCAATGTGGGACTAAACGTAGACAAAAATAAACGAAACAGAAAAGAAAAAGGCTAAACGCCTCGCACGGGCCTAAAGGCCTCGGCCGGCCGCGCGCTGTAGTTTTTTTAACAAAATTCGGCCTAAGTAAAAAAATGAGAAGGTTGGCTGGGCCTGTCCCATTTAGGAGAAAAACAAGATGAGGCGCCTGCTGCCACTATACTACGCGTGTGGGCGATAAATAATTCTGGGTTGCACGTACAGTTTTTTTAAAAGAACAGAAAGAAAACCGAATAAAGAAATTAAAATAAAATTTTATATAGGCATATTATATATCAAAAAATTTAGAAAAATATTTTATACAACATGAACATTTTTCTAGTGTAAAATAAAATACACAAAAATTCAAATAAAGCAAAGAGTGCTACTGTTGCAATAAAACCTTATAAAATCATTTTAAAAATACCAAAATGATTTCAAATTTATTCCTCTCCAATTTTCTACTGTAGGGAATCATGTTACCCTATTTTCCATATATTTTATTTTGTAGAAAAATAATTTGAATAAAACCCAAATAACTCCAGATTGAAAATAATTTCAAAGGGACTTTAAATTTGATTCTTTTAAACTTCCAACTCATATTACATATGTTTTGAAGAAGTCATTTTATCTTCTGTCATATAAATCATTGATTTGTTTGAAGTTCTCTGAATTTGAAATAGTTCCAAATGAAATTCAAATATTTTTCAAAAACACTTTCATTTAATTAAATGGAAGAAGTTATATCATCTTCTCTCTAGGGTTTTGTATTTGAAAGAATTTGAATTCATGGAGATCAGAAAGCAAAGTGAAAGTGTTGGGAAAGTCATTTTATTCCCTCTCATTTAACTTTCAAAAAGTTTCGAATTTCACTCAATTTCACCCAAGCAACCACACCACAATCAAACAATCAATCAAATCTATTTATTTAATATAACATTCCAAAATTTAGAATTTTGGGATGTTACAATGTCCCTTGCACATCATAATGAACTTAGTTTGCTTTTGGGTTATGAAGAAATGAAACGTATAACTAAGCATATTCCAGAATATAACCTTGAGAAATTCCTCGATATTGATCTAGAAGAAATTCTTATGTATTGTGGGGTGAATTGCATTGAAAATCCTTATATTGCCAATTACATAAAGAAAAGAAAACAAATAGAGGATGAAGAGAACACTAATGAAAGGGAAGAGGCTTCCCCATATCCTCCTATTATTTCTTATGATGAATCAGGTAACGAGGAGGAGCCTTCTATTCAACCAATCTCATTAATAAGGAGCTCCAAAAAGAGGATTGAACCCACACATAATGTGAAAAATAAAAAGAAAAGACGGAGAAGTAAGGGTGAAAAGGTATCCCTCCCAAATGATATTGCCCCTATTACTCATTGTGATGATGATAATTTCCATACTATTCGTGCTATCCATACTATTAATGATGAGAGTGATTATGCTTATGATATGAAAAGGCCCAAGCTTGGGGATGCTATGTTTGATGAGAATGACATGTTTGAGAATATATTTGCTGCAATTAATGTTTGTCCCAAGCTTGGGGATGCTATGTTTAATGAAGATGGTATTTCTAGCCTCCCAAGTTTTGATATGCAAATTTGTTATGATGATAGCATGCCTCCTACTTATGATGATTATATTGATGAAAGTGAGTTTGGAAGAGTGTCAACTTTAGGAAGTAATGATCCCACTATTTTGGAGGATGTTTAATCTTATTGTGATAATTATGAAAGTGGATTTGGAGAGGTCATGACTTTATTTAGTAATGATTCCACTATCTTGGAAGAGGTTTCAATTGATTATGATGAGAACAAAGTTGCTACTTATGATGATTATTGTGATGATACTTATGCTATAAAAAGTTGTGATTATTATATTTATAAAACTTGTCATGATTATGATTACCCTCTTTCTAAACATTACTCTTTTAATGTGGAAACAATTTATAGTATTCGAGTTTCTTATGATACTCCCACTATTCTGATTGAGAAGAATCTTGCTTATGTGGAGAGTAGTAAATTTTCCATGCTTGTAGATCATGAAAAGAATGCTTTATGGGATGATTACATTGTTGAATTCATTCATGATGCTACTGAAAATTATTATGAGGGAGGAATATATGCTTGTAGGAATTGCAATAATATCAAGTTTCCTCTCTATGTGCTTAAAGTTTTGAAGTTATGCTTGTTTTACCTTCCTATGCAAGTTGATTCTTGTTCCCACAAGTTGTTTGCTCACAAAATACCTATGTATAGGAAGTGGGTTAGACTTAAATGTGCTACTCATATTCTTCATGATGCTCTCTTTATGTTTCAATTCTTATCTTTAATGTGAGCATCATTGAAATCATCATGCCTAGCTAGGGGCGTTAAACGATAGCGCTTGTTGGGAGGCCACCCAATTTTATTTTTGTTCTTTGCTTTTTTCTCCTGTTTAGTAATAAATAATTCATCTATACTCTGCTTATAGGTGGTTTTATGTTTTAATTAGTGTTTGTGCCAAGTAGAACCTTTGGGAAGACTTGGGTGAAGTCTTTGCGATCTTGCTGTAAAAAATAGAAACTTTAGCGCTCACGAGATTTTCTGCCATTTCTTACTGGAGAGTGCTATTTAGTTAATTATTTTTGAAGATGATTAATAGAAAAATTCCTCAGGTCCACCAATTTATTTGAGAATTTTATGAGTTCCATAAGTATACGTTTGACACAGATTAGTACAGACTGTTCTGTTTTTGACAGATTCTGTTTTCATCATATTGTTTGCTTATTTTGATGAATCTATGAGTAGTATCGAAGCGTATGAACCATAGAGAAGTTGGAATACAGTATATATTACACCAATATGAATTTGGAATGAGTTCACAACAGTACCTAGGTGGTGATTTATTTTCTTATACTAACGGAGCTTACGAGTTTTCTGTTAAGTTTTGTGTTGTGAAGTTTTCAAGTTTTGGGTAAATATTCGATGGACTATGGAATAAGGAGTGGCAAGAGCCTAAGATTGGGGATGCCCAAGGCACCCCAAGGTAATATTCAAGGACAACCAAGAGCCTAATCTTGGGGATGCCTCGGAGGGCATCCCCTCTTTTGTCTTCGTTCATCGGTAACTTTACTTGGAGCTATATTTTTATTCACCACATGATATGTGTTTTGCTTGGAGTGTCATTTTCTTTTCTTTTGTTTTGCTTGATATTTGAATAAAACACCAAGATCTGAAATTCTTAAATGTTAGAGAGTCTTCACATAGTTTCATAATTATTCGACTACTCATTGATCTTCACTTATATCTTTTGGAGTACTTTGTCATTTGCTCTAGTGCTTCACTTATATCTTTTTAGAGCACAGCGGTGGTTTCATTTTGAAGAAATTGTTTAACTCTCATGCTTCACTTATATTATTTTGAGAGTCCTAAACAACATGGTAATTTGCTTTGGTTATGAAACTAGTCCTAATATGATGGGCATCCAGGATGGGTATAATAAAATCTTTCATATAAAGTGTGTTGAATACTATGAGAAGTTTGATACTTGGTGAATGTTTTGAGATATGAAGATGGTGATATTAGAGTCATGCTAGTTGAGTAGTTGTGAATTTGAGAGATACTTGTGTTAAAGTTTGTGATTGCCGTAGCATGCACATATGGTGAACCGTTATGTGATGCAGTCGGAGCATGATTTATTTATTGATTGTCTTCCTTATGAGTGGTGGTCGGGGACGAGCGATGGTCTTTTCCTACCAATCTATCCCCCTAGGAGCATGCACGTAGTACTTTGTTTCGATAACTAATATATTTTTGCAATAAGTATGTGAGTTCTTTATGACTAATGTTGAGTCCATGGATTATACGCACTCTCACCCTTCCACCATTGCTAGCCTCTCTAGTACCGCGCAACTTTCGCCGGTACCATAAACCCACCATTTACCTTCCTCAAAACAGCCACCATACCTACCTATTATGGAATTTCCATAGCCATTCCAAGATATATTGCCATGCAACTTTCCACTGTTCCGTTTATTATGACACGCTCCATCATTGTCATATTGCTTTGCATGATCATGTAGTTGACATCGTATTTGTGGCAAAGCCACCATTCATAATTTTTTCATACATATCACTCATGAGTCATTGCACATCCCGGTACACCGCCGGAGGCATTCATATAGAGTCATATATGTTCTAAGTATTGAGTTCTAATTCTTTTGTTGTATGTAGATAAAAGTATGATGATCATCATTATTAGAGCATTGTCCCAGTGAGGAAAGGATGATGCAGACTATGATTCCCCCACAAGTCGGGATGAGACTCCGGACGAAAAAGGAAAAAAAGAAAAAAAAAGAGGCCACAAAAAAAAGAGAAGGCCCCAAAAACAAAAAAACAAAAAGAGAGAGAAAAAATACAGAAGGGGCAATTCTACTATCCTTTTACCACACTTGTGCTTCAAAGTAGCACCATGATCTTCATGATAGAGAGTCTCCTATGTTGTCACTTTCATATACTAGTGGGAATCTTTCATTATGGAACTTGGCTTGTATATTACAATGATGGGCTTCCTCAAAATGCCCTAGGTCTTCATGAGCAAGCGAGTTCGATGCACACCCACTTAGTTTCTTTTTGAGCTTTCATACACTTATAGCTCTAGTGCATCTGTTGCATGGCAATCCCTACTCACTCACATTGATATCTATTGATGGGCATCTCCATAGCCCGTTGATACGCCTAGTTGATGTGAGACTATCTTCTCCTTTTTGTGTTCTTCACAACCACCATTCTTTTCCACCTATAGTGCTATGTCCATGGCTCACGCTCATGTATTGCGTGAAGATTGAAAAAGTTTGAGAACATCAAAAGTATGAAACTATTGCTTGGGTTGTCATCGGGGTTGTGCATGATTTAAATATTTTGTGTGATGAAGATAGAGCATAGCCAGACTATATGATTTTGTAGGGATAACTTTCTTTGGCCATGTTATTTTGAGAAGACATGATTGCTTTGTTAGTATGCTTGAAGTATTATTAGTTTCATGTCAATATTAAAATTTTGCCTTGAATCTTATGGATCTGAATATTCCCGCCACAATAAAGAGAATTACTTGGATAAATATGTTAGGTAGCATTCCACATCAAAAATTCTATTTTTTTGATTTACCTACTCGAGGACGAGCAGAAATTAAGCTTGGGGATGCTGATACATCTCCAACGTATCTATAATTTTTGATTGTTCCATGCTATTATATTATCTGTTTTGGATGTTTATGGGCTTTATTATACACTTTTATATTATTTTTGGGACTAACCTATTAACCGGAGGCCTAGCCCAAATTTTTGTTTTCTTGCCTATTTCAGTGTTTCGAAGAAAAGGAATATCAAACGGAGTCCAAACGGAATGAAACCTTCGGGAGAGTTATTTTTGGAACGGAAGCTATCCAGGAGACTTGGAGTAGTCGCCAGGGAAGCTTCGAGGAAGCCACGAGGCAGGGAGGCGCGCCCCCCACCCTCGTGGGCCCCTTGTGGCTCCCCTGACCGATTTCTTTCGCCTATATATGTCCATATACCCTAAAAACATCGGGGAACACAATAGATCGGGAGTTCCGCCGCCAGAAGCCTTCGTAGCCACCGAAAACCAATCTAGACTCGTTTTGGCACCCTGCCGGAGGGGGGGATCCCTCTCCGGTGGCCTTCTTCATCATCCCGGCGCTCTCTAGGACGAGGAGGGAGTAGTTCACCCTCGGGGCTGTGGGTACGTACTAGTAGCTATGTGATTTATCTCTCTCTCTCGTGTTCCTGATTCAGAACAATCTTGATGTATCGCGAGCTTTGCTATTATAGTTGGCTCTTATGATGTTTCTCCCCCTCTACTCTCTTGTGATGAATTGAGTTTTCCCTTTGAAGTTATCTTATCGGATTGAGTCTTTAAGGATTTGAGAACACTTGATGTATGTCTTGCATGTGCTTATCTGTGGTGACAATGGGATATCATGTGATCCACTTGATGTATGTTTTGGTGATCAACTTGAGAGTTCCGTGACCTCGTGAACTTATTCATCGGGGTTGGCACACGTTTTCGTCTTGACTCTCCGGTAGAAACTTTGGGGCACTCTTTGAAGTTCTCTGTGTTGGTTGAATAGATGAATCTGAGATTGTGTGATGCATATCATATAATCATACCCACGGATACTTGAGGTGACATTGGAGTATCTAGGTGACATTAGGGTTTTGTTTGATTTGCGTCTTAAGATGTTATTTTACTACGAACTCTAGGGCTGTTTGTGACACTTATAGGAATAGCCCAACGGATTGATTGGAAAGAATAACTTTGAGGTGGTTTCATACCCTACAATAATCTCTTCGTTTGTTCTCCACTATTAGTTACTTTGGAGTGACTCTTTGTTGCATGTTGAGGGATAGTTATATGATCCAATTATGTTATTATTGTTGAGAGGACTTGCACTAGTGAAAGTATGAACCCTAGGCCTTGTTTCCTAGCAGTGCAATACCGTTTGTGCTCACTTTTACCACTTGTTACCTTGCTGTTTTTATATTTTCAGATTACAAAAACCTTTATCTACCATCCATATTGCACTTGTATCACCATCTCTTCGCCGAACTAGTGCACCTATACAATTTACCATTGTATTGGGTGTGTTGGGGACACAAGAGACTCTTTGTTACTTGGTTGCAGGGTTGTTTGAGAGAGACCATCTTCATCCTACGCCTCCCACGGGTTGATAAACCTTAGGTCATCCACCTGAGGGAAATTTGCTACTGTCCTATAAACCTCTGCACTTGGAGGCCCAACAACGTCTACAAGAAGAAGGTTGTGTAGTAGACATCAGTTGTGCATGATTTAAATATTTTGTGAGATGAAGATGGAGCATAGCCAGACTATATGATTTTGTAGGGATAAGCTTTCTTTGGCCATGTTATTTTGAGAGTGCCTTTTTAGTATGCTTGCAGTATTATTGTTTTTATGTCAATATTAAACATTTGTTTTGAATCTTATGGATCTGAACATTCATCCCACAATAAAGAGAATTACATGGATAAACATGTTAGGTAGCATTCCACATCAAAAATTCTGTTTTTCTCATTTACCTACTCGAGGACGAGCTGGAATTAAGGTTGGGGATGCTTGATATGTCTCCAATGTATCTATAATTTTTTATTGTTCCATGCTATCATATTATCTATTTTGGATGATTTATATGCATTAATGTGCTATTTTATATTATTTTTGGGACTAACCTATTAGCCTAGAGCCTAGTGTCAATTTCTGTTTTTCCTTGTTTTTGAGTTTCACAGAAAAGGAATACCAAGCATGAAGGAAATATGCCCTAGAGGCAATAACAAAGTTGTTATTTTATATTTCCTTATGTCATGATAAATGTTTATTATTCATGCTAGAATTGTATTAACCGGAAACTTGATACATGTGTGGGTACATAGACAAAACACTGTGGTCCTAGTAAGCCTCTACTAGACTAGCTCGTTAATCAAAGATGGTTAAGTTTACTAACCATAGACATGTGTTGTCATTTGATAAACGGGATCACAACATTAGGAGAATGATGTGATGGACAAGACCCATCCGTTAGCTTAGCATTATGATCGTTCAGTTTTATTGCTATTGCTTTCTTCATGACTTATACATATTCCTTTGACTATGAGATTATGCAACCCCCGGATATCGGAGGAATACCTTGTGTGCTATCAAACATCACAACATAACTGGGTGATTGTAAAGATGCTCTATAGGTATCTCCAAAGGTGTTTGTTGGGTTGGCATAGGTCGAGATTAGGATTTGTCACTCCGAGTATCGGAGAGGTATCTCTGGGCCCTCTCGGTAATGCATATCATGATAAGCCTTGCAAGCAATGTTACTAATGAGTTAGTTGCAGGATGATGCATTACGGAACGAGTAAAGAGACTTGCCGATAACAAGATTGAACTAGATACCGACCACCGAATCTCGGGCAAGTAACATACCGATGACAAAGGGAATAACGTATGTTGTCATTACGGTTTGACCGATAAAGATCTTCATAGAATATGTAGGAACCAATATGAGCATCCAGGTTCCGCTATTAGTTATTGACGAGAGAGGTGCCTTGGTCATGTCTACATAGTTCTCGAACCCGTAGGGTCCGCACGCTTAACGTTCGATGATGATTTTGTATTATGAGTTATGTGTTTTGGTGACCGAAGATTGTTCGGAGTCCCGAATGAGATCACGGACATGACGAGGAGTCTCTAAATGGTCGAAGGGTAAAGATTGATATATTGGACGATGGTATTCGGACACCGGAATGGTTTCCGGAATGTTTTGGGTATTTTTCGGAGTACTGGGAGGTTATTACCGGACCCCCTGGGGAAGTAATGGGCCTACATGGGCCATAGGAGAGAGAGAGAGGGGGGAGCCCGCAAGGGGTGGCGCCCCCCATGGGAGTCCGAATTGGACAAGGGGGAGGGGGCGCGGCCCCCTTTCCTTCTCCCTCTCCCTCTCCTTCCCTTTTTCCCCACCGAAAGAAAGGAAGCGGGGGACTAGGACTAGGAGTCCTAGTCGGTTTTCCCCCATGGCGTGCACCCTATTGCCGGCCTCCTCCCTCTCCTCCTTTATATACGGGGGCAGGGGGCACCCCAAAAGGACAACAGTTGTTTCTTAGCTGTGTGTGGTGCCCCCTCCACAGTTTACTCCTCTGGTCATATTGTCGTAGTGCTTAGGCGAAGCCCTGCGCGGATCACATAACCATCACCGTCACCATGCCGTCGTGCTAATGAAACTCTCCCTCGACACTTTCCTGGATCAAGAGTTCGAGGGACGTCATCGAGCTGAACGTGTGCTGAACTCGGAGGTGACGTACGTTCGGTACTTGATCGGTTGGATCGCGAAGACATTCGACTACATCAACCGCGTTAACCTAACGCTTCCGCTTTCGGTCTATGAGGGTATGTGGACACACTCTCCCCCTCTCGTTGCTATGCATCTTCTAGATAGATCTTGCGTGATCGTAGGATTTTTTTTAAATTGCATGCTACGTTACTGATATGTCTCCAACGTATCTATAATTTTTGATTGTTCCATGCTATTATATTATCAACCTTGGATGTTTTATATGCATTTATATGCTATTTTATATGATTTTTGGGACTAACCTATTAACCTACAGCCCAGTGCCAGTTTTTGTTTTTTCATTGTTTTTGAGTATCGCAGAAAAGGAAAACCAAACGGAGTCCAATTGACCTGAAATTTCACGGAGATTATTTTTGGACCAGAAGAAGCCCATGGAGTACCGGAGATGGGCCAGAAGAGTCCTGAGGCCACCACGAGGGTGGGGGGCACGCCCTACCCCCTGGACGCGCCCCCCTACCTCGTGGCCGCCTCGGGGACCCCCCTGACTTGTTCACTCCAACACCTCTTATTAACCCCAAACTTCCAGAAAGAAACCTAGATCGGGAGTTCCACCGCCGCAAGCCTCTATGGCCATAGAAAACCAATCTAGACCCATTCCGGCACCCTGCCGGAGGTGGGGTCCATCTCCGGTGGCCATCTTCATCATCACGGTGCTCTCCATGATGAGGAGGGAGTAGTTCACCCCCAGGGCTGAGGGTATGTACCAGTAGCTATGTGTTTGATCTCTCTCTCGTGTTCTTGATTCGACACGATCTTGATGTATCACGAGCTTTGCTATTATAGTTGGATCTTATGATGTTTCTCCCCCTCTTTCTCCTTGTGATGGATTGAGCTTTCCCTTTGAAGTTATCTTATCGGATTGAGTCTTTAAGGATTTGAGAACACTTGATGTATGTCTTGCATGTGCTTATCTGTGGTGACAATGGGATATCACGTGATCCACTTGATGTATGTTTTGGTGATCAACTTGCGAGTTCCGTGAGCTTGTGAACTTATGCATAGGGGTTGGCACACGTTTTCGTCTTGATTCTCCGGTAGAAACTTTGGGGCACTCTTTGAAGTTCTTTGTGTTTGTTGAATAGATGAATCTGAGATTGTGTGATGCATATCGTATAATCATACCCATAGATACTTGAGGTGACATTGGAGTATCTAGGTGACATTAGGGTTTTGGTTGATTTGTGTCTTAAGGTGTTATTCTAGTACGATCTCTATGATAGATTGAACGTAAAGAATAGCTTTGTGTTATTTTACTACGGACTCTTGACTAGATCGACCAGAAAGAATAACTTTGAGGTGGTTTCGTACCCTACAATAATCTCTTCGTTTGTTCTCCGCCATTAGTGACTTTGGAGTGACTCTTTGTTGCATGTTGAGGGATAATTATATGATCCAATTATGTTATTATTGTTGAGAGAACTTGCACTAGTGAAAGTATGAACCTAGGCCTTGTTTCAACGCATTGCAATACTGTTTTCGCTCAGTTTTACCACTTGCTACCTTGCTGTTTTTATATTTTCATATTACAAAAACCTATATCTACCATCCATATTGCACTTGTATCACCATCTCTTCGCCGAACTAGTGCACCTATACAATTTACCATTGTATTGGGTGTGTTGGGGACACAAGAGACTCTTTGCTATTTGGTTGCAGGGTTGTTTGAGAGAGACCATCTTCATCCTATGCCTCCCACGGATTGATAGGTCATCCACTTGAGGGAAATTTGCTATTGTCCTACAAACCTCTGCACATGGAGGCCCAACAACGTCTACAAGAAGAAGGTTGTGTAGTAGACATCAAGCTATTTTCTGGTGCGGTTGCCGGGGAGGTTAGCGCTTGAAGGTATATCTTTAGATCTTGCAATCGAATCTTTTTGTTTCTTGTTTTAACACTAGTTTAGTTTATAAAAGAAAACTAAAAAATGGAATTGAGGGTACCTCATATGCTTCATCTTTTTAATATCTTTCATGACAATAAGGATTCCGATAATTGTGCTAAAATGCTAGAAGAAGAATGCATTAAAATGTTTGGCACTAAATCTTAGTATGATGGCAATGTTGTTAGTATGAACTCTTTGAATACCCATAGTACTAATAATGATTGCACTAGTCATGATGAAAATGTCTCTTATAAGCATGTCAACTTTTGTGGAGTGCATAGAGTTTGCAAGTACACACCAAATAGGGAAGATAGATTTTGCAAGAGGCATAAGTATTTAGAAACTAAATGGTTGCAAGAAAGGCTAGCTGTTTGTGCTGAAAATTTAAATTTTCTTAGCCATCCTTGTGAACTTTGCAATGAACGTGGTCATTTAAATATCCAATGCCAATTGTTTCCTGATCGAATCGTGTCCAAAAATTGTGATGACTTGATTTCCCTTGCACATCATAATGAACTTAGTTTGCTTGTGGGTTATGAAGAAATGAAACGCATAACTAAGGATCTTCCAAATTCCCGGGGTTGCGCAGGACTCCTATTGGCTATTTGGCTGGTTTCCTTTTTCAGGACAAAAACAAGGAATGAGTTTTGGGATTATGCACCGGTACCGGTACGAACGGAGTAGGACAGTTGGCAAGCAATACATTGAGCTCTTCTTATTCATAAAGCCAGTAATAATCAAACTAGAAAGGAAAAGAAAAAACACAAAGAAAAATATCTGCACGAATCTTCGCGTAACATCAATGGCATAGGACCTAGATGTGCATTACTTAGAGCACATCTAGATGTGCTTTAGCAATACTGTCAAACAAAACCCCTAATCATCATTGCAAACAGCGCATAGAACATGGCTAATGCGACAACCACAACTACACATGCTAGTTCCTTCTTGTCTCTTGCTTTCATCTGTTGCCTGTGATTGATTCTTTCTTGCTTCATTGTACAGATTGTACATTCCAGATCAGCCAATTTCTTCTTCAGCTTTACGTTATCTTCTGCGAGCTAGGTGATAACACTCCGAGCCCTACCATGCCATTCTTCATGCAGCCAGTTAACAAAGGCACAAGCCTCATATCCCTACCAATGTTAAATAGTATTCTGGATGAGCGGTGGTATTAACTGAAGTAAAATGATGAACTTAATTAGCACTAACCTCTAAGGGGAAACTGAGAAACCGCCTGCCAATGTCGAATCCCTCTGTGCATACACGTCAAGTGGGAGTGTGCCCGTGCACACAACTCAGCTTTTGGTACTTCTCAGTGGCGCAAAACTCGGTGTCGAACTCGTGCTGCAGGAGTCTGGAGTTAAGCTCCGGATCCGGTGGCAGATTGCTTTCCTGGGGGCGGGGGGGGGGGGGGGGGGTCATTCAGGACGGATTCAGCAAGGAGCTATACTTTGAACATGCTAAAAAAAGATCAGGATAGATTGGAACCTGACAGGACGATTCGGATCCGTAGTATACCTGCCTTTTGATGACCTTAGGCAAGTGCTCAGCGGCGACCGCCGTCGTGGTGGCGATACGAGCAGGAGCAGCCGCACCGAAACCATCAGCACCACTCGTTCGCATTCCCCCAATGTCAGCGCCACGTGAGCGAATTTGGAGGCTATGTAGGGATTTGGGGGAAATGGGGAAACTATGGAGATAAGCTAACGGTCGGGAACTACTTATGGCACTATATGTTGTATACGACACACTATTTATACATGTCGTCTGTGTTAGGTATTACAACGTCACACACGATTTCCGCACCAAACCGTGTGAGAATACAACATAGGTTAGACACGGTTGCCGTTACATAACAGTATGTGATGTACTACCCTGTCCATATAATTGAGTTACAGTGAGATACCGTGTAAACAGTCTCTCTACGGATATCCGTAAAAAAGCAGCCGCTCTGCACATAGAGATGGCAATGACGACCTAGGTAGCGGCTACCGGAGAAGAGGTCAATCCTTGGTCGGTGGGTGGTGGTGGCGTCATAGGAGGTCAATCCTCGGTCTGCGGAGGGAGATACGAGGAGCTCAATCATCGAGGTCGGTGGCGGTGTGATTCGAGCACATCCATCGCGGTCGATGGCGGGATAGTGGAGGCCGAACTTCAGGCGGAAGCCGCACTAAGCTTTTCTCCTCGACCCTGCTGTCTCGGCGTGCCGCCGCATCGCGCTTGTCTGTCTGCTAGGTGGAGGTCGCCACGCAGCTAATTAATTAAGGTATTTTTTTCGTGAGTGGCTTAATTAAGGTATTCAATTCCTAAGGTTAGTGTTGTACTAGTACTCTGTGTATAAATTGACTGGCCATTAATTTTTTTCATTACACGTCTGGATAACAACATGGAGCGCCCTTAGTAATTATTAAAATAAAACCTTGTGATTTATGCACGCATCTTTGGGAAGTAGTTAATCTGTGTATTAATCTTGTTGTTTTGTTTTTAATTACCATTCGTGAGCTGCAGATGGAACGATCTCGATGGATGAAGAATCGAAAAACCACAGATTTTATCAGTGGCGTGACAGAGTTCGTAAATATGGCTGGAAGTATAAAGAGGAAAATTGGTGATGGGGATTACTGATACGTCTCCAACGTATCTACTTTTTCTCACGCTTTCCCCTCATTTTAGACTCTAATTTGCATGATTTGAGTGAAACTAACCCCGGACTGACGCTGTTTTCAGCAGAACTACCATGGTGTTGTTTTTGTGCAGAAATAAAAGTTCTCAGAATGGAACGAAACTTTGCGAGGATTTTTTATATCAATAATAAGAATTTCTGGAGCCAAGACCCACCAGAGAAGGGCCCCTGGGTGGGCACAACCCACCAGGGCGCGCCCCCCTCTCCTGGCGCACCCAGGTGGGTTGTACCCACCTAGTGGCCCTGCTAACGACCCCCCTGATACTATAAATTCACATATTTCTAGAAAAAAAATCAGGGAGAAAGAATTATCGCGATCTAGGAGACGGAGCCGCCGCCAAGCCCTGTTCTTCCTCGGGACGGAAGATCTGGAGTCCGTTTGGGGCTCCGGAGAGGGGGATCTTCATTCTTCGTCATCACCAACCCTTCTCCGTCGCCAATTCCATGATGCTCCCCACCGGGAGTGAGTAGTTCCTTCGTAGGCTCGCTGGTCGGTGAGGAGTTGGATGAGATTCATCATGTAATTGAGTTAGTTTTGTTAGGGCTTGATCTCTAGTATCCACTATGTTCTTAGATTGATGGTGCTATGACTTTGCTATGCTTAATTCTTGCCACTTTGGGCCCGGGTGCCATGATTTCAGATCTGAACCGTTTATGTTATCATCATTATATCCATGTTCTAGACCCGACCTTGCAAGTTATAGTCACCTACTACGTGTTATGATCCGGCAACCCCGGAGTGACAACAACCGGGCCCACTCCCAGTGATGACCGTAGTTTGAGGAGTTCATGTATTCACTATGTGTCAATGCTTTGTTCCAGTTCTCTATTAAAAGGAGGCCTTAATATCCCTTAGTTTCCAATATGGACCCCGCTGTCACGGGAGGGTAGGATAAAAGATGTCATGCAAGTTCTTTTAATAAAGCACGTATGACTATTTACGGAATACATGCCTACATTATATCGATGAACTGGAGCTAGTGTCGTATCGCCCTAGGTTATAACTGTCTCATGATGAATATCATCCAACATGTCACTGATCCAATGCCTATGAACTTTTCATTATTGTTTCTGCTAAGTTACTACTGCTATCATCACTGTTACACTTGCTACAAAATTATTGCTATCACTGTTACTGTTACTATTGCTGCTGTTACTACTACCAAAACTATCAAACTACTTTGCTACTGATCACTTTGCTACAGATAATTAATCTCCGGGTGTGGTTGAATTGACAACTCAGCTGCTAATACCTTCAAATATTCTTTGGCTCCCCTTGTGTCGAATCTATAAATTTGGGTTGAATACTTCACCCTCGAAAACTGTTGCAATCCCCTATACTTGTGGGTTATCAAGACCTTTTTCTGGCGCCGTTGTCGGGGAGCATAGCTATATTTGTTGAGTCACTTGGGATTATTATCATATTATCACTATGAAGAATCTGAAGGATCCGAAGACTAAGATATTTCCCTCAAGGACGAGCGGAGGTAAGGAACTACCATCCAGTTCTGCTTTAGATTCACCTTATGTTACGAATAAACTTGCAACACCACCACATGCTATTAATTATGATATGTCGCAAGTTGTTGATGATGCTACTTACTACTATGAATGATGCTTATGATGATGCTAGTACCTTGCTTGATAATGATGATGTGCCACTTGGTGAATTTCTTGATAAACAAATTGCTAGAGTTATACAACATGATGTTGTTGAATCTGATGATGAGCTTGAAACTGAATCACCTGAAACACCTACTAGAACTAGCCTTCCCATATATGAATTGCCTAAGGTACCGGAAGGTTATGTTATGAGTGAAGAAGCAACTAGAGATATTCTTTCTTGCAATGATAGAGATGATCTAGAGAACTTACTACAAAAGTATAAAGAAAAATCTCTGAATGCTAGAATGAAATGTGACCCCAAGTTTACAACTTCACCTATATTTATTTATGATAATGATTATGAATTCTCTGTCGACCCAAAGTTAATTACTTTGGTTGAATCTAATCCCTTCCATGGTTATAGAACTGAAACTGTTGTGGCACATCTTACTAAGTTGAATGACACAGCCACCCTTTTTACTCATGATGAGAAAACTCGCTATTACTTTATTCTCAAATTATTTCCTTTCTCATTAAAGGGTGATGCTAAAGCTTGGTACAATACTCTTGCTCCTGGTTGTGTGTGTAGTCCCCATGATATGATTTATTACTTCTCTGAAAAATATTTTCCTGCTCATATGAAACAAGCTGCCTTACAGGAAATATTTAACTTTGCTCAAACTAAAGAAGAGAGTCTCCCACAAGCTTGGGGGAGGCTTTTCCAGTTACTTAATGCTTTGCCTGATCATCCTCTTAAGAAAAATGAAATACTTGATATCTTCTATAATGGACTAACCGATGCTTCTAGGGACTTCCTAGATAGTTGTGTTGGTTGTGTTTTCAGAGAACGAACTATTGCTCAAGCTGAAGAATTATTCAATGACATATTGAAAAATCATCTCCCTCAAGAAAACATATTGAAAAATCATGATGATTGGACTATTCCTAAACCACCGCCTAAACCCACTCCAAAGAACAGGGGTATATTATATCTCAGTCCCGAAGATATGCAAGAGGCAAAGAAATCTATGAAGGAAAAAAGGTATTAAAGCTGAGGATGTTAAAAATTTACCTGCTATTGAAGAAATACATGGGCTTAATACACCACCAATGCCTAAGGTGGTAGAGGTAAAATCTCTTATGAAGTTTAATGATAATGATAATCCTCACAATATGCATCCTAGTCAATGCCTTTATGAGTTTGAAAACTACATTAGGAAACAAGATCACTTCAATGCAAATGTTATGAAACAATTGAAAAATAATTCTGATATGATTGCTCGCTTGAGTGACTTGTTATTTAGAATATCAAATGATGTTAGAGGTGTTGGAAAACATGATTCTATGGTTCAAACTCAGTTAGAGCAAGTTGCTAAATCACAAAGAGAATTGCTTGATGAAATGAACCATAATATGCATGACTTTGTTGTTAGAGTTGCAACTAGAGGATGTAAAATGACTCAGGAACCACTTTATCCTAAGGGACACCCTAAAAGAATTCAACAAGATTCACAAAGAGCTAACACTAGTGCACCTAGTCCTCCTAGAAAGAAAAAGAAAAGGAAAAATTATAGGACTTTGCACACTTCTAGTGAACATGAAATAGAAAAACCTCCTGATAATGAAAATGAAATTTCTATCTCTGATGCTGAAACTCAATCTAGTAATGAACACTCACCTAATGATAACAAAAAAAGATAATGATGAGGTTCATGAAGACTCTCAACCAACCAATGATAAAGAACCAGATAATGATGTTGAGATAGAACCACTTGTTGATCTTGATAACCCACAACCTAAAAATAAAAGATATGACAAAAGAGACTTCATTGCTAGAAAACACGGTAAAGAAAGAGAACCGTGGGTTCAAAAACCTATGCCTTTTACACCCAAGTCAACTAAAAAGAATGATGAGGAGGAATTTGAACACTTTGCTGAAATGTTGAGGTCAGTCTTTTTGCGCACTCGCTTGACTGATATCTTGAAAATGCGTCCTTATGCAAAATATATGAAAGACATCATCAAAAATAAGAGAAAAATACCGGAAGCTGAAATATCCACTATGCTTGCTAATTACACTTTCAAAGATGGAGTACCTAAAAAACTTGAAGATTCAGGAATACCAACTATACCTTGCTCTATCAAAAAGAATTATGTGAAAACTGATTTGTGTGATTTAGGAGCTGGTGTTAGTGTTATGCCTTTCTCTTTGTATAAAAGACTTGACTTGAATAAACTCACACCTACTGAAATATCTTTGCAAATGGCTGACAAATCAACTGCCATACCTATCGATATCACTGAGGATGTGTCCCTTGTTGTTGCTAATGTTACTATTTTGACTGACTTTGTTATACTTGAGATGCCCAAGGACGACAACATGTCGATTATCCTTGGTAGAACCTTCTTGAATACTGCAGGGGCTGTTATTAATTGCAATAAAAGCAAGTTCACTTTTCATATTAATGGCAATGAGCATACGGTGCACTTTCCGAAGAAACAATTCCAAGTGAATGGTATTAATGTTATTGAAAAATCTCTGACAATCACTGTTGCAAGTTTTCAAATACCACTACCTACTGTCAAAAAGAAATATGAAATACTTATTGTTGGGGAAATGCATATCCCCATTGAGGTAAGTTAGTGATTTACGAAAGTTCTTCGGTTTCTTGCTAATCGAAAGGGGTTATTAATAAAACTTGATCAACCTTATTAATGGATCATTTTTGAATGGTATGAAGTTGATGAATTTAGTAAGCACTAATTTCTGTCCCTACTTTCCATTCTCTGTTTTTATTAGTTAAATAAAATAAAATGCCATGTTTTGTCTGTTTTTTGAATTTCCCGTGCAATAAAAAATGACCCAAAAATAAAAGTTCTCAGAATGCCCTGAAAATTTAATATGATTTTTTCTGAATATTTGAGAATTTTTGGTGCAATAAACATCAGAGCGAGATGCACTAGGTGGGCACAACCCACCTGGGCGCGCCAGCACCCCCAGGCGCGCCCTGGTGGGTTGTGGTCCCCACATGCCCCCCCCCTCACTTACCTCTTCATACCACATCATCACTTACCTACAGAAAAAAATCCCCATTGCTCTCTCTCCCGTGTTCTTGAGCTCAAACCCATGGATTTCGATCTCTTTGCTCGAAGCTCCGTTTCTGAAACTGTTTCAGGGGATTGTTGCTTGGTATGTGACTCCATCATTTGTCCAATTAGTTTTTGTTTTAGTGGCTTATACTTTGAATAATTAGCTACTCTTGGTGCTATTGTAGATGTTCTTGCATGTTGAATTCTTAGTGTTCTAAGTTGTTTTAATGCTTGCTATGGCCGTATCCCTATGAGTAGTTGCTATCAATCTTACAAAGTTTTGTTGACAAATTTTTGTCACTCCAAAATTTTTATTTTCAGAAAATTGTACGTGGACATGAATATCTTCAGGAAGTTTGGCTTTAAGAAGAGCTCCAAGGGTGTTATTGGGGAGTCTTTTGACACTGATCTCCACCCTCAGAGGTTGGTGGAGGTACGGCCGTGCAAATGGCCGCACACCCCATTTCTGCAAGAGGCTGGAATTCTTGAGGAGTTCACGCAATATATTGCCAACGCCGACCTCGCCGACTTCATCGCAGATGAGTGTGATCAGCACCAAATCCTCACAAACATCTTTGTTCAGAGCTTTAATTTCTTGCCTAGAAATAATCCTCCTGAAGTGAGCTTTGATTTATATGCTGAAAACCATCAGATACCACTTACTAAGTTTTGTGACATATACTTGATCCCGTCTCATGGGAGCTTGGCTGAGCCTAGGCCGGCCGATTTTGAGGCCTTTTATCGCAATCTGACAGTGGGCGATGAGAGAGGAGTGTCATCCATCACTGCCGCTGGCTTACATTTTCCTGCTGTTCGTTACTTTGCACTTTTTATTGCCAAATGCTTGCTTGCTAGGGAGAAGGTGGGTGCACTTAGTTCACCAGACCTTGTTGTTTTACATCGTGCATTAGAGGGCGACAACACTTATAGCTTGGGAGCTATTATGGCTTGTTGCCTTCATCTTAATAAATCTCAGGGCAAAATACATGGTGGGATTTATGCTACTCGTTTGGCGGCTCACTTCGAGGTTGAGATACTCCCTCATAATTTCCCTCTTACCATAGTTTACCTAGACCGTGCAGCCATGGATCACCTCCATTTTACTGATATCGAGTCCCCTCACATCCCTATTCCGTATAACCTGGTTTTTAGCGTGAGGACTCATGATGTTATTCCATTGCACGCTCCTTCTTTGTTTGACTCCATTGCCAGGGGTGGATATAGGATTACGCATGCATACATCATCGCCTATCGGAATGCTCGGGCTGCTGAGGAGGCAGCACAGGAGGAGCCTCCACAGTGGGATCAGTGGATGCCCGCTCCTTAGTACCCCAACTAGTATCCGGACTACTGATTGGTTACCAACTTAGACCAAAAGCCTAAGCTTGGGGGAGTACATGTTTCCACCGACTCTACATTCATGTCCACTTATTTCACTTGTCGGTGCTCACACTTTTTCATTGTATGATCCATGCTTAGATTTATTTTCTTGCTTTCTTCTTGTGTGTTTGATAAACTTTTGAAAAACAAAAAAAAATCAGTACTAAAAAGAAAACCCAAAAAGATTACCTTGTTCTTCTTTTGCTTGTTGGGAGCTTTCCCCTGTAAATAGTTTTTCTCGTTTTTTGTTTTTCCCTTATTTGCTTGTTCAAGAATAGCAAAAACTCCAAAAATATTTCAGTGTGTTTCTCTGAATTTCTTTTCCTTTTATTCGATTTGCACCAAGGAGAAGACCATGATGAAAATGTTGAGTGGCTCTCTTATGAATAATTGTTGGACTAATAAAGAGCCCATTTTACCTTGTCTTCTCCCGTTGAATAAAATGTTTGCAGATTCCAGCTTAGTCCATGGCACTCTTGCACTATTATTATTTTCATATCATTCGGTCGTGCAAGTGAAACGCAATAATGACAACATTCGATGAACTGGTCGTGGCAAAGAGAAACTGGTATGAACTCGACTTGTCCTGTCTGTGTAAATATGTTTAACCTAGTGCCCATGATTCAACCCGCTATGATTAAACATGTTTGCAATGATAATTAGAGATTATAGTTTCTCATGCCATGCATAAGTAGCTGGGAGTTAATAATGATTTATCCTGGATATCAACATAGCATTAAGATGATTGTGATGTAGTATGATGATATGGTATCCTCCTCTGAATGATCAAGTGGCTTGACTTCGTACATGTTCATGCATGTAGTTGAATCAAAACCAACATAGCCTCTATAATGTTTATGTTCATGGTGTTCATATCCAACTCATGCTAGTGTCCAATGTTACTTATGCATAATGCATGGTTATGATCGTTGTTGCTCTCTAGCTGGCCGCTTCTCAATCTTAATTGCTAGCCTTCGCCTGTACTAAGTGGGGATTCCGCTTGTACATCAAAACCTTGAACCCAAAGTTATTCCAGATGAGTCCACCATACCTACCTATATACGGTATTACTCTGCCGTCCCAAGTAAATTTGCATGTGCCACCTCTAAAAACTTCTAATTTTTTTCCATTTTGTGTGCCTGGATCGTTCATGGAATGGCAGGAGGTGATCTATATCTTCCATCCTAAGCGGGTTATTCTCAGGTCGAGTGTTTATTCACTCGGCATCGCATGCGGAAATGGGCGGTAATAGGGATGCCCAGTCCCAAATTGCAAAATACAAAAAGATTTCATCTCTTAAATAATCAAACAAAAACTCCCAATGGAGTCAAAACCTTTACTTTTATTGCTTGGGAACTGCCACTAGCGTGCTTAGCATGGAAGATGTTGATAACTGATGGTCGTGAAGTGAATAAGAAGGGTGCATGTCACAAAATATCATTTATCTCTGTTTTAAAAACTGAGCTCTAGCACCTCTGTAAATCATTGCTTCCCTCTGCGAAGGGACTTCCCATTTACTTTTATATTGTGTCATCACCTTCTAAAAAACAAGCGCCAGAAACTGAGTAGAGCACAACTGTCATGATTTATGCATTGTGTGTAGCTAATGTTGGGTGCATCATGACTGGATCTTTTCTACCATGAATTACAATGTTTAGTCGCTGCTTGAACTTTGGAGGTGCTCTGCATTTTTGTTTTGCGGTCTCAGAAAGGGATAGAGAGATACCATTATTGTCATATTATATCATGGTTGTTTTGACAACGTGTCGCCGTTCGAGATATCTTGTTATTGCTCGCTAGCTGATTATGTCATTGATATGAATCATTATAATCTTTAAGAGTTATTGTCGACATGGTTAGTTATAATGTTGGTTGAAAACCTGGGTGTAGTTTAAGCTTATTTATGCAAACAAGAGCAAAAGAGTTCATAAAAGTTTTTCTTTCTCACTTTCAGTTTATCAACTGAATTTCTTGAGGACAAGCAAAGGTTTAAGCTTGGGGGAGTTGATATGTCTCCAACGTATCTACTTTTTCTCATGCTTTTCCTCTTGTTTTGGACTCTAATTTGCATGATTTGAATGAAACTAACCCCGGACTGGTGCTGTTTTCAGCAGAACTACCATGGTGTTGTTTTTGTGCAGAAATAAAAGTTCTCGGAATGGAACAAAACTTTGCGAGGATTTTTTATATCAATAATAAGAATTTCTGGAGCCAAGACCCACCAGAGAGGGGCCCCTGGGTGGGCACAACCCACTAGGGCGCACCCCCTCTCCTGGTGCGCCCAGGTGGGTTGTACCCACCTGGTGGCCCCGCTGATGACCTCCTTGATACCATAAATTCACATATTTCCAGGAAAAAGTCAGGGAGAAAGAATTATCGCGATCCACGAGACGGAGCCGCCGCCAAGCACTGTTCTTCCTCGGGAGGGCAGATCTAGAGTCCATTTGGGGCTCCGGAGAGGGGGATCTTCATTCTTCGTCATCACCAACCCTTCTCCATCGCCAATTCCATGATGCTCCCCACCGGGAGTGAGTATTCCTTCGTAGGCTTGCTGGTCGGTGAGGAGCTGGATGAGATTCATCATGTAATCGAGTTAGTTTTGTTAGGGCTTGATCCCTAGTATCCGCTATGTTCTTAGATTGATGTTGCTATGACTTTGCTATGCTTAATGCTTGTCACTTTGGGCCCAGGTGCCATGATTTCATATCTGAACCATTTATGTTGTCATCATTATATCCATGTTCTAGATCTGATCTTGCAAGTTATAGTCACCTACTACGTGTTATGGTCCGGCAACCCCGGAGTGACAACAACCAGGCCCACTCCCGGTGATGACCGTAGTTTGAGGAGTTCATGTATTCACTATGTGTTAATGCTTTGTTCCGGTTCTCTATTAAAAGGAGGCCTTAATATCCCTTAGTTTCAAATATGGACCCTGCTGCCACGGGAGGGTAGGACAAAATATGTCATGCAAGTTCTTTTAATAAAGCATGTATGACTATTTACGGAATAGATGCCTACATTATATCGATGAACTGGAGCTAGTGCGTATCGCCCTAGGTTATAACTGTCTCATGATGAATATCATCCAACAAGTCACCGATCCAATGCCTACGAACTTTTCATTATTGTTTCTGCTAAGTTACTACTGCTATCATCACTGTCACACTTGCTACAAAATTATTGCTATCACTATTACTGTTACAATTGCTACTGTCACTACTATCAAAACTATCAAACTACTTTGCTACTGATCACTTTGCTATAGATAATTAATCTCTAGGTGTGGTTGAATTGACAACTCAGCTACTAATACCTTCAAATATGCTTTGGCTCCCCTTGTGTCGAATCTATAAATTTGGGTTGAATACTTTACCCTCAAAAACTGTTGCGATCCCCTATACTTGTGGGTTATCAATTACATCCTGTGTCCATGTACTGATTGTGCCAATACAGAGTCACATGAACTTGCAGATGTCCAGATGCACTTAGTCTCTAGGGGATTCATGGATGGATATACACGTTGGACTAGACACGGTGATGAGGAGGTCATGGATGAAGATACCTAGGACAGCGAGATGCCAAACCCCGATCAGTGTCACATGGATGTTGAATCTAACATCGGGGCAGAGGCGTCAAGCTACCAATGGAACACCGAAAAGCCGAAACGCCCACTGGAAAACCAAGATGTCGACGCAGATGACGACGATATTGATATGCCAGATTTTGTTGTTATGATTGTAGATTTTGAGGGCCCAAGAAAGGATATGATTGGGTACAAGGATGTGCCAACCATTGATGAGGACTCGAAGAAAGAATTGTATCTAGGTTGCAAAAAGAAATATTCCAGGTTGAGTGCCACCCTGGCGCTTCTCATATTTAAAGCAACAAACGGTCTATGAAACAAGGGCTTCATAGAGATGTTAAGTCTTTTCAAAGAAATTCTTCCAGAAGATAATGTGCTCCCTAGAAGCACGAATGAAGCGAAGAAAATTGTTTGCCCATTGGAACTTGAAGTACAGAAGATACATGCTTGTGTGAATGATTGTATATTGTACCGTGGTGAGTACAAAGATGTGCGTGCATGTCCCACATGCAAGCATGCACAATACAAGCGCGGGAGAGAAAATGACAAGTACAAATTGGACGACGAGGTCAAGACAGGAATCCCGTTCAAGGTTATTTGGTAGTTGCCTTTAATTCCAAGGTTGAGGCGTTTGTTTGCAAACCCTAGAGAGGAAAGAGGTTGCGGTGGCATCATGATGAGCGAATTGTGGATAGGTTTATGAGGCACCCGAAAGATGGGGCTCGGTGGGAATTAATCAACAAAAAGTTTGAAAATTTTGCCAAGGATCCTAGAAGTATAAGGCTCGGGGAGTGTACTGACGGGATGAATCCTTTTGGCGATATGAGCACCAATCACAACACATGGCTGGTACTTCTGTGCATATATAACCTAGCTCCTTGGTTGTGTTTGAAGATAAAATACATTATGATGTCAATGATTATCCAAGGCCCGAAGCAACCTGGAAATGACATCCACATTTACTTTCAGCTACTAGTAGAAGAACTGCTGACAGTGTGGATAGATGCGCCTGCCGTAAAATGTTGTGATGCTTACAGAAAGGAGATTTTCGATCTACATGCGATGCTGATGCACACCATTCAAGATATGCTGGCATTAGGCAACACATCGGGGCAGAAAACAAAGGGAGATGTAGGGTGTGTCACATGCATGGATAGGACAGCTAGCAGAAGACTTCCCAACTCGCGCAAAACAGTGTATTTGCGTCATCGTAGGTTCTTACGGAAAAATCACCCATACCGAAAGATGAAAGCTGAATTTGATGGTATGGCAGAGGCAGGTGCGGGCCCAAGACCCTATGACGGGGAGGTGGTCCACAACATGGCTAAAAAATTAATGTTGTGCTTGGCAAGAACCACCCTTTGACGGTGAAACAAACACCCAAGGGTCAAGTGTTCAAGAAGAAACCTGTGTTCTAGAAATTACCTCACTGTATCGATGTCATCACTACAAAAAAAAATACACTTCCATGATGATACATGTTTGTCACAGTAGGTCGCTTTTTTGTCATGCATGTACATCCATGAAAAATTTATGACAGAATCAAGATAGTCATACCTGTGTTGTCGGTAGAAGTGTTCCATGACATTACCAAAATTATCATCACGGAAGTGTCCACTTCCATGACGATAAATCACGCGTCACAGAAGTGCTTTCATCAAGGGTGACCGACATGTGGAATCCACCGTAACGGAACGCCGTTAAGCTATCGGGTCGGGTTTTGGATCCGATAACCCGTTAACAGCCCCGACCAATGGGAAATTTCCATGTGTAAAATTCTTATTGGCCGGACGAAACACGTGTCATCTCGTCAGTGGGTCAGATAGGCGCCTATGATACGTCGACACGTGGCACGGCCCAACAGAGGGCCATTCCTGTGAAAAGGCCAGCATGTTTGACTTGGTCAAAAGGTGGCGGGCCGGCCCATGTAAACCCTGTTAACGACTTGTTCGCATATAGCCCATTAACAGCCCGCTAACCCAAGGCCCGTTACGCCCTATCCGAATTCGGCCCAGTAGCGTCATCTGGGCCACCCAATATGATTCCAGCCCATTTTCACTTTTGGCCCATGTATGGCCCATGACGTCTTTCGGCCCATATGAGGCCCTATGTAACTCTTGGCCTATTAACGGCCCGTGGTGAAACTGGCCCGTAATGAACAGTGTATCACTTTACACCCATTAAAGGCCCGTGGTGAAACTGGCCCATAATGAACAGTGTATCACTTTATACCCATTAACGGCCCATTATTCCGTTGGGCCGTTTCCAGCCCATGTTATCTTTCGGCCTTCTCAGAGCCCATTTATTCTTGGGCTCATTTCCAGCATTCGTTTACTTATGGCCCGTTACTGTCATTTTCTGCTTGTGGGCCAAATTCAGCCCGTGGTTATAGTAGGCCCGTTTGTGGTCCGTTAATACATGGGTTGTTTTCATAGCGTCATCAAATACGGCCTATTAACGATGGCCCGTTATGGTCGGCCCATGAACGGACGATTCCAACTCTAGCCCGTTTACGGCCATAATGCGGCCTGTTATTGGCCCATGTTTGGCCATCGATCATACTGCCCGCATAAGGCCCATTGATGATACGGCCCATAGAAGGCCCATTGTTTCTACAGCCCGTAGAAGGCCCACTGTTTCTACGGCCCGTAGAAGGCCCACTGTTTCTATGGCCCGTAGGAGGCCCAGTGTCACTACAGTAAATATTAGCCCATGGTTATTGTGGCCTAGTTTTAAGAAATAGGTTATTGCAGCCACTAGCAAACCGCGGAAAAAGAACTGCAATGACTAGAAGCAAACAAATAAACAAGACAACAAGGAAATAAATAAGCAAGCAACTTACGCTAGGCTATCACGGCTATCACACATATTACATCCACTGGGCATCAAAGTTTGCCACCAGTGCAAATAAAGGCGCCGACAAAAGAATATACAAAACTAAGAGCACTTCAGAAGGCACTAGGCCTGGCTAGGTCGCCCCCCCCAACAGCTGAAGAAGCTGAGTAGACCTCAGTTGTGTCAAAGATAGATGCATCAACACTAGATTTAAGGCATGATGGTGCGCATGGCAGTCCTCTGACATCTTCATTGCATCTTTGACTTCAAGTCGGAGCTGAGCTGAAGCAAGCCTTTCCGCTTTAAGTCGAGACTGAAGAAGTCGAACTGATTGAGGCAGCAACTGCACAGAGGTTGTCTCACACCTGCTGGTGAGTAGCTTCGACTCACTGTCTTCATCAAGACAGGACCTTGGGGTCATCTCGCTGTCCTCAAGATGGTTTGGCTCACTATCTTCCCTAAAGTTCTGCCTGGCGTAAGAGATATGAGTCTGAAAGAGAAACAAGGAGACACGTAACATGTTTCACAATTATATAAGCAAATAAATGGATCTGTTCTGCATAAGGAACATGTTTTTACAACTACAATTTGAAACTGGTAGTTGTTGCAAACATCCAATCAGATGTAAACAGCAAAGCAAACAACAGTGGAGGAAATGATGCCTATCCGAATCTATACTAGAACAAAGTTTGAAGGCTTGAGAAGGATGAACTTACATTACATGTTAACACGGGCTGGACAAAGCCCTTCTCCATGTTGATGGAAGGATAATTCAATAAATTCCCCAAAGAAAATTCTTTATAAGCGTTGCCATTATTCTACATTTTGCAAAGAGTAAATATAGATCAAATAATATTGGAAGAAACAGAGGATAATGAAGCTCAGGTGCAGACTGATGATACATAATCAAATAGCAATTAATTAAGTATAGCATTGCAAGGCAAAAGGGAGAGAGGTACTGACAAGAGCAATGCAGAGCCCATTATTGTTTTGAGATCGTATGATCCTTTGAGCGAGGAGATTCATCTGAAATTAGTTTTCATACAAGAGAGAAGGTAAGGCACAAGCAGAAAGTTAGGAGTTCAAATTTTGAATTGATATCATAGACAGTACCTCATGCTGGGCTCCCAATAGTTCTAATAGGGGTTTGGCCACTGGAGTAGGGGTAAAGTGTGGTACAGTTGGGCCTGTGTTTTCTGTGGCTGCTGATCTATCTGATTTAACATGTATCACTACCTTTTCCAAATACCTAGTTTGTAGTCCTTGATGACCTGCACTCACCCTCATCCTTTTGGACACCTATTACGAAAGAACAACATTTGACTGGAAAAACATAGTGTGACGACACATGGAATAGGTACAGAAAATGGATAGGTATGGCATATACTCATATATGATGCTTAAACTAAGTAGATGGTGTAACAAAGTAGAAGTAATGCAAGAGGTCAGAAGCAAAATATGTGCGACCAATACAACTTTGCAAAGTTAGAGCAAGCACCTTGATGGGTGAATAAGATAGGCCATCCTCCACCATGCCAAGTTTGTTAGGCAGTGGATCATTCCGCAATATTCCTCTCATGTGCCCATTCTCATATTCATTTTGATAATGTTCAATATCTGACATGCATGAAAACATAAAAACAAGTGAGATTTTCTTTGTAATGCAGAAGTGATTCTAATCCAATACTGCCTCCCTGTAAACCCCTTTGTGCTATCTCTGCAATTCTTTTAAAAGATGCCATGCATGCTGTAATTTGTTGTGTGCATTAATATAATGTGGCCTACTACTCAAAATATGAGAGCTCCAGAAGTGATGACACTTCGCAGATGATAGCTTCAACATATAGTAAAGAAGAACAAGTCGACCTGACCTGACAGATTCAAAATATACTAAGGCAGAACAACTCGACCTGACCAGTTGACCGCAAGAGAAGAGTATCATCTTAAAGAAGAGTAGAAGAGCAAGCAGATTGAAGATATTACAAGTCTTTTAATACAATGTCGGTTGGCCACCCATGATGAACCAGAGCGCACAAAGAAATGCTATTCTTTCCGGTCTCTCCATATGTGGCTCACATGCATTTTGAAACTAAAGTAGGAACATTTAGCTAACCAATTAAACATCTCTCAGTTTTACTAATATCAGCAATAATATCATATATGAATTTGTACAACTAAGTTTGTTTAGCTCGATGGGTGGAGCAGTGCTATTACGACATGAACCACGTAGGCTGATTGTTGTCATCATAAAATGGGGAAAACATAAGCATGATGAGTACAGTGTTGACCGTGGCAGTGGGATGGCAGATCTGAAGCTGCAAACCGCGCAAAGGGTAGTTAGCAACCGATGTTTGCTTTGAAATAACAACTAAGATTTGGTATGGACAAGAAAGTACGGTCAACAAGTGACAAAGAAATGCAATTATGCTGTCTCTCTATATGTCGCGACATGCATTTGGAAACTCAAGTGGGACCTTTAGCTAACCAATTAAATGTGTCGGTTAACTAATATCAGTATCATATCACAATCATATTTGAACAACTAAGCTTTCGAATTCTGAGTGTTGTGTTGTTTAGCTTGAAGGGTGGAGTAATGCTAGTATGACAGAAAGCACCTACACAGATCATAGTAGAGTAGATAAAAGGGGAAAACCCTAAGCATCAAGAGAAAAATCAGGAAAGTGGAACTAGCTGGACCAGTGGGTGGCGCACATGCTTTTCGAAACGAATATAGGAACATTAGGTGACCAATTAAACATTCTCTATTTTAGTGATATGAGCATCATATCAGATTTGTATTTCAACACGTAAGCTTTGGGTTGAGGTCTTGAGGAGCAGTGCTAGCATGACACGAAGCGCCTACGATGATGGTAGTGAATATAAAGGGGGGAAACCATAAGCTTTACGAGTATAGTGCCCGTGCCATGGCGGATCTGAAGGTACAAACCTGACAAAGCTACTTAGCAACCAATGTTTGCTTTCAACTAGCCACTACGATTTGGTACGGACAAGAAAAGTACAGTAAACACTACGATCTATTTTCTGGGTGAGATTAATAACTTAAGCACATATGGAAGAGTACCACCACATATGGAAGAGTACCACCTCTCTTGCGACGCCGTGTAGGCCTATGCTGATACGTTGAGGGTGCTGCGGGTGCGATGGCTGTCGGCGGCGGGGAAGAAGACTTTAGACGGAAGATGGCCGGGTCGGGGGATATATCCTGTTGTCATGGACGAGGCGGTCGTAGGAGCGGCAACGGCAAGGTGTACGATGGCGCCGATGAAGCGAGAGGAGGCAATGAAAGGATGCTGGTCCAGCGCCATGGCTGAGAGACGTCCATCTCTTGCAGTGGACGACAGGGTAGGGGTAGCGGCTCCGGCAAGGTGGAGGATCGGGTGGCGGATGGAGGAGGCTGGCCGCAGTGTGGAGGTTGTCGTGACACCGACGGTGTATGAATGGGGAAATGGAGGGTAGGGGGATCTAAAACTTTGGGACGCGCTTCTCTGAAATGGGGGAAAGTTACGAACTTATCCCCCGTTTAAAATTTCGGACATCGCGTCGGTTGGGGATAGGACGGTAATCTCGCATCTCCCAAATATTTGTTGGTAACTATTTCGGGCGAGGAGAGGGTGTTTTGCCGCCCACGGTTGGCGCCCACGGTGTATGAACGGGGCTGACAGGTAGGGTGGTTGTGTCACGTCTGATGGAAGTTACACATCTACCCTTATTTAAAATATTAGCCTACATCGATTTCGGGTGAGGAGAGGGTGTTTTGCTGCCCACGGTTGGCGCCCACGGTGTATGAACGGGGCTGACAGGTAGGGCGGTTGTGTCACGTCTGATGGAAGTTACACATCTGCCCCTATTTAAAATATAAGCCTACATCGATTTCGGACGAGGAGAGTTTGTTTTGCCGCCCACCGTGTATGAATGGGGAAATGGAGGAAGAGACACATGTCTTTCGGACGAGCTTGAATCAAATGTGTTTTGCCTCCCATGTTTGGCACCCACCGTGTCTGAATGGGCTCAGAGGCCGTCGTGTCACGTCTGATTGAAGTTACTAGTCTACCCCTATCGACAGCAGTGAAAAACAAATTATAGTGGGTGTTTAGCCGCTTCATTCAAAACTTGGGAGAATTAGCATTCATGTTTACCCTGGGACCTGGCAAACTAAATTCAAATCCAATTTGTATTTGATTACGAATATCCACAGATAGTTATACATTTTGTTATTTATTTCTTCAAAACCAGAACAAAGATTTATTCCACCTTTATATATGATTATGATTTAGAAATGTCGTGATCTTCGAATTCAGTAGGTTGGATACACTCTGAGTCAAACAGTTATTTCATCCAATACAATATGCTCACATGACAAACAGTTCACCTTATGTTAATCATACAAGTTCTGAGGATTACGTCGCCTAAAAAATTCAGATCATTACAACACATGGACAACATAGGGGGCCTTGCAACATAATCCATTCAGAGACATGACACAACATGAAAGTACAATAATCTAATGAAAATTTTAACTGGTATCTAAAGAAGAACCGGGATTATCTTGGGCTTCAGATAGCAGAAACAGCAGGACCTCCTCCGTCTTCAAATGCAACATTCTTACTTCCTCCAATTCTTGGGTTGCTTGCATAATGCGTGCCACTAATTCCGTAATTTCCAGCATCAAGATAAATATTACCTCATTCATGGCAGCCACACCATCTCTTTCTGCCTCTAGTAGAGCCTCAAGCACTATAATATCTGTGCTCAGACTGCTCTCCGGCGGTGTTGCCTCTGAACTACTACCATCTGGTAACATGGATGGCGCGCTGCTTCCACAAATAGATTCTGGGGTTGTACATTGTGTCCTAGTGTGAACGGCATCCTGAAAGGTTTCCTCTAGACATCAGTAAGAGATAGTTATTGTATGATCCAGGCAGTAAGCTTACATGGTAAACGACGGATGAATTATTGCTGAGCATGGCAAACTATATTTAAATGGTTCGAAGTAGCATCAGCCGAAAAGAAATTCAAAAGGTAAGATGAAACTAGGGATGTAAGTGGCAAATAAACAAAATCCGCCAGTCCCATCTAGTTAGTTTTTGCTACCTCCCTAGTTCATTTTCCTCAAAAAAACAAAAACTCTTTTGAACTATCATACCACTAGTGGACTTTAATCGGGATTAAACCGGACCCAGTTGACATCCCTAGTTGAAAGGGAGTGTACAACCGCTATATTTAAGTTGCCAAGGCATCTAAGCAGTTGAAATAATCTGAGAAAGCACTTAACAGTGTGGCCTCATATAAACTACGAAGACAGTCTTGTGATGAAGTTGAGAGGAAAAGTTAAGGACTCAAATGAAATAGGCATGCATTTCTTTACGATAGTACAGCAGGCATTGCTGACATATTGGCCAACTCAGGTATAGCATAACAACAAATAAGCATTCGAATCAAGCAATACAACAAAGCAGACAACTGAACTATTTGTAATTCGGTAGGATAACACGTTGAGGGCACAAGCCAAGAAAGCAGCCCACTCGCATTACATTTCACATGTACTAAAACACACTGGCTTACCATATGTTGATGTGAAGCCTAGCTGCTGTTGCAATGTTCTTTAAAGATATCGTCAGCATCTCGTGGTTGCAAATCTAGTTGTTGTAGTTTATTCTGCACCATCTATTTAGGTAAAATTAATTTTAATCGCATGCACTGGTCCGAATTGATCACCAATGGTTCATCTAAACTAATGAAAGAAGGGTGTGTGCATACACGACAATACTCCCTCCGATTCTTTTTACTTTGCGTATAACTTTTTCTCAGTTTTCTCGTATTAGTCTGCGCGTTGCCGATTCCTAGCGCTGGTTTCCTTTTGTGCCCGCCCCATCCGCCTCTACCCTAATTAATTGGCAAATTAGTCCAGAAAAATTAAACCAATGCCCTCCTTGGTATGCGGGTCAAGAGTTATGCGCAGAGTAAATAGAATCGGAGGGAGTATATCTGCTTCCTCTATTTTTATGCTTGTTCGAGGTGCCAGCCCCAAAAGAACAAATATTTTGCTTGATGGGGTTGGCAGCTCCATAATTAGTAGAAGCATCAAATTAGTCATGCAACTTGGGAAGATCAAGAACACACAAACAAGTAATGAACAGAGGCTCGGAGCAGTGATGTAATAGCTAGCATCAGAAAATGTAGGGTAAAACGAACAAAAAGCAGCGGAACCACATGCTAGTTTGCTGATGTGTAATTAAGCATAGAGAACATTAAGCAGTCTGATGGAACCAACAGGTGGCATCAGAACAAAACTAAAGCATATTAACTATATGTGCACTGGTATGTAATTTAGCACATGCAACATGTTCACTGCCAGAAGTATGGCCCTACAGGTGCAAGCAGAATAACGCGTCTCATGAAAAACTGAATGATGACCTAAAGAAATTCAAAGGTGCGGTGATTATGCTAGGAAAGTGAATGTAGGCGCCGGCCGTTGGATAATAGTACCTGATTCTCGGCGGCGTATGGGTATCGTTGTCATACTTGATAGCTAAGGATCGTCGATCGTGCTCGTGTTGCAGTTGAGTTTGGGCCGGCTGTCACCGTCGCTGAAGCGGCTCCGGTGCTACGGTTGCGGCGCCTGTCGACATACAAGAAAGCTCATCTATGGTAAGTGAACAGTTGCACGATAAATAGAAAAACTGAAGGAGTACAAATCGAAATAACCTGATGAGGCTGCGGCTTCGGTAAAGCGGGGCCGGTGGAGTTGAATATGGCGTCCGTGGAGCGGGTCCGGTGCAGTGGACGAAGGCTTCGGTGGGTGCGTTGTACAGTGCTTTAGGTGAGGCGGATCTGTTGCGGCGGACGAGGGCTTGTATGAAGGGCCAGCGAAGGGGCAGACGAGGGAGTCAGTGAAGGGCCTACGCTGTGGTGGACGAGGGTGCCGGTTAAGTAGATCCGGTGCGGTGGACCATCTTGGCGGTCAAGGAGATCTGGAGTGGTGGACAAGCTAGTCGCTGAAGCGGCTCCGGTGAAGTGGTGAGTTGGCAGTTAGGGGTTCCAAGGTGCGGAAGGTAGATCCGACGGGGTGTGAGGTCCACCGCTGCAGTGGAGGACTAGATTCGGCGGCTTGCCGTGGTTGGGGGGGGGTGTCGGGGAGGGGAAGGGGAGGGGCTCTGGGGAAGAATGTTGGGGGCAAAGAGGGGAAACAATGGAGTTACCAAAGCAGCCCTTTTCAGTTCATGTGGCAGGGGTAAAATAGGAATATCGCAGGGATAAACTTTTGGGTGCGTGATATTTCGATGTGAGCGGGAAGTTTGAAAGCTTTTGTCGCCTAAAACTATAAGTATTCTGCTCTCGTACGGCCGACTATGATATCATGGCCGACAATTTGTTTGTTTTGCACGCAAAAAAATGTGCAAGTTTTGAAAATCAATGTCTCCAACTCGAAACTTAGATTGTCCATTCAATTCAAATATGGATCATTGAGCTACTACAAGCAAATACCATCATATGGTCCAATTCAAATGAAATTCCAAATGTGTTTATCCTAAATATGATGACAAAAGCAAAAATGTGTATGTGTATGAATAAAGTGGATGATTATAAAGTTTGAACATGCCCGTATGTGTATATCTCTAGGTTTGATATATGAATTTGAAATCACGAAATCCCGGCTTAAAAAATGTACCTCCGTTTAAATGAATTACAAAAGCTAGTGATGGAGTCAAATTCCAAAATTCCAATCTTAGGTTTGTAATTCTGGTACATCAAGGTATATCACGCATGTTCAAAAGTATCGTTATCTCATAGTAGAAACTATGAAACAAATTGATCAACCATGAGTGCACAATATCTCAACTACGCTAAAGTCCCTCAAATATAGACACCTCACTCTTTATCTGAAGTCAACCCCCGCCCCCCACCACCAGCACACACACACACACAGAGAAGTCGTTCTCTCCCCCAAACACCAACACACGAGCACATTAACACCCCTCTTTCTTGTAAGGTTCGGACCCCAACATAGGTCTCTATCACTTTGTCTCTCGGGCATGCACACATCTCTTCCCTCACTCTCTAGGTCTCCCGCTATCTCTCTTACCCAAGCACACGCACTATGTAGAGTGTATATTTCCCATACACACAAAACGTCGCCCCCAAACGTCTATCTCCCTAGTTATGTGGTTCTCGCGCACTCACCTCACACACCACCCCCACTGCAAACAAGCACACTTTTTCTCCTTGTGCACCACTCTCCTCTTTCTATCTCTCCCACATGCGGACCCGCCCTAGCTCCTTCCCTATATACATATATGTCGTGACTCTTTGCATAGCTCCCTAATGTATAATCGTTCTCAATTTCGCACATTGTTCTCTACACTATCTATTCTAGCTCTCTCATGAAGTCCCTATCACACACACAATGACTCGCTTCCCTTGCGTCTCCGTTCATAGGCCAATTTCGGACAACATCAACATTGTCTCCCTATCTATACGCCATTTATGGACACAAACGACCCCTCTCGCCCCCTCTCTTCCTCTCTCTCTCTCTCTCTCTCTCTCTCTCTCTCTCTCCGGCGCTAGCTCTCTCTTTCTCTCGCTCTCACACCCCTCCCGCCCCCCACACACTCGATTTCTCTTCCAAATAGTCTGCTCCCCCCGCCTCACCCGTGCTATCTCGCTACTACACATGTCACACCATTCCCCCTTCCCTTATACTAGGTTTACATCATCAGTGGTCTCTCTACACCACATACACTCTCTCCCTCTCACACACAAATGCGTGCACAAACACACACAGGAACGCACAAACACCCATTTACCTGGATCCTCATCTCTCCTCATGTATGCATGTGTATCTCACACACTCACTCTCTAATTATGTATGTGTCTCCACGTTACACAACACAAAGCCCCATGTACATGTCTGTCTCTATCCTCCACACACATAGACACAAAGAATCTGTTATCATTGCCTCAGTCTCTAACATATCACACACGCACCCTCTCTCTCTCTCGCAAACACGCTCAACAAGGGTTTCCCCATGAATAACTTACCGTCTATTCATGAACAGTCGTGGTGGTAGGGCGAACACGAGACGTGAAAAAGAATAAATCTACACGTGCGTAGACCACCTAGTATGACCACTAGGACTAGAGCAAGCCAAAAAGCGTGCCGCCGTCACCCCCTCCTTGTCGGTGACGGGAAAATCTTCGTTTTACATAGTCAAGAAGTCATTATGCTAAGGCCCCACATGCCGAGGCATTGAATAGAATGTAGATGCTAGTTTACGGAAGCAAGTATCGATAATATGTTTGTATCTCCATACTTATATTTCTTCTCTTATAAAAAACCGAGTTGGTGATGATGGTACGTGTGCCATCTTGCAATATAGACCGTTCGATCTATATCTGATGGATGGAAATTAAACTAAAAGATACCCGCACCCCTCTCCACATCTGCAGACAAGGCCTTCCCTCGTTCATCCTTATCTCCAACAAACCTCATTGTTGAGCAATTAAGAAAGGAAGTCTCTGGAACAAACTGGCCTGGTGGCTGCTGCCGGCGTCGTCAATCCCAATGCCTCCTCTCAGTTCGACCACCAACCACCACCACACCCCACTCCTCTTCACCTTATCTCATATTTCTCGAGATATCATTAGTTTTTACACATGGGATTACTCCCGCAAGGGTCAATCACAACAAGTGTTTTATAAAAAAAATGCATCTTGATGTTCCGTGCAATGCACGGATCTTGCTAGTACTCCTACACAAGACTAAGTTGGTGATGCTGGTGTGTCTGCCATCCGTCGTTTCTGACCATTAGATCTACATCTAACGATTGTGAGGTAAGTTGTTGCCTTTTCTCACCAACATCCCACTTGTCTACCAATTTGCAGAAAACCCCATAATTAGTATCTTAAAACCAACCACATCCCTCCCTGACCTCACCAAAACAGCCCAAGGAATATATTCTAATTGAAACATAATATATCTCTAGTGATATATGTATATCAAAATTAGACTGTTTTGTACCAAGTTTGTGAATAAGTATTATTCTAATTATGATTCGTTGCAATGGACATGAACATTGCTAGTATTTCCAACCATGCATTTCTTTTCCTAGTATTCTATAGTTTCGAGTTTTCCATCAAGATATTAGTCACTCATGGTTGATATTTACTTTCAATCATGTACACATATGCACTATGTAACTAGCCTTGCTTATTGGCTTCCAAAGCTTAACTTTCACTCCTACTTACAATATGTAGAGTATTTAACAAAAAACTACCACTTTCATCCAGCCCTAGGAGGAATCTATTATACAAAAAATAGCAAAAACATACCCAAAATTTCTTAATCCACGCCAAAAACTACCTAGTACTCCTACCAATTAGGTTCGTTTAATCCCATTTATGACAGGGTTGGCCCACATGTCCATGGCAGCTTAAACCAACACATTTTGTTTGACTGTTGACACGAGGGACCCACATCTGACCTTCTATCATGTTATTCCCCCTCAAATCATTATTTTTCCTAAACATTACTTCAAACAGTATTGATGCGTGTTCGTTGGTGGCGCTGGTGATGAGCGAGTTGGCCGCCGCTCCACCGGACGGGCCGGACGCCGCGCTGGCCTCCGCACGGGTTGGCAGGCTGGCCCGAGTGTGACTCACGAGCGAGCAAGCCGCTGCGCTGGCCTTCGCTCGAGCCAGATGGCTGTCCTTAGCACGGCGCGCGCGAGCAAGCCGCCGCACTACCTTGCCAATCTAGCTAGCAAACCTTGTAGACAAGCAGTTGGACGGAGCTATCTTGGCTAGCTAGCGGCCGCGAGCGCCGGACGGAGCTGGCATCCGGGCTGCCGCAACATGGGCTCCGCACCGCCGGCGGTTTTGACCTCGCCTTCTGCCAGCGGCGGTAGCTACGTCCCATGGTCGAGGATGACTAGGTGGACGGGCCGGAGGTAGGAGGTCACTCGAGGATTTTTGTTGGTAAGAGCATGTACAATGGTTGATAAGGTAGTCTTATCTTAAGTCTGCCACGTATCTAAGTGGTAGTAGTTTCTTGGCATTTTAGTGGTTTCTTGCATTATTATAGCAAGTACAATAGAGCTGAGTCAGCGGCTATAAGAAATAAACTACTACTACATGTTGGCTATAAGATGGGCTGTAGATGACATGGCACTGGCTTATAGCCAGCAGCTGGCTATACTATTAACCATGCTCTTAGGGGTTTCTTGTAAGGAACAATGTATGTACTACTAGCGACAAAAGGCGATTCTAGGTTGCGTTGTACTCCAACAAGTACTACTAGTGGTCGCGGGAGTGTATACCTCGTTTTGTGGGTTCGATCCCGGCCGAACGCACAGCGGCCTTTTAAAAAAAATAGTACTACTACCCTTCGTTGCGAGCCAATATTTTACACGGGTAGTTTGAGTTTTGAAGTCAAACGGACGTGCGGCCCCACAATCTGGGTGCACTGGACAGCCTAGCCACGTGAACGGGTTTTCCTTCCCAGCATCCCGTGGCTCGTGTGCTCGCCCTAGCCGCACCTCGCTTGCAGCTTCCAGCTAGTAGCATATTTAAACTAGCGCCTCCCAATTAAGCCCGAGGAGCCGGAAAAGCCTGGCGGGGCATTGGGAACTGTGCGATATGGCTCAGTACGTAAAGTGCTCTACTACTACTCTGTAGCTTGTGGCGTTGCATGCATGGACTTCACTCCATTATCGTCTCTACTATAAAAGAAATTCCTCTTGCCGTGTTTTTTTTTGAAACGGAGGCAAAAGCTTTGCTTCATCTCATTCATAAAGAAGG
Organism: Triticum urartu; assembly: GCF_056163025.1. Taxonomy (NCBI): domain Eukaryota; kingdom Viridiplantae; phylum Streptophyta; class Magnoliopsida; order Poales; family Poaceae; genus Triticum; species Triticum urartu. Next base: position 343,150,176 of record NC_141877.1, read on the forward strand.
AACTACTAACAAAGTTCGACGAGATCCATTACACCTCCACAAATGGAAGCGAAAAGCCTAGTCTCGCTGTATCAAATAACTCAAATGTTCTGCCCCCGCAGTAACCGTCGCTGATAAACAGGCTGCTAGTGTGTGTGTGAGATGAGCGGCTGAGTAGGCCAGCTACATGAGAGGAGCGGCTGAATAGAGCACCGAGAGTACCCACTAGGCCACTACGCAGGTGTACTTCCCCTGCATTGATAGTACAACGATGGTTCTAGAGAACAGTAGTACCCTCCACTTCCAACTGTAGCTCCTTGGCCCTGAGATTCAAGAGTTCAAAACTGGTGCACTATACTAGACTAGACTAGAAGTACAGTACATCGCACTACTAGTTGAGAAAAGTAGTACTAGTACTGCTACAGTACGAGTACGTACTCCTCCGTCACATAATGTAAGACGCTTTTTGACACTAGTTGGCGTGTTCAAAAAATGGCAAAAATATACACAAAATTTCTTAATCCACGCCAAAAACTACTACCTAGTGCCAAAAATTTCTTACTAGTGCTATTATTTACAGTATAATGCAATCCCATAACGTTCCATAATCCCTTTCTTTCAAAAAAATCACTTCTGGAGAGAAGATTGCTATCTCCATGCGAGCTTCTCATAGGCCAGCGCCACCGCATGCAGTCATGTGAGAGAGGGAGACATCCATGCAGCATGCAGAGAGAGGAGAATGCGGGCGGACAGCCAATGGGCTGCATGGGGCATTTATAGCTGCTAACTCCTCCCATCCATGCGCCAGGGGTATTTCCATCCAGAAAGCATGCAGCGAGCCCCTGCCTTGGTATCCGGGTCTGCTCTTATGCGCAGAGTAAAAAGAAACAGAGGGAGTACTAGTAGTAAATAATAGCCTCACCCCTTCGCTGAGGAACGATCTACAGTTGGAAGGGACGAGGCCCTGCGGTTACTACACTCTTATCTCCTCCTCGCCAGTTCCCTTCCCCCCGAAGAGAAGGCAGTTCGTCGCTGCTCCCATGGATTCTCCAGGCGGTTCTCCTCCTCGTCGGGGCTAGGAGACCTTGGACGATGATCCTGTGGGAGAAATCGCACGCCGCTCCGACGTCCTACCGCCGCAAGACTCGGTGCTTCCTGCACCAACTTTTTCAAGACGCTGCTTAAACAGGCCATGCTTGTTGGTCTTCCATGCATCCTCGAGGAGAAGGTTCTTCTATGGGACAATCCTTCGAACAGTCCACCGCTCCCTGGCCATGGTTGCACGTTGACTCCGCTAGAGTTGCCGACGTTGAGAGGTAGTCAGATTTTGTCTGATGAGCAGGTCAGTAATGGAGTTTGATCATGTAGTATAAAGTTATTCCATTTCCATCCCGTAATTTCTCCGCTGCCCACCGTCTTATATATAGTTCTAGGTCGGTGCCAACGAAGATTGGCTTGCATACCTCCGGCCGGATACAACCATCATTTTGCACAACATCCATAGAAGTGCAGCCGTTCCAGTAGACCCCTTCTCCACCATCGGGATCGGCCTTTTGGACTGGCTGGGCAAGAATACGTATGATGATGCCTACATGAGATTGAAGAAGATAGCAATTGCGGACCCTCCGACAAAGCGACGCGGCTACGACGATTACTATCTCATCGCGGTGTTCGACATAAGGATTGCCATCAATGCAGGAGGCAGTAACGGCAGAGGCTGGCGCATGTTGGCGGCGGCAGATTTGTACCCCTACACGTTCGAAGACGTCGTGCGCCATCTAGGCCGCATCTTCGCGGTGACAAGCCAGGGGACTTGTTTCATCTGGTTGACATCCTATGGTACGGAAGATTACAAATGGAATACACAAACCACATTTGCATCCCTAACGGTACTCCATTATTTTGCAGGGACCAGTCATCCCCCGATCAAAATAAGATCGCCGATCCTGTATGTGCATTTGCATCCGCGATTCGGTCTAACCTGAAACCTTGTAGCTGACTTTGGCATATTGGGATCAACTATCTTAGCAGTCGTTACCCATGGTACCACTGATGTGCAACATGGTCACATAATCTACCACGATCGGACCGTCACCATCTACCCAGGTATTCCATTTTTTAACCCCCTCGCCTTCTCTTTCATTGTTGTACTAGTAGTATACTTTGTAGTACTAGTAGGAGTACTTTTTACCTTGGAGGACGCGTATAGCTAGCTAGGCCCTTGAAGACTTGAACCCACTAGCTGCCACCATTTTTGTTTTTCCATGTCTTACTATCTCATCCATGTAGCCAAGAGTGGCTATATATAATAAGCCAGTTATTTTACTTCCTCTATACCGGAGTAGTACTATTTGCTGCACAGTATTACTGACTGCCACATTTGAGCACAACATTATTATGCATGGACCTTGACTATGTACGTCACCATGTGTCCAGATCTAGGATGCCACATGTACCAGATGAACGGCGCCGAGTTCGACCCCCGTGATGTTACGTGGGTGCCAAGGAACACTCTTGGAGAGTACTCGCTTTTCATCGGGGACAGCTACCCCATTGTGAAGCGGATGCCACCTTCCGTGCACGACACGGAAGGCCTGCCGTTCATGAAGCATGGTTGTGTCTTCAGTGTGCACCGCCGGATGAACGACATGCTGGGACACACTATCCCTGATTTATGTCGCTTCAGCTTGGATGAGTCTCCATCGTGTGGAACCAGACTAGAAAGCTGCGACAATGATTCCCGTTGCCCACCGCTATGGATCGTGCCATCCATGAAGAACACCTGGGACTGGAACCTGGAGGAGGACATGTAGCCCATCTATAACATGTAAGTGGAGTACGGTAATTGTGAACGGTAGCGCTGTGAATATATGTAGACTAGTCGTGCACAAATTTATCACATGAGTTGGAGATGAACTTGTGTGGCATACTGGCATTTGTCCTTTAGAATTTATTACTAGTAAATGTGTTATGTGTACGTGCAACTTGTGTGGTTGTTGCACGGGCTCCAACACGCTCTTTGAGAAAAAAAAGGTGGCACAGCTTTGGATATACGTGACGTGGCGGCATCATACAGTAGCATCGTTCGCTATAGTTGTACTAGTACACTCCTACTAGGACGACAACTCCTATAAAACCTTGCGCTTGGCTCTTTGCCTCTTCGGGAGGTTCAACAGTTCGTACTCGTGTGAACCTTGCACTTGGCTCTTCGCCTCTATGGAAGGTCCAACAATGATGATACTACAGTACAATATGCTTCTGGCAATCTGACACCGATTGAACTGCTCCACGTCCACCACGAGGGAGAGGGAGAGGGAGAGGGCGCTGTAGTCAAAACCCTCTCCTTGTCCTGCGAACCACTGCACGCGTGGGCGAGGGAGAGGCGTAGTAAGCAAGCTTCTCCTTGTTCGGCGAGTTGACGGGACACATCAAAGCAGTACTAGTACTAGTAGTAGTAGTCCATACTGCGTCCTTTCCGATTAATATGGCTTAATTTACTAACCATAGACATGTGTTGTCATTTGATAAACGGGATCACAACATTAGGAGAATGATGTGATGGACAAGACCCATCCGTTAGCTTAGCATTATGATCGTTCAGTTTTATTGCTATTGCTTTCTTCATGACTTATACATATTCCTTTGACTATGAGATTATGCAACCCCCGGATATCGGAGGAATACCTTGTGTGCTATCAAACATCACAACATAACTGGGTGATTGTAAAGATGCTCTATAGGTATCTCCAAAGGTGTTTGTTGGGTTGGCATAGGTCGAGATTAGGATTTGTCACTCCGAGTATCGGAGAGGTATCTCTGGGCCCTCTCGGTAATGCATATCATGATAAGCCTTGCAAGCAATGTTACTAATGAGTTAGTTGCAGGATGATGCATTACGGAACGAGTAAAGAGACTTGCCGGTAACAAGATTGAACTAGATACCGACGACCGAATCTCGGGCAAGTAACATACCGATGACAAAGGGAATAACGTATGTTGTCATTACGGTTTGACCGATAAAGATCTTCATAGAATATGTAGGAACCAATATGAGCATCCAGGTTCCGCTATTAGTTATTGATGAGAGAGGTGCCTTGGTCATGTCTACATAGTTCTCGAACCCGTAGGGTCCGCACGCTTAACGTTCGATGATGATTTTGTATTATGAGTTATGTGTTTTGGTGACCGAAGATTGTTCGGAGTCCCGGATGAGATCACGGACATGACGAGGAGTCTCAAAATGGTCGAAGGGTAAAGATTGATATATTGGACGATGGTATTCGGACACCGGAATGGTTTCCGGAATGTTTTGGGTATTTTTCGGAGTACTGGGAGGTTATTACCGGACCCCCTGGGGAAGTAATGGGCCTACATGGGCCATAGGAGAGAGAGAGGGGGGGAGCCCGCAAGGGGTGGCGCCCCCCATGGGAGTCCGAATTGGACAAGGGGGAGGGGGCGCGGCCCCCTTTCCTTCTCCCTCTCCCTCTCCTTCCCTTTTTCCCACCGAAAGAAAGGAAGGGGGGGGACTAGGACTAGGAGTCCTAGTCGGTTTCCCCCCATGGCGTGCACCCTATTGCCGGCCTCCTCCCTCTCCTCCTTTATATACGGGGGCAGGGGGCACCCCAAAAGGACAACAGTTGTTTCTTAGCTGTGTGTGGTGCCCCTCCACAGTTTACTCCTCTGGTCATATTGTCGTAGTGCTTAGGCGAAGCCCTGCGCGGATCACATAACCATCACCGTCACCATGCCGTCGTGCTAATGAAACTCTCCCTCGACACTTTCCTGGATCAAGAGTTCGAGGGACGTCATCGAGCTGAACGTGTGCTGAACTCGGAGGTGACGTACGTTCGGTACTTGATCGGTTGGATCGCGAAGACATTCGACTACATCAACCGCGTTAACCTAACGCTTCCGCTTTCGGTCTATGAGGGTATGTGGACACACTCTCCCCCTCTCGTTGCTATGCATCTTCTAGATAGATCTTGCGTGATCGTAGGATTTTTTTTTAAATTGCATTCTACGTTACTGATACGTCTCCAACGTATCTATAATTTTTGATTGTTCCATGCTATTATATTATCAACCTTGGATGTTTTATATGCATTTATATGCTATTTTATATGATTTTTGGGACTAACCAATTAACCTACAACCCAGTGCCAGTTTTTGTTTTTTCGTTGTTTTTGAGTATCGCAACAAAGGAAAACCAAACGGAGTCCAATTGACCTGAAATTTCACGGAGATTATTTTTGGACCAGAAGAAGCCCATGGAGTACCGGAGATGGGCCAGAAGAGTCCTGAGGCCACCACGAGGGTGGGGGGCACGCCCTACCCCCTGGACGCGCCCCCCTACCTCGTGGCCGCCTCGGGGACCCCCCTGACTTGTTCACTCCAACACCTCTTATTAACCCCAAACTTCCAGAAAGAAACCTAGATCGGGAGTTCCACCGCCGCAAGCCTCTATGGCCATAGAAAACCAATCTAGACCCATTCCTGCACCCTGCCGGAGGTGGGGTCCATCTCCGGTGGCCATCTTCATCATCACGGTGCTCTCCATGATGAGGAGGGAGTAGTTCACCCCCAGGGCTGAGGGTATGTACCAGTAGCTATGTGTTTGATCTCTCTCTCGTGTTCTTGATTCGACACGATCTTGATGTATCACGAGCTTTGCTATTATAGTTGGATCTTATGATGTTTCTCCCCCTCTTTCTCCTTGTGATGGATTGAGCTTTCCCTTTGAAGTTATCTTATCGGATTGAGTCTTTAAGGATTTGAGAACACTTGATGTATGTCTTGCATGTGCTTATCTGTGGTGACAATGGGATATCACGTGATCCACTTGATGTATGTTTTGGTGATCAACTTGCGAGTTCCGTGAGCTTGTGAACTTATGCATAGGGGTTGGCACACGTTTTCGTCTTGATTCTCCGGTAGAAACTTTGGGGCACTCTTTGAAGTTCTTTGTGTTTGTTGAATAGATGAATCTGAGATTGTGTGATGCATATCGTATAATCATACCCATAGATACTTGAGGTGACATTGGAGTATCTAGGTGACATTAGTGTTTTGGTTGATTTGTGTCTTAAGGTGTTATTCTAGTACGATCTCTATGATAGATTGAATGTAAAGAATAGCTTTGTGTTATTTTACTACGGACTCTTGACTAGATCGACCAGAAAGAATAACTTTGAGGTGGTTTCGTACCCTACAATAATCTCTTCGTTTGTTCTCCGCCATTAGTGACTTTGGAGTGACTCTTTGTTGCATGTTGAGGGATAATTATATGATCCAATTATGTTATTATTGTTGAGAGAACTTGCACTAGTGAAAGTATGAACCTAGGCCTTGTTTCAACGCATTGCATACTGTTTTCGCTCAGTTTTACCACTTGCTACCTTGCTGTTTTTATATTTTCATATTACAAAAACCTATATCTACCATCCATATTGCACTTGTATCACCATCTCTTCGCCGAACTAGTGCACCTATACAATTTACCATTGTATTGGGTGTGTTGGGGACACAAGAGACTCTTTGCTATTTGGTTGCAGGGTTGTTTGAGAGAGACCATCTTCATCCTATGCCTCCCACGGATTGATAGGTCATCCACTTGAGGGAAATTTGCTATTGTCCTACAAACCTCTGCACATGGAGGCCCAACAACGTCTACAAGAAGAAGGTTGTGTAGTAGACATCAAGCTATTTTCTGGTGCGGTTGCCGGGGAGGTTAGCGCTTGAAGGTATATCTTTAGATCCTGCAATCGAATCTTTTTGTTTCTTGTTTTAACACTAGTTTAGTTTATAAAAGAAAACTAAAAAATGGAATTGAGGGTACCTCATATGCTTCATCTTTTTAATATCTTTCATGACAATAAGGATTCCGATAATTGTGCTAAAATGCTAGAAGAAGAATGCATTAAAATGTTTGGCACTAAATCTTAGTATGATGGCAATGTTGTTAGTATGAACTCTTTGAATACCCATAGTACTAATAATGATTGCACTAGTCATGATGAAAATGTCTCTTATAAGCATGTCAACTTTTGTGGAGTGCATAGAGTTTGCAAGTACACACCAAATAGGGAAGATAGATTTTGCAAGAGGCATAAGTATTTAGAAACTAAATGGTTGCAAGAAAGGCTAGCTGTTTGTGCTGAAAATTTAAATTTTCTTAGCCATCCTTGTGAACTTTGCAATGAACGTGGTCATTTAAATATCCAATGCCAATTGTTTCCTGATCGAATCGTGTCCAAAAATTGTGATGACTTGATTTCCCTTGCACAGCATAATGAACTTAGTTTGCTTGTGGGTTATGAAGAAATGAAACGCATAACTAAGGATCTTCCAAATTCCCGGGGTTGCGCAGGACTCCTATTGGCTATTTGGCTGGTTTCCTTTTTCAGGACAAAAACAAGGAACGAGTTTTGGGATTATGCACCGGTACCGGTACGAACGGAGTAGGACAGTTGGCAAGCAATACATTGAGCTCTTCTTATTCATAAAGCCAGTAATAATCAAACTAGAAAGGAAAAGAAAAAACACAAAGAAAAATATCTGCACGAATCTTCGCGTAACATCAATGGCATAGGACCTAGATGTGCATTACTTAGAGCACATCTAGATGTGCTTTAGCAATACTGTCAAACAAAACCCCTAATCATCATTGCAAACAGCGCATAGAACATGGCTAATGCGACAACCACAACTACACATGCTAGTTCCTTCTTGTCTCTTGCTTTCATCTGTTGCCTGTGATTGATTCTTTCTTGCTTCATTGTACAGATTGTACATTCCAGATCAGCCAATTTCTTCTTCAGCTTTACGTTATCTTCTGCGAGCTAGGTGATAACACTCCGAGCCCTACCATGCCATTCTTCATGCAGCCAGTTAACAAAGGCACAAGCCTCATATCCCTACCAATGTTAAATAGTATTCTGGATGGGCGGTGGTATTAACTGAAGTAAAATGATGAACTTAATTAGCACTAACCTCTAAGGGGAAACTGAGAAACCGCCTGCCAATGTCGAATCCCTCTGTGCATACACGTCAAGTGGGAGTGTGCCCGTGCACACAACTCAGCTTTTGGTACTTCTCAGTGGCGCAAAACTCGGTGTCGAACTCGTGCTGCAGGAGTCTGGAGTTAAGCTCCGGATCCGGTGGCAGATTGCTTTCCTGGGGGCGGGGGGGGGGGGGGGTCATTCAGGACGGATTCAGCAAGGAGCTATACTTTGAACATGCTAAAAAAAGATCAGGATAGATTGGAACCTGACAGGACGATTCGGATCCGTAGTATACCTGCCTTTTGATGACCTTAGGCAAGTGCTCAGCGGCGACCGCCATCGTGGTGGCGATACGAGCAGGAGCAGCCGCACCGAAACCATCAGCACCACTCGTTCGCATTCCCCCAATGTCAGCGCCACGTGAGCGAATTTGGAGGCTATGTAGGGATTTGGGGGAAATGGGGAAACTATGGAGATAAGCTAACGGTCGGGAACTACTTATGGCACTATATGTTGTATACGACACACTATTTATACATGTCGTCTGTGTTAGGTATTACAACGTCACACACGATTTCCGCACCAAACCGTGTGAGAAGACAACATAGGTTAGACACGGTTGCCGTTACATAACAGTATGTGATGTACTACCCTGTCCATATAATTGAGTTACAGTGAGATACCGTGTAAACAGTCTCTCTACGGATATCCGTAAAAAAGCAGCCGCTCTGCACATAGAGATGGCAATGACGACCTAGGTAGAGGCTACCGGAGAAGAGGTCAATCCTTGGTCGGTGGGTGGTGGTGGCGTCATAGGAGGTCAATCCTCGGTCTGCGGAGGGAGATACGAGGAGCTCAATCATCGAGGTCGGTGGCGGTGTGATTCGAGCACATCCATCGCGGTCGATGGCGGGATAGTGGAGGCCGAACTTCAGGCGGAAGCCGCACTAAGCTTTTCTCCTCGACCCTGCTGTCTCGGCGTGCCGCCGCATCGCGCTTGTCTGTCTGCTGGGTGGAGGTCGCCACGCAGCTAATTAATTAAGGTATTTTTTTTCGTGAGTGGCTTAATTAAGGTATTCAATTCCTAAGGTTAGTGTTGTACTAGTACTCTGTGTATAAATTGACTGGCCATTAATTTTTTTCATTACACGTCTGGATAACAACATGGAGCGCCCTTAGTAATTATTAAAATAAAACCTTGTGATTTATGCACGCATCTTTGGGAAGTAGTTAATCTGTGTATTAATCTTGTTGTTTTGTTTTTAATTACCATTCGTGAGCTGCAGATGGAACGATCTCGATGGATGAAGAATCGAAAAACCACAGATTTTATCAGTGGCGTGACAGAGTTCGTAAATATGGCTGGAAGTATAAAGAGGAAAATTGGTGATGGGGATTACTGATACGTCTCCAACGTATCTACTTTTTCTCACGCTTTCCCCTCATTTTAGACTCTAATTTGCATGATTTGAGTGAAACTAACCCCGGACTGACGCTGTTTTCAGCAGAACTACCATGGTGTTGTTTTTGTGCAGAAATAAAAGTTCTCAGAATGGAACGAAACTTTGCGAGGATTTTTTATATCAATAATAAGAATTTCTGGAGCCAAGACCCACCAGAGAAGGGCCCCTGGGTGGGCACAACCCACCAGGGCGCGCCCCCCTCTCCTGGCGCACCCAGGTGGGTTGTACCCACCTAGTGGCCCTGCTAACGACCCCCCTGATACTATAAATTCACATATTTCTAGAAAAAAAATCAGGGAGAAAGAATTATCGCGATCTAGGAGACGGAGCCGCCGCCAAGCCCTGTTCTTCCTCGGGACGGAAGATCTGGAGTCCGTTTGGGGCTCCGGAGAGGGGGATCTTCATTCTTCGTCATCACCAACCCTTCTCCGTCGCCAATTCCATGATGCTCCCCACCGGGAGTGAGTAGTTCCTTCATAGGCTCGCTGGTCGGTGAGGAGTTGGATGAGATTCATCATGTAATTGAGTTAGTTTTGTTAGGGCTTGATCTCTAGTATCCACTATGTTCTTAGATTGATGGTGCTATGACTTTGCTATGCTTAATTCTTGCCACTTTGGGCCCGGGTGCCATGATTTCAGATCTGAACCGTTTATGTTATCATCATTATATCCATGTTCTAGACCCGACCTTGCAAGTTATAGTCACCTACTACGTGTTATGATCCGGCAACCCCGGAGTGACAACAACCGGGCCCACTCCCAGTGATGACCGTAGTTTGAGGAGTTCATGTATTCACTATGTGTCAATGCTTTGTTCCAGTTCTCTATTAAAAGGAGGCCTTAATATCCCTTAGTTTCCAATATGGACCCCGCTGTCACGGGAGGGTAGGATAAAAGATGTCATGCAAGTTCTTTTAATAAAGCACGTATGACTATTTACGGAATACATGCCTACATTATATCGATGAACTGGAGCTAGTGTCGTATCGCCCTAGGTTATAACTGTCTCATGATGAATATCATCCAACATGTCACTGATCCAATGCCTATGAACTTTTCATTATTGTTTCTGCTAAGTTACTACTGCTATCATCACTGTTACACTTGCTACAAAATTATTGCTATCACTGTTACTGTTACTATTGCTGCTGTTACTACTACCAAAACTATCAAACTACTTTGCTACTGATCACTTTGCTACAGATAATTAATCTCCAGGTGTGGTTGAATTGACAACTCAACTGCTAATACCTTCAAATATTCTTTGGCTCCCCTTGTGTCAAATCTATAAATTTGGGTTGAATACTTCACCCTCGAAAACTGTTGCAATCCCCTATACTTGTGGGTTATCAAGACCTTTTTCTGGCGCCGTTGTCGGGGAGCAGAGCTATATTTGTTGAGTCACTTGGGATTATTATCATATTATCACTATGAAGAATCTGAAGGATCCGAAGACTAAGATATTTCCCTCAAGGACGAGCGGAGGTAAGGAACTACCATCCAGTTCTGCTTTAGATTCACCTTATGTTACGAATAAACTTGCAACAGCACCACATGCTATTAATTATGATATGTCGCAAGTTATTGATGATGCTACTTACTACTATGAATGATGCTTATGATGATGCTAGTACCTTGCTTGATAATGATGATGTGCCACTTGGTGAATTTCTTGATAAACAAATTGCTAGAGTTATACAACATGATGTTGTTGAATCTGATGATGAGCTTGAAACTGAATCACCTGAAACACCTACTAGAACTAGCCTTCCTATATATGAATTGCCTAAGGTACCGGAAGGTTATGTTATGAGTGAAGAAGCAACTAGAGATATTCTTTCTTGCAATGATAGAGATGATCTAGAGAACTTACTACAAAAGTATAAAGAAAAATCTCTGAATGCTAGAATGAAATGTGACCCCAAGTTTACAACTTCACCTATCTTTATTTATGATAATGATTATGAATTCTCTGTCGACCCAAAGTTAATTACTTTGGTTGAATCTAATCCCTTCCATGGTTATAGAACTGAAACTGTTGTGGCACATCTTACTAAGTTGAATGACACAGCCACCCTTTTTACTCATGATGAGAAAACTCGCTATTACTTTATTCTCAAATTATTTCCTTTCTCATTAAAGGGTGATGCTAAAGCTTGGTACAATACTCTTGCTCCTGGTTGTGTGTGTAGTCCCCATGATATGATTTATTACTTCTCTGAAAAATATTTTCCTGCTCATATGAAACAAGCTGCCTTACAGGAAATATTTAACTTTGCTCAAACTAAAGAAGAGAGTCTCCCACAAGCTTGGGGGAGGCTTTTCCAGTTACTTAATGCTTTGCCTGATCATCCTCTTAAGAAAAATGAAATACTTGATATCTTCTATAATGGACTAACCGATGCTTCTAGGGACTTCCTAGATAGTTGTGTTGGTTGTGTTTTCAGAGAACGAACTATTGCTCAAGCTGAAGAATTATTCAATGACATATTGAAAAATTATCTCCCTCAAGAAAACATATTGAAAAATCATGATGATTGGACTATTCCTAAACCACCGCCTAAACCCACTCCAAAGAACAGGGGTATATTATATCTCAGTCCCGAAGATATGCAAGAGGCAAAGAAATCTATGAAGGAAAAAGGTATTAAAGCTGAGGATGTTAAAAATTTACCTGCTATTGAAGAAATACATGGGCTTAATACACCACCAATGCCTAAGGTGGTAGAGGTAAAATCTCTTATGAAGTTTAATGATAATGATAATCCTCACAATATGCATCCTAGTCAATGCCTTTATGAGTTTGAAAACTACATTAGGAAACAAGATCACTTCAATGCAAATGTTATGAAACAATTGAAAAATAATTCTGATATGATTGCTCGCTTGAGTGACTTGTTATTTAGAATATCAAATGATGTTAGAGGTGTTGGAAAACATGATTCTATGGTTCAAACTCAGTTAGAGCAAGTTGCTAAATCACAAAGAGAATTGCTTGATGAAATGAACCATAATATGCATGACTTTGTTGTTAGAGTTGCAACTAGAGGATGTAAAATGACTCAGGAACCACTTTATCCTAAGGGACACCCTAAAAGAATTCAACAAGATTCACAAAGAGCTAACACTAGTGCACCTAGTCCTCCTAGAAAGAAAAAGAAAAGGAAAAATTATAGGACTTTGCACACTTCTAGTGAACATGAAATAGAAAAACCTCCTGATAATGAAAATGAAATTTCTATCTCTGATGCTGAAACTCAATCTAGTAATGAACACTCACCTAATGATAACAAAAAAAGATAATGATGAGGTTCATGAAGACTCTCAACCAACCAATGATAAAGAACCAGATAATGATGTTGAGATAGAACCACTTGTTGATCTTGATAACCCACAACCTAAAAATAAAAGATATGACAAAAGAGACTTCATTGCTAGAAAACACGGTAAAGAAAGAGAACCGTGGGTTCAAAAACCTATGCCTTTTACACCCAAGTCAACTAAAAAGAATGATGAGGAGGAATTTGAACACTTTGCTGAAATGTTGAGGTCAGTCTTTTTGCGCACTCGCTTGACTGATATCTTGAAAATGCGTCCTTATGCAAAATATATGAAAGACATCATCAAAAATAAGAGAAAAATACCGGAAGCTGAAATATCCACTATGCTTGCTAATTACACTTTCAAAGATGGAGTACCTAAAAAACTTGAAGATTCAGGAATACCAACTATACCTTGCTCTATCAAAAAGAATTATGTGAAAACTGATTTGTGTGATTTAGGAGCTGGTGTTAGTGTTATGCCTTTCTCTTTGTATAAAAGACTTGACTTGAATAAACTCACACCTACTGAAATATCTTTGCAAATGGCTGACAAATCAACTGCCATACCTATCGATATCAGTGAGGATGTGTCCCTTGTTGTTGCTAATGTTACTATTTTGACTGACTTTGTTATACTTGAGATGCCCAAGGACGACAACATGTCGATTATCCTTGGTAGAACCTTCTTGAATACTGCAGGGGCTGTTATTAATTGCAATAAAAGCAAGTTCACTTTTCATATTAATGGCAATGAGCATATGGTGCACTTTCCGAAGAAACAATTCCAAGTGAATGGTATTAATGTTATTGAAAAATCTCTGACAATCACTATTGCAAGTTTTCAAATACCACTACCTACTGTCAAAAAGAAATATGAAATACTTATTGTTGGGGAAATGCATATCCCCATTGAGGTAAGTTAGTGATTTACGAAAGTTCTTCGGTTTCCTGCTAATCGAAAGTGGTTATTAATAAAACTTGATCAACCTTATTAATGGATCATTTTTGAATGGTATGAAGTTGATGAATTTAGTAAGCACTAATTTCTGTCCCTACTTTCCATTCTCTGTTTTTATTAGTTAAATAAAATAAAATGCCATGTTTTGTCTGTTTTTTGAATTTCCCGTGCAATAAAAAATGACCCAAAAATAAAAGTTCTCAGAATGCCCTGAAAATTTAATATGATTTTTTCTGAATATTTGAGAATTTTTGGTGCAATAAACATCAGAGCGAGATGCACTAGGTGGGCACAACCCACCTGGGCGCGCCAGCACCCCCAGGCGCGCCCTGGTGGGTTGTGGTCCCCACATGCCCCCCCCCTCACTTACCTCTTCATACCACATCATCACTTACCTCCAGAAAAAAAATCCCCATTGCTCTCTCTCCCGTGTTCTTGAGCTCAAACCCATGGATTTCGATATCTTTGCTCGAAGCTCCATTTCTGAAACTGTTTCAGGGGATTGTTGCTTGGTATGTGACTCCATCATTTGTCCAATTAGTTTTTGTTTTAGTGGCTTATACTTTGAATAATTAGCTACTCTTGGTGCTGTTGTAGATGTTCTTGCATGTTGAATTCTTAGTGTTCTAAGTTGTTTTAATGCTTGCTATGGCCTCTATGTATCCCTATGAGTAGTTGCTATCAATCTTACAAAGTTTTGTTGACAAATTTTTGTCACTCCAAAAATTTTATTTTCAGAAAATTGTACGTGGACATGAATATCTTCAGGAAGTTTGGCTTTAAGAAGAGCTCCAAGGGTGTTATTGGGGAGTCTTTTGACACTGATCTCCACCCTCAAAGGTTGGTGGAGGTACGGCCGTGCAAATGGCCGCACACCCCATTTCTGCAAGAGGCTGGAATTCTTGAGGAGTTCACGCAATATATTGCCAACGCTGACCTCGCCGACTTCATCGCAGATGAGTGTGATCAGCACCAAATCCTCACAAACATCTTTGTTCAGAGCTTTAATTTCTTGCCTAGAAATAATCCTCCTGAAGTGAGCTTTGATTTATATGCTGAAAACCATCAGATACCACTTACTAAGTTTTGTGACATATACTTGATCCCGTATCATGGGAGCTTGGCTGAGCCTAGGCCGGCCAATTTTGAGGCCTTTTATCGCAATCTGACAGTGGGCGATGAGAGAGGAGTGTCATCCATCACTGCCGCTGGCTTACATTTTCCTGCTGTTCGTTACTTTGCACTTTTTATTGCCAAATGCTTGCTTGCTAGGGAGAAGGTGGGTGCACTTAGTTCACCAGACCTTGTTGTTTTACATCGTGCATTAGAGGGCGACAACACTTATAGCTTGGGAGCTATTATGGCTTGTTGCCTTCATCTTAATAAATCTCAGGGCAAAATACATGGTGGGATTTATGCTACTCGTTTGGCCGCTCACTTCGAGGTTGAGATACTCCCTCATAATTTCCCTCTTACCATAGTTTACCTAGACCGTGCAGCCATGGATCACCTCCATTTTACTGATATCGAGTCCCCTCACATCCCTATTCCGTATAACCTGGTTTTCAGCGTGAGGACTCATGATGTTATTCCATTGCACGCTCCTTCTTTGTTTGACTCCATTGCCAGGGGTGGATATAGGATTACGCATGCATACATCATCGCCTATCGGAATGCTCGGGCTGCTGAGGAGGCAGCACAGGAGGAGCCTCCACAGTGGGATCAGTGGATGCCCGCTCCTTAGTACCCCAACTAGTATCCGAACTACTGATTGGTTACCAACTTAGACCAAAAGCCTAAGCTTGGGGGAGTACATGTTTCCACCGACTCTACATTCATGTCAACTTATTTCACTTGTCGGTGCTCACACTTTTTCATTGTATGATCCATGCTTAGATTTATTTTCTTGCTTTCTTCTTGTGTGTTTGATAAACTTTTGAAAAACAAAAAAAAATCAGTTGTAGTCAATTTACCTTCTATGCATGCTTAGTAGTAGTACTAAAAAGAAAACCCAAAAAGATTACCTTGTTCTTCTTTTGCTTGTTGGGAGCTTTCCCCTGTAAATAGTTTTTCTCATTTTTTGTTTTTCCCTTATTTGCTTGTTCAAGAAAAGCAAAAACTCCAAAAATATTTCAGTGTGTTTCTCTGAATTTCTTTTCCTTTTATTCGATTTGCACCAAGGAGAAGACCATGATGAAAATGTTGAGTGGCTCTCTTATGAATAATTGTTGGACTAATAAAGAGCCCATTTTACCTTGTCTTCTCCCGTTGAATAAAATGTTTGCAGATTACAGCTTAGTCCATGGCACTCTTGCACTATTATTATTTTCATATCATTCGGTCGTGCAAGTGAAACGCAATAATGACAACATTCGATGAACTGGTCGTGGCAAAGAGAAACTGGTATGAACTCGACTTGTCCTGTCTGTGTAAATATGTTTAACCTAGTGCCCATGATTCAACCCGCTATGATTAAACATGTTTGCAATGATAATTAGAGATTATAGTTTCTCATGCCATGCATAAGTAGCTGGGAGTTAATAATGATTTATCTTGGATATCAACATAGCATTAAGATGATTGTGATGTAGTATGATGATATGGTATCCTCCTCTGAATGATCAAGTGGCTTGACTTCGTACATGTTCATGCATGTAGTTGAATCAAAACCAACATAGCCTCTATAATGTTTATGTTCATGGTGTTCATATCCAACTCATGCTAGTGTCCAATGTTACTTATGCATAATGCATGGTTATGATCGTTGTTGCTCTCTAGCTGGCCGCTTCTCAATCTTAATTGCTAGCCTTCGCCTGTACTAAGTGGGGATTCCGCTTGTACATCAAAACCTTGAACCCAAAGTTATTCCAGATGAGTCCACCATACCTACCTATATACGGTATTACTCTGCCGTCCCAAGTAAATTTGCATGTGCCACCTCTAAAAACTTCTAATTTTTTTCCATTTTGTGTGCCTGGATCGTTCATGGAATGGCAGGAGGTGATCTATATCTTCCATGCTAAGCGGGTTATTCTCAGGTCGAGTGTTTATTCACTCGCCATCGCATGCGAAAATGGGCGGTAATAGGGATGCCCAGTCCCAAATTGCAAAATACAAAAAGATTTCATCTCTTAAATAATCAAACAAAAACTCCCAATGGAGTCAAAACCTTTACTTTTATTGCTTGGGAACTGCCACTAGCGTGCTTAGCATGGAAGATGTTGATAACTGATGGTCGTGAAGTGAATAAGAAGGGTGCATGTCACAAAATATCATTTATCTCTGTTTTAAAAACTGAGCTCCAGCACCTCTGTAAATCATTGCTTCCCTCTGCGAAGGGACTTCCCATTTACTTTTATATTGTGTCATCACCTTCTAAAAAACAAGCGCCAGAAACTGAGTAGAGCACAACTGTCATGATTTATGCATTGTGTGTAGCTAATGTTGGGTGCATCATGACTGGATCTTTTCTACCATGAATTACAATGTTTAGTCGCTGCTTGAACTTTGGAGGTGCTCTGCATTTTTGTTTTGCGGTCTCAGAAAGGGATAGAGAGATACCATTATTGTCATATTATATCATGGTTGTTTTGACAACGTGTTGCCGTTCGAGATATCTTGTTATTGCTCGCTAGCTGATTATGTCATTGATATGAATCATTATAATCTTTAAGAGTTATTGTCGACATGGTTAGTTATAATGTTGGTTGAAAACCTGGGTGTAGTTTAAGCTTATTTATGCAAACAAGAGCAAAAGAGTTCATAAAAGTTTTTCTTTCTCACTTTCAGTTTATCAACTGAATTGCTTGAGGACAAGCAAAGGTTTAAGCTTGGGGGAGTTGATATGTCTCCAACGTATCTACTTTTTCTCATGCTTTTCCTCTTGTTTTGGACTCTAATTTGCATGATTTGAATGAAACTAACCCCGGACTGATGCTGTTTTCAGCAGAACTACCATGGTGTTGTTTTTGTGCAGAAATAAAAGTTCTCGGAATGGAACAAAACTTTGCGAGGATTTTTTATATCAATAATAAGAATTTCTGGAGCCAAGACCCACCAGAGAGGGGCCCCTGGGTGGGCACAACCCACTAGGGCGCACCCCCTCTCCTGGTGCGCCCAGGTGGGTTGTACCCAGCTGGTGGCCCCGCTAATGACCCCCCTGATACCATAAATTCACATATTTCCAGGAAAAAGTCAGGGAGAAAGAATTATCGCGATCCACGAGACGGAGCCGCCGCCAAGCACTGTTCTTCCTCGGGAGGGCAGATCTAGAGTCCATTTGGGGCTCCGGAGAGGGGGATCTTCATTCTTCGTCATCACCAACCCTTCTCCATCGCCAATTCCATGATGCTCCCCACCGGGAGTGAGTATTCTTTCGTAGGCTTGCTGGTCGGTGAGGAGCTGGATGAGATTCATCATGTAATCGAGTTAGTTTTGTTAGGGCTTGATTCCTAGTATCCACTATGTTCTTAGATTGATGTTGCTATGACTTTGCTATGCTTAATGCTTGTCACTTTGGGCCCAGGTGCCATGATTTCATATCTGAACCATTTATGTTATCATCATTATATCCATGTTCTAGATCTGATCTTGCAAGTTATAGTCACCTACTACGTGTTATGGTCCGGCAACCCCGGAGTGACAACAACCAGGCCCACTCCCGGTGATGACCGTAGTTTGAGGAGTTCATGTATTCACTATGTGTTAATGCTTTGTTCCGGTTCTCTATTAAAAGGAGGCCTTAATATCCCTTAGTTTCAAATATGGACCCTGCTGCCACGGGAGGGTAGGACAAAATATGTCATGCAAGTTCTTTTAATAAAGCATGTATGACTATTTACGGAATAGATGCCTACATTATATCGATGAACTGGAGCTAGTGCGTATCGCCCTAGGTTATAACTATCTCATGATGAATATCATCCAACAAGTCACCGATCCAATGCCTACGAACTTTTCATTATTGTTTCTGCTAAGTTACTACTGCTATCATCACTGTCACACTTGCTACAAAATTATTGCTATCACTGTTACTGTTACAATTGCTACTGTCACTACTATCAAAACTATCAAACTACTTTGCTACTGATCACTTTGCTGTAGATAATTAATCTCTAGGTGTGGTTGAATTGACAACTCAGCTACTAATACCTTCAAATATGCTTTGGCTCCCCTTGTGTCGAATCTATAAATTTGGGTTGAATACTTTACCCTCAAAAACTGTTGCGATCCCCTATACTTGTGGGTTATCAATTACATCCTGTGTCCATGTACTGATTGTGCCAATACAGAGTCACATGAACTTGCAGATGTCCAGATGCACTTAGTCTCTAGGGGATTCATGGATGGATATACACGTTGGACTAGACACGGTGATGAGGAGGTCATGGATGAAGATACCTAGGACAGCGAGATGCCAAACCCCGATCAGTGTCACATGGATGTTGAATCTAACATCGGGGCAGAGGCGTCAAGCTACCAATGGAACACCGGAAAGCCGAAACGCCCACTGGAAAACCAAGATGTCGACGCAGATGACGACGATATTGATATGCCAGATTTTGTTGTTATGATTGCAGATTTTGAGGGCCCAAGAAAGGATATGATTGGGTACAAGGATGTGCCAACCATTGATGAGGACTCGAAGAAAGAATTGTATCCAGGTTGCAAAAAGAAATATTCCAGGTTGAGTGCCACCCTGGCGCTTCTCATATTTAAAGCAACAAACGGTCTATGAAACAAGGGCTTCATAGAGATGTTAAGTCTTTTCAAAGAAATTCTTCCAGAAGATAATGTGCTCCCTAGAAGCACGAATGAAGCGAAGAAAATTGTTTGCCCATTGGAACTTGAAGTACAGAAGATACATGCTTGTGTGAATGATTGTATATTGTACCGTGGTGAGTACAAAGATGTGCGTGCATGTCCCACATGCAAGCATGCACAATACAAGCGCGGGAGAGAAAATGACAAGTACAAATTGGACGACGAGGTCAAGACAGGAATCCCGTTCAAGGTTATTTGGTAGTTGCCTTTAATTCCAAGGTTGAGGCGTTTGTTTGCAAACCCTAGAGAGGAAAGAGGTTGCGGTGGCATCATGATGAGCGAATTGTGGATAGGTTTATGAGGCACCCGAAAGATGGGGCTCGGTGGGAATTAATCAACAAAAAGTTTGAAAATTTTGCCAAGGATCCTAGAAGTATAAGGCTCGGGGAGTGTACTGACGGGATGAATCCTTTTGGCGATATGAGCACCAATCACAACACATGGCTGGTACTTCTGTGCATATATAACCTAGCTCCTTGGTTGTGTTTGAAGATAAAATACATTATGATGTCAATGATTATCCAAGGCCCGAAGCAACCTGGAAATGACATCCACATTTACTTTCAGCTACTAGTAGAAGAACTGCTGACAGTGTGGATAGATGCGCCTGTCGTAAAATGTTGTGATGCTTACAGAAAGGAGATTTTCGATCTACATGCGATGCTGATGCACACCATTCAAGATATGCTGGCATTAGGCAACACATCGGGGCAGAAAACAAAGGGAGATGTAGGGTGTGTCACATGCATGGATAGGACAGCTAGCAGAAGACTTCCCAACTCGCGCAAAATAGTGTATTTGCGTCATCGTAGGTTCTTACGGAAAAATCACCCATACCGAAAGATGAAAGCTGAATTTGATGGTATGGCAGAGGCAGGTGCGGGCCCAAGACCCTATGACGGGGAGGTGGTCCACAACATGGCTAAAAAATTAATGTTGTGCTTGGCAAGAACCACCCTTTGACGGTGAAACAAACACCCAAGGGTCAAGTGTTCAAGAAGAAACCTGTGTTCTAGAAATTACCTCACTGCATCGATGTCATCACTACAAAAAAAATACACTTCCATGATGATACATGTTTGTCACAGTAGGTCGCTTTTTTGTCATGCATGTACATTTATGACAGAATCAAGATAGTCATACCTGTGTTGTCGGTAGAAGTGTTCCATGACATTACCAAAATTATCATCACGGAAGTGTCCACTTCCATGACGATAAATCACACGTCACAGAAGTGCTTTCATCAAGGGTGACCGACATGTGGAATCCACCGTAACGGAACGCCGTTAAGCTATCGGGTCGGGTTTTGGATCCGATAACCCGTTAACAGCCCCGACCAATGGGAAATTTCCATGTGTAAAATTCTTATTGGCCGGACGAAACACGTGTCATCTCGTCAGTGGGTCAGATAGGCGCCTATGATACGTCGACACGTGGCACGGCCCAACAGAGGGCCATTCCTGTGAAAAGGCCAGCATGTTTGACTTGGTCAAAAGGTGGCGGGCCGGCCCATGTAAACCCTGTTAACGGCTTGTTCGCATATAGCCCATTAACAGCCGCTAACCCAAGGCCCGTTACGCCCTATCCGAATTCGGCCCAGTAGCGTCATCTGGGCCACCCAATATGATTCCAGCCCATTTTCACTTTTGGCCCATGTATGGCCCATGACGTCTTTCGGCCCATATGAGGCCCTATGTAACTCTTGGCCTATTAACGGCCCATGGTGAAACTGGCCCGTAATGAACAGTGTATCACTTTACACCCATTAAAGGCCCGTGGTGAAACTGGCCCGTAATGAACAGTGTATCACTTATACCCATTAACGGCCCGTTATTCCGTTGGGCCGTTTCCAGCCCATGTTATCTTTCGGCCTTCTCAGAGCCCATTTATTCTTGGGCTCATTTCCAGCATTCGTTTACTTACGGCCCGTTACTGTCATTTTCTGCTTGTGGGCCAAATTCAGCCTGTGGTTATAGTAGGCCCGTTTGTGGTCCGTTAATACATGGGTTGTTTTCATAGCGTCATCAAATACGGCCTATTAACGATGGCCCGTTATGGTCGGCCCATGAACGGACGATTCCAACTCTAGCCCGTTTACGGCCATAATGCGGCCTGTTATTGGCCCATGTTTGGCCATCGATCATACTGCCCGCATAAGGCCCATTGATGATACGGCCCGTAGAAGGCCCATTGTTTCTACGGCCCATAGAAGGCCCACTATTTCTACGGCCCGTAGAAGGCCCACTGTTTCTATGGCCCGTAGGAGGCCCAGTGTCACTAAAGTAAATATTAGCCCATGGTTATTGTGGCCTAGTTTTAAAAAATAGGTTATTGCAGCCACTAGAAAACCGCGGAAAAAGAACTGCAATGACTAGAAGCAAACAAATAAACAAGACAACAAGGAAATAAATAAGCAAGCAACTTACGCTAGGCTATCACGGCTATCACACATATTACATCCACTGGGCATCAAAGTTTGCCACCAGTGCAAATAAAGGCGCCGACAAAAGAATATACAAAACTAAGAGCACTTCAGAAGGCACTAGGCCTGGCTAGGTCGCCCCCCCCCAACAGCTGAAGAAGCTGAGTAGACCTCAGTTGTGTCAAAGATAGATGCATCAACACTAGATTTAAGGCATGATGGTGCGCATGGCAGTCCTCTGACATCTTCATTGCATCTTTGACTTCAAGTCGGAGCTGAGCTGAAGCAAGCCTTTCCGCTTTAAGTCGAGACTGAAGAAGTCGAACTGATTGAGGCAGCAACTGCACAGAGGTTGTCTCACACCTGCTGGTGAGTAGCTTCGACTCACTGTCTTCATCAAGACAGGACCTTGGGGTCATCTCGCTGTCCTCAAGATGGTTTGGCTCACTATCTTCCCTAAAGTTCTGCCTGGCGTAAGAGATATGAGTCTGAAAGAGAAACAAGGAGACACGTAACATGTTTCACAATTATATAAGCAAATAAATGGATCTGTTCTGCATAAGCAACATGTTTTTACAACTACAATTTGAAACTGGTAGTTGTTGCAAACATCCAATCAGATGTAAACAACAAAGCAAACAACAGTGGAGGAAATGATGCCTATCCGAATCTATACTAGAACAAAGTTTGAAGGCTTGAGAAGGATGAACTTACATTACATGTTAACACGGGCTGGACAAAGCCCTTCTCCATGTTGATGGAAGGATAATTCAATAAATTCCCCAAAGAAAATTCTTTATAAGCGTTGCCATTATTCTACATTTTGCAAAGAGTAAATATAGATCAAATAATATTGGAAGAAACAGAGGATAATGAAGCTCAGGTGCAGACTGATGATACATAATCAAATAGCAATTAATTAAGTATAGCATTGCAAGGCAAAAGGGAGAGAGGTACTGACAAGAGCAATGCAGAGCCCATTATTGTTTTGAGATCGTATGATCCTTTGAGCGAGGAGATTCATCTGAAATTAGTTTTCATACAAGAGAGAAGGTAAGGCACAAGCAGAAAGTTAGGAGTTCAAATTTTGAATTGATATCATAGACAGTACCTCATGCTGGGCTCCCAATAGTTCTAATAGGGGTTTGGCCACTGGAGTAGGGGTAAAGTGTGGTACAGTTGGGCCTGTGTTTTCTGTGGCTGCTGATCTATCTGATTTAACATGTATCACTACCTTTTCCAAATACCTAGTTTGTAGTCCTTGATGACCTGCACTCACCCTCATCCTTTTGGACACCTATTACGAAAGAACAACATTTGACTGGAAAAACATAGTGTGACGACACATGGAATAGGTACAGAAAATGGATAGGTATGGCATATACTCATATATGATGATTAAACTAAGTAGATGGTGTAACAAAGTAGAAGTAATGCAAGAGGTCAGAAGCAAAATATGTGCGACCAATACAACTTTGCAAAGTTAGAGCAAGCACCTTGATGGGTGAATAAGATAGGCCATCCTCCACCATGCCAAGTTTGTTAGGCAGTGGATCATTCTGCAATATTCCTCTCATGCGCCCATTCTCATATTCATTTTGATAATGTTCAATATCTGACATGCATGAAAACATAAAAACAAGTGAGATTTTCTTTGTAATGCAGAAGTGATTCTAATCCAATACTGCCTCCCTGTAAACCCCTTTGTGCTATCTCTGCAATTCTTTTAAAAGATGCCATGCATGCTGTAATTTGTTGTGTGCATTAATATAATGTGGCCTACTACTCAAAATATGAGAGCTCCAGAAGTGATGACACTTCGCAGATGATAGCTTCAACATATAGTAAAGAAGAACAAGTCGACCTGACCTGACAGATTCAAAATATACTAAGGGAGAACAACTCGACCTGACCAGTTGACCGCAAGAGAAGAGTATCATATTAAAGAAGAGCAGAAGAGCAAGCAGATTGAAGATATTACAAGTCTTTTAATACAATGTCGGTTGGCCACCCATGATGAACCAGAGCGCACAAAGAAATGCTATTCTTTCCGGTCTCTCCATATGTGGCTCACATGCATTTCGAAACTAAAGTAGGAACATTTAGCTAACCAATTAAACATCTCTCAGTTTTACTAATATCAGCAATAATATCATATATGAATTTGTACAACTAAGTTTGTTTAGCTCGATGGGTGGAGCAGTGCTATTACGACATGAACCACGTAGGCTGATTGTTGTCATCATAAAATGGGGAAAACATAAGCATGATGAGTACAGTGTTGACCGTGGCAGTGGGATGGCAGATCTGAAGCTGCAAACCACGCAAAGGGTAGTTAGAAACCGATGTTTGCTTTGAAATAACAACTAAGATTTGGTATGGACAAGAAAGTACGGTCAACAAGTGACAAAGAAATGCAATTATGCTGTCTCTCTATATGCCGCGACATGCATTTGGAAACTCAAGTGGGACCTTTAGCTAACCAATTAAATGTGTCGGTTAACTAATATCAGTATCATATCACAATCATATTTGAACAACTAAGCTTTCGAATTCTGAGTGTTGTGTTGTTTAACTTGAAGGGTGGAGTAATGCTAGTATGACAGAAAGCACCTACACAGATCATAGTAGAGTAGATAAAAGGGGAAAACCCTAAGCATCAAGAGAAAAATCAGGAAAGTGGAACTAGCTGGACCAGTGGGTGGCGCACATGCTTTTCGAAACGAATATAGGAACATTAGGTGACCAATTAAACATTCTCTATTTTAGTGATATGAGCATCATATCAGATTCGTATTTCAACACGTAAGCTTTGGGTTGAGGTCTTGAGGAGCAGTGCTAGCACGACACGAAGCGCCTACGATGATGGTAGTGAATATAAAGGGGGGAAACCATAAGCTTTACGAGTATAGTGCCCGTGCCATGGCGGATCTGAAGGTGCAAACCGGACAAAGCTACTTAGCAACCAATGTTTGCTTTCAACTAGCCACTACGATTTGGTACGGACAAGAAAAGTACAGTAAACACTACGATCTATTTTCTGGGTGAGATTAATAACTTAAGCACATATGGAAGAGTACCACCACATATGGAAGAGTACCACCTCTCTTGCGACGCCGTGTAGGCCTATGCTGATACGTTGAGGGTGCTGCAGGTGCGATGGCTGTCGGCGGCGGGGAAGAAGACTTTAGACGGAAGATGGCCGGGTCGGGGGATATATCCTGTTGTCATGGACGAGGCGGTCGTAGGAGCGGCAGCGGCAAGGTGTACGACGGCGCCGATGAAGCGAGAGGAGGCGATGAAAGGATGCTGGTCCAGCGCCATGGATGAGAGACGTCCATCTCTTGCAGTGGACGACAGGGTAGGGGTAGCGGCTCCGGCAAGGTGGAGGATCAGGTGGCGGATGGAGGAGGCTGGCCGCAGTGTGGAGGTTGTCGTGACGCCGACGGTGTATGAATGGGGAAATGGAGGGTAGGGGGATCTAAAACTTTGGGACGCGCTTCTCTGAAATGGGGGAAAGTTACGAACTTATCCCCCGTTTAAAATTTCGGACATCGCGTCGGTTGGGGATAGGACGGTAATCTCGCATCTCCCAAATATTTGTTGGTAACTATTTCGGGCGAGGAGAGGGTGTTTTGCCGCCCACGGTTGGCGCCCACGGTGTATGAACGGGGCTGACAGGTAGGGTGGTTGTGTCACGTCTGATGGAAGTTACACATCTACCCTTATTTAAAATATTAGCCTACATCGATTTCGGGTGAGGAGAGGGTGTTTTGCCGCCCACGGTTGGCGCCCACGGTGTATGAACGGGGCTGACAGGTAGGGCGGTTGTGTCATGTCTGATGGAAGTTACACATCTGCCCCTATTTAAAATATAAGCCTACATCGATTTCGGACGAGGAGAGTTTGTTTTGCCGCCCACCGTGTATGAATGGGGAAATGGAGGAAGAGACACATGTCTTTCGGACGAGCTTGAATCAAATGTGTTTTGCCTCCCATGTTTGGCACCCACCGTGTCTGAATGGGCTCAGAGGCCGTCGTGTCACGTCTGATTGAAGTTACTAGTCTACCCCTATCGACAGCAGTGAAAAACAAATTATAGTGGGTGTTTAGCCGCTTCATTCAAAACTTGGGAGAATTAGCATTCATGTTTACCCTGGGACCTGGCAAACTAAATTCAAATCCAATTTGTATTTGATTACGAATATCCACAGATAGTTATACATTTTGTTATTTATTTCTTCAAAACCAGAACAAAGATTTATTCCACCTTTATATATGATTATGATTTAGAAATGTCGTGATCTTCGAATTCAGTAGGTTGGATACACTCTGAGTCAAACAGTTATTTCATCCAATACAATATGCTCACATGACAAACAGTTCACCTTATGTCAATCATACAAGTTCTGAGGATTACGTCGCCTAAAAAATTCAGATCATTGCAACACATGGACAACATAGGGGGCCTTGCAACATAATCCATTCAGAGACATGACACAACATGAAAGTACAATAATCTAATGAAAATTTTAACTGGTATCTAAAGAAGAACCGGGATTATCTTGGGCTTCAGATAGCAGAAACAGCAGGACCTCCTCCGTCTTCAAATGCAACATTCTTACTTCCTCCAATTCTTGGGTTGCTTGCATAATGCGTGCCACTAATTCCGTAATTTCCAGCATCAAGATAAATATTACCTCATTCATGGCAGCCACACCATCTCTTTCTGCCTCTAGTAGAGCCTCAAGCACTATAATATCTGTGCTCAGACTGCTCTCCGGCGGTGTTGCCTCTGAACTACTACCATCTGGTAACATGGATGGCGCGCTGCTTCCACAAATAGATTCTGGGGTTGTACATTGTGTCCTAGTGTGAACGGCATCCTGAAAGGTTTCCTCTGGACATCAGTAAGAGATAGTTATCGTATGATCCAGGCAGTAAGCTTACATGGTAAACGACGGATGAATTATTGCTGAGCATGGCAAACTATATTTAAATGGTTCGAAGTAGCATCAGCCGAAAAGAAATTCAAAAGGTAAGATGAAACTAGGGATGTAAGTGGCAAATAAACAAAATCCGCCAGTCCCATCTAGTTAGTTTTTGCTACCTCCCTAGTTCATTTTCCTCAAAAAAACAAAAACTCTTTTGAACTATCATACCACTAGTGGACTTTAATCGGGATTAAACCGGACCCAGTTGACATCCCTAGTTGAAAGGGAGTGTACAACCGCTATATTTAAGTTGCCAAGGCATCTAAGCAGTTGAAATAATCTGAGAAAGCACTTAACAGTGTGGCCTCATATAAACTACGAAGACAGTCTTGTGATGAAGTTGAGAGGAAAAGTTAAGGACTCAAATGAAATAGGCATGCATTTCTTTACGATAGTACAGCAGGCACTGCTGACATATTGGCCAACTCAGGTATAGCATAACAACAAATAAGCATTCGAATCAAGCAATACAACAAAGCAGACAACTGAACTATTTGTAATTCGGTAGGATAACACGTTGAGGGCACAAGCCAAGAAAGCAGCCCACTCGCATTACATTTCACATGTACTAAAACACACTGGCTTACCATATGTTGATGTGAAGCCTAGCTGCTGTTGCAATGTTCTTTAAAGATATCGTCAGCATCTCGTGGTTGCAAATCTAGTTGTTGTAGTTTATTCTGCACCATCTATTTAGGTAAAATTAATTTTAATCGCATGCACTGGTCCGAATTGATCACCAATGGTTCATCTAAACTAATGAAAGAAGGGTGTGTGCATACACGACAATACTCCCTCCGATTCTTTTTACTTTGCGTATAACTTTTTCTCAGTTTTCTCGTATTAGTCTGCGCGTTGCCGATTCCTAGCGCTGGTTTCCTTTTGTGCCCGCCCCATCCGCCTCTACCCTAATTAATTGGCAAATTAGTCCAGAAAAATTAAACCAATGCCCTCCTTGGTATGCGGGTCAAGAGTTATGCGCAGAGTAAATAGAATCGGAGGGAGTATATCTGCTTCCTCTATTTTTATGCTTGTTCGAGGTGCCAGCCCCAAAAGAACAAATATTTTGCTTGATGGGGTTGGCAGCTCCATAATTAGTAGAAGCATCAAATTAGTCATGCAACTTGGGAAGATCAAGAACACACAAACAAGTAATGAACAGAGGCTCGGAGCAGTGATGTAATAGCTAGCATCAGAAAATGTAGGGTAAAACGAACAAAAAGCAGCGGAACCACATGCTAGTTTGCTGATGTGTAATTAAGCATAGAGAACATTAAGCAGTCTGATGGAACCAACAGGTGGCATCAGAACAAAACTAAAGCATATTAACTATATGTGCACTGGTATGTAATTTAGCACATGCAACATGTTCACTGCCAGAAGTATGGCCCTACAGGTGCAAGCAGAATAACGCGTCTCATGAAAAACTGAATGATGACCTAAAGAAATTCAAAGGTGCGGTGATTATGCTAGGAAAGTGAATGTAGGCGCCGGCCGTTGGATAATAGTACCTGATTCTCGGCGGCGTATGGGTATCGTTGTCATACTTGATAGCTAAGGATCGTCGATCGTGCTCGTGTTGCAGTTGAGTTTGGGCCGGCTGTCACCGTCGCTGAAGCGGCTCCGGTGCTACGGTTGCGGCGCCTGTCGACATACAAGAAAGCTCATCTATGGTAAGTGAACAGTTGCACGATAAATAGAAAAACTGAAGGAGTACAAATCGAAATAACCTGATGAGGCTGCGGCTTCGGTAAAGCGGGGCCGGTGGAGTTGAATATGGCGTCCGTGGAGCGGGTCCGGTGCAGTGGACGAAGGCTTCGGTGGGTGCGTTGTACAGTGCTTTAGGTGAGGCGGATCTGTTGCGGCGGACGAGGGCTTGTATGAAGGGCCAGCGAAGGGGCAGACGAGGGAGTCAGTGAAGGGCCTACGCTGTGGTGGACGAGGGTGCCGGTTAAGTAGATCCGGTGCGGTGGACCATCTTGGCGGTCAAGGAGATCTGGAGTGGTGGACAAGCTAGTCGCTGAAGCGGCTCCGGTGAAGTGGTGAGTTGGCAGTTAGGGGTTCCAAGGTGCGGAAGGTAGATCCGACGGGGTGTGAGGTCCACCGCTGCAGTGGAGGACTAGATTCGGCGGCTTGCCGTGGTTGGGGGGGGGTGTCGGGGAGGGGAAGGGGAGGGGCTCTGGGGAAGAATGTTGGGGGCAAAGAGGGGAAACAATGGAGTTACCAAAGCAGCCCTTTTCAGTTCATGTGGCAGGGGTAAAATAGGAATATCGCAGGGATAAACTTTTGGGTGCGTGATATTTCGATGTGAGCGGGAAGTTTGAAAGCTTTTGTCGCCTAAAACTATAAGTATTCTGCTCTCGTACGGCCGACTATGATATCATGGCCGACAATTTGTTTGTTTTGCACGCAAAAAAATGTGCAAGTTTTGAAAATCAATGTCTCCAACTCGAAACTTAGATTGTCCATTCAATTCAAATATGGATCATTGAGCTACTACAAGCAAATACCATCATATGGTCCAATTCAAATGAAATTCCAAATGTGTTTATCCTAAATATGATGACAAAAGCAAAAATGTGTATGTGTATGAATAAAGTGGATGATTATAAAGTTTGAACATGCCCGTATGTGTATATCTCTAGGTTTGATATATGAATTTGAAATCACGAAATCCCGGCTTAAAAAATGTACCTCCGTTTAAATGAATTACAAAAGCTAGTGATGGAGTCAAATTCCAAAATTCCAATCTTAGGTTTGTAATTCTGGTACATCAAGGTATATCACGCATGTTCAAAAGTATCGTTATCTCATAGTAGAAACTATGAAACAAATTGATCAACCATGAGTGCACAATATCTCAACTACGCTAAAGTCCCTCAAATATAGACACCTCACTCTTTATCTGAAGTCAACCCCCCCACCACCAGCACACACACACACAGAGAAGTCGTTCTCTCCCCCAAACACCAACACACGAGCACATTAACACCCCTCTTTCTTGTAAAGTTCGGACCCCAACATAGGTCTCTATCACTTTGTCTCTCGGGCATGCACACATCTCTTCCCTCACTCTCTAGGTCTCCCGCTATCTCTCTTACCCAAGCACATGCACTATGTAGAGTGTATATTTCCCATACACACAAAACGTCGCCCCCAAACGTCTATCTCCCTAGTTATGTGGTTCTCGCGCACTCACCTCACACACCACCCCCACTGCAAACAAGCACACTTTTTCTCCTTGTGCACCACTCTCCTCTTTCTATCTCTCCCACATGTGGACCCGCCCTAGCTCCTTCCCTATATACATATATGTCGTGACTCTTTGCATAGCTCCCTAATGTATAATCGTTCTCGATTTCGCACATTGTTCTCTACACTATCTATTCTAGCTCTCTAATGAAGTCCATATCACACACACAATGACTCGCTTCCCTTGCGTCTCCGTTCATAGGCCAATTTCGGACAACATCAACATTGCCTCCCTATCTATACGCCATTTATGGACACAAACGACCCCTCTCGCCCCCTCTCTTCCTCTCTCTCTCTCTCTCTCTCTCTCTCTCTCTCCGGCGCTAGCTCTCTCTTTCTCTCGCTCTCACACCCCTCCCCCCCCACACACTCGATTTCTCTTCCAAATAGTCTGCTCCCCCCGCCTCACCCGTGCTATCTCGCTACTACACATGTCACACCATTCCCCCTTCCCTTATACTAGGTTTACATCATCAGTGGTCTCTCTACACCACATACACTCTCTCCCTCTCACACACAAATGCGTGCACAAACACACACAGGCACGCACAAGCACCCATTTACCTGGATCCTCATCTCTCCTCATGTCTGCATGTGTATCTCACACACTCACTCTCTAATTATGTATATGTGTCTCCATGTTACACAACACAAAGCCCCATGTACATGTCTATCTCTATCCTCCACACACATAGACACACAGAATCTGTTATCATTGCCTCAATCTCTAACATATCACACACGCACCCTCTCTCTCTCTCGCAAACACGCTCAACAAGGGTTTCCCCATGAATAACTTACCGTCTATTCATGAACAGTCGTGGTGGTAGGGCGAACACGAGACGTGAAAAAGAATAAATCTACACGTGCGTAGACCACCTAGTATGACCACTAGGACTAGAGCAAGCCAAAAAGCGCGCCGCCGTCACCCTCTCCTTGTGGGTGACGGGAAAATCTTCGTTTTACATAGTCAAGAAGTCATTATGCTAAGGCCCCACATGCCGAGGCATTGAATAGAATGTAGATGCTAGTTTACGGAAGCAAGTATCGATAATACGTTTGTATCTCCATACTTATATTTCTTCTCTTATAAAAAACCGAGTTGGTGATGATGGTACGTGTGCCATCTTGCAATATAGACTGTCCGATCTATATCTGATGGATGGAAATTAAACTAAAAGATACCCGCACCCCTCTCCACATCTGCAGACAAGGCCTTCCCTCGTTCATCCTTATCTCCAACAAACCTCATTGTTGAGCAATTAAGAAAGGAAGTCTCTGGAACAAACTGGCCTGGTGGCTGCTGCCGGCGTCGTCAATCCCAATGCCTCCTCTCAGTTCGACCACCAACCACCACCACACCCCACTCCTCTTCACCTTATCTCATATTTCTCGAGATATCATTAGTTTTTACACATGGGATTACTCCCGCAAGGGTCAATCACAACAAGTGCTTTATAAAAAAAATGCATCTTGATGTTCCGTGCAATGCACGGATCTTGCTAGTACTCCTACACAAGACTAAGTTGGTGATGCTGGTGTGTCTGCCATCCGTCGTTTCTGACCATTAGATCTACATCTAACGATTGTGAGGTAAGTTGTTGCCTTTTCTCACCAACATCCCACTTGTCTACCAATTTGCAGAAAACCCCATAATTAGTATCTTAAAACCAACCACATCCCTCCCTGACCTCACCAAAACAGCCCAAGGAATATATTCTAATTGAAACATAATATATCTCTAGTGATATATGTATATCAAAATTAGACTGTTTTGTACCAAGTTTGTGAATAAGTATTATTCTAATTATGATTCGTTGCAATGGACATGAACATTGCTAGTATTTCCAACCATGCATTTCTTTTCCTAGTATTCTATAGTTTCGAGTTTTCCATCAAGATATTAGTCACTCATGGTTGATATTTACTTTCAATCATGTACACATATGCACTATGTAACTAGCCTTGCTTATTGGCTTCCAAAGCTTAACTTTCACTCCTACTTACAATATGTAGAGTATTTAACAAAAAACTACCACTTTCATCCAGCCCTAGGAGGAATCTATTATACAAAAAATAGCAAAAACATACCCAAAATTTCTTAATCCACGCCAAAAACTACCTAGTACTCCTACCGATTAGGTTCGTTTAAACCCATTTATGACAGGGTTGGCCCACATGTCCATGGCAGCTTAAACCAACACATTTTGTTTGACTGTTGACACGAGGGACCCACATCTGACCTTCTATCATGTTATTCCCCCTCAAATCATTATGTTTCCTAAACATTACTTCAAACAGTATTGATGCGTGTTCGTTGGTGGCGCCGGTGATGAGCGAGTTGGCCGCCGCTCCGCCGGACGGGCCGGACGCCGCGCTGGCCTCCGCACGGGTTGGCAGGCTGGCCCGAGCGTGACTCATGAGCGAGCAAGCCGCTGCGCTGGCCTTCGCTCGAGCCAGATGGCTGTCCTTAGCACGGTGCGCGCGAGCAAGCCGCTGCGCTACCTTGCCAATCTAGCTAGCAAACCTTGTAGACAAGCAGTTGGACGGAGCTATCTTGGCTAGCTAGCGGCCGCGAGCGCCGGACGGAGCTGGCATCCGGGCTGCCGCAACATGGGCTCCGCACCGCCGGCGGTTTTGACCTCGCCTTCTGCCAGCGGCGGTAGCTACGTCCCATGGTCGAGGATGACTAGGTGGACGGGCCGGAGGTAGGAGGTCACTCGAGGATTTTTGTTGGTAAGAGCATGTACAATGGTTGATAAGGTAGTCTTATCTTAAGTCTGCCACGTATGCAAGTGGTAGTAGTTTCTTGGCATTTTAGTGGTTTCTTGCATTATTATAGCAAGTACAATAGAGCTGAGTCAGCGGGCTATAAGAAATAAACTACTACTACATGTTGGCTATAAGATGGGCTGTAGATGACATGGCACTGGCTTATAGCCAGCAGCTGGCTATACTATTAACCATGCTCTTAGGGGTTTCTTGTAAGGAACAATGTATGTACTACTAGCGACAAAAGGCGATTCTAGGTTGCGTTGTACTCCAACAAGTACTACTAGTGGTCGCGGGAGTGTATACCTCGTTTTGTGGGTTCGATCCCGGCCGAACGCACAGCGGCCTTTTTTAAAAAAATAGTACTACTACCCTTCGTTGCGAGCCAATATTTTACACGGGTAGTTTGAGTTTTGAAGTCAAACGGACGTGCGGCCCCATAATCTGGGTGCACTGGACAGCCTAGCCACGTGAACGGGTTTTCCTTCCCAGCATCCCGTGGCTCGTGTGCTCGCCCTAGCCGCACCTCGCTTGCAGCTTCCAGCTAGTAGCATATTTAAACTAGCGCCTCCCAATTAAGCCCGAGGAGCCGGAAAAGCCTGGCGGGGCATTTGGAACTGTGCGATATGGCTCAGTACGTAAAGTGCTCTACTACTACTCTGTAGCTTGTGGCGTTGCATGCATGGACTTCACTCCATTATCGTCTCTACTATAAAAGAAATTCCTCTTGCCGTGTTTTTTTTAAACGGAGGCAAAAGCTTTGCTTCATCTCATTCATAAAGAAGGAACTACTAACAAAGTTCGACGAGATCCATTACACCTTCACAAATGGAAGCAAAAAGCCTAGTCTCGCTGTATCAAATAACTCAAATGTTCTGCCCCCGCAGTAACCGTCGCTGATAAACAGGCTGCTAGTGTGTGTGTGAGATGAGCGGCTGAGTAGGCCAGCTACATGAGAGGAGCGGCTGAATAGAGCACCGAGAGTACCCACTAGGCCACTACGCAGGTGTACTTCCCCTGCATTGATAGTACAACGATGGTTCTAGAGAACAGTAGTACCCTCCACTTCCAACTGTAGCTCCTTGGCCCTGAGATTCAAGAGTTCAAAACTGGTGCACTATACTAGACTAGACTAGAAGTACAGTACATCGCACTACTAGTTGAGAAAAGTAGTACTAGTACTGCTACAGTACGAGTACGTACTCCTCCGTCACATAATGTAAGACGCTTTTTGACACTAGTTGGCGTGTTCAAAAAATGGCAAAAATATACACAAAATTTCTTAATCCACGCCAAAACTACTACCTAGTGCCAAAAATTTCTTACTAGTGCTATTATTTACAGTATAATGCAATCCCATAACGTTCCATAATCCCTTTCTTTCAAAAAAATCACTTCTGGAGAGAATATTGCTATCTCCATGCGAGCTTCTCATAGGCCAGCGCCACCGCATGCAGTCATGTGAGAGAGGGAGACATCCATGCAGCATGCAGAGAGAGGAGAATGCGGGCGGACAGCCAATTGGCTGCATGGGGCATTTATAGCTGCTAACTCCTCCCATCCATGCGCCAGGGGTATTTCCATCCAGAAAGCATGCAACGAGCCCCTGCCTTGGTATCCGGGTCTGCTCTTATGCGCAGAGTAAAAAGAAACAGAGGGAGTACTAGTAGTAAATAATAGCCTCACCCCTTCGCTGAGGAACGATCTACAGTTGGAAGGGACGAGGCCCTACGGTTACTACACTCTTATCTCCTCCTCGCCAGTTCCCTTCCCCCCGAAGAGAAGGCAGTTCGTCGCTGCTCCCATGGATTCGCCAGGCGGTTCTCCTCCTCGTCGGGGCTGGGAGACCTTGGACGATGATCCTGTGGGAGAAATCGCACGCCGCTCCGACGTCCTACCGCCGCAAGACTCGGTGCTTCCTGCACCAACTTTTTCAAGACGCTGCTTAAACAGGCCATGCTTGTTGGTCTTCCATGCATCCTCGAGGAGAAGGTTCTTCTATGGGACAATCCTTCGAACAGTCCACCGCTCCCTGGCCATGGTTGCACGTTGACTCCGCTAGAGTTGCCGACGTTGAGAGGTAGTCAGATTTTGTCTGATGAGCAGGTCAGTAATGGAGTTTGATCATGTAGTACAAAGTTATTCCATTTCCATCCCATAATTTCTCCGCTGCCCACCGTCTTATATATAGGTCTAGGTCGGTGCCAACGAAGATTGGCTTGCATACCTCCGGCCGGATACAACCATCATTTTGCACAACATCCACAGCAGTGCAGCCGTTCCAGTAGACCCCTTCTCCACCATTGGGATCGGCCTTCCGGACTGGCTGGGCAAGAATACGTATGATGATGCCTACATGAGATTGAAGAAGATAGCAATTGCGGACCCTCCGACAAAGCGACGCGGCTACGACGATTACTATCTCATCGCGGTGTTCGACATAAGGATTGCCATCAATGCAGGAGGCAGTAACGGCAGAGGCTGGCGCATGTTGGCGGCGGCAGATTTGTACCCCTACACGTTCGAAGACGTCGTGCGCCATCTAGGCCGCATCTTCGCGGTGACAAGCCAGGGGACTTGTTTCATCTGGTTGACATCCTATGGTACGGAAGATTACAAATGGAATACACAAACCACATTTGCATCCCTAACGGTACTCCATTATTTTGCAGGGACCAGTCATCCCCCGATCAAAATAAGATCGCCGATCCTGTATGTGCATTTGCATCCGCGATTCGGTCTAACCTGAAACCTTGTAGCTGACTTTGGCATATTGGGATCAACTATCTTAGCAGTCGTTACCCATGGTACCACTGATGTGCAACATGGTCACATAATCTACCACGATCGGACCGTCACCATCTACCCAGGTATTCCATTTTTTAACCCCCTCGCCTTCTCTTTCATTGTTGTACTAGTAGTATACTTTGTAGTACTAGTAGGAGTACTTTTTACCTTGGAGGACGCGTATAGCTAGCTAGGCCCTTGAAGACTTGAACCCACTAGCTGCCACCATTTTTGTTTTTCCATGTCTTACTATCTCATCCATG
The DNA here is from genome assembly GCF_056163025.1 of Triticum urartu. Classification (NCBI taxonomy): domain Eukaryota; kingdom Viridiplantae; phylum Streptophyta; class Magnoliopsida; order Poales; family Poaceae; genus Triticum; species Triticum urartu. Next base: position 343,186,212 of record NC_141877.1, read on the forward strand.
TAGCCAAGAGTGGCTATATATAATAAGCCGGTTATTTTACTTCCTCTATACCGGAGTAGTACTATTTGCTGCACAGTATTACTGACTGCCACATTTGAGCACAACATTATTATGCATGGACCTTGACTATGTACGTCACCATGTGTCCAGATCTAGGATGCCACATGTACCAGATGAACGGCGCCGAGTTCGACCCCCGTGATGTTACGTGGGTGCCAAGGAACACTCTTGGAGAGTACTCGCTTTTCATCGGGGACAGCTACCCCATTGTGAAGCGGATGCCACCTTCCGTGCACGACACGGAAGGCCTGCCGTTCATGAAGCATGGTTGTGTCTTCAGTGTGCACCGCCGGATGAACGACATGCTGGGACACACTATCCCTGATTTATGTCGCTTCAGCTTGGATGAGTCTCCATCGTGTGGAACCAGACTAGAAAGCTGCGACAATGATTCCCGTTGCCCACCGCTATGGATCGTGCCATCCATGAAGAACACCTGGGACTGGAACCTGGAGGAGGACATGTAGCCCATCTATAACATGTAAGTGGAGTACGGTAATTGTGAACGGTAGCGCTGTGAATATATGTAGACTAGTCGTGCACAAATTTATCACATGAGTTGGAGATGAACTTGTGTGGCATACTGGCATTTGTCCTTTAGAATTTATTACTAGTAAATGTGTTATGTGTACGTGCAACTTGTGTGGTTGTTGCACGGGCTCCAACACGATCTTTGAGAAAAAAAAGGTGGCACAGCTTTGGATATACGTGACGTGGCGGCATCATACAGCAGCATCGTTCGCTATAGTTGTACTAGTACACTCCTACTAGGACGACAACTCCTATAAAACCTTGCGCTTGGCTCTTTGCCTCTTCGGGAGGTTCAACAGTTCGTACTCGTGTGAACCTTGCACTTGGCTCTTCGCCTCTATGGAAGGTCCAACAATGATGATACTACAGTACAATATGCTTCTGGCAATCTGACACCGATTGAACTGCTCCACTTCCACCACGAGGGAGAGGGAGAGGGAGAGGGAGAGGGCGCTGTAGTCAAAACCCTCTCCTTGTCCTGCGAACCACTGCACGCGTGGGCGAGGGAGAGGCGTAGTAAGCAAGCTTCTCCTTGTTCGGCGAGTTGACGGGACACATCAAAGCAGTACTAGTACTAGTAGTAGTAGTCCATACTGCGTCCTTTCCGATTAATATGGCTTAATTTGAAATGAGAAAAATACACCGGCAGTCAACGTATGTAACAGTACGCTCTTTACGGTCACTATATATAGTTTTGCGGCGATTATGCGATCACTAGCTCATCGTAGAGCACCGTATTGCACCCTACTGACCGGCCACATAGTTGACGTGGCACTTTGTTGACTGGTTAAATTGTCACCTGGTTTTTGGGTCCCACCTGTCAGTTGGCAGAGCCAAGAAATCAATTAAACAAAACTTTATGCAGGCGCGACACAAGTCCAACCCTTGCGCGCAAACCACCCTCGCTGTGTATGTGAGTGCATGCACGTGTCCTCCCTCGGTCTTCCAACAAAGAGTGTACTACATGATGTACATCTACACTTCCAATGTGTTTAGACTTTAATCTAAATCGATATTGATTGACTAATGCACCAACTTGTGCTGTAGGTATAGGCTACACGTCTATCCTTAATTACAGCATGCAACGACCTTCATTTAATCTTCTTATCTCAATGGTCGCATGCACACATAAGTCTGCTACTTTTGGGCGTTAATTATGCCCTGGTCAATGTGTAAATCTCTAAATGTACAGTCTTTCACGGGCGTAGGGAGTAGGTTGAGCACTTGAGCATGAGCGTGTGTGTTGCGTCATGTGCTGTGTGCCGCATGGGTGCGTGAGTGTTGCGTGCGTCCATGTGTACGTGTGAGTGTTGCATGTTGCATGCATGCATGCATGCATGGGGCTTACTCCATCCCATTGACATGTTCATATTTCAAGCTTCCTCTGTTCCCTCCATATGGTGATACTCCCTCTGTTCCCGAATAGTACGGAGTAAAAGCCTCCCTCTGTTCCCAAATACGGAGTATTTGTCTTTCTACAGATTTCAACAAGTGACTAGGTACGGAGCAAAATGAGTGAAGTGAGCGTAGAGGCATAGGGATACTGTAGAAAGGAAGTCCTCGTGATCCATTTATTCCCCATCTCGGTCAGAGAGAACTATTCAACTAGTCTCTTGTTCTTCCTCCTCTCTTCCCCATCGTCGGCCGCGCACCATTTACCCCCGCTCACTGCTCGCCCGCCCGCGCCATCTTCCTTGGTAGCTCGCGCGTACTGTCGGAGTTCTGGGAACGGGGGTCCCCAGACTTGCCTGCCTGCGGCCTGCGGTGTGGCTCAAAGGGGGGCCCAACACGGCCCATCTTCACCAACACAAACCCAAGACCCTCGCGAGGGGCCATGCCTCGCAGGGCGGACGACGCGGAGCTTCCTCAGGCACGGCCTCGTCAGGCTGGCTCACGAGGAGGCGGAGAGATCAAGGCGGGGTACCTCATGAGGTGCCCGTGACGCAAGCCATGACGACTCAGGGCGCCAGGCGGGTGCCAGCCCGCGCAGCGTCCACCTTTCCTCTTTGGTGTAAAGGGGGCAAGCGCAGCCGTGGAGTACCGAGGCATCAGGCAAAGGTTGCCATTTCGGTGCAACGAGACCAAGACCAGGAGGACTACGAGACGGAGGTCATCGTGGAGCCCAAGACGGCGTCATCACCAGAGCTTTGCGCAGGCGAAGACTACTTTTGTCAGGATAGCTGATACTTGTTGTCCCCCTTCAAATTAGCCCGCCATTTTTGGCTCCCTTCCCGCTCGATATTTGGGAAGAGGACCAGGGCCTCTATAAATAGGACCAGCCACCCACATAAGGAGGGGGTTCGGTTCGGTCGGTTGGAGGAAGCAGAGGAAGAGAGAGAGAGAGAGAGAGAGAGAGAGAGAGAGAGAGAGAGAGAGAGAAAGGTGACTGAACTCCACCAAGCAGTTCATCGCCCTAGCCAAGAACAGACCCTCGCGAGGCTGTTCTTCCTTGTATTGTTCATCATCATCAGCCCAAGAGGCAATCCCCCACAGCACACACTGGAGTAGGGTTTTACACCACAACGGTGGCCCGAACCAGTATAAACCCCGTGTCTCTTGTGTTGTTCTTTCCTTAGTTTTAGATCCTAGCATGGCGGAGGGGTGCAGGTAGGTAGGAGGCGAAATCTCCGTGCGCACCCGAGTATTCGAACCTCAAGGGTCTGCCGGAACCCGAAATCCAACATTTGGCACGCCAGGTAGGGGTGCGCCGGAATTCGTCTTCCACCACCCCGTTCGCCCAGACGGCCCCTGTCGTCGGGCATCCACACCGTTCCCCGTCACCTGCCGTCAATGCCGCCACCAGCCCGGCGGGGGACGAGCGGCAAGCATCGTCCCAGCATCCGTCCGTGCGGCAAGACGGCCGCACCGCAACTCCCTCGCTCACCCCAGCTGGTTCTTCGTCCCACGTGCTCCGCGCGCCCATGGAGGCTCGGGCTGCACTCATCGCGGCAAACGAGCTCCTGCGCTACCGTCCCGTCGACGACGTCTACGAAGAATGGCTCGACCGCGTCACCGAGCTCGTCCGCGCCGCGGGAGGCTCTCCTGCGCCGTCCGTTCCGCTACACCGCACCCCGCCCCGCGCGGGTGACGAGGCTCCGGCGGCGCCCCGGCCGCCTCCTCCTCAAGAAGACGCCATGGATCCAAGGTGCGTGGCCCCTAGGCGGAACCCGCTCCATCAGGTGCCAGCGCGGCAAGAGCAGAGCTGTCAAGAAGTCCCTCGCCCGCAAGAAGCTGTCAGGGCGCTCCCTGCTCCAGCACGTCGCGACCATGCTCCTGCTCCCGCGCGTCAAGACCCCGCACTGCTCCCAGCTGCTGCGCGTGGGGACATGCAAGACCAGGCTCTCCGTCACCCAAGGCCTCCCGTGGCCACAGCAGGCTGCTGTGCCTACACCACCGAACTACGCAGCGTCGCGTGGCCCGGCAAGTTCAAGCCAGACCTGCCTCCTCGCTACGACGGCACGGCTGACCCTGCGGAGTTCCTCCAGCTCTACAAGCTGGGCATCGAAGCTGCCAACGGAGACGAGAAGGTCATGGAGAACTGGTTCCCCATGGCACTCAAGGACGAGGCCTGCACCTGGCTCCTGAACCTGGCTCCAGGCACAATCTCCTCCTGGGACGAGATGCGCACCCGCTTCATCGCCAACTTCAAAGGCACTCGCGACTGGCCACCCGCCGTGAGCGACATGCGCCGCATCAAGCAACAACCCGGGGAGACCCTGCAGAAGTACATCCAGCGCTTCAACAACGCACGCCTCAAGATTCCCAAGGTGACTGAGGAGGCCATCATCTCGGCCTTCTCTGACGGCATGCGCGACGTCAAGATGAAGGAGGAGCTGGCGATGCATGAAGACATGTGCACTTCCTTGGAGCTGTTCAACTTGGCAAACAAGTGCGCCAGGGCTGAGGAGGGGCGTCTCTCCCTCCTCGAGCTGCCTGCCGCAGACCCAGAGGAGAAGAAGCTCAAGGCCAAGGATGTGAAGCGCAAGGGGGCTGCCGTGCTCGCGGCAGAACCAGAGACCAAGCGGGGCAGAGATCAGCCCGAACCTTCCAAGGGCAGCCGGTACTGTGTGTACCACGACCTCCACACCCACAACACCAACGAATGTCAAGAACTCCGAGCCGTGCGTGAAGGAAGGATCGACCGACGCCCCGACCGCGGTGACCGGGGCTACGGTCGAGGAGGAGGAAGGAACGCAGGACGCTGGGAAGACCGTGGCCCGCGCCAAGGGTGGCGTGACCAACCTCGCGAGGATCGTTGGCAAGACCCGCCTCGCGAGAGAGGATGGAGGGATCAACCTCGCGAGGGAGACTGGAGGGATCAGCCTCGCGAGGATCGCCCACAAGGCAACGCAGGCCTCCCACCGTTGCCGCCGCAGCCAAGGAGAAACGAGGACCGCCACCAGGATGAGGAGGCTGGGGGCTTCCAGGAGCCGCGCGTAATCGCCTGCATCTTGGGCGGAGCACAAGCCCCCGCCTCTCAACGCATCTTCAAACAGTTCGCTCGCGAAGTGAATGCAGTCCTCCCCAGGCTCGAAGCCACGCGCCCCCTCAGGTGGTCGGCGTGCGCCATCACGTTCAGCTCAGCAGATCAGCTCAAGTGTGCGGCTACAGCCGGAGTCCTCCCGATGCTTTGCTCCGCAATCATCAGCAACGTGGTGGTCACCAAGACCCTCATCGATGGCGGGGCAGGGTTCAACGTCCTGTCCATGGAGACGTTCAACAACCTCCAAGTGCCCTACAGCCAGCTTCAGCCAACCAAGCCTTTCTCCGGTATCACTGACGGCTCCACGGTCCCGATTGGGCAGGTCCGCCTCCCTGTCACCTTCGGGGCACGCGACAACTACCGCACCGAGCTCATCAACTTCGACGTCGCCCACATTCGCCTACCGTACAACGCCATCCTTGGGTACCCAGCGCTGGCCAAGTTCATGGCCGTAACTCACCACGGCTACAACGTCCTCAAGATGCCAGGAAGCAGCGGAGTCATCACGGTCCCGTGTGAAGAGAAGGACGCGGTGTGTTCCCTGGAACGAGCCTTTCAGGCCGCATAACTGGAAGGCCCGGATCGCGGAAGCCGGAGGCTTCCCGAGGCCGCCCCCAAGAAGAAGAAGACACCGTCCGGCCCGGCCTCTCAGGAGGCAGGCCCCTCTGGGCCCGCGCTTGCCCAGGGGGAACCTCCCTCCATCGCATAGGAAAGCGCGCCCGGTGCCCTCCTCAGGCAGGGCTTGGGGGCTCTCCCCTGGAGGGCCACCGACCTGGCTAGGGTCATGAGGGAGGCGCTTGGGCACCACCTGGAGGCGTGTTTTGAAGCACGTTTCCCTCGAGAAGGAGCAAGGCAAGGAGATCCAGACCCTCAGGAGTTCGTCAGCAAGGCCATTCAGGAGCTATAGGAGTCAAGAGTCATGAGAGGCGGCCGTCGCCTACCAGAAGTGGCACCCCATCCAGGCGAGAATGGCGGGCTGCGCGTCTGCATCGATGTACCAGGGCTCAACCAAGTCGCCTCCCTGGAGCGCCTCTGGCCCTCGCGAGTGGGGCGCTGCGGAGGTCCACCCCACAGCTACGTTCGCATGCCTTACGGTTTGCCGAGCGCGGATGACATGTACCAGCGCCTCATGAGGGGCATCGCGGAGGCACGAGAGGCCAGGCGTTCCGCAGCCCTGGCGGAGACGGAGATGGCCCGCGAGGAGCCGCCAGCGCCTCCGGAGCCTCCCGAGGCCCCTGGGCCTGGGGGCTCGTGAGGATCGGCTCCCACAGCCCACCGAGTCTGCTACACCAACACTCCTTCGTCCTCAACATCATTAGGTGACATCTCTCTAGTTTCACTTTCAACTGGGAGCGCCCCCTGGGCTGCATTATTCCCAGGCCACGTGGGTCCGTCCCTGCGGCGTGTATCCCTTTTATTCCATGTTGTTAGCTTACCTTGTTGGGGGCGCCCCTCGGGCTGCGTGACCCCCCCAAGTCGCTCGGGCCTAACCCAGTGATGTCCGCATTCCCAACATCTCTTTGAACGAATCCACTCCTTCGCGGCTAATGTGTTTTACCCAGTTGCCTGCTCAGCTGACGCCAACTAACGAAGCTGCTCCCAAACGGCACGACGCTTGCGCATGGGTCCGTCCCTGCAACGCCGACAAACCTGGATGGCTGAGCTCTGGCCGCGGCAGCCCCGCATAGCGTCACCTCGTCAAGCCTTCAGTGCCTCACTACCCCTCGGAAGCAACCCACGGCTGACCGTCAATTGTCATGGCAACCCTTTGCTTTTTCTATGATGGACCTGCAGGACCTCCCGAAGGGGCTGTGTCAGGCGAGGCCCTTGCGGTGTCTCCTTCGCTCTCGTCCGCGCGAACCGCTTGCACGTTAAAGGGGGGTGCCTGAGCATCGCGACTCAGGGCTCCTACTGGCTCTCCAGCCCTCACCCTCTGCCTTGACCACGGCATCGCGACCTGGCATACCAGCGACGGTTGAGACTCGCTTGAGGGCCGGGACCCGAGGATGTAGAGCAGAAAGGGGAGCAAAAGCGAGAGGGGAGAGACACACGAGGACCTCGCCAAGAAACCTTGCGCCTGCCGATGCACGGACCCGGCAACATACCAGAGAGCGGCCCCTGATCCTCGAGATAAGTCATCGCCCGGAAGCGCCAGCTACCGTGGCACCATCCCCGCACCTAATGCTATCCCATGTTAGCGACGCCACTCTCCTTTCTCACCGAACGACGGCTGCTTGGGCGCCAAAGGAGACCTCCTGAGCACCGCGACTCAGGGGCTCTTACCGGACTCCGGGTCGCTCACCTCCTGGCCTTGACCACGGCATCGCGACCTGGCATACCAGCGACGGCTGAAGCCGCCTTGGGACTGGGACCTGTCGGCGCAGAGAACCAAGCCCTCGTGAGGTTCGAAAGGGAGGACTGAGCTAAGATGGAATGAGCAACTCGCGCAATTCTATGACAAGGGTTATATATACAAGACAGGATCACAGGCACCTTACAAGCCCCTACGGGACGCGTTTTTGATTCCTCGCAGGGAACGGATCCTAAAGGGACACAAACTACGCGCGTCCCTGCAAAAGACGCCATCACCAATAGTGGGACGTCAAGCACGGACGCCAACCCCATCCAGATTAGAGTCGGCGGCGGCCTGACGAGCCCGCCCTGCTCCAGGAGCGGCGCCGGCTCGGGGGCTCGTAGCTGTCGTTGCTCGTCTCCGGAGTCGCGAAGAGCTCGCCGGAGTCGCTGGAACCTCCGGCGTCTCCACCGCCTAAGGAGCCTCCAAGGGAGCGGGTGGCGAGCCCAGTCCTCGTCACAGCAGGGCCCTGGCCACCTTCCCCGGGGCAGCACTCCAGCCGGCGCTCGCTCGCATCAAAGACCTTGAAGAGCATCACCGAAGCACCGTCGTAGTCCAAGTGGATCGCGAAGACACCCCTTGTCCTACAAACCCGGGCGATCTCTCTCCAGCCCCGAGTCATGTAGACCTCGCCCGGGGCGACGACCGCGACCTCTGCCTCGGTCGCGAGGGTGCTACAGCCAGAGCTCTAGGGGCTCCCCCTGCGGGATGATGGAGGCGAAGAAGGGAGGAAGGCGGATCCAAGACTGAAGAGGAATGGTGACGTGGAGCACGAACTCTTGGAAGGAGCCCTCGGTGTGGACCCTAGGGGGGACGACCAACACCTTCGTGACCCGGCGGCACCGACGGCGGCGCCGCCCATCGCGGTCAGCATCAGCTCCTCCGGGGCCCTCGACGTGGGCGTACAATGGTAGCGGGAACCCCGGCGGCGCCCGCTCACCCCAAGGCCTCGGCACCACCTGAAGGGCCCCTTCGTCCAGGCCACGGGGGATGAGCCGTTTCTTTGGCGGGAGTGGGTCTGGCCCCTCTTGGGGAGCCTTTCCCTTCTCTGCCGTTGAGAACCGGCGGATCGGAGCCATCGCGGCAAGACGGAGCAAGGATCGGGAAGAAGGAGAAGCAAGGAGGGATGGACTAGAAGGGCGCGCGCCGTTCCGTACTTATAGCCGGCGAAGGCCAACCGCCGACCTCCACGATCGCAGGTAATCATGACCCGTTTTTGCATGCAGGGACTTGTCCAATCCGTGTAGTTGCCGAGGTGTCGTGGGGAAGGGGAGGCGCCCACGTCCAGTCAACCGCCACGTGGCGCCCAAGGCCGCAGGCTGTTAGGGCCCGCGGCGCTTCGCTCTTGCCCTTCCGCCTCCCTGCACGGCCAAGTCCGGGTGCGCCTTGGGCCCGGGGGCTACTGTCGGCATTCTGGGAACGGGGGTCCCCAGACTTGCCTGCCTGCGGCGTGGCTCAAAGGGGGGCCCAGCACGGCCCATCTTCACCAACACAAACCCAAGACCCTCGCGAGGGGCCAAGCCTCACGGGGCGGACGACGCGGAGCTTCCTCAGGCACGGCCTCGTCAGGCTGGCTCATGAGGAGGTGGAGAGATCAAGGCGGGGTACCTCGCGAGGTGCCCGTGATGCAAGCCATGACGACTCAGGGCGCCAGGCGGGTGCCAGCCCGCGCAGCGTCCACCTTTCCTCTTTGGTGCAAAGGGGGCAAGCGCAGCCGCGGAGTACCGAGGCATCAGGCAAAGGTTGCCATTTCGGTGCAACGAGACCAAGACCAGGAGGACTACGAGACGGAGGTCATCGTGGAGCCCAAGACGGCGTCATCACCAGAGCTTTGCGCAGGCGAAGATTACTTTTGTCAGGATAGCTGATACTTGCTGTCCCCCTTCAAATTAGCCCGCCATTGTTGGCTCCCTTCCTGCTCAATATTTGGGAAGAGGACCAGGGCCTCTATAAATAGGACCAGCCACCCACATAAGGAGGGGGTTCGGTTCGGTCGGTTGGAGGAAGCAGAGAAAGAGAGAGAGAGAAAGGTAACTGAACTCCACCAAGCAGTTCATCGCCCTAGCCAAGAACAGACCCTCGCGAGGCTGTTCTTCCTTGTATTGTTCATCATCATCAGCCCAAGAGGCAATCCACCACACCACACACTGGAGTAGGGTTTTACACCACAACGGTGGCCCGAACCAGTATAAACCCTATGTCTCTTGTGTTGTTCTTTCCTTAGTTTTAGATCCTAGCATGGCGGAGGGGTGCAAGTAGGTAGGAGGCGAAATCTCCGCGCGCACCCCAGTGTTCGAACCTCAAGGGTCTGCTAGAACCCGAAATTCGACACGTACCATAACCCCCGCTCACTGCACGGCCACACAAGGAGAAGCTTCTTCGCTCGCCCGCTCGAATCCACTTCCCCGCTGGCTCGCAGGCACCGAAAACCCCAATGGCAGAACTGACTGACACGCAGAGCCACGATTGGAATTCCCTCCCCGATGTTCTCTTGGAGCAGATCTGTAGTCGTATGGACCTACTCAGCACCGTCCGTCTGGCCGCATGCTCGGTGTCTTTGTATCGTCTACTCGTCTGCAAACGGCCGGCTCTTTTCAAGACACCCTGCTTGCTGATGCCCGATCCTCGCAGGTGGCCGAGACACCGACTTGACGATCCTACAGAGGTTGTCGTGGTGCCCCTCGACATGCTACCACTACCCGTACACCTGTCCTTCATGCGCGGCCACTACTAGGCAGGCATGAAGGCCAACTGGATCGTCCTCATCCACCACACCGGTAGTCCGTGGCGTCTCGTGGATATCTACACCCAGCGAGAGATCACCCTTCCATCGTTGGATACCGCCGCCATCGAGCCTCGCGGCCCGCCGGACACTCCTGCATACTACGCACAAGACTCGTCAAGCTTTTGGCTCGACCTCTGTTTGCAGAAAGTTGTAATCTGCGAAGTGCCCACACCATCAAAAGACTACATGGATTACAAGCTCATTGCCTTTTTCAACAAGGGATTAGTCTATCTGGAATCCGGTCGCCATACATGGTTATGGCTCATCATCAATCCTGTTGAGGAAACATTTCTGTCTGATGCTATAGTGCACGATGGCATCGTTTACGCGGTCGACGCACAGATTGGCTACCTATATTGGTGGAATCTATCGTCGTGTAACTGTTCTATCTCATCTCATCTTTACCTTATGAATACGACTGCGTGTTCATTTGTTACAAATTTAGAATGCATAGCATGTCTATTGTCTATAACCACATCATTGCTATATGTTCCTATCATTTTCTAGATTTTTATGACCACACATGTTATTGTTAGAGTTGATATGAGAACAATTGGCATCTAATGATTGTTAGAATACATATTATGAACATAACATCATGATTGCTATATGTTACTCTTGTTTACAAGATTTTTATAACAACGCATGTTATTGCTTAGAGTTGATATGAGAACAGTAGTAGTAAGTGCTATGGTAGAATATGAGTAGGCGCTGTCATAGCTGTTTTCCTCTCATTGTTACATGATGTTTGAGCCATGACATATTGCTAGAATATGAAAGCCATTGGCTTATTTTTTTAACTTGGGGTATGATTATGACCACGCCATTGCAATTCTCTGTCTATGATATGTGTCACTGTTATAATAATCTTAATTCCACACATACTCTGAACATGATTGTTTATTTTTGTCCTTTTGGTCTCCAATTTGAATTGTTGCAGCAGACGCAAATGCGCTGGCCTTCATGATTCCAGGACCTGGAATCATACCAGCCGATGGGTGGTGGTTTATCGCTCGTTCAGCTGACGGCGGTCATTTGATGCTCATTTGCACGTACCAAATTGACCAAACCATTACATCAAACCACATGCAGTACAATGCATGGGCTGTTCGTGACATGTTCGAGAAAGATCCCAGCTCCGTTGGGCCAGGCGTATTCAACTGGAGGCGGGTTTACAGCCTCGGCAACCACTCCTTGTTCCTCGGGCTCAATTATCCAATCATCCAACCAATCATCGATCATATCACTGGCGATGATTACTATGCTATGCAACTTCCATTCGCGAGGGGGGCTATGTTTACACATCATACCATGGGTTTCATGAATCACCATATCCAGAGATTCGTCGACACAGCTTGTTGCCAGATAATCTTCAGTGCGTGAAAGGCATCAAGCTTCCATGCGATGGATGGCTTTTGCAAACCCGACATGCGGCGATGTGGTTCATGCCAACAACAAATATGCACAACTTGATTCGTGCTGATATCTAGACTGAGCCATGTATTCTGCTGTTGTAGCACGGCCCTCTTTTGTTGGATATTATGTACTATTGTTAGTTTGAAGCACTCCTCTAGTTTGAAGGATAGATACCTTCCTGGGATCAAGTGCATCCTAACTCACCTGCATAGGATGTACTGATAATGATGATGGAGATGCTGTGCAGAAGCCATATATATATCAGTTAGGCTTCAAGTGCATACTTGTTAGTTAAACCTATGTATAAATTGTGACACTAAATACGACTAGTAAGTAGTACAGTAGCAGTACTAGTATACGTTGGTCAAATTATTCATCATGTCCACACATTGAATTGACGTGACAACACGCTGCGCGTGAGGTGACACAAGAATCCCGGCGTCGTGTTCGAGTATTTTGGACTTCAGATTTGGAGTACCACTTATCTGTCAAAATCTTTCATCATTCACTTAAAACAGTCGATTGATCATACATTGAGTACCATATAACTGGAATTACCGATGCAAGTCGAAGAAGGATTGGCCCATGCTGCTGGCTGGCGTCAAGTTCGATCCCACGGATCAGGAGCTGATCGAGCACCTTGAGGCCAAAGTGAGTGCTGACAGCGCGAGATTTTAGTCTCTCATCGATTTGTTCATACCAACCATCGACAGCGAGCACGGCATATGTTACACCCAACCTGAGAAACTTCCAGGTAAGACACCGATCGGCCGTCTACTTGCACAAACATATTCCTTTGTTTATAGCTCTATTTTTCTTTTTAGACGCAGACCTAGTGAAGCAATTACAATTTGACAGTTAATAAAAAGTGAAACAAGTGACTGCAACATGCCAAAGATGTTATGAAAATGCCAACTAGGTACACTAAAACCTGTATTCCACAATACTGCAGGTATCACACTGAGTGGCCTAAGGAAGCATTTCTTCCAGCGCAATTCCAAGGCGTTCAAAAGGGGCGCGTGGACGCGTCGCAAGATACAGTCGGAGTGCGGCATGCACGTGATGTGGCACAAGACTGGCAATACCTTGCCGGTGATGGTCAACGGCCGGCAGACGGGCAGCAAAAAAGGTTCTGGTGCTGCACACCAACAAGAACTTCGACCAGCAAAGGACCAACTGGGTGATGCACCAGTACCACCTCGGGGACCTGGAGCAAGAGAAGGAGTGGGAGCTGGTCCTCTGCAAGATTTTCTACCAGACGAACACTAGGGCCAGGAGTAAAAAGATTATAAGTTAGTTTGGTATTCGTAGTTGTACTACCTTGTCGTCCGCAAGTTGGTATTGTTGTTAACGATCTTTTGGTATGAACTTGCATTTTCTTCCAACTATCATGCCAAGGGTCGACGTGGATATAAAGCTGAATCATTTGTTTCGAAACGAATTTTCAGGCACCTGATTTTTATTTGATGGGTAGCATAAGCACCCGCCATTCGAATTCCCAGTTCTCCAATTTTTTCGAAACAAGTGCATGCACTTATTATCACGATAAAAAAACAATATCCATGCTGCATCCCAGTTATCAGTCTGTACTTGCAGAATTCTCTCATTTATTGAGCATGTATATTGTTTTTTCAGGTCGAGCAAGTTTCAACTGGGCTGTAGATTGCCCAGGGTTGTTTTGTTTTTAACAGGCCCAGCTCATGACGACAACGGGGCACAAAGATTCAGCAGGTATCTACTGGCCTCTAGCCCGCCAGCGTTAGTTATATTTTGTCTTGCAACATCCGCAGGCAGTTTTTTTACTGAATCAAACACACAGCCCAGTTCTATTTTCCTCTGGAAATGCATGTCCTACATCCGTTTTCTAATCTCTAACTATAGTTTTACTAGTTCATATACACGTATCATTATATTGAAAACACATAAAATTCCCTTTTCATATTTACATCCTTATTTTTGTTGTTTTTCCCACCCAGCGCTGATTTTTTACCACTGGTTTTCCCTTAAACCACTAAATTGTCCCACGTCTTATTTTCTTACAAAAACAAAATGATTTTTTGGCAAATCAACAAGTTCTTAAAAAATGTTTATCATTTCGGGATTACAACAGTTCGGACTCCACTGAAATATGCAAAATAAGGTTGGACTTTTTGACCGTGGTCCTGGGCAGAAAATGGGTTGTAATAAATTACTTCAGAATTAGCAAATGGGCTGCAAATTATAAAAAAGTAGCAAATGGGCTTTATATTGTCTGCCACAGATTTGGAGGCTGACTTGTGGGCCTACTAAGTTCATGCGTACACAAGGTTTCTCAAAAAAGAAACTTAGTCAACAATTGACTCTACCAGCGTCAGACCGTTAGATGTCAATCTAACGGCAATCGTGCTTCTTCAGTCTCTGATCTTCCAGCCCCAGCCGCCCAAACCAGCGCCGTCGGAACCGCCTGCTCCCGCCTCCCGTGGCCGGCAGTGCTGCCGGGAAGGCCTCACGGCTCCATCATGCTCGCATCCCTGGCCTATCTATCCCTCTACTCACCCACACCTCCTGTTATTTTCCGGCGACGGCAGCCGAACCAGTCAACTGTCGTAGTCTCCACCGCGTGGGCAGCCACTGTCGTGTCTTCCCCGGCTCCGTGTCGTTCCCTTCGTAGGCCTCGCCGTCGTCCACCGCCCTGGTGCTCTCGGCGCGGTGTGGTCAACGATGTCCATCCAATGGCCGTAGTGCTTCTTCAACCTCTGGTCTTCTTGCCCCAGCCGCCCAAAGTAGCGCTGGTCGTGCCGCATGCTCCTGCCTCCAGTGGTCGGCTGTGCTGCCGCGGAGGCCTCACCATCCCATACTACTCCCACCGCTGGCCAGGCCATCCCTCCACTCACCCACTCCTCCTGCTATTCTGTGGCGACGGCAGCCTCACACCGCAGCCGAACCAGTGAACCCTCGTACTCCTCTCCGCATGGGCATCCACTGCCGCGTCTTCCCCGGCTCCGCGTCATCCCCTTCCTAGGCCTCACCGTCGTCCACCGCCGTGGTGCTCTCGGAGGGGCGTGGTCAATGTGGTCAACGACCGACTTCCATCGGAAGAGTACTATATGTGGAGAGGCTCAGCTGGGTCCATGGCAGCCGCAAGGAAGTGCCTCCTTATTACACGCAAAATAATTATTCCTCCACCTGACAGCAGGGACCCACCGGACGGGCCACCAATATTTCGCACAAAAAACATTTCCCCCCTGACTGTTGGGACCCACCGGACGGGCCACTGTATTTCGCGAAAAAACGTTTGCCCCTGACTGATGGGACCCACCGGACGGACAACTGTATTTCGTGAAAAAAACGTTCCCCCCACTGTCAGCTCGGACCCACCGGAAGTGCCTCCTTATTACACACAGAAAAATGAATACTCCCCCTGCTAGCTGGGACCCAACCTGGTGGGAGGCTGACTTTTGGGCCTACTAAGTTGACGAGGATGGAGGGCTTTGTCAACTTAGTCAATATGAATGATTCTAGCTCCAGTTACCGTACGATGTCCATCCAACGGCCGTAGTGCTTCTTCAACCTCTGGTCTTCTCGCTCCAGCCGCCCAAAACTGCGCCGGTCGTGCCGCATGCTCCTGCCTCTCGTGGCCGGCTGTGATGCCGCGGAGGCCTCACCGCCCCCTACTACTCCCACCGCTAGCCCATGCTATCCCTCTACTCACCCACACCCCCTGTTATTCTGTAGCGACGGCAGCCTCACGCCGCAGCCGAACCAGTGAACCCTCGTACTCCTCTCCGTGTGGGCATCCACTGCCGCGTCTTCCCCGGCTCCGCGTCGTCCCCTTCCTAGGCCTCACCGTCGTCCACCGCCTTGGTGCTCTCGACGCGGCGTGGTCAATGTGGTCAATGACCGACTTCCATCAGAAGAGTACTGTACGTGGAGAGGCTGACAGCTGGGTCCACGGCCACAGCACAGTTTTTTGTGATTTGCCAAGTAAGTCACTTTGTCAGGCCTGTTGGGCTGCAAATCTTTCAAGACGAGGAGAGCTTCATTCGGCTGGCCGAGAAAATGGCCCATCAGTAATGAGAAATGGGATGCACATTTTTAAAACACATCAAACCGGCAATTAGTTTAAAATATCTTTTTTTCATTTTGAGATTTTAAATTACATTAATTTTTATGCGTGGAGAATTTGTTGGATTTTATATTGATATACATTTACTTTTAAAATCAGTTTGAATGTGAGTCGAAATTTCGGGATTAAAAACAGTTCGTACTGCACCGAAATATGCAAAATTTCGTTAATTTTTTAACCATGGCCACAATATCGGCTGTAATGCTAACAAAAAGAATATGGGCTCCAAAAAAACCTTAAGAATTAGCAAATGCGCTGTAAATTATTAGAAATAATGGCAAATGGGATGTATGTTGTTTTCCATAGATTTGAGGCTTTCCTAAAAAAAAGGTTGATGCACAAGCAGTGACTGTTGGATGTCCATCGAACGGCCATCGTGCTTCTTCAATCTCTCCTCTTCCTGCTCCAGCCGCTCAAACAAGCGCCAGCGGGACTGCCTGCTCCCTCCTCCTCGCGGTCGGCTGTGCTGCCGCGCAGGCCTCACCGCCCCACCGTACTCCCATCGCTGGCATAGCCATCCCTCTACTCACCCATACCTGCTGTTATTCTCCGGCAACGGCAGACGAACCAGTAAACCCTCGTACAATCGTACTCCCCTCCGTGTGGGAAACAACTGCTGAGTATTCCCTGCCTCTGTGTCATTTCCTTCCTAGGCCTCGCCGTCGTCCACCGCCCTGGTGCTCTCGGCGCGGCCTGGTCAATGTGGTCAACGATCGACATGCATCTGAAGTGGACTGTACGTGGAGAGGCCGACAGCTGGGTCCACGGCAGCACGCAAGGAAATGCCTCCTTATTACGTGCAAAATAATGATTCCTCCACCTAACATCAGGGACCCACCGAATGGGCCTCTGTATTTCGTGAAAAAAAACGTTACCGCCGCTGACAGCTCGGACCCACCAGCTATATCTTCGCACGCAAGGAAGTGCCTCCTTATTACACTCAAAAAATGAATACCCCCTGCTAGCTGGGACCCACCTTGGTGGGAGGCTGACTTGTGGGCCTACTAAGTTGACGGGGACGGAGGGATTTGTCAACTTAGTCAATATGCACGATTCTAGCTCCAGTGACCGTACGATGTCCATCCAACGGCTGTAGTGCTTCTTCAACCTCTGGTCTTCTTGCTCCAGCCGCCCATACCAGCGCCGGTCGTGCCTCGTGCTCCTACCTCCCGTGGCCGGCTGCGATGCGGCGGAGGCCTCACCGCCCCCTACTACTCCCACCGCTGGCCAGGACAACCCTCTACTCACCCACACCCCCTGTTATTCTGCGGCGACGGCAGCTGTCGGTGTCAAAACCGGCGGATCTCGGGTAGGGGGTCCCAAACTGTGTGTCTAAGGAGGATGGTAATAGGAGGCAGGGAACACGATGTTTTACCCAGGTTCGGGCCCTCTTGATGGAGGTAAAACCCTACGTCCTGCTTGATTTATTCTTGATGATATGAGTATTACAAGAGTTGATCTACCATGAGATCGGAGAGGCTAAACCCTAAAAGCTAGCCTATGATATGATTGTGTGTTGTCCTACGGACTAAAATCCTCCGGTTTATATAGACACCAGAGGGGGCTAGGGTTACACAAGGTCGGTTACAAAGGAGGAGATATACACATCTGTATTGCCTAGCTTGCCTTCCACGCCAAGTAGAGTTCCATCCAAACACGAGACGAAGTCTTCAATCTTGTATCTTCATAGTCCAATAGTCCGGCTAAAGGATATAATCCGGCTGTCCGGATACCCCCTAATACAGGACTCCCTCAGTAGCCCCCGAAGCAGGCTTCAATGACGATGAGTCCGGCGCGCAGTATTGTCTTCGGCATTGCAAGGCGGGTTCTTCTCCATCTTTCGGACGTTTGTAAAGCAGTGTCCAGTCCCATAAATGTTTGGGCCTCTTGGCTTCTGTGCCCAATAAGGGCTTTCTCCCACGCGCGGAATGAATACGAGGCGCGAGGGCGTTTTTACATTCGTCCCCCTAGCCAGATAAATAAATTGTCTATTAAAGGGACGGGGATCCTTAGATCTGATCCATACCATCGTCCCCCAGCGAGAGTCCATCAGAGCGTGTTCTAGAAAGATCCATTCCAGCATGGCCGACCTCCGCAGCTCCTCCTCCCGCCCCCGAAGCCCTAATCCAGGTGATTGGGAGAGGTGTTCAGTCCCACACAGTCGTTTAGTCGAACTGCAGACTAAAGGATTTCTCCCTCCGGCGTACATGGTTCCCGTTCGAGCCGGGCTTGCCACCTATAATGGCGGGGAGCAAGCGGAGAGCTTTCCTTGTCCCTCTATGGGGGAACGGGTCTGCCTTGTTCCCTATCTATTAAGTGGACTCGGATTTCCAATTCGTTCGTTCCTCCGCGGGCTCCTGGAGTTCTATGGCCTTCAATCACACAATTTCACCCCCGCCTCCATCCTACATATCACCGGCTATGTGGCTCTCTGCGAGTTGTTCCTGGGCTGTGAGGCTCACTTCGAGCTGTGGAAAAGGCTATTTTGCCTCGTCCCTTGCACACAGAGGGGATCACTTTATCAAGTGGGTGGAGCCGAAATATGGCGCATCGCCGATACCGGATACCTGTCCGGTACCCCGAAGAATTCGTCCGAAGACTGGCCTTTAGAATGGTTTTATATGGAGGACGTTCCCCTTCCGGACCCTGTTCGGGGGGGTCTTCCTGAGTTCAACAATGCTCCTCTGAAGAAACGCCAAAGTTGGCACCCACAGAGCCCCCAGGTGGAAGTCCTCTATCTAATGAACCGAATTTCATCAGATGAACCGAATTAAAGCACTAGCTCGATCAGGATTGACAGTAATCGAAGTTATGTCGATTTGCATAATGCAGGGAGTGCAACCACTTCAATATCGTGGGCACCCCTTGTGGTGTTATAACGGGGCGGATGACGCCACCCGCTGCGGGCGTAAGGGTCCGGACAATGCTGCCGCTTTAGCGAAAATTCTGTCCGAATTGTTCAAGGGTGAGGAAGAGGAGTTCACCCGCATCAAGCCATGGGACGGATTCTCCATGTAAAATCCTCCAAGATGGGTAAGTTATATCTCCCTGCTCCCATTTTTCCCGCATTCTTTGTCGTAAGTATTCACCTTGCCACCTTGCGGCAGGAAATGCGAAAAGCCATAAAGGAGATCAGCAGCCCTTCTCCACAACCAGAGGACCCTGACCGGGCCCTCGACTCTGGAACTTGAAGAAGATTCGGTTATATCAGTGGAGCTGACAGACCGGCAGTTCTATCAGTTAAGCTGCGACGATGCCATGGTGGCCATTACGGCCGACTACCCCGGACTGCTCCCTGCATCGCACGTAAGAAAAACCAAAAATCCCAACTCCAAAACTAGGATCCCCTTTTAGACACTTCACCCACCATGTACACATGGCATTTTTACAGGGAAGGCATTCGGGACGCCCTGCCGAACCCGCAGCAACGCGCCAACAGGAGGCAGCGAGGCCGGGTAGGCCAAAAAGGAAGGCGGTCAGGACGGAGACGCCGGCGCAAAGGTATAACAAACCCTGCTCCGTGGTTGTCGTCTTTCTCGAAATATAATGACGCCCGTGTTTCTTTAACAGAAAAAAACGCTCGCCGGAATATGTCTGGCGATGTTACCAATCATGCTTCCACCAGCCGGGCGCCAGGACCGGACATAGAGGCAGAAGCCGATATGGGGCGGGTGCCGGATAATCCCCCTACAGAGGATGCAGATAGATTATCCGCTACAAACTTAGAGGTGGAAAGCGCCATGAATCATAGGCGCCGCCAGGCCATACTCTGTGACGCTTGTTTCTCACCAGAGGCATTTGATGCCTTCAATTCTGGAGAGGCGTACCTCCGAGCTGCTCAAGATGGTCTAGCTAGAGCCACAGATCAGTATGTAAAGGATGTATGGGTAAGTAAATCTGACGATTTATATGTATCAGTAGCCCCTGAGACTTGAAACAGTTAGCAGAACTGATTTAAGGATCATCTTTATTGTGCAGGTTCTTACAGAGAAGAATACTAGGCTGTCACAGGAGCTAGAGGAATGCAAGACCCAACTGCGGGCCGCTGTGGCCGCATTGCAGGAACCGAAAAAGTCACCTGCTGGTAACATTTAATTTAAAGAATGATGGTTACCATATAATGTGCGGCATGGCTGCAGATCTAACAATTGATGTTGCAGATGAATCCGGAGAAAAGCCGGAGGACCAGCATGTTATGCGACAGCTAGAGGCTGGCAAACGCGTGCTAACTGAGGTTAGGTGGGAGAAAAACAATCTCCAAGACGCCAATATTAAGCTGAGTGTGGAACTAAAAGATGTTCGGGGCCAGCTTGCAGACTCCGAGAAGGAGAATAAGCGGCTTCAGCGCGACATTTTCAGTAAGTGCTTGAACGAATCCTTTTAAAGGAGTTCGGCGAAGAAGCCGACTAACAGCGTTATGTCTGTAGGTATGCTGACGGGTCATCCCGCGGAGGAAATGCCCAGGTCTGCGGGAGATCTTCTATCCGAGCTGTCACATCTGCACGAACAAGTTCGGCAGGTGATGCAGGGTGTTGCCCAGGCCTTGTGGTCGTCCGTCTCCCTGTCAGAGGGCGTTGCAGAGCTTGCAGAGAAGCTCAAGGGAGCACGGCGACGCTTCCGATTATGGAAGATGTCAGCCTGCCGACAGGGTGCCAGAGAAGCCTGGGCCATGGTTAAGACACGGTATACCAAGGCAGACCCAAATCACATGGCCGA
The DNA here is from genome assembly GCF_056163025.1 of Triticum urartu. Classification (NCBI taxonomy): domain Eukaryota; kingdom Viridiplantae; phylum Streptophyta; class Magnoliopsida; order Poales; family Poaceae; genus Triticum; species Triticum urartu. The sequence continues at coordinate 343,206,661 of NC_141877.1, forward strand.
GGTTGGACCAGTGGGGCCCGACGGAAAAGAGATCCCCGTTAGCTTAGTTTATGGGCAAGTAGAATTAGCCGCAAAGTATTCCCAGCAGGATTGTAGGCTAGACCGCCTGTTGGATGGTATAGAGGAGGAATTTAGTCAATCTGCATGACTATGTAATTAAAATGACATGTATAATGCCTTCTAGCCGGATTGTAGATCATTTGTCATGGCGAACCTTTTCGCTTCAACCTCGGGACCCGATAGTCCGGAGTGTATCTGAATACCCGCTCAGTTATATAAGAACCGGGGTATGCGTGGAGACCAGGCGTAGGGGTCATTGGTGCTTGAACAGACAAGTGCCCAACTAGTTATGTTATATTACAGGGGTAGTAAGAAACATCTTCCAGGGAGAATAGTTCCTTTAAGGGTTCCTTTCCCTGGGTAAGCATGCCCTAAAGTGCATGTCCGGACTGCGATAGGAAACGCAGGAAAAAACATCTGGGGGCAGATATGGAAAATAAATAAAAATCATCTTTTGTTCACCGACCGAATATTCCCTTAAGAACGCTAGCTTTCGGCTTCACCCAGTCTGAGGTACACATCCGGCTGACCCGGCAGTAACAATCGCAGAGGTGCTCCCCTTATGCCCTCGTCGAATTAACGGGAACGTAGGGCATAAATACAAGAGCCAGGCAACCCAGCTTGGCCAAAACTTAAGTCATATCGATGCATATAATGGCAAAAAAAGGTACATGCGGAAGCATAACACATATGCGGGGCACGAGGCCCAAATAAATAATCAAGCTTCTGTGAAAGAAGCCCCCCAGGTATGATGAGTGTGGCTAGTGCATCTGTAATGTGCAAACGAGGCGCAAGTTGGCCTTTGAAGGCCTGCAGAAAGAATAAAAGAAAGAAAGAAAAACAAGACAGATAAAGTATAAAAAATGGACAGAGGAAGGGGACGACCACAGGGTCCGGCGCTAGGCGTAGAATCTTCGGAGCCTGGCCGCGTTCCATGGGTTCGGCTCGAGTCGATTAGTCGATGCATCCCGCAGTCGGTACGCTCCACCGGTCAGAACTTGGTCAATAATGAAGGGACCTTCCCATTTGGGCTCGAGCTTGTTCTTTTTCTTATCCGGCACACGTAGAACTAGTTCGCCAACGTTATAAGTTTTGGCCCGTACTTCTCTGCTTTGGTATCTGTGAGCCTGTTGCTGATAAAATGCGGAACGAGCTTTGGCTACGTCGCGCTCCTCCTCCAGGGTGTCCAAACTGTCCTGCCGATCGAGCTTGGCTTCTGTTTCTTCGTACATGTGCACTCGAGGTGAGTCGTGAATTATGTCACAGGGCAAGACTGCCTCTGCGTCGTACACCATAAAGAAGGGCGTATATCCGGTACTACGAATCGGCATGGTCCGCAGCCCCCAGAGTACGGAGTCGAGCTCCTCTACCCAGTGCATGTTAGACTCCGTTAAGGAACGCACTAATCTGGGTTTAATGCCGCTCATTATAAGACCGTTTGCTTGCTCGACTTGACCGTTGGTTTGTGGGTGATAGACTGAAGCATAATCGAGCTTAATGCCCATTTTGCTGCACCAGAGTTTTACCTCATCGGCTGTGAAGTTTGTGTCATTGTCAGTGATGATGCTATGGGGGACGCCATAACGGTGTACGACACCAGATATGAAGTCTGTCACTGGTCCGGATTCGGCTGTTTTAACAGGTTTGGCCTCTATCCATTTGGTGAATTTATCCACCATGACCAGTAAGTATTTTTTCTTGTGGGTTCCCCCTTTAAGGGGCCCAACCATGTCAACCCCCCAGACCGCGAAGGTCCACGTAATGGGGATTGTTTGGAGGGCGGTGGGTGGCATGTGGCTTTGATTTGCAAAGAGCTGGCAACCAGCGCAACGTTGGACCAAGTCCTGTGCATCTGCCCGAGCCGTTGGCCAATAGAATCCTGTATAGAAGGCCTTGCTGACAAGAGCCCGGGCTGCGGCATGGTGACCGCCGAGTCCAGCGTGAATTTCTGCCAAAAGGTTCCGCCCTTCCTCTTCGGGGATACACCTTTAAAGGACTCCGGTAGTGCTTTTTTATACAATTCTCCCTCATGGACCTTGTAGGCTTTAGATCGCCGCACTATGCAGCGTGCCTCATTTTGGTCCTCCGGAAGTTCCTGCCTAGTTAGGTAGGCCAGGAATGGTTCTGTCCATGGGGCTATGATGGCCATTATTACGTGGGCCGAAGGTGTTATTTCGGTGGCGGAGCCTCCGATTGTGTCAGAGTGTTCAGTATCGGGTATTTTGGTCGGGTCCAGATTATTGTTACCGGTGTCCCCTTCCCATACTACGGATGGCTTGAACAGCCTCTCCAAAAATATGTTGGGGGGGACCATGTCGCGTTTTGTGCCGATACGGGTGAGGATATCCGCTGCCTGATTGTTTTCCCGAGCCACATGATGAAATTCGAGCCCCTCGAACCAAGCTGACATTTTTAGGACGGCATTTCGGTAGGCCGCCATTTTCGGATCCTTGGCGTCAAAGTCTCCATTTATTTGGGATATTTCAAGGTTTGAATCCCCACGCACCTCCAGGCGTTGAATGCCCATGGAGACTGCCATCCGAAGACCATGCAACAGGGCTTCGTATTCGGCTGCGTTGTTGGAGTCTGTGTACAATATTTGCAGTACGTACTAAATGGTATCTCCGGTTGGGGACGTCAGGACGACGCCAGCCCCTAGACCAGCCAGCATTTTAGAACCGTCGAAGTGCATGATCCAATTGGAGTATGCGTCGTACTCTTTAGGGAGTTCGGCCTCCGTCCATTCGGCGACAAAGTCGGCCAATACTTGCGACTTAATGGCTCGTCGAGGTTTGTATGTTATGTCGAACAGGAGGTGCTCAATAGCCCATTTGGCAATCTGGCCCGTGGCGCCGCGGCTGTTTATAATATCATTAAGTGGCACTTCCGAGACTACTCTAATCGAACACTCTTGAAAGTAGTGTCGCAGCTTCCGAGATGCCATGAATACCGCGTAGGCTATCTTTTGATAATGTGGGTACCGTGATTTGCATGGAGTGAGGACAGTGGATACATAGTATACCGGTTTTTGAAGAGGGAATTTATGTCCATCAGCTTCTCGTTCGACGACAAGCACTGCGCTTACAACTTGATGGGTTGCCGCAATGTACAACAACATTGGTCCGCCGATGTTTGGCGCGGCCAGGATTGGGTTGGTTGCCAAAATGGCCTTTATTTCTTCCAATTCGGCTGTGGCAGCATCCGTCCACTCAAAGTGTTCGGTGCGCCGGAGGAGGCGATAAAGGGGTAAAGCCTTTTCTCCTAAGCGGAAGATAAAGCGACTTAGAGCCGCCACGCATCCTGTTAACTTTTGGATTTGTTTGAGGTCTGTTGGGGTAGCCAACTGTGACAAAGCTCGGATTTTGGCCGGGTTAGCTTCAATACCTCTACTGGAGACAATGAAACCCAGGAGCTTTCCGTCTGGTACGTCGAAAATGCATTTTTCCGGATTGATCTTAATGTCGTATGTTCGGAGGTTGTCGAATGTGAGCCTCAAGTCGTCTATCAAAGAGTCGACGTGTTTGGTTTTGACGACCACATCGTCTATGTATGCCTCTACTGTTTTGCCGATTTGTTTCTCCAGACATGTCTGAATCATGCGCTGATATGTTGCGCCGGTGTTTTTGAGCCCAAAAGGCATTGTGTTGAAACAGAAGGGACTGTATGGTGTGATGAATTCCGTTGCAGCTTGGTCGGACTCCGCCATCTTGATTTGGTGGTAACCGGAGTATGCGTCGAGGAAACACAATGACTCGTGTCCTGCGGTAGCATCGATAATTTGGTCGATGCGGGGGAGGGGGAAGGGATCCTTTGGGCAAGCTTTATTGAGGTCCTTGAAATCGACACAAAGGCGCCAGGATTTATCCTTCTTTGGTACCATCACCATGTTTGCTAGCCAGTCCGGATGTTTTATCTGTCTGATGAATCCGACCTCCAATAACTTGGCTAGTTCCTCTCCCATGGCCTATCTCTTAGGTTCGGAGAAACGCCTAAGAGCTTGCTTGACCGGCTTGAATCCCTTTAGGATATTGAGGCTATGCTCGGCCAGCCTGCGTGGGATTCATGGCATGTCTGAGTGGTGCCAGGCGAATATGTCCCAATTCTCGCGCAGGAACTCTCGTAGTGCGGCGTCCACGGCGGGGTCTAACTGTGCCCCGATGGAGGCTGTTTTTGTAGGGTCCGTTGGGTGGACTTGGAATTCGACTATTTCATCCGCTGGTTTAAAAGAGGTGGACTTGGATCTCTTATCGAGTATCACGTCGTCCCTGTCCACTGTGGAGCGTAGCATGGTTAATTCCTCGGCCGAGAGGGCTTCGAATAATGCCTCGAGGGCCAGTGCGGCTCTTTTGTTTTTGGCGCGGAGTGTTGTGTCTGGATCACTGGCGAGAGTGATGATTCCGTTGGGCCCGGACATTTTGAGCTTCATGTACCCATAATGGGGTATAGCTTGGAAGATCGTGAATGCCTCACGTCCTAAAAGGGCGTGGTATCCACTGCTGAACGGGGCCACTTGAAATGTAATTTCTTCAGACCTATAATTCTCTAGCATACCGAATACCACATCTAGTGTGATTTTCCCAGCGCATCATGCCTCCCGACTGGGTATGATTCCTCTGAAGGTTGTGCTACTTTGCTCAATGCGGTTCTAGTCTATTTCCATTTTTTGAAGAGTTTCCTCGTAGATGAGGTTTAATCTGCTGCCGCCATCCATGAGTACTTTGGTGAGTCGAAAGTCTTCCACAATTGGACTGAGGACCAGTGCGGCTGGTGCTCGGGCTGTTCGGAATTTGGGTTCATCACTGGCATTGAAGGTAATAGCCATGTCACTCCATGGATTTATTGCTGCTATGTGGCAGATTTCGGCCATGCTGCGGAGTGTTCGCTTGTGCCTATTATTTTACGCAAATGTCTCAAAGACTGTTAACACCGTATTGTTATCCACGGGATGGTGCTCTGTGGCATTTGGGATAAGAAGATCCTCACCACTTTTGGCCACCTGCCGGAGTATCCAACATGCTCTAAGGATGTGCATTGGTATTGTGTCCGCTATACTATGAATTTTGCAGGGTCCATTGAGCCATCCCTCCAGTACGGTTCCATGCCCTATAGAGGGTTTTTGCTTTTTGGTAGTTGACCCGGGTGTCTTTTGATAGTGCACCCTTTTATTTCGGACTGGGTTCGTATTTAGGGCCGGATTATCCCAAAAGTTTGTTTCGGTTTTCCAGGCACTTTCCATCGCACAGTACTTTCGTACTATGGACGCCAAGTCAGCGAAGCATGATATCTCATGGAGATTTATGGCATTAAGGATTCCCTTGTCCATGCAATTATTGCAGAAAAATAAGATTGCGTCTTCCTTGCGACAGTCCTTGACCTTGTTCATCGCAAGGACGAATCTGGCCCAATAGTGATGTACTGTTTCCTGGGGCTCTTGCCTGATGTGGGAAAGATCGCTTATGTTTGAGTGGGTGGGTGGAATTGAATCTGAACCCTTACCCGATCTGGGATCCAGGGGCCGAGGAATTTCCGATTTTAGAAATTCTGGTTCCGGGGTGTTGCCCGATAATCCTGGCCTGCTGCCTGACTCTAAGTTCAGGGATTGGATGATGTCCTCCTGCGAATGGGTATCCGGCTCGGAGAGCTCAGGAATCCAGACATAGTTGGTCCTTAATATGGAGGAGAGGTCACCGCATTGTTCCTCCACCACTGCAATATGATGGGTGATCGGCGGAGAGTTAATCTCCCTTTGATCGGGTTTAAGCCCAATCCGATCATAGTCCGTAGCGACTCCCAGGGCGGCGATGCGATCCAAGAGCTCGTTTAGGGAGGCAAGCTCCATTGGATCCATCTGTTCAGCGAGTGCCGATTTGACATGGAGGCTATTTTCGATGACCCGAGAAGTCATCGCCGGCGCGGCGACCGAACAGGCGGTCATGATGAAACCGCCTAGCCGGAGAGTTTGGCCGACAACCAAAGCTCCCCCCAAAGTAGTACCATCTTTAAAGACGAGACGAGACATCCTTACTTCTGGCGATGGCATAGTGGAACTCTCAATGAAAGCACCAATGTCGGTGTCAAAACCGGCGGATCTCGGGTAGGGGGTCCCGAACTGTGCGTCTAAGGCGGATGGTAACAGGAGGCAGGGAACACGATGTTTTACCCAGGTTCGGGCCCTCTTGATGGAGGTAAAACCCTACGTCCTGCTTGATTTATTCTTGATGATATGAGTATTACAATAGTTGATCTACCATGAGATCGGAGAGGCCAAACCCTAAAAGCTAGCCTATGGTATGATTGTGAGTTGTCCTACGGACTAAAACCCTCCGGTTTATACAGACACTAGAGGGGGCTAGGGTTACACAAGGTCGGTTACAAAGGAGGAGATATACACATCCGTATTGCCTAGCTTGCCTTCCACGCCAAGTAGAGTCCCATCCGGACACAAGACGAAGTCTTCAATCTTGTATCTTCATAGTCCAACAGTCCAGCCAAAGGATATAATCCGGCTGTCCGGATACCCCCTAATCCAGGACTCCCTTAGCAGTCTCACAACGCAGTGAACCAGTGAACCCTCGTACTCCTCTACGTGTGGGCATCAACTGTTGCGTCTTCCCCGGCTCCGCGTCGTCCCCTTCCTAGGCCTCGCCGTCGTCCACCGCCCTGGTGCTCTCGGCGCGGCGTGGTCAACATGGTCAAGGAACGGCTTCCATCGGACGTGGACTGTACGTGGAGAGGCTGACGGCTGGGTCCACGGCCGCAGCAAGGAAGTGCCTCCTTATTACATGCAAAATAATTATTCCTCCACCTGACAGCGGGGACCCACCGGACAGGCCACCGTATTTCGCCCCCCTGACTACTGGGACCCACCAGCTACATCTTCGCACGCAAGGAAGTGCCTGACAGTCGGGACCCACCTGGTCGAAGCGTACGTAGCGTTGTCATTCTGGTCGCGAATGTGTACGTACATATATACTAGTCGATGTAGAGGCATGCACGTGTCGTAGTAGAGGCGTGCACGTAGCATGTACACGTACGTACAGCGGCCAGGGTGCAAGAAAGAAAATACGGCCACGTATGTGTACATACGAGCGGGGTCTCGAACGCCTACTCGCGCATACGTACGGCCAGGGCTCGTGTACATGGCTGGGTCGGAATGGAGAAACAGCGTCGTCGTCGTGTTCATGGGGAGGCAACGGAATGCGTCGTGTTCATGGGGAGGCAACGAAATGCGCCGTGTTCATCGGGAGGGCTTGGACGGAACAGGCGATGGAAACGAGGCCTGGCGTACCGCAGAACGAAGGAAACGGCCTTGTGTTCGACCGGCCATGTTCGAAACGGGATCATGTTCATCAGGAGGGGTCTAGCGTACCGCAAAACAGAGGAAACGGGCCTCCTACGGTCGAAACGGGGGTCCTGTTGATCGGGAGGGGTGTGGCGTATCGCAAAACAGACGAAACGGACATGTGTTGAAGCGCTACGGTCGAAACGGGGGTCCTGTTCATCGGGAGGGGTGTGGCGTACCGCAAAACGGGACTCCACGGGATACTATTCATCTCCACCGTCGACCTCCTCCAGCCTCCACGGGCTCCTGTTCATCCAGCCTCCACGGGCTCCTGTTCATCCAGCCTCCACCACGCACTACTCCACCGGCTACTGTTCAACCACCCCTCCACCGTCTACTGTTCATCCAGCCCTCCACACCACGGGGTCCTGTTCAACCACCCCTCCGCGGGCACCCCTCCACCGTCTACTGTTCATCCAGCCCTCCACACCACGGGGGCCTGTTCATCCACCCCTCTAGGGGCACCCCTCCACCGTCTAATGTTCATCCAGCCCTCCACCACACCACGAGGTCCTGTTCATCCAGAGGCAACGCCACCGCTCACTGTTCATCCAAACCCCCCGCAACACTCACTGTTCATCCCATCGATCAGCTTCAGTTAGCAGCAGTAGCGAAGGAATCGCTCGATCGGGTTCAGTTAACAGCCATCGATCGATCGCTCCGGTTCAGTAACGCGTAGCCTGCAGTGCAATTGCTCGGGTTCAGTTAGAGCCCAAAGCCTCGCCCGGGTTCAGTTAGAGCCAACGCCTCGCACACACGCGCGTACGTGTACGAGAGAAACGCGCATCGCTCGGCCCCCGACCTCCCACCGTAACCGGGAACTCCTCGAAATTATCCTCCCCCTCGCTTCTACCATGGTTTTTTCCGTCATGGACGGCCCAAAGAATGTCATGCAGCTGTGTCTCCGGCCCGCCCAGGACGAAAAGCCCATTTTCTATCATGATTTTTTGTCATAGAAGTAGGAGCCCACCACATCTATGATGATACCGGGTTTTGTCACAATTATCATCATAGAAGTGTCATATGTATGATAGAAAAAAATTTCATTCGGCCCAAAATGTCACGGATGTGTCTTTTTTTTGTAGTTCATGCACGTAGAGAAGAACGTATGTGATATCATCCTCGGTACTCTGCTTAAGATTAAAGGTAAAAGAAAGGATGGTGACGGTTCACGGCTCGATATGCTTGTTGATCAATCAAAACGCAAGAGTGAAGCAGAAGATAATGACAAATTCATCAAAGCTCGCCAGAGTTACAATTTCAGTACAAAAGAAGCAACACAGTTCTTCACCTATTTGTTGTCAGTTAAGGCGCCCTCTTCCTACTGCGCAAACATCAGAAGTCTCGTGGATGTGAGCTCAGGGAAAATGAAGTTGGGACACATGAAGTCACATGATTGCCACGTAATGTTGACACAAATCCTCCCGCTGGCCATCAGGAATCTGATGGACAAAGATATAAGAAACACACTCATTGACCTCTGTGATTTCTTCAACCAACTATGGCAGAAAGTTGTAAATCCTGAAAAGTTGGATCATATGCAAGATGATATTGCAAGAATATTGTCCAACCTAGAGATGTTTTTCCCACTGTCATTCTTTGATGTCATGGTCCATCTCACTATGCACCTTGTCGACGAGATAAAGTATTGTGGTCCTGTGTTTCTTCGCAACATGTATCCCTTCGAGCGGTTCATGGGAATACTGAAGCGCTTTTGTCGGAACCGAAACCATCCAGAGGCAAGCATCCTACAAGGTTATACCGCGGAGGAGGTGGTTGAGTTTTGCACCAAATACATGAAACAAAGACCTATAGGTTTGCCCCTCTCTCACCACGAGGGAAGGCTGAAAGATAAGCCGGTCCTTGCTGGCACACAAATGGCTGTGCCAGGGGAATTGGCAGAGAAAGCCCATTTGATGATACTGCTTAACAACCCAGTTCTCATCGCTTATGCCAAAGAACACTTGACGGAGATACGCCAAAGCTTCTTACCAATGGTGCCTTCATCATATGTGGAGATGAAGGAGCACACTAAGAACTACGCCGAATGGCTGAAGAATCATTTGGCACAAGGATCCATCGATGACATTGCTACGTGGTTGGCACAAAAGCCATCACCTACGGTGTTGACGTACCAAGCATATGACATAAATGGATAGACGTTCTACACTGAGGAACGTGATCAAAATACATTGTATCAGAATAGCTCTGTTCAAATAGAATGCATGACTATAAATGAAGCTAATAAAATGGTATACTATCACTAGTAGAAAAAGGCCCATTTGTCCCGGTTCATAAGGCCTATTTGTCCTGGTTCGGCAACCGGGACTAAAGGGTCGGTACTAAAGCCTAATACCTTTAGTCCCGGTTCTTACACCAACCGAGACAGATGGGCCTCCACGTGGCCGCTGCAGCTTGCCCAGACAGGGGGGGCCTTTTGTCCCGGTTGGTAGCACCAACCGGGACCGATAAGCTTCCACGCATCAGCAGTTCAAGGGCTAGGGTTTTTGTTTTTTTCTGAAGGGGGGGGGGGGGGGGTTGGGGTTTTTGGGGGGTTTTGTAGGGTCAATTAAGGGGTTTCATATATTGTGTTAGCTAGCTAATAGAGAGAAGTGTCCTCTCTTATCTCCATGCTTGGTCGATGCTATGTACTATACATATAGAGAGGACTCGACACGCTAGATAGTAAGCAAATGAAGGAAACAATTAAGTATAGAAGATCGTCATGAACATATTCAGAGAGAAGTGATCGACCTCTCCTTCTACGAGAGATTGGTCGAACAACAAGTTTTCGTATATCTATCCGACGCTACTAGCTACCGAGATTGGTCGATCGGCTTATCTTTCGTATATATATATATATATATACAATGTAAGATCTCTTACAATCCCATAGCATCTGAACTCAAGTTCCACATGGTATTCTCCGGCTTTATAGATGACGTGGTCAAGAAAGAATATCGCCAATTCCTCTTGAATTGCTTTCATGCGATCTTGTGGTAGGAGTACAACCCGCATCTGCCACATCTAATTTGAAGAAGGGGTTCAATACATATATATGAATAAAACTCAACACAAATGATGGTAATAAAATGAAATTGTGAATATCATTGCTTACACACATCAAATTGTCTTTTAGAGTAGCCCCAGTTTTTTTGCAAGTTGCGTTGTACATAAACTCGCAAACATAGTATCCACAGTAATCATTCCCGGGTTCCTGCCACAAGCACTTTACGAGAAATAGAGGTCAATCAAACTGATAATGAAGCATTATAAATGGTATTGATGAAAGTAGCTAGAATCAACGGGATCGAGATGCGCGGAACTAGCTAGCTAGTACTACTTACTTTCAGGTATGTCCATCGCAGCTCCCCCGGCAGTCCCGGAGCTTGTGCGGTGAATACTTTCTGAACCCTACGAGACAAAGAAAACAATTACTTGATATCAGGAAATGAACAAAGTTTCTGATATGGTGCGATAATGATCGATTGAACTTACTTCTCGATAATTTTAGTCATGTCCGCATACTCCTCGAGAGATTTTCGTCTTGAGTCTAAGACGGTTACTAGTCCTTGCTCAAGGTTAATCTCTAGGAGAATATAGTGGAAGTTGCGCACGCATGCATAGCTCATCAATTACATTACTATAACCTCGAGTAATAAGGGAAACCAGATATGCACAAGACTGTAACACTCACTTGAAGTTGTAAGGAAAGAGTATTCTATCTTTGTTTTGATTTTGAAGCAACGATCGTAGCAAGTTGGCCTCGGTGTCTTTGGCATGAAATTTAACCTTATATTCATCTATGAGATTTGTGTTAATGAACCCAATATCATAGGTTTCTGCTTTTATGCATTTGACAATCTTCAGTCTGCATAATATAGTGAGGATAATTATATATACATGCAATGAAAGAGCTGAGCTATATATAGAGACTTAATGACAGAAGTAGTACTTACAGACAGTAGCAAGTGACCGTTAATTTATCGAGGGCCTTTTGATTGAACCACTGGAAGAACTCCTCAAATGGAATAGACAATAGTTCAATTCCAACGAGGTCGTGCTCCTCTTTAACTCTCAGCGTCAAAGTATCCTTCCCCTAGACTCTCTGCAGGTTTTCATGTACCAATCATGGAATCTTCGCATCATCGTTGTCAGAGGAGGACTTCCATCTTTGACGAGAGGCTTCTCGTACTGGTATTTGTGTTCGTCCACCTCCATTGTATCATAATGTGCATCGTCGGGCAGGTAATCTCCAAGATTGGTACCGGGCAAAATCACCGGATGATTAGCGACGATATCGCTAGACACCTTGAGCGGGGGGCACGATTGCTTCGCTTGTTCGCTGAGCTGGGCAATTTTTTCCCAGATTGTCGTTCTGCTAACCTTCGATCACTGATAGTACTTCCTGACCGCTCCGCTTCGATATATGACCTTTCAATAATGCGCTCATAGTTGGTTTTCGGCGGAGACGGTGGTGGTTTCTTGAGGGCATCGATACTGTGCTTTGCTTTCACCGGATCTATCTTCTCCTCCGGAGGTGGCTGTTTCTTAGCTCTTTGTGTTTCAAAGATCTCCCTCACTTGGGCTTGACAGATCTCCGTGTTTTCCTTCTCGGTCATATCGTATGGTAACTTCTCTAGAGGCTTTAGAGATGGACCGAATCTAAATTGCCTCCCACCTCTGGCTGTAATGCTAGACGCCGGAGTAGACGGAGCGGCTGCGGATGTCTTCTTTCCTTTCTTATGAGGCGGAGCAGACGGAGCAGCCAGAGCGGCGGCAGCTCTCTTCCGCCCTTTCTGACGAGGCAGACAAGGAGGTGGGCTGCTCGGGCGCGCAGGCGCACGCGGAGAAGGAGGCGGAGTGCCGCCACAGGCCGGAGAAGGAGGTGGAGTGCCCTGATCACTCACCAGAGGAGGAGACGGAGGAGGAGGCAGAGTTCGCTGACTCGCCGAAGGAGGAGGCGGAGGCATCCAGTTCGGAAGGTTGATGAGCTCCTTCCGCCATAGACATGGAGTCTTCAGAGCAGAACCCAGCCGAGTCTCCCATTCACCGGTAGGGTGGTCAAGCTTGAGCTCCTCAAATCCCTCCGTTATTTCATCCACCATCACCCTAGCATATCCTTCAGGCATTGGCCGACAGAGAAAAGTTGCGTCGGGTTCAGGAGGTGCAACAGAGTTGACAGCCGCCTTGACTTTGAACTTCTACCATTGCGTCATAAGGTGGCAATGTTGAGACTACGTGGTAGCATCCACGGGGTAGCTAGCAAGAGCCGTGAAGCCAGGCTCCTGAAGCAGCTCGGTGGAAGCCACGCTGCTTCTCCGCTGAGATGGCGGGGTAGCTTCGGGGGTAGCTTCGGCAGGTCGCTTCCTGTGAACTGCATCTCGTTCCTTTAGCGCTTTTACCCTTGCGTGCAACACCTACAGTTGGGTCTGCTCCACTGCCCTCCTCCTCTCCTGGCCTTTGTAACCGCCTGCGTCTGGAAACCCAGCCTTCCATGGAACGGATCCTGGCGTGCCTCGTGTCCGTCCAGGGTGCTCAGGATTCCCAAGGGCCATTTGCGAGCTCGTCGTTTTCTCTGTCAGGAATGAACATCCCTTCCTGCGCTGCGGTGATATACTCTTGAAGCTTCGTGACGGGTATTCGCAGTTGCTCGTTTGTCCAAACGCACTTCCCTGTTTCAGGGTCCGAGGTTCCGCCAACCCCGAAGAACCAAGTCCTTGAACAGTCTGGCCAGTTCAATGTATCTGGTTCGACCCCTTTATCAAGCAGGTGATTCTCAGCCTTTGCCCACAATGGTCGGGCTTTAAGGTAGCCACCTGACCCCGTGCGATGGTGATGCTCCTTCTTCGTAGCATTTATCTTGTTTGTCGCTGACATCTTCTTACTCTTGTCTGATGTCTTGTGGGCCACAAATGCGCCCCAGTGATCTATGATCTTCTCAAACCGGCCGGTGAATTCTGGTGTCTTTTCTTTATCGACGAACTTTGTTTTCAGCTCATTCTTCCACCTCCTGAATAGATCTGCCATCTTCTTAAGAGCATGATACTTGACCAATGGCTCTTTAACTGGCTTCTCCAGATCCTCCTCTGGCAGTAGGGTGAAATTTTCCTTCGGCGTGGCCCAAAGATCATCTTTCTACCTATCGTTGACATAAGACACCTTAGGCTCTTCGTTCTTAGGCTTATACCATTGGTGGATGCTGGTCGGGATCATGTCCCTAACAAGAACCCCACACTGAGCAAAGAATGCTTCCTTGGTCCGGATGGGTTCAATCGGTTGGCCATCGCGCGTGATTGCTGTGATCGTGGACCTTTCATCCCGGCGCAACTTTTTCTTCGGGCCTCGTCTCGTTACCGAAGTGTTGCTCGATCCGGAGGGCTAGAAAAGAAGAAAGAAGAGAGTTAATATGTGTACATACCAAAACAATTAACGCATCATTTAGCTATAGTCAGCACATGCTTAATTAATATATATATATACTTGGCCGGACTCCGTTTGGTCACCGGAGCCGTCATCACGGTGTCCTTCTTCCACCGGCATTCGGTCACCGGGGCCATCATAATCATGTCCTTCCTCCTCCATTGTTTGATAACCGTAGCCTGCTTTTCACCCTGTCCTTCCAGACCATCGGTGTCGTTGAGATACGACAAGACATTATCTCTGGCTGCGATTATGTCCCCCAACACCTGTTATGCTTCCTCATCTCGGCCGTGCTCCATAGTTTCTGCAAATATTATAGCATGACAATTATTATACAAACATGACAGATGGATATATTAGTGGCAAACGTTGACCGAGCCACCTAATCACAACAAGGAATCATATTAGTGGCCTCAACGCTTCTCTAGGGTTTGGGGTGGCCTCGGCAATGCTTCAAGGGTTCGGGGTGGCCTCGACGACAACGCTCTTTTAACTTGGTAAATTTGGGTGGCCTTGGCAGCCCTTCTAGGGTTTGGATCAACTATGCACATCCATAATGTGGGCATTCTTGATAAATTTGGACCCTCGACCCCTGGACGACCTTTGGCCCTCGACTGCTCGGCGATCCATGACCCTCGACCCCCTCATGTCACGTTTGTCTAGTGTCAACGGATTCAGCAAAACCATGTCTTCATCATTAGGCGAAAGTAACAGGCGCATGATGGTACAAAGTTCTGCAAAGTTTTTCTGGAGCGGAGTGCCAGATAGGATAATTCGCCTTTTCATACAAAGTTCAACAAGAGACTTCCGAATATCTCTATTTGGAAGGCCTTTACATAACTTTGTACAAAAAGGCAAATTATCCTATCCGGGACTCTGTTCCAAAATAACTTTGCACAACTTCATACCACCATGCCCCGGTTACTTCCAGCTAATGATGAAGCCATGGATTTCTTCAATACTTCGACACTAGGCAACCTCTCGACCCCTCGGCGACCCTCGACCCTCGACCGCTCGGACGATCCACGACCCTCTACCATATTTCCCGACCCTCGACCCCCTCATGTCACGTTTGTCTAGTGTCAAAGGATTCAACAAAACCATGTGTTCATCATTAGGCGAAAGTAACAGGCGCATGATGGTATGAAATTCTACAAAGTTGTTCTAGAATGGAGTCCCAGATAGGATAATTCGCTTTTTCGTACAAAGTTCAGCAAGAGCCTTCCGAATATCGCTATTTGGAAGACCTTTGCTGAAATTCATACAAAAAGGAGAATTATCCTATCCGGGACTCCGTTCCAGAACAACTTTGCACAACTTCGTACCATCATGCCCCGGTTACTTCTGGCTAATGATGAAGACATGGATTTCTTCAATACTTTGACACTAGGCAACCTATCGACTCCTCGACGATCCTCGACCCTCGAACCCTCGGCGACCCTCGACCCCTCGCATTCCTCGACCCTCGAACCCTAGGCCCCTCGATGACCCTCGAACCTCTACCCTAGTTCCTGACCCTCGCCCCTCGAACCCTTGGCGACCCACCCTCATGTCAAAGTTATCGGGGAGGGGGCAACTGGCGATGAAACTGAAGATTTTCACAAGTGCTGGCTTATATACACGACGCATTGGTCCCGGTTCGTGGCACCAACCGAGACCAATGCCCCCCTTTAGTCCCGGTTGGTGCCACCAACGGGACCAAAGGTCTCTTTTCAGCAGCCCAAAGGGCGGGAAGCAGAGGCCTTTGGTCGCGGTTGGTGGCACGAACCAGGACTAAAGGGGGGCATTGGTCCCGGTTGGTTGGTGCCACCAACCGGGACCAAAGGCCTTGTGTTGTCCGCGTCAAAAGTTTAGTCCCACCTCGCTAGCTAAGAGAGCTCGAGAGTGGTTTATAAGCGCTGCTGCGCCCACCCTCTCGAGCTCCTCTCAACTGCAGGCTTTCGGGCCAAATCTGTCACCGTGTGCCTGTGGGCCTGCTGGGCTTGTTGCGGGCCTGAATCCTGGCCCATGTCAGGGTTTCTAGTCGTATTCAGGCCATGGTGGCCTAGTAGGTGGCACTTTTTTTTGTTTCTTTGTTGCTTTATTTATTTTATTGTGTTTCTAATTACAACAAAATACTTACTGTTTCTATTTTTATTTATTTTATTAAAGTTTATTTATTTTTCTTTATTAAAGTTTATTTTGTTTCTACTTATTTATTTTATTAAAATTTATTTTATTTTATTTTGTTTCTACTTATTTATTAAAGTTTATTTTGTTTCTACTTATTTATTTTATTTTGTTTTTGCTTATAATTTTTTGAACAGAAAATACTTTGATAATTTTAGTTGCATAAATTTTATATAATTTTAGTTTCAATAATACTATAGGTTTATAAAACATTTTAGTTGATTCCTTTTGTTATTAGAGTTTCATTAAAGTTTTCTAGTTCATTCTTTTTTCTATTAGAGTTTCATTGAAGTTTTCTAGTTCATTCTTTTAGTTTATTTTTTTCCTATTAGAGTTTCATAAAAGATTTCCAAATCATTCTTTTTTGTATTTGTTCATACTTTGAGATAAATGACCCTAAAATTGAAAAGCACTTCAAATGAACTCTGAAGAGGTTGAAAATTGGCATGGTATCATCATTTCACCCACATAGCATGTGCTAAAAAGTTGAGAGGGTACGGCAAAAACTAGATGCACTTCGTGTACAAAATGGACAATCTCTTTCGAAGTATTAGGGTTTCGGACGGAAACTCATCTGTTACAAAGGGATTTCAATTTTTTGAACTTATTTGAACTCCAGACTTTTTGTGTGTTCAAAATGCACCATTCAAAGCCACATCATCAATTTTCAACCCTTTCCGACTTCATTTGTTATTTTTCATGCATTTACTGATTTGTTGAGCTATATGACCCTGAAAATGAAAAGCACTACAAATGAACTCTAAAAAGGTTGAAAGTTGGCTTGGTATCATCACTTCACCCAAATAGCGTGTGCTAAAAAGTTGAGAGGGTTACAGCAAAAACTGGATGCACTTCGTGTACAAAATGGACAATCTCTTTCGAAGTATTAGGGTTTCATACAGAAACTCGTCTGTTACATGTATTTTCTAGATCAAAGGCATCATCGTAATAGTTGTGGAGAGAAAATTCTTCATTTTTTCTTCGCTTGTGTCATTTGATTATTGCGCCGTAACCATGGATAATCTTCATCGTTTAACAGGGTGCTTGGGTGAGTCTTGACTTTGAAGGGAGGAATTTCATGAAACTTTTCATAATCTCCGGACATGTCTGTCTTGCCCTCCACTCCCACGATGTCTCTTTTTCCTGAAAGAACTATGTCGCGCTTTGGCTCATCATATGATGTGTTCACTTGCTTATCTTTTCTTTTTATCGGTTTGGTAGACATGTCCTTCACATAGAAAACCGGTGCCACATCATTGGCTAGGACGAATGGTTTGTCTGTGTACCCAAGATTGTTCAGATCCACTGTTGTCATTCCGTACTATGGGTCAACCTATACCCCACCTCCTGACAGATTGACCCATTCGCACTTAAAAAATGTACCTTAAAATCATGTCCGTAGTCAAGTTCCCATATGTCCACTATGTAACCATAATATGTGTCCTTTCCCCTCTTGGTTGCTGCATCAAAGCGGACACCGCTATTTTGGTTGGTGCTCTTTTGATCTTGGGCGATCGTGTAAAATGTATACATCCTCTGAATCCTCGGCGGGGGGACAGTTCGGCGTTACCCCTGCATCAGGCCCCGTCTTTATGGCATGATCTGGATCCTGTCTGCGGGAAGTATGACCAGCCGGACCCCTGGATATAGTCCGACACACTTTTTTCCTGATACAGGATAAACATAAAGGTCATAGTTGGATGTGACTGCCAATGCGCATATTTGCAAAATCCATACCTCTTTGATGAAGGCTCGGTCGTATATTTGTTTGCCTTCCTCTTCGAAGGCTTGTTGCCCGGCGTGGGGGGCACTAGTTGGGGAATGCAGTAATTTCAAAAATTTCCTACGCACACGCAAGATCATGGTGATGCATAGCACCAAGAGGGGAGAGTATCGTCTACATACCCTCATAGACCGTAAGCGGAAGCGTTATGAGAACGCGGTTGATGTAGTCGTACGTCTTCATGATCCGACCAATCCAAGTACCAAACGTACGGCACCTCCGAGTTCAGCACACGTTTAGCTCGGTGACGTCCCACGAACTCCGATCCAGTAGAGCTTCGAGGGAGAGTTCCATCAGTACGACGGCGTGATGACGGTGATGATGATGCTACCGACATAGGGCTTCGCCTAAGCACCGCTACGATATGACCGAGGTGGATTATGGTGGAGGGAGGGACGGCCCTCCTATGGCATGCCCTGGGGAGTCCTACTCCCGCCGGGAGTAGGATTCCCCCCTTCCATGTAGTAGGAGTAGGAGAGAAGGAAAGGGAAAAGAGAAGAGAAGGAAGGAGGGGGTGCCGCCCCTCCCCCTAGTCAAATTCGGACTAGGCCTTGGGGGGCGCGCAGCCTCCTCCCTCTCTTTCCCCTAAAGCCCAATAAGGCCCATATACTCCCCGGCGAATTCCCGTAACTCTCCGGTACTCCGAAAAGTACCCAAATCACTCGGAACCTTTCCAATGTCTGAATATAGTCGTCCAATATATCGATATTTATGTCTCGACCATTTCGAGACTCCTCGTCATGTCCCCGATCTCATCCGGGACTCCGAACTACCTTCGGTACATCAAAACACATAAACTCCTAATACCGATCGTCACCGAACGTTAAGCGTGCGGACCCTACGGGTTCGAGAACTATGTAGACATGACCGAGACTCATCTCCGGTCAATAACCAATAGCGGAACCTGGATGCTCATATTGGTTCCTACATATTCTACGAAGATCTTTATCGGTCAAACCGCATAACAACATACGTTGTTCCCTTTGTCATCGGTATGTTACTTGCCCGAGATTCGATCGTCGGTATCTCAATACCTAGTTCAATCTCGTTACCGGCAAGTGTCTTTACTCGTTCTGTAATGCGTCATCCCGCAACTAACTCATTAGTCACAATGCTTGCAAGTATTAGAGTAATGTGCATTACCGAGAGGGCCCAGAAATACCTCTCCGACAATCGGGGTGACAAATCCTAATCTCGATCTATGCCAAATCAACTAGTACCATCGGAGACACCTGTAGAGCACCTTTATAATCACCCAGTTACATTGTGACATTTGGTAGCACACAAAGTGTTCCTCCGGTATTCGAGAGTTGCATAATCTCATAGTAAGAGGAACATGTATAAGTCATGAAGAAAGCAGTAGCAACAAACTAAACGATCATCGTGCTAAGCTAACGGAATGGGTCAAGTCAATCACATCATTCTCCAATGATGTGATCCCATTAATCAAATGACAACTCATGTCTATGGCTAGGAAACTTAACCATCTTTGATTCAACGAGCTAGTCAAGTAGAGGCATACTAGTGACACTCAGTTTCTCTATGTATTCACACATGTACTAAGTTTCCGGTTAATACAATTCTAGCATGGATAATAAAAATTTATCATGATATAAGGAAATAAATAATAACTTTATTATTGCCTCTAGGGCATATTTCCTTCACCACTCTCTTCGAAGATGCCCCTGGGGCAGCATGACGCGACGAGCACCTCCCCTTTTGAGCACAGGACAGTGCGGTGGGTGAGGCAGTATGAGAAAACTTTTTCAGATGAAATATCTACGGATTACTTATGTGTGAAGAGGGGAGAAGACCAGGATAATTGGCGATGATGGCCCCTTCTGTGCCATCATAGCTCATTTGGTAAAACACCCCATTCACAAGCACCACGAATATATCCGGATCCTCTTCGAATCCGGGGTCGAGGTCCCGATTGAGACCCTCAGGCTGCGGGGCAGGGCTATAAAGCCCCTTGGAAATCTTTTGCCAGTGCTGTTGTAAATGGATGGGTTAGTGTTCGTTGAACGTAGCTCAGGGAGTAGAATGAGTAGAGCAGAGGAGTTGGGAACTTACCCAGCTAGGAGGACTATACATGGAATATCCTTCCCTCTGCTTGATGCGCAGGAACTCCTCTTCCTCCCTGTCGGTGTCAAAACCGGTGGATCTCGGGTAGGGGTCCCGAACTGTGCGTCTAAGGCGGATGGTAACAGGAGGCAGGGGACACGATGTTTTACCCAGGTTCGGGCCCTCTTGATGGAGGTAAAACCTACGTCTTGCTTGATTTATTCTTGATAATATGAGTAGTACAAGAGTTGATCTACCACGAGATCGGAGAGGCTAAACCCTAGAAGCTAGCCTATGGTATGATTGTCTGTTGGCCTACGGACTAAAACCCTCCGGTTTATATAGACACCGGAAGGGGCTAGGGTTACACAAGGTCGGTTACAAAGGAGGAGATATACATACCCGTATTGCCTAGCCTGCCTTCCACGCCAAGTAGAGTCCCATCCGGACATGGGACGAAGTCTTCAATCTTGTATCTTCATAGTCCAACAGTCTGGCCAAAGGATATAGTCCGGTTGTCCGGAGACCCCCTAATCCAGGACTCCCTCAGTAGCCCCTGAACCAGGCTTCAATGACGACGAGTCCGGCGCGCAATGTTGTCTTCGGCATTGCAAGGCGGGTTCCTCCTCCGAATACACCACGGAAGAATTTGAATACAAGGATAGTGTCCGACCCTGCAAAATAAGTTCCACATACCACCGTAGAGAGAATAATATTACCACAAATCTAATCTGCTGACACGTTTTGGCAGCATGACATCACGCCATGGCCCGGTAATTATTCGAACCATTTTTCTTTAACCAGCCCCCGCACATAACGCGAGGCGGTTTCTTGACATGTCTTGTCAAAGCAGAGATCGTGTTCCCCTTATTACGGGATTCTCATCAATACGGACGTGCGTAGCCCAACCGCGCCATCAATTACGGCGCTTGGGGGATAAGCGAGTTTTACCAGGCTAGTGGAAGTGCATAGTTTAGTCCGCCCTTATAAAGGGATAAGATCTCACCTTTTTCTACCCACGCCTTCTTCCTCCTTGCTCATCCATTCTCGCGCACTCGAGCTCCAGCGCCCAAGTCCGCATCCTCCTCCTCAACTCTCTCCAAACATGTTCGGAGCGGGAGGCAAGTGGATGGCCTCCTCCGTCACGTAAGGGCACATCAAAAACTTACGTGGAGCCGGATACTTAGCTGCGGATATCGCGCACCGGCTGCCAGCCGCGGGGCAGGTCGTCCCTACCCTGGAACCTCACGAAAGGGTGGTTTTCCTCCCCCATTTCGTCCGCAGATTGGGGTTTCCCCTCCATCCATTCGTCTGCGGTCTCATGTTCTACTACGGGCTGGACTTTCATGATCTGGCCCCGAATTTCATCCTCAACATCTCGGCGTTCATCGTCGTGTGCGAGGCTTTCCTCCGCATCCGGCCCCACTTCGGCCTATGGCTGAAGACCTTAATATCAAGCCGAAGGTTGTAGGCGGCCAACAAGCGGAATGCGGCGGAGCCATGGTGGGCAAAATGCCCAACGTTGCATGGATCGAGGGCTCCTTTGCGGAGACCGTAAAGGGGTGGCAATCGGGGTGGTTCTACATCACCGAGCTGCGCGACACCAACTGGGTGGCGGCCCCCGAGTTTCGATCCGGAATCCCCATGCGGCTCACTTCCTGGAAGGAGAAGGGCCTGTCCTGGGGTTCATCGGTGGAGTTGGACGGACTTCAGAAGTGTATCCGGAACATGATAAGCAAGAAACTTAAGCTTGTCAACATAGTCCAGGTCATGCTCTTCCGCCGGATCCTCCCGTGTCAACAACGGGATTTCAACTTATGGGAGTTCGACCCGGCCCAGCACCAGACTCTACATGAGCTCTTCGACATGACGCATAAGGACGTCTGGAGGGTGCTGTTCAAGGGCGCCGAGGTCCCTCCCTCTCTTACCAAGGACCGCGGGCTAAGCGCGAAGCGCCCTGCGAATCTGGTAAGTTCTGTACATCTGGTAGGATATTTATTTCCCATAGCTTAACCATGTGCGGGGTCTGAGCTCTTATGCCTTTGACAGGACTGGGTGGAGACATCGAAGTAGATTAATTGTCCGGCCCCTCTGCCCGAAGACACTGCGGACGCTCTCCTGACGGAGATGCTGACTCCGGCTCCTTATGAGGTGCCGAAGAAGACCAAGAAGAAGGCCAAGGGAACCCGAAAGAGTTCCCGGTGCCAGGTGGTATCGGACTCATCGTCCGATAACTCCGCGACGCACTCCTCCCATGAAAACGAGGAGGAAGATGAATATGCTCCCCCTCCAGCCGAGGGAGACAAGAAAAGGAAGGTCGCCCCAACCGGGGAGGCCGAAGGGTCCAAGAAGGGAAGGACTCTTCTTCCGGACTGCTCCACCACCGCCGCCGAAGGCGAAGACGAGTGGCTGCTTAGGGCTAAGCCCCTGGCGTAGTCGTAAGTATTCGGATACCAGAGTAACTCATAGCATACCTTTGTCACACTGCTTCTCCTAACGCCGAATATGATTATGTAGACCGCCCCAAGCTCGTATTGACGTATCCTCGTCGGACGGTTCCTTGGACTCGTCGGATATGGATAGCGATCCACTTCCGACCGCCTCCTCCCCTTGCCCTACGGACAATGTCGAGGTATTGTCTCAAGGGGTACCGAGCCGGGGGGAGACAGTCCTGGAGGCACCTCAAGGCGACCTTCCGGACTCCAGGAGCAAAGCGAGCAAAGCTCCCGGGGGCCCCATGTTCGGCTCTTAGCCGAACACCGCGCCGGAACCTCCAGTGGTTCCGGACTCGGGTAGGCGGCCCCCTTCCAAAAGGGGTAAGACGCCCGTGCCGGTGACCTCTGTCCATCCAGAGGCACCGGACAACCTGCTGGGAGTGCTTCGCGGCGCTTCCATCGACGAAGAGCACCGCACTATTATGAGTGCGGTGATCAAGAAGGTTCAGTCCGCCAAGAGCGGACTGGCTGAAGCCTGTGCCAGCCTTCTAACAGGCTTTGAGGTAAGTATTTAAAATATAGGAAAAATATTACCGCATAGACAGTAGCCCCTGATGCTCTGTTTGGTGTTCACAAAGAAAAGCCGAATAGAGGATCAAATAATATCTGCAGGAGTCTAATATAAGTATGTCTATATGCGTATGCAGGCTTCGCTGCTGACCTCTGTCGCACTGACTACGGAGGTCGCCGCACTGAAGCAGGACCTCGAGGGGTCCGAGAAAGAGCTCAGCCTTGCCAAGAGGTGGCTCGAGGATAACAAAGGTAAGTAATACCTTGTCAATATATATATATATACAAAAAGATGCGACTGTGAAAGGACAGGATCATCATGAATTTGCCAGGGGCCACGACCGAAGTGGCGACCCTGAAGCAAGCGTTGTCCGAGGCCAAAAACAAAGCGGCCCAGGAGCGCATCGAGCGGGAAAAGCAAGAGGCACGGGTGGGCGAGGTGCAGTAAGAGCTCCAGGCTCTCGTGACGAAGCACGAGGCTTTGGAGCTTGACTCGAAGACGCGAGAGTCTGAGCTTGCCACGGCCCTCGAGAGCGCAAAGAATGCCAAGGTCGAAGCCCAAAAAGCCCTCCAGGAGATTGAGGCGATGAGGAAGATAGCGGTGGGTAAGGAATTCAATATGCAAAGCAAGCATGTGCAAGTAAATTACTTGTTACTTACCCGAGTTCGGAGCTCTCCAGGAGCATTCGCAGATTTGCCCCGCAGCATGTCGGATGCCGTGAAATTTTACCAGGCCGAGGAGGGAAGCTCGACGGAGAAGCTGTTCTGGTCTCAGTATACTGGGACCGAACACCCGATGTCTATGAGCAACCAGCTGAAGCAACTGGTCGAGCTGCACAAGGTGGCCGAACAGGCCATGAAGGGCTTTATAGTCCGGATGTGGCCTGGCGACTCCCTTCCCAACAGCTACTTCGGCCTGGTGAGGCGGCTTGTGGATGCCTGCCCACGGCTGGAAGTCATCAAGCGGTCCGTCTGTATAGAAGGTGCCCGTCGGGCTTTTGCCCATGCAAAGGTGCACTGGGCCAAGATGGACGCTGAGAAGCTGGTGAAGGAGGGGCCGCCGCAGGTCAAGGAGCATCGCCGCCCCGAAATGTATTATGAGGGCGTCCTGAAGGGTGCCCGTCTTGTGGCGGACGAGTGTGCAAAAGATGTAATATTTGAATGAACTTGCTCATGTGATCCTATATTATGAAAACTTGTTCATATGGGCTATGCGACGCTTGTTTGAATTTAAAATATTACCTTATGTTCGATTGTTTATCAAATCTGAGAGATGGCTAGTCGTCGGCTTCTGCCCCCATGCCACGAGTGCTGGGGTGTTCGGGATAAACCTGAGCACTCTTGTTCCCATTTTTGGGTCCTTCGAGGGAGGTTCTCAACACAACGAACAAGGCAATCGGACTATAATGCTTTATCACTCTCACTTAGCCATAGAATTCTATAATTTTAAATTTTGGCAAAGCCCCTAGTATTCAGAAGGCCGAATTCGGGGCGCCATACACGCCTTAAGCCGGACAAAGCCGACACCTCGCTCTAAGCAACATAAGTCTTTAGGGACTCGAAACCTCTCAACAGCGACCAGTCTCTCGCCTTATCATGACAGTCAGTTTTAGCTTTCTCTACTAAGGTGCTTAGCCCAGCTGAACCGGGGCACAATCGCAGTAGTTCTCCCAGTGCTACCTTAGTCAATATAGCGGAACGTAAGGTACCAAAACATGGGAGCCGGGCAAACCAAACTATTGACCCAAGACATGATTCGGAGCTGATGCATATAATGCTATAAGTTCGGGGTGCCGCACTGTCAAAGTGTTCGGACTTCTCACGCCGTATTATGGGGTACGCTTAAGCCCCTGGCGTACTGGCCGTACCAGAGTGTACGGGTGCTGAATGTCATGAATGAACATATATATGTATAAAAAGAGAGAATAGAGAATGCGGTAATAGTCTAGTGCTATGCATTGTTTATTCAAAAAGGTGCGTAAAGCAGAATGATACAAGTAGTGCGATAAGCAAAAAGTAGGACTATTTGACATGTCCCCTCCACGGGCAAGCTGAGGAATGGTATTTAAAGCAGGTATTTCACTCGTTGTCAGAGACCATCTAGGAGTTCCATGGTGCGACGTAGATTTCTTCCTCCTTGGTTGTTGCATCGTGTGTCCGGCAACCGTACTGCCGGATGGGGTTTCCAGAGATTAAAGTCCTGAAGGAGAGAAAAATAATAAAGCGGGAAGCCCCTAGTGCGGTTGACCCGTGTTTTGGGGCGTGCCGTAGTCGTGCCCCCCTCCCCACCTGTGCCCATGGTATTTTCAATGCGTAATTGTTTGCGCGTGGCACGGATTTCGCCATTTGGCTGGGACTGGGGCGGGGGTCGCATTGCTATGCGAGCTCGAAACATGCCAGGTGGTCTTGTTGCCGATTACTCCGGGTGCGCTTGAATGTGTCCGGGTCTTTAATCGCCGAACTGGTGGATTCCCTTAAGAGGCTGCTTTGCGCTTCTACTGCGACGGCCGCAGTGTGCTCCTCTGTGCGGAGAGAGCGCTCTGTGTTTCCATTGACTGTGATGACCCCCCGAGGTCCTGGCATCTTGAGCTTGAGGTATCCATAATGCGGTACCGCATTTAATCTCGCAAATGTGGTTCGCCCGAGCAGTGCATGATAGCCGCTGCGGAATGGGACTATATCAAAGATTAACTCCTCGCTTCGGAAGTTATCCGGGGATCCGAAGACCACTTCCATTGTGACTGAGCCTGTGCAATGGGCCTCTACACCTGGTATGACGCCTTTGAAGGTCATTTTTGTGGGTTTGATCCTTGAGGGGTCTATACCCATTTTGCGCACTGTGTCCTGATGAAGCAAGTTCAGGCTACTGCCGCCATCCATAAGGACTCGAGTGAGGTGAAATCCGTCAATGATTGGGTCTAGGACCAGTGCGGTGAATCCGCCATGACGGATACTAGTGGGGTGGTCCCTGCGATCGAAGGTGATCGGACAAGAGGACCATGGGTTGAACTTTGGGGCGACTGGCTACAACGCATATACGTCCCTTAGCGCACGTTTCCGCTCCCTCTTGGGGGTGTGGGTTGCGTATATCATGTTCACCATCCACACTTGTGGGGGGAACCTCTTCTGTCCTCCGGTGTTTGGCTGCCGGGGCTCCTCCTCGTCATCGCTATGTGACCCCTTATCTTTGTTTTCGGCATTTAATTGCCGGCCTGCTTGAACACCCAACAATCCCTGTTGGTGTGGTTGGATGGCTTGTCGGGGGTGCCATGTATTTGACACAAGCGGTCGAGTATACAGTCCAAACTGGATGGGCCCGAAGTGCTTCTTTTGAATGGCTTTTTCTGCTGACCGGGTTTAGAGCCTTTGAATCTGGCATTGACTGTCGTATCCTCGGTATTGTCGCTGTTAATGCGGCACTTGTGTTTGTTGCGACGTGACCTGGCATTGCCATCCTTGGTATCCGAAGTACCATGGTTCTTTGATATGTTATTGCTGCGAGCCAGCCAGCTGTCTTCTCCCGCGCGGAAGTGGGTTGTGAGTGTCGAGAGGGCTGGCATAGATTTCAGCTTTTTCTGGCCAAGGTGCCGGGTGAGCCACTCGTCGCGGATGTTGTGCTTAAAAGCTGCTAGGGCCTCTGCATCCGGACAGTCGATGATTTGATTTTTCTTTGTTAGGAACCGTGTCCAGAATTGCCTGGCCGATTCCTCTGGCTGCTGAATTATGTGGCTCAAGTCATCGGCATCTGGTGGTCGCACATAAGTGCCCTGGAAGTTGTCAAGGAATGCGGCTTCCAGATCTTCCCAACAGCCAATGGATTCTGCTGGCAGGCTGTTGAGCCAATGCCGAGCTGGTCCTTTGAGTTTAAGTGGGAGGTATTTGATGGCGTGTGGATCGTCACCGCGGGCCATGTGGATGTGCAGGAGGAAGTCCTCGATCCATACCGCAGGACCTGTTGTGCCGTCGTATGATTCTACATTTACGGGTTTGAAACCCTCTGGGATTTGATGATCCATTACTTCGTCTGTGAAGCATAGGGGGTGTGCGGTGCCTCTGTACTGGGCTATATCACAGCGCAGCTCAAATGAGTCTTGCCCGCTGTGTTCGGCCCGGCCGGACTTACTTTTACCGTATCCGGCGTGACGGTTATCGCCTCGCATAGTGGCGCGCCCTCGCGATCCGTAGATCGATCTTGCATGTTTTGCTTTGTCCTCCAATACGTCTCGCAGGTCTGGCGTATTTCCCCATGTCTTGACATTTTTATTTGAGTGGCGTCGGGGTGCGGGCTAAACTTTTGGCTGGAATGCCTCTTTGTCGCGGCCACAAGGTGGCCGATCAGCCGCGTCATACGCTGGAGATGTAGGTTCTGGTGCTTCCTCCTCCAGTCGGGGTAGCAACCTGCGCTTTGGGTAACTCTTGGAGGGGCATTCGAGTTTATATTCCTCGGCCGCAAGGACTTCAGTCCATCTGTCAGCTAGCAAATCTTGATCAGCTTGAAGCTGTTGTTGCTTTTTCTTAAGGCTATTTGTCGTGGCTATAAGCCGGCGCTTGAAGCGCTCTTGTTCAACGGGATCCTCAGGCACGACGAATTCGTCATCGTCGAGGCTTGCCTTGTCTTCGGAGGGAGGCATGTAATTATCATCCTCCGCCTCTCCATCTGCCGCTCTCTCGGGAGGGCTGGCTTCTCCATCCTCCTGACCTAAATCTTGTTGGAGGGGATTGTTGTTGTCTTCGGCACTGTCCGGAGTGCTATTATCTCCTGTGCCGGTCTCACTGCTTTTGCTTTGGCGAGACTTAGAGCAGCGCCGCTGACATCGGCGCTTGGGTTGCTTCTTGGAGGGGTCATCCTCCGCTGTCCCATCGCCATTGCCTTCTTTGGGTGTGTCCACCATATGTATGTCATATGACGAGGTGGCTGTCCAGTGCCCTGTGGGCAGTGGTTCTTGTTTGCCTCCTGCATCGTCGTCCATGCCGTCGATGCCTTTGGAGTCGAAGTCGAGCATGTCGGTCAAATCGTCGACAATGGATACTAAGTGGGTGGTGGGTGGGCGGTGAATTTCTTCGTCATCCGCATCCCAATCCTGCTGGACATAGTTCGGCCAGGACTCTCCTGACAAGGAGAGAGACCTTAATGAGTTCAGTATGTCACCGAAGGGTGAGTGCTGAATGATCGGCGCCCAGTCGGATTCGATAGGTACGGGCGCAGGCGGTTCGGAGTCCATGGCTGGGGAAGAATCCGGTAGTTCGGCGTCACGGCTCCCGTGAAGGGTAAGGTCGATACTCGGCTCGATCACCGATGAGAGTGCGGCCTCCGTGGCGGGGTCTATCCACCCGTCCATGGATGGCGCAACTGGCTCCGAATTGAGGGTCGAAGCGGTTGCCGGCGCGATCTCCTGAACACTGTCCGATGGCAGAGCTAAATCATGCTCATCGTGACCGTGTGGAGCACTAGGAAGGGGCTCGAATCCATCGAAGATCAAGTCTCTGCGGATATCGGCCTTTTAGTTTAAGCTTCCAAACCTGACCTGGTGGCCAGGGGCGTAACTCTCGATCTGCTCCAGATGGCCAAGCGAGTTGGCCCGCAGTGCGAAGCCGCTGAACACAAAGATCTGTCCAGGGAGAAAAGTCTCACCTTGAACTGCATCGCTATCGATGATTGAAGGAGCCATCAAGCCTAATGATGACGACAAAGAGGAACTCTCAATGAAAGCACCAATGTCGGTGTCAAAACTGGCGGATCTTGGGTTGGGGGTCCCGAACTGTGCGTCTAAGGCGGATGGTAACAGGAGGCAGGGGACACAATGTTTTACCCAGGTTCGGGCCCTCTTGATGGAGGTAAAACCCTACGGCATGCTTGATTTATTCTTGATAATATGAGTAGTACAAGAGTTGATCTACCACGAGATCAGAGAGGCTAAACCATAGAAGCTAGCCTATGGTATGATTGTCTGTTGTCCTACGGACTAAAACCCTCCGGTTTATATAGACACCGGAAGGGGCTAGGGTTACACAAGGTCGGTTACAAAGGAGGAGATATACATATCCGTATTGCCTAGCTTGCCTTCCACGCCAAGTAGAGTCCCATCCGGACACGGGACGAAGTCTTCAATCTCGTATCTTCGTAGTCCAACAGTCCAGCCAAAGGATATAGTCCGGCTTTCTGGAGACCCCCTAATCCAGGACTCCCTCACTCCCCTTTGAACAGTTCGGCCAATATTTTGGCCAGGGCGGCAGGGGTGTCTGGACCCTTCCTGCCGCAGCGGGAGGCGTCATCTTCCCCATTATAGTGCCACATGGGAAGTCCTCTGTATTGGAGTGGCTAGACCCCCCGCACTATGGAGGTCGCCATTACTTCAACCGTCGTGTATCCGGACTGGGCGAGCGTCCTTATCTTCCTCAAGAGTTGGCGAACCTCCGCACTATCTTCCTCCTCGAGGCTCTGAGGGTGCCAGCTGTGACGTTTCTTCAAGGGAACACTTGTGAACTCAGGAAGACCCCTCCGGGCTGGGTCGGGAGTACGACGTCCTTGATGTAGAATCACTCAGAAGTCCACTCTTCAGACACTTTCTTCGGCGTGCCGGATAGGTATCCGGTCTCGGCAATGCGCCATATTTCGGCTCCACCCACTTCAAATATCGAGCCCTCATGGTTACGTGAGACAAGGCAGAATAACTTCCTCCACAGTTCAAAATGGGCCTCACAACCCAGGAACAGTTCGCATAAAGCGACATAACCCGCAATGTGCAGGATGGAGGCTGGAGTAAAGTTATGCAGCTGGAGGCCATAATATTCCAGAAGCCCTCGGAGGAATGGATGAATTGGAGATCCTATGCTCCTTAGCAGATAGGGGATGAAACACACTCATTCCCCCCGGATGGATTGGGGAAATCCTTTGCCTGGGTTTTGCCGTCAAGGGAGGCCAACGCTGCTCGGACAGGGACCAGATCCGCAGGGGGGAGAAACCCCTTCGTTTGCAGCTTCACCAGCTGACCGTGGGATACGGAGCACCTCTCCCACTCGCCTCTCTCTGGGCCGCAGGGACGGGAGGAGGAGCTGGGAACGCTAGACATGTTCTTTCCTGGCAACCTTTGGGGATTTTCTCTGTGAGATGGTTGAATGGATCTAGGATCTAGTCTCGTTAAATAGACGTTGTCCCTCATGCGGCCGGGGTGTTATGTGTAAAAATGCCCTGACCTCTCACATCCGCTCGACACGTGGAAGCTGAAGTTGTTGATACACAGAAGCCGAAGGGTACAGACATTGAATGGAAGGTCGAATACACTACTTGGAGGTCATTGGTGGAGGAACCCGCCTTGCAATGCTGAAGACAATCTATGCACCGAACACCTCACCATTGAAGAATGGTTCGGGGGATACTAAGGGAGTCCTGGACTAAGGGGTCCTCGGGTGTCTGGCTTGTTAACTATGGGTCGGACTGATGGGCTGTGAAGATACGAAGACCGACGACTGCACCCGTGTCCAAATGGGACTCTCCTTGGCGTGGAAGGCAAGCTTGGCGACCAAATATGTAGATTCCTTTCTTTGTAACCGACCTTGTGTAACCCTAGATCCTCCCGGTGTCTATATAAACCAGAGGACTTAGTCCGGAGGGGAGATATATTCATTACCATAGCCATACAATCTAGACCACTAGGGTTTAGCCATTACCATCTCGAGGTAGATCAACTCTTGTAATACTCATATTCATCAATATAAATCAAGCAGGACGTAGGGTATTACCTCCATAGAGAGGGCCCGAACCTGGGTAAACATCATGTCCCCTGTCTCCTGTTACCATCGACCTTAGACGCACAGTTCGGGACCCCCTACCCGAGATCTGCCGGTTTTGACACTGACACCCCTTCAATCTCGTATACATCAATTTCTATGCTAGGTTGAAGCTTCTGTCACTCTTGCCCTCCAATACATAGTCCTATCAACATACAACTAACCCTATGGTGTGATCCACGCGCACGCTCATATGATGGGCACCAAAGGACAGCAACATAACCACAAGCAAATTAAACCAATCATAGCAATTCACCAATTACCGATAGGACTACGAAAATCTACTCAGACATCATAGGATGGCAACACATCATTGGATAATAATGTGAAGCATAAAGAACCATGTTCAAGTAGAGGGTACAGCGGGTTGCGGGAGAGTGGACTGATGTAGATAGATGGGGGAAGGTGATGAAGACGTTGGTGAAGATGACGGAGGTGTTGGTGTAGATCGCGGTGACGATGATGGCCCCGGCGGCGTTCCGGCGCCACTGGGAGACAGGGGAGAGGGGGCCCTTATTCTTCTTCCTTGAACTTCTCCCTAAATGGGAGAAGGGTTCCCCCTCTGGTCCATGGCTCCCATGGCGGCAGAGGGGCGAGAGCCCCTCCGAGATTGGATCTGTCTCTCTATCTCTCTCTATTTCTGCATTCCAGATTCCGGCCTTTCATCGTTTCTTATATTCCTGGAGATCCGTAACTCCGGCTTGGCTGAAATTTTAACATGATTTGTATCCGGATATTGGCTTTCTTGCAGCGAAAGAAGGGCACCAACAACCTTATTGGGTGGCCACGAGGGCCCAGGGCGCGCCCCTCACCCGCGTGGGCCCCTCGAGCATTGCACTACTAGGAAAAGGGCTATAGCTAATATGGACATTAATGGCGCACCATATATAGCAGTGGCGCACCAGATACAGGTGCGCCACTAATGTCCTCATTACTAGTGGTGCACCTAGTGGCCGGTGCGCCATTACTAGTTTTGAAAAAAAAGGTTAAAAAAATTGTTAGCAGTGCCGCACCAGGGGACAGTGCGCCATTACTAGTTCTAACTAGTAATGGCGCACTGCCCACCGGTGCTCCACTACTAACATGTTTTTTTTCAAAACTAGTAATGGCGCACCACTCACCAGGTGCGCCATTAGTAACCCTGGTCACTAATGGCGTATTCATAGGTGGTGCGCCATTGGTAACCTGGGAGCAGCTAGATATTTTAGACAACCACCTGCCACACTCACTTTCCCCCCTTCATTCTCTCCACCTCTACCAAGCTTGGTCTCGGCTGCCTCCTCCTCCTCACCTCATTTGCACCATAGATTCACCCAAATTAAGTGGTTAAATTTCCTTTTTTTGATAGGTAAGTAAGGGGAAAGCTTTCTTTATGTTCTAGATCTACTTTTTTCTCCCTCCAACAACATACACATTTTTTATGGCCTAGATCTATGTATGTTTGTGGTGTTGCATATGTTTGTGTTTGCAGGTACCGGTATTTGAAATGCGATAGTTGCCAATATTTTGCCGGAATGTTGATTCATTTCCGTTTCGGCGAGAATTTGGCACTATGCATTATTTTTTGTCCTATCTTTAGGAAAAGTCATGCAAAAAATAAATTTGGTTCTAAAATATCGTTTTGCTCTACCCCGCAGGCGACCATGGTCCGCACGATGACCGAAGGCATCATGAATAGGTTTTTGAGCTCCGTGAAGGCCGAGATGCTTCAAAAGAACGAGACGAAGATAAGATGTCTGTGTTGAAGATGCAAGCTGAAGAGCCTTATGGACCCGGATTCCGTACAGGTGCGGGACCACCTACTCTTGCGTGGTTTCATGGATGGCTATCGGTGACAAGGTGATGAAGATGACTATGAAGTCGTCCATGGGGCCAGGCAAGAAATGAGGAAGGGCAGCAAGACAACTGCGGCGAGGGCGGGCGAGAAGACGAAGAATCTCCAGGACATGATCAAGAAGTAGATGCAGTACACAGTCATCATGTAGAAGATGCCGAACATGATGATGAGGAAGGTCAAGACGAAGGGCATGATCATGAAGATGAAGATGCCGGAGCAGACGACGATGGACCATCGATGGGCTGGGTGCAGGACCCTCATATTCAAGAGCTGCTTCTCAAGTAGACGGATAACGCAAGAGCTGCCGCCCGAGAGAAAGCCAAGCTAGAT
Organism: Triticum urartu; assembly: GCF_056163025.1. Classification (NCBI taxonomy): domain Eukaryota; kingdom Viridiplantae; phylum Streptophyta; class Magnoliopsida; order Poales; family Poaceae; genus Triticum; species Triticum urartu. The sequence continues at coordinate 343,239,462 of NC_141877.1, forward strand.
CAACTAGAGATAGACGCGGTTACTCCATTGTATCAAGGATGTAGGCCCGAGGATACCCGCCTGAAAGTAACGCTCATGGCTCTGGAGATGAAGGTAAAACACAAAATGACCGACGCATGCTTCAACGAGAACATGTCATTCTGGCACGAACGTCTTCCCAAGGGGAACAAGTGCCCAACCAGTTTCGAGGAGGCGAAGAAAATCATGTGTCCTCTGGATTTACCGCACGTGAAATACCATGTGTGCATGAAAAATTGCATCATTTATCGGGACGAGCACGCGGAGTCTACCATATATCCGGTGTGCGGCGTCACTCGATACAAGAAGAGGAAGAAAGCTCCTCGAAAAGTAGTGTGGTACTTTCCAATCACTCCTCGTCTGCAGCGGTATTTCGCAGACCCTAAGCTAGCAAAGCTCCTGCGTTGGCATGCGGATAGGGAGGAGAAGAAGCGAGAAGATGACGGAAATGATCCGAAGATAAATAAAAAAGACAAGATGCTGAGTCACCCTAAGGATGCGAGCCAGTGGCAAGCGTTGAACTTCGAACACCCAGAATTTGGGGACGATCCAAGGAACATCGTGCTGGGCGCGAGCACCGATGGAGTCAAGCCGTTTGGCAGCCAGAGAAGCACACATAGCACCTGGCCTGTGTTTGTGTGGATGTACAACCTTCCCCCCTGGTTGTGCATGAAGAGGAAGTACATTCACATGAGTATGCTAATTGAAGGGCCGAAACAACCAGGGAACGACATCAATCTGTATCTGTGGCTGCTGAAAGAGGAGCTAAACACGCTGTGGAAAATGCCAGCCAATACATGGGACACCGCAGAGAAAGAATATTTCCCTATGAGAGCCGCACTGCTCACGACAGTGCACGACTATCTTGGTTACGGATATGTCGCGGGGCAGGTGGTCCACGGATTTTCTGGATGCGTCAGGTGCATGGATGACACAACGTATCGCTAGCTAGATAGAGATCCTGGGTCTTCAAAAACCGTGTTCATGGGACATTGAAGGTGGCTTCATGACGATGACTCATGGAGAAAACACAAGGATCTGTTCGATGGTGAAACCGAACCCCGAAGACGCCCGCGTATGAGGAGCGGCGAGGAAATAGACGGGCTGTTGAAAACTTGGAAAGATTGCCCACTGCCGGGAAAGAAGCAAAAGACGCCAGAGCCGGGAAAGAAGCGAAAGGCGCCAGAGCCGCTGCTGAAGGTATGGAAAACGAGGTCTGTTTTCTGGGACTTGCCGTACTGGAAGATCCTCCGTGTGCCTCACAACCTTGATGTCATGCATATCACGAAGAACGTGTGTGATGTCATGCTTGGTACCGAAAGCAAGGGCGGACTTGAAATCAATGGGCATCGGGGAGGAGCTTCACGCTAATGATGATGATGATGATGATGATGAGGCAAAGCAGGACACGGAAATTCGTCACAAAGGCAAAAAGGCCAAGAAGATCGGAAATGACTACCCTCCCGCGTGCTTCACTCTAAGTCAGGAGGAGATCGAGCAGTTTTTCACCTGCCTCGTAGGAGTAAAACTTCCTTATGGTTACGCGGGGAAGATAAGCAGATACCTAGACTCAGCGAAGCAGAAGTTCAGCGGGATGAAGTCTCACGACTGTCACGTGCTGATGACGCAGATACTTTCAGTTGCAATCCATGGGATCATGGACGCGCACCTCCATGAAATGCTATTTGGCCTATGCAACTTTTTCGATGTCATCTCTCGGAAGTCGGTTGGCGTGAGGCAACTCAGAAGGCTATAGGAAGAGATCGTGGTGACACTATGCGGAGCTTGAGATGTACTTCCCGCCCGCATTCTTCGATGTTATGGTGCATTTGCTGGTCCATATTGTGGAGGATATCATCCAACTCGGGCCGACGTTCCTGCACAGCATGATGCCATTCGAAAGGATGAATGGTGTCATCAAAGGATACGTTCGCAACATGTCACGTCCAGAGGGAAGCATAGCTAGGGGCTTTCTGACCGAAGAGTGCATCTCCTACTGCATGAATTATCTAGGCATCGAGAACCCCGTTGGTCTGCCCATCAACAGGCACCTCGGCAGGCTTGCTGGATGGGGTCACCGCGATGGTCGCCGCGAAATGCATGTCGACTTCGAGGGTCGACTCACCGACTTTGAAAGAGCAAACCTAGTCACGCTACAACACATAGACGTGGTCGATCCTTGGGTGGTAGAGCACAAAACCTTTATTGAGAAGATGTACAATGACCGAGGCCAACAGAGGACGGACGGAGATATAATCAAAGAGCACAACTCATGTTTCACACGTTGGTTCAAGGAGAAGCTTCTGTCGTACCCTTTACATGAGGATTCTTCCGCGGAAGAAAAACTCATATTCGCCTTGTCACAGGGTGTCGGGCACAACCTGATGACCTATGAGGCGTACGATATCAACGGCTACACATGCTACACCGAGGACAAGGACATGAAGAGCGATGGTTATCAGAACTCCGAGGTAACGATGGAATCCTACACCGGTAACGACAAGGACAGATACTACAGAAGGATCGAGGAGATCTGGGAGCTGAGCTACGCTGGAGAGAAGGTCCCGATGTTCCGTGTCAGTGCCAAGAGCATCCTAAAAGAAGACCGGTATTTCACCACCATGGTTATACCCGAAGCCAAATCCAAGACCGCGGGAGCAAACGTCACCGCGAAAAATGAGCCATGGGTACTAGCTTCCCAAGTGGACCAATGCTTCTTCATTACCGACCCGTCAAAGCCTAGTTGTGTTGTCGTGAGGAGAGGCAAAAGGAAGATCATCGGAATGGATGGAGTCGCCAATGAGCAAGACTTCGACAAGTACGGCGACTCGAAGATGGAACATGACGACGACGATGAAGTGCCATACACCACAAGAAGAAGCAGGACCATCCTACCTAAAGGACGTCCGTTCAACAGAAGAACTCCATTTGCAAAAAAGAAGATCAAGAAGATTGTGAAAAGATAGCTAGCTAAGATCGATTGTATTTAAATTATAGTCTTCATTTCTCGATTGTATTTTGACATATTGAAACGATATTTCTTCTGTTCTAGTCCTCATGAATATTTGTTTATGTTTATTCTGGTATTTATGTTTATTCTGGTATACCAATTTTTTATGTTTATTATGGTATTGAATTTCTAACTCACAAAAAGTATTGAATTTGTTAATATTTTTTGAACTCATGAATATTTTTAAATTTCATGGGTACGTTTTGAATTCATGAATATTTTTTCAAATTTGATGATATTTTTTCATATTCATAAATGTTTTACCAATTCACAAATGAATGCAATTAAAAATTCAAAAAAACAAATTTGATGATATTTTCAAATAACAAATTTGATGATATTTTCAATTAACAAATTTGATGATATTTTTTCATATTCATAAATATTTTCAATTAACAAATTTGATGATATTTTTTCACATTCATAAATGTTTTCGAATTTGATCGTCATTTTCTAAAAAATTATTAGATGCAACAAAAAATCCAAAAAAAGAGTTACTGATGGCGCACCAGGAGAGGGTGCGCCATTGCTACCAAGGTACTTATGGCGCACCTGCGCCATTGGTATACCAATTTTTATGATATTTTTTCAAATATTTTCAAATAACAAATTTGATGATATTTTCAGATAACAAATTTGATGATATTTTTTCATATTCATAAATATTTTCAAATAAAAAATTTGATGATATTTTTTCACATTCATAAATGTTTTCAAATTTGATCATCATTTTCTAAAAAATTATTAGATGCAACTAAAAATTAAAAAAAGTTAGTAATGGCGCACCAGGAGAAGGTGCACCATTGCTATCAAGGTACTTATGGCGCACCCCTAGGAGGTGCGCCATTGGTACACCAATTTTTATGATATTTTTTCAAATATTTTCAAATAACAAATTTGATGATATTTTCAAATAACAAATTTGATGATATTTTTTCATATTCATAAATATTTTCAAATAACAAATTTGATGATATTTTTCCCATTCATAAATGTTTTCAAATTTGATCGCCATTTTCTAAAAAATTATTAGATGCAACTAAAAATAATAATAATAATTAGTAATGGCGCACCAGGGCAAGGTGTGCCATTGCTATCGTTGTGTTTATGGCGCACCCCTAGATGGTGCGCCATTGCTAACCTTCCCCCTCTATGTAGGTGTGTTCTGTCCATCTCGCTGTCCCCCCCTCACCCCCCCACCCACCCCTCGCCCCCCCCCCCCCCCCCCGCGCCCCGCTCCATCGCCGCCGACGACCCCGGGCACCCGACGACCCCCGCGTCCGCTCCGCCACTGGAGCACTAGGAGGAGGAGGCCCATGTCCACCAGGAGAGGAGGCCCGAGCACCTCGCGACCTCCCCGCCGTCTATCCCCGCCTCCCCCAAGCTCGCCGTCTCCGCCCTCCGTCGTCTCCGCTCCGGCCACCACCTCATCGTGGTCAGGTAATCTTCATTGCCCTCCTCCCTCTGCCTCTCTTCTCCTCTCTTCCTCCTCTCCTCCCTCCCGGCCATGCCCTCTTCTTCTCTCTTTTGCTAGGTTTAGGTCAAATCCGTCTCAAATTTAGGTCAAATTAGGTTCAAAAAATTGCTAATTTTGGTCAAATTAGCAAGTGTCCATCTTCTTGCTCTGTAGCAAGTGTCCATCTTCCTGTGTAGGCATGCCAATGATTTTTTTAGAATGGGGATTAGTTTAGGAACCAAACATTGGTCAGATGGGCCTCCTAATCATGTTAAATCCAAAGTTGCTAAATACAATCTTTACGTTGAATTGGTGTCATGTAGGAGCAAATACCTGAGGTTTTAGACTTTTTTTAGGCAACACAGTGGGTGATCTTCCAACTGCATTTTTTCAAATATAAAAATTGTACCATCTACTTATCTACTTATGAGATCAGTAAAACCAGTGCTAGAAATCAATTAGAAATTGCTTGGATCCTCTTCTTTCTGCTCCTTACCTAGACATAAACTTGGCAAGTTTTAGCAACAAGAATACAAATGATAGTCACCGCAGCTGCACATGATCTCTGCTAGTTATAGAAATTCATTGCTTGTCCTATGTTTTTGTCAGGGTATTGTTCACGAAGCTTGCTTGAGTTTGTGTCCTTTAATGTGTAAATCTGCAGTTCTAGCCACTGTTTGCAGTTCTAGCCACTCCTTGCTGCTAGTTCCTCAAGGAGTTCTGCTCAAAATTAGCTCAACAAGTTGCATCTGGCTTTTACAAAGTTGTTTTGGCTTAAGAGGATAAGTTGTTGTATATACTGTCATAAATTTGCTTCATATGCTTGTATCTGGGTGCTAAAATCACTTTTGTTAGAGCTTTACTATTTCAGCAAAACTGATAGATTTAGTTCATTGATATGCTTCCTCTGATCCTATTTGGCAAGAGGCCGAGAGGTGGTAGCAGATAGATTTAGTTCATTGGTATAGATAAATTTTGTTAATATTCTTCAGGAAGCTTGCTTGAGCTGTTTATATACTTGCTTGCTTGCTAGCAAAAACAGTAGCTTTGTTTACGGTGTTAACTAATTCATGCCACCAAATGGTAGATATAGAGACCAGATCTCTTCTAGTTTCCCATGAATTAATAAACCATGCATGGTATCAAGTAAGCCATGCACAGCCATGAAAACAGCTTGCTTGCTACTGTTTTAAATAGTTAGTCAAATGAATTGCTTGCTTGCTACTGTTTTTAGCTACTATTTTTATTCAAAAATTATTGGAGTTTATATCATATATATTTCTGGCATGTATTTCATATGTTCTGTAGCATTAAGGCTACATAGCATGCCATTTTGTGCCTTGTATTAATTGATTTCCCTACATGTTTGCAGGTTTAAGTGAAAAAAGAGGAAGAAAGGAGAATCAGGGTAGGGTTTCATGGCTAGAAGATATATTGCTGGGTTTTGTCTCCGACCATCGTGTCGTGATGATATTGGGGGGTTTTGTCTCCGACCATCGTGTTGTGATGATATTGTGGGGTGTTGTGGGGTTGCAGCGGGGCGGGGGTGGGATAATGATTTTGCAGGTACCCCGAGAGGCCCTTGAGTTTGCCGGAATGTCGATTAACTTCCATTCTGGCAAATTCGGGTACTCCATATAACCTATTTTCAGCAAAGGTTATGCTGAAATTTTTCGTGAATTTTAGCATGACTTTGCTAAAAATAGGACATATGGGGTACTTGCGACTAATGCATGGGCTAGGGTATCTTAGTACTTAATTAAGTAGGATCAACTGTTTTTTCTCCATCACAAGATAAACTACATGTATGTGTATTTAGCATGACTTTTTTAGGCAACATAGTGGGTGATCTTCCAGCTGCATTTTTTCAAAGAAGATGCAAATGAATGAAATTGGCTCACCATGCCAAGGGAAATCAGGCTCAATGTAGGACAGATGCAGTTGATTTGCTGTTCTTATGGAATAAATAATAGATGTTTAACTGAAACCACTTACTGTAGGACTTGGAAGCAGTTGTGCTTGCAAGCAGTAGCCCTTCTCAAGTTTATTGATTCGACACAAGGGGAGCCAAAGAATATTCTCAAGTATTAGCAGCTGAGTTGTCAATTCAACCATACCTTGAAACTTAGTATCTGCAGCAAAGTGTTTAGTAGCAAAGTAATATGATAGTGGCGGTAGCGGCAATAAAAGTAAAGACAGCAAAAGTAATGTTTTTGGTATTTTGTAGTGATTGTAATAGTAGCAGCGGGAAAGTAAATAAGCGTAAACCAGTATATGGAGAACTCGTAGGCACCGGATCAGTGATGGATAATTATGCCAGATGTGGTTCATCATGTAACAGTCATAACATAGGGTGACATAGAACTAGCTCCAATTCATCAATGTAATGTAGGCATGTATTCCGTATATAGTCATATGTGCTTATGGAAAAGAACTTGCATGACATCTTTTGTCCTACCCTCCCGTGGCAGCGGGGTCCTATTGGAAACTAAGGGATATTAAGGCCTCCTTTTAATAGAGAACCGGAACAAAGCATTAGCACATAGTGAATACATGAACTCCTCAAACTATGGTCATCACCGGGAGTGGTCTCGGTTATTGTCACTTCAAGGTTGCCGGATCATAACACATAGTAGGTGACTATAGACTTGCAAGATAGGATCAAGAACTCACATATATTCATGAAAACATAATAGGTTCAGATCTGAAATCATGGCACTCGGGCCCTAGTGACAAGCATTAAGCATAGAAAAGTCATAGCAACATCAATCTCAGAACATAATGGATACTAGGGATCAAACCCTAACAAAACTAACTCGATTACATGATAAATCTCATCTAACCCATCACCTTCCAGCAAGCCTACAATGGAATTACTCACGCACAGCGGTGAGCATAATGAAATTGGTGATGGAGGATGGTTGATGATGACGACGGCGACGAATCCCCCTCTCCGGAGCCCCGAACGGACTCCAGATCAGCCCTCCCGAGAAGTTTTAGGGCTTGGCGGCGGATCCGTATCGTAAAACACGATGATTTCTTCTCTCTTATTTTTTTCTCTCCGAAAGCAAATATATAGAGTTGGAGTTGGCGTCGGAGGGTTTCCATGGGGCCCACGAGGTAGGGGGCGCACCCTAGGGGGGCGCCCCCCACCCTCGTGAGAAGGGTGTGGGCCCCCTGGTCTTCATCTTTGGCGACGATTTTTTATTGTTTTTTCTAAGATGTTCCGTGAAGTTTCAAGTCATTCCAAGAATATTTGTTTTCTACACATAAAACAACACCATGGTAATTCTACTGAAAACAGCGTCAGTTCGGGTTAGTTCATTCAAACCATACAAGTTAGAGTCCAAAACAAGGGCAAAAGTGTTTGGAAAAGTAGATACGACTAAGACATATCAACTCCCCCAAGCTTAAACCCTTGCTTGTCCTCAAGCAATTCAGTTGACAAACTAAAAGAAAGAAAGAAAAACTTTTACAAACTCTGTTTGCTCTTGTTGTTGTAACTATGTCAAGCCAGCATTCAAGTTTTCAGCATAGATCATAACTAACCACATTTGCAATAATTCTCAGGTCTCACAATTACTCATATCAATAGCATAATCAACTAGCAAGTCATAATAATAAATCTCGGATGACAACACTTTCTCAAAACAATCATAATATGATATAACAAGATGGTATCTCTCTAGCCCTTTCTGAGACCGCAAAACATAAATGCAGAGCACCTTTAAAGATCAAGGACTGACTAGACATTGTAATTCATGGTAAAAGAGATCCAATCATAGTCATACCCAATATAAATTAACAGTGATGAATGCAAATGACAGCTGTGCTCTCCAGCTAGTGCTTTTTAATAAGAGGGTGATGACTCAACATAAAAGTAAATGGATAGGCCCTTCGCAGAGGGAAGAAGGGATTTGTAGAGGTGCCAGAGCTCGGTTTTGAAATAGAGATAAATTGTATTTTGAGCAGTATACTTTCATTGTCAACATAACAACTAAGAGATGGCGATATCTTCCATGCTAAACACATTATAGGCGGTTCCCAAACAGAATGGTAAAGTTTATACCCCCCCCCTCCACCAACAAGCATCAATCCATGGCTTGCTCGAAACAACGAGTGCCTCCAACATACATCAGGTCCCAAGGGGAGTTTTGCTTGCAATTAATTTTGATTTAGTTTGCATAAAGCATGGGACTGGGCATCCCGGTGACCAGCCATTTTCTCGTGAGTGAGGAGTGGAGTCCACTCCTCTTGAGAATAACCCGCCTAACATGGAAGATAAGGACATCCTTTGTTGATACATGAGCTATTTGAGCATACAAAACAGAATGTTTATTTAAAGGTTTAGAGTTTGGCACATACAAATTTACTTGAAACGGCAGGTAGATACCGCATATAGGAAGGTATAGTGGACTCATCTGGAATAACTTTGGGGTTTAAGGGATTGGATGCACAAGCAGTATTCCCGCTTAGTACAAGTGAAGGCTAGCAAAAGACTGGGAAGCGACCAACTAGAGAGCGACAACAGCCATGTACATGCATTAAAATTAATAAACATTGGATGCAAGCATGAGTAGGATATAATCCACCATGAACATAAATATCGTGAAGGCTATGTTGATTTTGTTTCAACTACATGCGTGAACATGTGCCAAGTCAAGTCACTTAAATCATTCAAAAGAGGATACCACCCCATCATACCACATCATAATCATCTCAATAGCATGTTGACATACAAGGTAAATCATTATAACTCATAGCTAATCAAGCATGGCACAAGCAACTATGATCTCTAATTGTCATTGCAAACATGTTTATTCATAATAAGCTGAATCAAGAATGAGGGACTCATCATATTTACAAAAACAAAAGAGATCGAGTTCATACCAGCTTTTCTCATCTCAGTCAGTCCATCATATATCATCATAATTGCCTTTCACTCACATGACCGAACGGTGTGAATAATAATAAGAGTGTACGTGCATTGGACTAAGCTGGAATCTGCGAGCATTCAATAAATAGGAGAAGACAAGGCAATATGGGCTCTTGGTTAAATCAACAATAATGCATATAAGAGCCACTTCAACAATTTAGTTATGGTCTTCTCCTACTGACCCCCAAATAAAAGAAAAGAAATAAAACTATTTACATGGGAAAGCTCCCAACAAGCAAAAGAAGAACGGGAAATATTTGGGTTTTCTTTTTACTTATTACTACTACAGCGGAGAAATAAACTACTACTAATTTTTTGGTTTTTCTTAAGGTTTAACAAACACACAAGAAGAAAGGAGGAAAAAGAAAATAAACTAGCATGGATATTACAGTGAAAAAGTATGAGCATCGACATCTAGTAATGAGTGTGTGTGAACATTAATGTAATGTCGGTGAGAAATACGTACTCCCTCAAGCTTAGGCTTTTGTCCTAAGTTGGTCTATGGCCACGGCTGGCCTGGCGGATATCCATAATAATAGTTATTGGGGTCGTACTGCGACGAAGAATAGTTGGGATCATACTATGATGAAGAAGAAGACTCTGACTGCCACTGGCTGACAGTCATCTCTGGATCCCAAGAATAAACAGATTGTCGTGGAGGCTCATCTTGTGGTTCCTGTTCTGGCTCCTCGACTGGTGCAGGGTTCCGATAGGCGTGAATAGCCGTCAACGGAACAAGGTACGTGCCTACAGTCAAATCAAACAAAGAAGGAGCAGGCAAGGTAATAGTCTCATGATGATATTTATTAAATAACAATTGATATTTAAGCTCCCATGCCCTATTTTTAACAATAAAATCATGTGCCACCATACTTTTATGATCTAGATAAACACGTGGCAGCACCTTTTCTTCCTTCTCAGCATGCCTAATAGGTATGTTAAAATGTGCGGCTAGGCGTGTGGCATAGATGCCTCCAAAGATGGGGCCCTTAGTACGGTTCATATTTAACCGTCTAGCAATAATACCGCCCAAACTAAAAGTGTTATCACTGTATAAACCTTGGAGCAGAATAATTAAATCAGGGATACTAAGGTTTCCAGAATTTCCGCGTCCAATTAAACAACGACTAGCAAATAATGCAAAGTAACGCAAAACAGGAAAATGTATGCTAGTGATTCGTGCGTCGGAAACCTTCCTGGTTTCTCCTACAGTGATATTATCAATAAACCCAGCCACATCATCATGATGTGGTTCTTCTGTCTTGCCCTCAAAAGAGACTAAACAAATCCAACAGAAATCATAAAGTGACATCTCCTTATGTTCATCATATAAATGAAACTCCACCATAGGTGGTGAGTTCCTAGAATGAAAATGAAAGTTTTGCACAAAGGTATTTATGAGTAAGAGATACTGATCGCATTGGTCATGGAGGAAAGCGGTGAGGCCTGCATTGTGAGCCAATTCATGAAAATCTTCATAGATACTGGCTGCTCTCAAGAAATCTTCAAAAGGCCATTCACACGCCCGAATCTCCGTGGTGCGCGGCAAATTATACTTAGGCTTCGGTGCCTTTTCCTTCGAGCTTTGGCTCGATGAGCCCCTCAAAAATGTCCTCATTATTTTTCTAAAACAATCTGAAATTTTTAGTAACTTCAAACAAAAATGAACCAACTTCAATAATATTCATAGCAACTACTCCTACAAGTGCCTAGAGCCTATATCAAGCATTAGAACTACTTGGAACCATATAAATTTGACATGCAAGCTCAAGAACATGGTCACCTATGCAGCACAAATTTGCAAAGAATAAAGCACTAGAATAAAAACTAATTGGACCAATGGAGGAGTCACATACCAAGGAACAATCTCCCCAAGCAGTTTTGCGAGAGGTGCTTTGAGCAAGGAGATCGAAAATCGCAGCATAAGTGGTTGGAACTCGTGCTTGAGTTGGTTTTTCGAGTTTGTGTGAGATAGAGGAAGAAGATGGGTGCTGGGATAAGTGGAGGAGGTCCACTGTGGGCCCACGAGGCAGGGGGGCGCGCCCTATAGGGGGGGCGCCCACCACCCTCGTGGCCAAGTGGCAGCCCCTCCCGCGGTAATTTTTGCACAGTAAATCCTCAAATATTCCCGAAAAAATCATATTAAATTGGCATGGCATTCTGAGGACTTTTATTTACGGGATATTTTTATATTGCATGGATAAGTCAGGAAACAGACAGAAAAATACTATTTTTACTTTATTTAATATAAATAACAGAAAGTAAAAGTGGGGTACAGAAGTTTGTGCTTCTAGTTTCATCCATCTCATGCTCATCAAAAAGAATCCACTAACAAGGTTGATCAAGTCTTGTTAACAAACTCATTCCGATAATCATGAAACCGGAGAAATTTCGAATAACACTAAGTTACCTCAACGGGGATATGCACATCCCCAATAATAAGAATATCATATTTCTTCTTGATAGTAGGGAGAGGAAATTCAAAACCTCCTAATATAATCGATGGAATTTTTCCAATAGAGTTGATACTATGAACTTGAGGTTGTTTCCTCGGAAAATGTACCATATGCTCATTACCATTAACATGAAAAGTGACATTGCCTTTGTTGCAATCAATAACAGCCCCTGCAGTATTAAGAAAAGGTCTTCCAAGAATAATAGACATACTATCATCCTCGAGAATATCAAGTATAACAAAGTCCGTTAAAATAGTAACGTTTGTAACCACAACAGGCACATCCTCACAGATACCGACAGGTATAGCAGTTGATTTATCAGCCATTTGCAAAGATATTTTAGTAGGTGTCAGCTTATTCAAGTCAAGTCTACGATATAAAGAGAGAGGCATAACACTAACACCGGCTCCAAGATCACATAAAGCAGTTTTAATATAATTTCTTTTAATGGAGCAAGGTATGGTAGGTACTCCGGGGTCTCCAAGTTTCTTTGGTATTCCACCCTTAAAAGTATAATTAGCAAGCATGGTGGAAATCTCAGCTTCTGGTATCTTTCTTTTATTAGTAATGATATCCTTCATATATTTAGCATAAGGATTTGTTTTGAGCACATCAGTTAATCGCATACGCAAAAAGATAGGCCTAATCATTTCAGCAAAGCGCTCAAAATCCTCATCATCCTTTTTCTTGGATGGTTTAGGAGGAAAAGGCATGGGTTTCTGAACCCAAGGTTCCCTTTCTTTACCATGTTTCCTAGCAACAAAGTCTCTTTTATCATAATGTTGATTCTTTGATTGTGGGTTATCAAGATCAACAGCAGGTTCAATTTCTACATCATTATCATTACTAGGTTGAGCATCATCATGAACATCATCATTAATATTTTTACTAGGTTCATGTTCATTACTAGATTGTGTTTCAGCATCAGACATAGAAATATCATTTGGATTATCAGGTGGTTCAGCAATAGGTTCACTAGAAGTTTGCACAGTTCTATCATTTTTCTTCTTCTTCTTTTTAGAAGAACTAGGAACATCAATATTATTTCTTTGAGAATCTTGCTCGATTAGCTTAGGGTGGCCTTCAGGATACAAAGGTTCCTGAGTCATTCTACCAGTTCTAGTAGCCACTCTAACAGCATAATCATTTTTCTTACTATTAATTTCATTAAGCACTTCTTTTTGAGCCTTAAGTACTTGTTCTACTTGAGTGGTAACCATAGAAGCATGTTTGCTAACAAGTTTAAGTTCACCTTTAATATCAGCCATGTAATCACCCAAGCGTCTAATCATATAAGCATTTTATTTTAATTGTCTACCAAAATAAGCATTGAAGTCGTCTTGCTTAAACATAAAGTTATCAAACTCATCCAAGCACTGACTAGCAATTTTAGTAGGAGGAATTTCAGCTTTATCATATCTATAGAGATAATTTACCTTTACTACTTGTGTCGGGATATCGGGATCAGGAGGTTCTTCAGTAAATAAGTGATCAAGATTATATGTTTCTTCAACAGGCGGTATATTAAGACCATGTATTTCTTCAATAGGAGGTAAATTCTTAACGTCTTCAGCTTTAATACCTTTTTCTTTCATAGATTTCTTTACCTCTTGCATATCTTCGGGACTGAGAAATAGAACACCTCTCTTCTTCGGAGTTGGTTTAGGAATAGGCTCAGTAATTGGAGCAGGAGATGGCTCAGGAGATGGCTCAGGAGGTGCCCAATTATTTTCATTTGTCAACATATTATTCAATAGAATTTCAGCTTCATCCGGTGTTCTTTCCCTAAAAAGAGAACCAGCACAACTATCCAGGTAATCTCTGGAAGCATCGATTAGTCCATTATAAAAGATATCAAGTATTTCAGGTTTCTTAAGAGGATGATCAGGCAAAGCATTAAGTAACTTGAGAAGCCTCCCCCAAGCTTGTGGGAGACTCTCTTATTTAATTTGCACGAAGTTGTATATTTCCCTCAAAGCAGCTTGTTTCTTATGAGCAGGGAAATATTTAGCAGACAAGTGATAAATCATATCCTGGGGACTACGCACACAACCAGGATCAAGAGAATTAAACCATATCTCCCTTTAATGGGAACGGAAATATTTTGAGTATATAAAAGTAACGCGATCTCTCATCATTAGTGAACATGGCAGCTATATCATTTAACTTAGTAAGATGTGCCACAATAGTTTCAGATTTATAGCCATAAAACGGATCCGATTCAACCAAAGTAATTATATCAGGATCAACAGAGAATTCATAATCCTTATCAGGAACACATATAGGTGAAGTAGCAAAAGCAGGGTTAGGTCTCATTTTATCTCTAAGTGATTCTTTGTTTCATTTAATTAATAACCTCTTAAGCTCATATCTATCTCTGCAAGCTAAAATAGCTAAAGAAGCATCTTGATCAAATAAATAACCCTCAGGAATAACAGGCATATTTTCATCATCACTATCATCATCGTATTCAGATTCAATAATTTCTCTTTCTCTAGCCCTAGCAATTTGTTCATCAATAAATTCACTAAGGGGCACAGTAGTATCAGGCATCGAAGCAGTTTCATCATAAGTATCATGCATAGCAGAAGTGGCATCATCAATAACATGCGACATATCAGAACGAATAGCAGAAGCAGATGTAGGTGTCGCTAACTTACTCATAACAGAAGGTGAATCAAGTGCAGAGCTAGATGGCAGTTCCTTAACTCCCCTCGTAGTTGAGGGATAAATCTTGGTTTTTGGATCTCTCAAGTTCTTCATAGTGTCCAGCAGATATAAATCCCAAGTGACTCAAAGAATAGAGCTAAGCGCCAGAAATTAGTCTTGATAACCCACAAGTATAGGGGATCGCAACAGCTTTCGAGGGTAGAGTATTCAACCCAAATTTATTGATTCGACACAAGGGAAGCCAAAGAATATTCTCAAGTATTAGCAGCTGAGTTGTCAATTCAACCACACCTGGAAACTTAGTATCTGCAGCAAAATGTTTAGTAGCAAAGTAATATGATAGTGGCGGTAGCGGCAACAAAAGTAAAGACAGCAAAAGTAATGTTTTTGGTATTTTGTAGTGATTGTAACAGTGGCAGTGGGAAAGTAAATAAGCGTAAACCAGTATATGGAAAACTCGTAGGCACCGGATCAGTGATGGATAATTATGCCGGATGCGGTTCATCATGTAACAGTCATAACATAGGGTGACACAGAACTAGCTCCAATTCATCAATGTAATGTAGGCATGTATTCCGTATATAGTCATGCATGCTTATGGAAAAGAACTTGCATGACATCTTTTTTCCTACCCTCCCGTGGCAGCGGGGTCCTATTGGAAACTAAGGGATATTAAGGCCTCCTTTTAATAGAGAACCAGAACAAAGCATTAGCACGTAGTGAATACATGAACTCCTCAAACTATGGTCATCACCGGGAGTGGTCCCGATTATTGTCACTTCGGGGTTGCCGGATCATAACACATAGTAGGTGACTATAGACTTGAAAGATAGGATCAAGAACTCACATATATTCATGAAAACATACTAGGTTCAGATCTGAAATCATGGCACTCGGGCCCTAGTGACAAGCATTAAGCATAGCAAAGTCATAGCAACATCAATCTCAGAACATAATGGATACTAGGGATCAAACCCTAACAAAACTAACTCGATTACATGATAAATCTCATCCAACCCATCACCGTCCAACAAGCCTACGATGGAATTACTCAAGCACGGCGGTGAGCATCATGAAATTGGTGATGGAGGATGGTTGATGATGACGACAGCGACGAATCCCCCTTTCCGGAGCCCCGAACGGACTCCAGATCAGCCCTCCCGAGAGGTTTTAGGGCTTGGCGGTGGCTCCGTATCGTAAAATGCGATGATTTCTTCTCTCTTATTTTTTTCTCTCTCAAAGCAAATATATAGAGTTGGAGTTGGCGTCGAAGGGTTTCCAGGGGGGCCACGAGGTAGGGGGCGCGCCCTAGGGGGGGCACCCCCACCCTCGTGAGAAGGGTGTGGGCCCCTGGTCTTCATATTTGGCGAATATTTTTTATTGTTTTTTCTAAGATGTTCCGTGAAGTTTCAGGTCATTCCGAGAATATTTGTTTTCTACACATAAAACAACACCATGGTAATTCTGCTGAAAACAGCGTCAGTCCAGGTTAGTTCCATTCAAATCATACAAGTTAGAGTCCAAAACAAGGGCAAAAGTGTTTGGAAAAGTAGATACGATGGAGATGTATCAATGACGGTGATGATGAAGCTACCGAACAAGGCTTCGCCTAAGCACCGCTAAGATATGACCGAGGTGGATTATGGTGGAGGGGGGCACCGCACAAGGCTAAGACAATTGTCAACTTGTGTGTCTATGGGGTGCCCCCTCCCCCGTATATAAAGGAGTGGAGGAGCGGGGAGGGCTGGCCCTCTATGGCGCGCCCTGGAGGAGTCCTACTCCCACCGGGAGTAGGATTCCCCCTCCCCCTTCCCTAGTTGGACTAGGAGAGGAAGGAAGGAGGAAGGAAAGGGGGGCCGGCCCCCCACCCAATTCAGATTGGGCTTGGGGGGCACGCCCCCTCCTAGGCTTCCTTCTCCTCTCTCCCACTATGGCCCAATAAGGCCCATATACCTCCTGGGGGGTTCCGGTAACCTCCCGGTACTTCGGTAAATGCCCGAACTCATCCGGAACCATTCCGATCTCCAAACATAGTCATCCACTATATCGATCTTTACGTCTCGACCATTTCGAGACACCTCGTCATGCCTGTGATCACATCCGGGACTCTGAACAACCTTCGGCACATCAAAACACATAAACTCATAATACTGATCGTCACCGAACGTTAAGCGTGCGGACCCTACGGGTTCGAGAACTATGTAGACATGATCGAGACTCATCTCCGGTCAATAACCAATAGCGGAACCTGGATGCTCACATCGATTCCTACATATTCTACGAAGATCTTTATCGGTCAAACTGCATAACAACATACGTTGTTCCCTTTGTCATCGGTATGTTACTTGCCCGATATTCGATCGTCGGTATTATCATACCTAGTTCAATCTCATTACCGGCAAGTCTCTTTACTCGTTCCGTAATGCTACATCCCATAACTAACTCATTAGTCACATTGCTTGCAAGGCTTATAGTGATGTGCATTACCGAGAGGGCCCAGAGATACCTCTCCGATACACTGAGTGACAAATCCTAATCTCGATCTATGCCAACTCAATAAATACTATCAGAGACACCTGTAGAGCATATTTATAGTCACCTAGTTACATTGTGACGTTTGATAGCACACTAAGTGTTCCTCCGGTATTCGGGAGTTGCATAATCTCATAGTCATAGGAACATGTATAAGTTATGGAGAAAGCAATAGCAGTAAACTAAACGATCATCGTGCTAAGCTAACGGATGGGTCAAATCAATCACATCATTCTCTAATGATGTGATTCCGTTCATCAAATGAAAACTCTTTGTCCATGGCTAGGAAACTTTAACCATATTTGATCAACGAGCTAGTCAAGTAGAGGTATACTAGTGACACTCTGTTTGTCTATGTATTCACACATGTACTAAGTTTCTGGTTAATACAATTCTAGCATGAATAATAAACAATTATCATGATATAAGGAAATGTAAATAACAACTTTATTATTGCCTCTAGGGCATATTTCCTTCAGTAGCTTGACCATGGCCTCATGGTTTGACGACGGCGGCTCAATGCAGATTGAAGACGCACACTATTGGAGAAGTCGGCGGTCGCTCCTCTGGATCGCGTGCAACCTGCCGCGCGTGCTCCACCGTCACACGAGCATTTTGTTGGATTTTCTGGCCGTATTCAAGGGTCAATGGATAATGGATGTTAGAATAAATCTGAGCCATACACTTAATCCACAAAGGACGAAGCAATCACACGAGGCATGGCACCAAGATTTGTTCACGAGGTTCACCGATATAACTATATCCCGGAGCCTGACTACGGGCGCTCCTCCCCTTGACAATGTCACAAAACTGGCCACTCGGGCACCGGCAGACGCCGTTGCTACCTCTTGAGTATGCGTTGGTTTTCCCTTGAAGAGAAAAGGGTGATGCGGCAAAGTAGTGTAAGTATTTCCCTCGGTTTTTGAGAACCAAGGTATCAATCCAGTAGGAGACTACACGCAAGTCACCTAGTACCTACACAAACAAAGAAGAACCTCACAACCAATGCGATAAAGGGGTTGTCAATCCCTCCACGGTCACTTATGAAAATGAGATCTGATAGAGATAATAAGATAAATATTTTTGGTATTTTTGGCTGACTGTCCGCTTGCTTGACTCAAAAAATAGCTTTTGTTTCCACAAGGCAGATCCCATTCCTCGAATGCAAAGGACAAGAATGATGGATTTTGGCTGGAAGGAAGGGTTCTCGTATTGGTTCTTCTGGTGTGCTACTTCCTTGTGTTGTGCCATTGTATATATTGAAAAGTAAAGATTGCAAATAAATTGTAAACTAGAATTGTAAATCGGAAACTTATATGATGTAAAGTAGACCCAGGGGCCATAGGTTTCACTAGTGGCTTCTCTCAAGATAGCATATATTATGGTGGGTGAACAAATTATTGCCGAGCAATTGATAGAAAAGCGCATAGTTATGATGATATCTAGGCATGATCATGAACATAGGCATCACGTCTGTGTCAAGTAGACCGAAGCGATTCTGCATCTACTACTATTACTCCACACATCGACCACTATCCAGCATGCATCTACAGTATTAAGTTCAAAAGAACAGAGTAACGCATTAGGCAAGATGACATGATGTAGAGGGATAAACTCAAGCAATATGATATAAACCCCATCTTTTTATCCTCGATGGCAACAATACAATACGTGCCTTGCTGCCCCTGATGTCACTGGGAAAGGACACCGCAAGATTGAACTCAAAGCTAAGCACTTATCCCATTGCAAGAAAGATCAATCTAGTAGGCCAAAAAAAACTGATAATTTAAAGATACTTGCAAAGATATCAAATCATACATATAAGAATTCAGAGAAGAATCAAATATTGTTCATAGATAATCTTAATCATAAACCCACAATTCATCGGATCTCGCAAACACACCGCAAAAACAATTACATCAAATAGATCTCCAAGAACATCGAGGATAACTTTGTATTGAGATCCAAAGAGAGAGAAGAAGCCATCTAGTTAATAACTATGGACCCGAAGGTCTGTGGTAAACTACTCACACATCATCGGAGAGGCTATGGTGTTGATGTAGAAGCCCTCCGTGATCGAATCCCCCTCTGGTAGATCGCCGGAAAAGGTCCCCAGATGGGATCTCACAGGTACAGAAGGTTGCAGCGGTGGAAAAGTGGTTTCGTGGCTCCCCTGGATGTTTTCAGGGTATAAGAGTATATATAGGCGAAAGAAGTAGGTCGATGGAGCTGCGAGGGGCCCACGAGGGTGGGGGTGTGCCGCCCTACCTCGTGGTCGCCTCGCTGCTTCCTTGACGTCCATTCCAAGTCTCCTGGATTGTGTTTGTTCCAAAAAGATCCTCGCGAAGGTTTCATTCCGTTTGGATTCCGTTTGATATTCCTTTTCTGTGAAACACTGAAATAGGCAAAAAAACAGCAATTTGCACTGGGCTTTCGGTTAATAGGTTAGTCCCAAAAATAATATAAAAGTGCATAGTAAAGCCCATAAACATCCAAAATAGATAATATAATAGCACGGAACAATCAAAAATTATAGATATGTTGGAGACGTATCAAGCATCCCCAAGCTTAATTCCTGCTCGTCCTCGAGTAGGTAAATGATAAAAACAGAATTTTTGATGTGGAATGCTACCTAACATAATTTTCAATGTATTCTCTTTATTGCAGCATGAATGTTTAGATCCGAAAGATTCTAGACATAAGTTTAATATTGACATAAAAATAATAATACTTCAAGCAATGCTAACCAAGCAATCATGTCTTATCAAAATAACATAGAGAAAGAAAGCTTATCCCTACAAAATCATATAGTTTGGCCATGCTTCATTTTTGTCACACAAAATGCTCCCATCATGCACAACCCCGATGACAAGACAAGCAATTGTTTCATACTTTAGTCTTTTCAAACTTTTTCAACTTTCACGCAATATATGAGCGCGAGCCATGGATATAGCACTATGGGTGGAATAGAATATGATGATGGAGGTTGTGTGAGAAGACAAAAAGGGAGAAAGTCTCACATTGACGCGGCTAATCAACGGGCTATGGAGATGCCCATCAATTGATGTCAATGCAAGGAGTAGGGATTGCCATGCAACAGATGCACTAGAGCTATAAATATATGAAAGCTCAACAAAATAAACTAAGTGGTTGTGCATCCAACTTGCTTGCTCACGAAGACCTAGGGCATTTTGAGGAAGCCCGTTGTTGGAATATACAAGCCAAGTTCTATAATGAAAAATTCCCACTAGTATATGAAAGTGACAACATAAGAGACTCTCTATCATGAAGATCATGGTGCTATTTTGAAGCACATGTGTGGAAAAAGGATAGTAACATTGCCCCTTCTCTCTTTTTCTGTCTTTTTTTGGGCCTCTCATTTTTTATGGCCTTTCTATCTTTTTTTCAAAGAACTTTCCTCACATGGGACAATGCTCTAATAATAAAAATCATCACACTTTTATTTACTTACAACTCAAGAATTACAACTCGATACTTAGAACAAAATATGACTCTATGTGAATGCCTCCGGCGGTGTACCGGGATATGCAATGAATCAAGAGTGACATGTATGAAAGAATTATGAAGGTGGCTTTGCCACAAATATGATGTCAACTACATGATCATGCAAGGCAATATGACAATGATGGAGCGTTTCAAAATAAAAGGAACAGTGGAAAGTTGCATGGCAATATATCTCGGAATGGCTATGGAAATGCCATAATAGGTAGGTATGGTGGCTGTTTTGAGGAATATATAAGGAGGTTTATGTGTGATAGAGCGTATCATATCACGGGGTTTGGATGCACCAGTGAAGTTTGCACCAACTCTCGAGGCGAGAAAGGGCAATGCACGGTACCGAAGAGACTAGCAATGATGGAGGGGTGAGAGTGCGTATAATCCATGGACTCAACATTAGTCATAAAGAACTCACATACTTATTGCAAAAATCTACAAGTCATCAAAACCAAGCACTACGTGCATGCTCCTAGGGGGGTAGATTGGTAGGAAAAGACCATCGCTCGTCCCTGACCGCCACTCATAAGGAAAGCAATCAAAGAACACCCCATGCTTCAAATTTGTCACACAACGTTTACCATACGTGCATGCTACGGGACTTGCCAACTTTAACACAAGTATTTCTCAATTCCTTAATTACTCAACTAGCACAACTATAATATTACCACCTTTATATCTCAAAACAACTATCAAGGATCAAACTTCTCATAACATTTAATGCACTCTGTATGAAAGTTTTTATTATACCCATCTTGGATGCCTATCATATTAGGACTAATTTCATAACCAAAGCAAATTACCATGTTGTTCTAAAATACTCTCAAAATAATATAAGTAAAGCATGAGAGATCAATAATTTCTATAAAATAAAACCACCACCGTGCTCTTAAAATATATAAGTGAAGCACTAGAGCAAAATTATCTAGCTCAAAAGATATAAGTGAAGCACATAGAGTATTCTAATAAATTCCAATTCATGTGTGTCTCTCCCAAAAGGTGTGTACAGCAAGGATGATTGTGGTAAACTAAAAAGCAAAGACTCAAATCATACAAGACGCTCCAAGCAAAACACATATCATGTGGTGAATAAAAATATAGCCTCAAGTAAAGTTACCGATAGATGAAGACGAAAGAGGGGATGCCTTCTGGGGCATCCCTGTAAGATCGGAAGTATGTCTAGAGGGGGGGTGATTAGACTAATTGACCAAATAAAAATCTAGCCTTTTCCCAATTTTAATTCTTGGCAGATTTTAGCAACTTAGCACAAGTCAAGCAGACAACCTACACATGCAATTCTAAGAGTATAGCAGTGGAATGTAAAACAATTGCATATGAAGGTAAAGGGAGGAGTTTGGAGGGAGCAAACGCAATGTAGACACGGAGATTTTTTGCGTGGTTCCGATAGGTGGTGCTATCGTACATCCATGTTGATGGAGACTTCAACCCACGAAGGGTAACGGTTGCGCGAGTCCACGGAGGGCTCCACCCACGAAGGGTCCACGAAGAAGCAACCTTGTCTATCCCACCATGGCCATCGCCCACGAAGGACTTGCCTCACTAGGGTAGATCTTCATGAAGTAGGCAATCTCCTTGCCCGTACAAACTCCTTGGTTCAACTCCACAATCTTGATGGAGGCTCCCAAGTGACACCTAACCAATCTAGGAGACACCACTCTCCAAGAGGTAACAAATGGTGTGTTGGTGATGAACTCCTTGCTCTTGTGCCTCAAATGATAGTATCCCCAACACTCAACTCTCTCTCATAGGATAGGATTTGGTGGAAAGATGATTTGAGTGGAAAGCAACTTGGGGAAGGCTAGAGATCAAGATTTATGTGGTTGGAATGAAGTATCTTGACCTCAACACAAGTGTAGGTGGTTCTCTCTCAGAAAATGTATGTTGGAAGTGTAGGCATGTTCTGATGGCTCTCTCCACGAATGAAGAGTGGATGGAGGGGTATATATAGCATCCACACAAAATCTAACTGTTACACACAAATCACCAAACTCGGTGGGACCAAATCATACAACTCGGTCAGACTGGTTTAGTTCATAATGTGACCATTAGGGTTTTCGGTGGGACCGACATGTCAACTCGGTGGGACCGATATCATTAGGTTTAGGGCATAACGTAATCTCAGTGAAACCGATTACACAAACTCGATGAGACCGATTTTCGTAATAGACTAACCAGAGAGTTGGTCAGGCAATCTCGGTGGGACCGATTCGCTCTCTCGGTAGGACCGAAATGTTACGAAAGGGAAACAGAGAGTTTGCATTGCAATCTCGGTGGGACCGATCGCTCATCTCGGTTGGACCAAAACATTATGAAGGGAAACAGAGAGATTACAATCCCATCTCGGTGAGACCGAGATCCCTATCGGTAGGACCGAAAAGACCAGGGTTTTTGGCAGTGGCTATGTCAAGTGAACTCGGTGGCGCTGGATAGATCAAATCGGTGGGGGCGAGTTTGACTTTTGGTTTGGGATATATTTGGATATGAGAAAGTGGTTGAGGGTTGTGGAGCATATCACTAAGCACTTTGAGCAAGAACCTCATTAAGCAACACCTCATCCCCTCTTAATAGTATTGGCTTTTCCTATGGACTCAATGTGATCTTGGATCACTAAAAATGAAATGTAGAGTCTTGTGCTTTGAGCTTGAGCCAATCCTTTTATCCTTAGAATTTTGAGGGGTCCACTTTCTAATCCATGACATGCCAATTATTGAGCTTTTCTTGAAATATTTATCTTCAAGTAGCATTAGCTCAATGAGCTATATGTTGTTAGAAATTACCAAAACCACCCAGGGATAGTTGCACTTTCAATCCCCAAGCTTAGGATTTTGGTTGTCCTTGAATTTTACCGTGGGGTGCCTTGTGCATCCCCAAGCTTAGGCTCGTGCCACTCCTTGTTCCGAAATCCATCAAATCTTTACCCAAAAACTTGAAAACTTCACAACACAAAACTCAACAGAAAATCTCATGAGCTCCGTTAGTATAAGAAAACAAACCACCACCTTAAGGTACTGTAATAAACTCATTATTTATTTATATTGCTGTTAAACCTACTGTATTCCAACTTCTCTGTAGTTCAAACCCCCCGATACTAGCCATGGATTCATCAAAATAAGCAAACAACACACGAAAAACAGAATCTGTCAAAAACAGAACAGTCTGTAGTAATATGTAGGTTTCGAATATTTCTCTAACTCCAAAAATCCAGAGAAATCAGGACATCCTAAATAATGTGTATATTGATCTACTGCAGTTGGAATCAATATTTTATCGCTCACTTCTTAAAAATGAAAATTATTCTCGTGAGCGCATACTTTCTGCTTTTTTCAGCAAGATCAAATAGCAATCATCCAAGAAGATCATAAAGGCTTTACTTGGCACAAACACTAATTAAAACATAAAACACAATCATAACAGAGTATATATGATTTATTTATTACTAAACAGGAACAAAAAGCAAGAAACAAAAAATAAAATTGGGTTGCCTCCCAACAAGCGCTATCGTTTAACGCCCCTAGCTAGGCATAAAAGCAAGAATAGATCTAGGTATTGTCATCTTTGGTATGCAATCCACATGCGGATCTCATAATATATTCATAAGGTAATTTAATTTTATTTCTAGGAAAGTGTTCCATGCCTTTCCTTAATGGAAATTGGAATCTAATATTTCCTTCTTTCATGTCAATAATTGCACCAATCGTTCTAAGGAAAGGTCTACCAATAATAATAGGACATGTAGGATTGCAATCTATATCAAGAACAATGAAATCTACGGGCACACAATTCCTATTTGCAACAATAAGAACATCATTAATCCTTCCCATAGGTTTCTTAATGGTGAAATCCGCAAGATGCAAATTTAAAGAACAATCATCAAATTCACAGAAACCTAACACATCACACAAAGTTTTTGGAATCGTGGAAACACTAGCACCCAAATCACATAAAGCATAGCATTCAAGATCTTTAATCTTAATTTTAATAGTAGGTTCCCACTCATCATAAAGTTTTCTAGGGATAGAAACTTCTAATTAAAGTTTTTTATGGGATTGCATTAAAGCATCAAGGATATGTTTAGTAAAAGCTTTGTTTTGATCATAAGCATGAGGAGAATTTAGCACGGATTGCAACAAAGAAATACAATCTATCAAAGAGCAATTATCATAATTAAATTCCTTGAAATAAAAAATAGTGGGTTCATTGATATGTAAAGTTTTGACCTCTTCAATCCCACTTTTACCAATTTTTGCGTCAAGATCTAAAAACTCCGAATCATTGGGACGCCTTCTAACTAAAGTTGACTCATCTCTAGTCCCATCTTTATTAAGATTCATATTGGCAAACAAAGATTTAATAGGAGACACACCAATCACTTTTAGATCTTCATCATTATTATCATGAAAACTAGAAGAACACGCCTTCATAAAGCAATCTTTTTTAGCACGCATCCTAGCGGTTCTTTCTTTGCACTCATCAATGGAAATTCTCATGGCCTTGAGAGACTCATGTTGGGGAACGTTGCAGAAAACAAAAAAAATTCCTACGTTTTCACCAAGATCCATCTATGAGTTCATCTAGCAACGAGTGATCGGATGCATCTACATACCTTTGTAGATCGCGAGCGGAAGCGTTCAAAGAACGGGGATGAGGGAGTCGTACTCGCCATGATCCAAATCACCGGAGATCCTAGCGCCGAACGGACGGCACCTCCGCGTTCAACACACGTACGGTCAGCGTGACGTCTCCTCCTTCTTGATCCAGCAAGGGGGAAGGAGAGGTTGATGAAGATCCAGCAGCACGACGGCGTGGTGGTGGATGCAGCAGTCACCGCAGCAGGGCTTCGCCGAGCTTCTGCGAGAGGGAGAGGTGTAGCAGGGGAGAGGGAGGCGCCAAGGCTTCAGGGTGCGGCTGCCCTCCCTCCCCCCCCCCCTTTATATAGGCCCCCCTAGGGGGTGCACCGGCCCTAGGAGATGGGATCTCCTAGGGGGGCGGCGGCCAAGGGGGTGGAGTGCCCCCCAAGGCAAGTGGAGGCGCCCCCTCCCCTAGGGTTCCCAACCCTAGGCGCATGGGGGGCCCAAGGGGGGCGCACCAGCCCACTATGGGCTGGTTCCCTCCCCACTTCAGCCCATGGGGCCTTCCGGGATGGGTGGCCCCACCCCGTGGACCCCCGGGACCCTTCTGGTGGTCCCGGTACAATACCGTTGACCCCCGAAACTCTCCCAATGGCCGAAACTGCACTTCCTATATATATAATTCTTCACCTTCGGACCATTCCGGAACTCCTCGTGACGTCCGGGATCTCATCCGGGACTCCGAACAACTTTCGGGTTACTGCATACTCATATCTCTACAACCCTAGCGTCACCGAACCTTAAGTGTGTAGACCCTACGGGTTCGGGAGACATGTAGACATGACCGAGACGACTCTCGGGTCAATAACCAACAGCGGGATCTGGATACCCATGTTGGCTCCCACATGCTCCTCGATGATCTCATCGGATGAACCACGATGTCGAGGATTCAAGCAACCCCGTATACAATTCCCTTTGTCAATCGGTACGTTGCTTGCCCGAGATTCGATCGTCGGTATCCCAATACCTCGTTCAATCTCGTTACCGGCAAGTCACTTTACTTGTACCGTAATGCATGATCCCGTGACCAGACACTTGGTCATTTTGAGCTCATTATGATGATGCATTACCGAGTGGGCCCAGAGATACCTCTCCGTCATATGGAGTGACAAATCCCAGTCTTGATCCGCGTCAACCCAACAGATACTTTCGGAGATACCCGTAGTATACCTTTATAGTCACCCAGTTACGTTGTGACGTTTGGTACACCCAAAGCACTCCTACGGTATCCGGGAGTTACACGATCTCATGGTCTAAGGAAAAGATACTTGACATTGGAAAAACTCTAGCAAACGAACTATACGATCTTGTGCTATGTTTAGGATTGGGTCTTGTCCATCACATCATTCTCCTAATGATGTGATCTCGTTATCAATGACATCCAATGTCCATAGTCAGGAAACCATGACTATCTGTTGATCAGCGAGCTAGTCAACTAGAGGCTTACTAGGGACATGTTGGTGTCTATGCATTCACACATGTATTACGATTTCTGGATAACACAATTATAGCATGAATAAAAGACAATTATCATGAACAAGGAAATATAATAATAATCCTTTTATTATTGCCTCTAGGGCATATTTCCAACAGTCTCCCACTTGCACTAGAGTCAATAATCTAGTTACATTGTGATGAATCGAACACCCATAGAGTTCTGGTGTTGATCATGTTTTGCCCTAGGGAGAGGTTTAGTCAACGGATCTGCGACATTCGGATCCGTATGTACTTTACAAATATCTATGTCTGCATTTTGAACATTTTCACGAATGGAGTTGAAGTGACGCTTGATGTGCCTGGTCTTCTTGTGAAACCTGGGCTCCTTGGCAAGTGCAATAGCTCCAGTGTTGTCACGGAAGAGTTTGATCAGCCCCGACGCATTGGGTATGACTCCTAGGTCAGTGATGAACTCCTTCACCCAAATTGCTTCATGCGCTGCCTCCGAGGCTGCCATGTACTCCGCTTCACATGTAGATCCCGCCACGACGCTCTGCTTGCAGCTGCACCAGCTTACTGCTCCACCATTCAACATATACACGTATCTGGTTTGTGACTTAGAGTCATCCAGATCTGTGTCGAAGCTAGCATCGACGTAACCCTTTACGACAAGCTCTTCGTCACCTCCATAAACGAGAAACATGTCCTTAGTCCTTTTCAGGTACTTTAGGATATTCTTGACCGCTGTCCAGTATTCCTTGCCGGGATTACTTTGGTACCTTCCTACCAAACTTACGGCAAGGTTTACATCAGGCCTGGTACACAGCATGGCATACATAATAGACCCTATGGCTGAGGCATAGGGGATGACACTCATCTCTTCTATATCTTCTGCCGTGGTCGGACATTGAGCTGAGCTCAATTTCACACCTTTCAACACAGGCAAGAACCCCTTCTTAGACTGATCCATATTGAACTTCTTCAATATCTTATCAAGGTATGTGCTTTGTGAAAGACCTATGAGGCGTCTTGATCTATCTCTATAGATCTTGATGCCTAATATATAAGCAGCTTCTCCAAGGTCCTTCATTGAAAAACTCTTATTCAAGTAGGCCTTAATGCTGTCCAAAAGTTCTATATCATTTCCCATCAAAAGTATGTCATCTACATATAATATGAGAAATGCTACAGAGCTCCCACTCACTTTCTTGTAAACGCAGGCTTCTCCATAAGTCTGCATAAACCCAAATGCTTTGATCATCTCATCAAAGCGAATGTTCCAACTCCGAGATGCTTGCACCAGCCCATAAATCGAGCGTTGGAGCTTGCACACCTTGTCAGCATTCTTAGGATCGACAAAACCTACCGGCTTCATCATATACAATTCTTCCTTAAGGAAGCCATTAAGGAATGCCGTTTTGACGTCCATTTGCCATATCTCATAATCATAGAATGCGGCAATTGCTAACATGATTCGGACGGACTTCAGCTTCGCTACGGGTGAGAAAGTCTCATCGTAGTCAACCCCTTGAACTTGTCGATAACCCTTAGCGACAAGCCGAGCTTTATAGATGGTCACATTACCATCCGCGTCTATCTTCTTCTTAAAGATCCATTTATTTTCTATGGCTCGCCGCTCAACGGGTAAGTCAGTCAAAGTCCATACTTCGTTTTCATACATGGATCCTATCTCGGATTTCATGGCTTCCAGCCATTTGTCGGAATCCGGGCCCGCCATCGCTTCTTCATAGTTCGAAGGTTCACCGTTGTCTAACAACATGATTTCCAAGACAGGGTTGCCGTACCACTCTGGTGCGGAACATGTCCTTGTGGACCTACGAAGTCCAGTAGCAACTTGATCTGAAGTTTCATGATCATCATCATTAACTTCCTCTCTAGTCGGTGCAGGCACCTCAGGAACATTTTCTTGAGTTGCGCCACTTTCCAGTTCAAGAGGTAATACTTCATCAAGTTCTACTTTCCTCCCACTTACTTCTTTCAAGAGAAACTCTTTCTCTAGAAAGGATCCATTCTTGGCAACAAAGATCTTGCCTTCGGATCTGAGGTAGAAGGTATACCCAATAGTTTCTTTAGGGTATCCTATGAAGACGCATTTTTCCGACTTGGGTTCGAGCTTTTCAGGTTGAAGTTTCTTGACATAAGCATCGCATCCCCAAACTTTTAGAAACGACAGCTTAGGTTTCTTCCCAAACCATAATTCTTACAGTGTCGTCTCAACGGATTTTGACGGAGCCCTATTTAAAGTGAATGCGGCAGTCTCTAAAGCATAGCCCCAAAATGATAGCGGTAAATCGGTAGGAGACATCATAGATCGCACCATATCTAATAGAGTGCGATTACGACGTTCGGACACACCATTACACTGAGGTGTTCCAGGCGGCGTGAGTTGTGAAACTATTCCACATTTTCTTAAGTGTGTTCGTGACTCAAGTATTCTCCCCCACGATCTGATCGCAAGAACTTGATTTTCCTGTCACGTTGATTCTCAACCTCACTCTGAAATTCCTTAAACTTTTCAAAGGTCTCAGACTTGTGTTTCATTAAATAGACATACCCATATCTACTCAAGTCATTAGTGAGGGTGAGAACATAAAGATAGCCACCGTGAGCCTCAACACTCATTGGACCGCACACATCAGTATGTATGATTTCCAATAAGTTGGTTGCTCGCTCCATTGTTCCTGAGAACGGAGTCTTGGTCATTTTACCCATGAGGCATGGTTCGCACGTGTCAAATGATTCGTAATCAAGAGACTCTAAAAGTCCATCTGCATGGAGCTTCTTCATGCGTTTGACACGTATGTGACCAAGGCGGCAGTGCCACAAGTATGTGGGACTATCATTATCAACCTTACATCTTTTGGTATTCACACTATGAATATGTGTAGCATTACGCTCGAGATTCATTAAGAATAAACCATTCACCATCGGAGCATGACCATAAAACATATCTCTCATATAAATAGAACAACCATTATTCTCGGATTTAAATGAGTAGCCATCTCGAATTAAACGAGATCCTGATACAATGTTCATGCTCAAAGCTGGCACTAAATAACAATTATTGAGGTTTAAAACTAATCCCACAGGTAAATGTAGAGGTAGCGTGCCGACGGCGATCACATCGACCTTGGAACCATTCCCGACGCGCATCGTCACCTCGTCCTTCGCCAGTCTCCGCTTATTCCGCAGCTCCTGCTTTGAGTTACAAATGTGAGCAACCGAACCGGTATCAAATACCCAGGAGCTACTACGAGTACTGGTAAGGTACACATCAATTACATGTATATCACATATACCTTTTCTGATGTCGGCCTTCTTGTCTGCTAAGTATTTGGGGCAGTTCCGCTTCCAGTGACCACTTCCCTTGCAATAAAAGCACTCGGTCTCGGGCTTGGGTCCATTCTTTGGCTTCTTCCCGGCAGCTTGCTTACCGGGCACGGCAACTCCCTTGCCGTCCTTCTTGAAGTTCTTCTTACCCTTGCCTTTCTTGAAGTTAGTGGTTTTATTCACCATCAACACTTGATGTTCCTTTTTGACTTCTACCTCTGCTGATTTCAGCATTGCAAATACTTTAGGAATGGTCTTTTCGATCCCCTGCATATTGAAGTTCATCACAAAGCTCTTGTAGCTCGGTGGAAGCGACTGAAGGATTCTGTCAATGACCGCGTCATCCGGGAGATTAACTCCCAGCTGAGTCAAGCGGTTATGTAACCCAGACATAGTGAGTATGTGCTCACTGACAGAACTGTTTTCCTCCATCTTACAGCTGAAGAACTTGTCGGAGACTTCATATCTCTCGACCCGGGCATGAGCTTGAAAAACCATTTTCAGCTCTTCGAACATCTCATATGCTCTGTGTCTCTCAAAACGCTTTTGGAGCCCCGGTTCTAAGCTGTAAAGCATGCCGCACTAAACAAGGGAGTAATCATCAGTACGTGTCTGCCAAGCGTTCATAACGTCTTGTTCTGCAGGGAGAGCAGGTGCTTCACCTAGCAGTGCTTGTAGGACATAATCTTTCTTGGCAGCTATGAGGATGATCCTCAGGTTCCGGACCCAGTCCGTATAGTTGCTGCCATCGTCTTTCAGCTTGGTTTTCTCTAGGAACGCGTTGAAGTTGAGGACAACGTTGGCCATTTGATCTACAATACATGTTGTAAAGATTTTAGACTAAGTTCATGATAATTAAGTTCATCTAATCAAATTATTCAATGAACTCCCACTCAGATAGACATCCCTCCAGTCATCTAAGTATAACATGATCCGATTTGACTAGGCCGTGTCCGACCATCACGTGAGACGGACTAGTCAACATCGGTGAACATCTTCATGTTGATCGTATCTTCTATACGACTCATGCTCGACCTTCCGGTCTTCTGTGTTTCGAGGCCATGTAAGTACATCCTAGGCTCGTCAAGTCAACCTAAGTGTTTGCATGTGTAAATCTGTCTTACACCCGTTGTATGTGAACGTTGGAATCTATCACACCCGATCATCACGTGGTGCTTCAAAACAACGAACTGTCGCAACGGTGCACAGTTAGGGGGAACACTTTCTTGCAATTATTATGAGGGATCATCTTATTTACTACCATCGTTCTAAGTAAACAAGATGCAAAAACATGATAAACATCACATGCAATCAAATAATAGTGACATGATATGGCCAGTATCATATAGCTTCCTTTGATCTCCATCTTGGGGCTCCATGATCATCTTGTCACCGGCATGACACCATGATCTTCATCATCATGATCTCCATCATCGTGTCTCCATGAAGTTGCTCGCCAACTATTACTTCTACTACTATGGCTAACACGTTTAGCAATAAAGTGAAGTAATTTACATGGCGTTTCTCAATGACACGCAGGTCATACAAAAAATAAAGACAACTCCTATGGCTCCTGTCGGTTGTCATACTCATCGACATGCAAGTCGTGATTCCTATTACAAGAACATGATCTCATACATCACATATATATCATTCATCATTCATCACAACTTTGGCCATATCA
Source organism: Triticum urartu (assembly GCF_056163025.1). Classification (NCBI taxonomy): domain Eukaryota; kingdom Viridiplantae; phylum Streptophyta; class Magnoliopsida; order Poales; family Poaceae; genus Triticum; species Triticum urartu. Next base: position 343,271,177 of record NC_141877.1, read on the forward strand.
CATCACAAAACACTTGCTGCAAAAACAAGTTAGACGTCCTCTAATTGTTGTTGCAAGTTTTACGTGGCTGCAAGAGGGTTCTAGCAAGAACGTTTTCTTACCTACGTTAAAGCCACAACGTGATTTTTCAACTTCTATTTACCCTTCGTAAGGAACCTTTTCGTCGAATCCGCTCCAACTAAAGTGGGAGAGACAGACACCCGCCAGCCACCTTATGCAACTAGTGCATGTCAGTCGGTGGAACCGGTCTACGTAAGCGTACGTGTAAGGTTGGTCCGGGCCGCTTCATCCCACAATACCGCTGAAGCAAAATAAGACTAGTAGCGGCAAGAAAGTTGACAACATCTATGCCCACAACAAATTGTGTTCTACTCGTGCAAAGAGAACTACGCATAGACCTAGCTCATGATGCCACTGTTGGGGAACGTTGCAGAAAACAAACAAAAAATCCTATGTTTTCACCAAGATCCATCTATGAGTTCATCTAGCAACGAGTGATCGGATGCATCTACATACCTTTGTAGATCGCGAGCGGAAGCGTTCAAAGAACGGGGATGAGGGAGTCGTACTCGTCGTGATCCAAATCACCGGAGATCCTAGCGCTGAACGGACGGCACCTCCGCGTTCAACACACGTACGGTCAGCGTGACGTCTCCTCCTTCTTGATCCAGCAAGGGGGAAGGAGAGGTTGATGAAGATCCAGCAGCACGACGGCGTGGTGGTGGATGCAGCAGTCACCGCAGCAGGGCTTTGCCGAGCTTCTGCGAGAGGGAGAGGTGTAGTAGGGGAGAGGGAGGCGCCAAGGCTTCAGGGTGCGGCTTCCCTCCCTCCCCCCCTTTATATAGGCCCCCCTAGGGGGTGCGCCGGCCCTAGGAGATGGGATCTTTTAGGGGGGGGGCAAGGGGGTGGAGTGCCCCCCAAGGCAAGTGGAGGCGCCCCCTCCCCTAGGGTTCCCAACCCTAGGCGCATGGGGGGCCAAGGGGGGGCGCACCAGCCCACTATGGGCTGGTTCCCTCCCCACTTCAGCCCATGGGGCCCTCCGGGATGGGTGGCCCCACCCGGTGGACCCCCGGGACCCTTCTGGTGGTCCCGGTACAATACCGTTGACCCCCGAAACTCTCCCGATGGCCGAAACTGCACTTCCTATATATATAATTCTTCACCTCCGGACCATTCCGGAACTCCTCGTGACGTCCGGGATCTCATCCGGGACTCCGAACAACTTTCGGGTTACTGCATACTCATATCTCTACAACCCTAGCGTCACCGAACCTTAAGTGTGTAGACCCTACGGGTTCGGGAGACATGTAGACATGACCGAGACGACTCTCCGGTCAATAACCAACAGCGGGATCTGGATACCCATGTTGGCTCCCACATGCTCCTCGATGATCTCATCGGATGAACCACGATGTCGAGGATTCAAGCAACCCCGTATACAATTCCCTTTGTCAATCGGTACTGTTGGGGATATTACTACTGGGCGTAAACCGGCCAGGACAGGCTGGGTTAACTTCATCAGTAGTTGAGTATGTTAAAAGCCCATGAGGGCAGATGAGGGCTAAAGGCCCATAATCGGTTTAAATCCTATAGCTATAAACCGGCGTCGGTATGTAACTTGTGTTATAAGTTAGGAATAGTGGAGACCGAACCGGACGCATCTATGAGCCGGTATCGGGACTCTGTAAACCGACGGGCATCACCCATGTATATAAGGGGACGACCCGGCGGCGGTTCAAAGGGAGACAACAACTCCAGACATAGGCGAAGCTTATTTGCTCCCTAGTCATCGAAACACCCATCAATTCCATCACAACTAGACGTAGGCTTTTACCTTCATTGAAGGGGCCGAACTAGTATAAACTCTCTTGCGTCCTTGTGTCCGCTTTAACCCCTTCGAGCTAACCCGTAGCGATGGCTCCACGACTAAGTCCTTTCTCTAGGACAACTGTCGTGACAAAACCACGACAGTTGGCGCCCACCGTGGGGCTATCGCACGATGGTTTCCAGTTCTTGGAGGGCCGCTTTGAAGGACTCGAGGGCTACGCTGTAGGCCAGATGACTAAGAGTCGTCGCGGAAAACTCTACATCGACGATGCAGGCTGGGGCCCCAAGGCCGGCTCAATTGAGTACGGGTACCGGGTCCCCTTTGGTAGCATTCACGTTTTCATTGGCAAGATCGGTGAACCGGGCCCTGAGCCGGACATCTGCACCGACCTCGTCGAGACGGCTTAGCGTGCGCGATCCGCCCGGGTTAAACCGGCCATGAAGCGTGCCTTTGTGGGAATGATCCATGGAGGGAGTTATGAGGATGGATCGGAGCTTCGCGGGGCGACTACCGTTTGTTCCGGTGACGAATCTTCGACTGGAGAAACCGAATCTCTTTATCAGCTACAAGATGGCCGGATTGAGAGCTGTTCCGATGGTGACAGTATTCCGGACCCCTCTGATCTGCCTAACCGGGTTGGAATATTCATGACCGGAACACAAGCAGCGCTTCACTCTTCGACAGTCGCGGCAACGATCTTCGGTTCAGCAGCGGCAACGGCTGCCGGGGCAGGAGGCCCTGTGCGCCCGCCGGCTCAGGTTCTATCAGAACTATTTGATGTGTTGGTTGTGCTTATGGCAGAAGTTAATCCGCCAGATCAGGACGCTCACAACACGGAGATTGCAAAGGTAAAGGAACAAATCACCCAGGCCAAAACGGATCTGGTGGCTGAGGACACCAGGATGGCCGCAGAGCGGGCCGCTTTAGACGCACAGGCCTACAGGCTTATGTTGGACCAGAGCGCGTCGCATGAAGTCATGAGGAGGAAGCACCGGTCCCGCTTACCTCCGGTTTTTGAGGCCAGAGACCTTTTCAACACTCCAGGACCAAGAGCCAGCAATCCGCTGGAGGGGAACCGGGCAGAAGCCCCTGGGACCGGTGCACCGGTTCAGCCCCGTCGGATGGACCCGCCTTGTCAAAACACCGTTATACCTCAGGATGCTTTAACACCTCCGGGTCACTACTCCAACCCAATGGACAATCTTGTTGCCGCCGCTGCACGACTGGAGGCCATTCCAGTTGAAGGTGACTCGCCGCAGGCAGTAGAGACGCAACGGGTCAAGGAACTTCTGAGGACAGCTTTGGCCCAACAGGAAGCGTACTCGTACAGCCGCGACCGGATCCACTCGACCCCCCGTCCAAGCCGGAGTTATAGCAGACATATGGATGAACCAGCAGTGTCGAGTAATGAACGGCGTGGAGCACCCCATGGTAACAACCCGACGGGTGGTGCTGATGACGCTCAGGAAGTGGTGAACCGGGCCCGAGCGCGCAGGGAGGCCGAGTTAGCCGCACAGCATCAGGCTCGGCAGCTCACGCCGGTTCGTCCAACCATTTCGATCGAACCTGGTGTTACTTCTAGTTCTTTGGGGGTGCCTTGCCTCGTCCCCGCTTTATGCAATGTGCGCCTGCCCAAGGATTTCAAAGGCCCACGTAAGGTACCAAATTATACGGCGGATCAACCACCAGAGACATGGGTAGAGAGCTATGAGATGGCCATGGAGATGCTTGATGTGGATGACACGGCGTGTGCGAAATACTTCACCATGATGCTTGAAGGAACGGTCCGTACTTGGTTAAAAAGCTTGCTCGCTAATTCTATCAGTTCATGGGCCCAATTACGAGCCCGGTTTATCAACAATTTCAAGGATACCTGTAAGCAGCCTATGTCGATAGTGGACTTAGCTGCATGCGTCCAGGAGGAAGGAGAGTCAACGACTCATTGGGTGCGCCGGGTTTCACAAGTGTTGCACTCCTCAGACCGCATCAACGCTGACACCGCAGTATTAACCCTAGAAGGCAACTACCGGTTTGGGCCCCTGAAGTTGAAATTGGGACGGATGAAGCGTCATTGCACCGACATGGGGACCCTCATGGCCGCTTTGGTAAAATATGCTGATTCTAATAGTACCAAGGATCCCGAATCTGATGATGACAAGACAGGGAAGGGGAAGAAGAACAGCAGCTCCAAAGGTCAGCAGCATCACTGGGTACGAAATGGCGGAGGAGGCAAGCGTAAAGCGGATGGCAACATGGATTTTGTGGCTAATACCAACGTACAGGACAATGGCCAGCGGCGCAAGGGTAGGCCGAAAAATCATAGTGGAGCACCCAACCCCAACCCAAACCGCCTGAACTATCTGCTAAGCCAGCCCTGTCCAAGACATGGGACGAAGGAGGAGCCAGCAAACCACCTTTGGAAGGATTGCTTTATTATGCAGGAGTTCAAGAATTCTAATAATTTCTGGTATGATCACGGATCCGGTGGTGGCTCAGGGTCCGGGCCGGGTTACGGTGGAGGAAGTTCCGGTTCAGGATTTAATGGTAATCCGGGCGGACATAATGGTCAAAATAGTCAGAACAACCAGGGTGGTTACAACCAACAGCAGCAACAGTCAGGTTACCAAAGCAACCCAAAGCAGTTGAGTAGTGGGCAGTACCATGTCTTTACCACTAGCTTGGACAAGCGAGACCATAAGGTTCAGAGGCGGGCAATCAACTCTGTTGAACCGGCCACACCCCGTTATCTACGTTGGTCTGAACAGCCAATCATATGGAGCAGAGAGGATCACCCACTCCAGGTCGATAATCCGGGTCAGTTGGCTCTAGTGGTGGCGCCTCAGGTGGGAGGTTATAAGTTCACCAAGGTGCTCATGGATGGAGGGAGCGGCATTAACATCCTATACTATGAGACCTTCCGTTGTATGGGACTAACAGATAAGAATCTCAAACCGTCCAATACAGTATTCCACGGTGTAATGCCTGGCAGATCAGCATATCCCGTTGGTAAGATAGCTCTTGAAGTGGCCTTTGGGGATGATCATGATTCCAGGTCGGAGACATTAACGTTTGAAGTGGTGAAAATCCAAAGTCCATATCATGCCCTGTTTGGGCGTCCGGCATACGCCAAGTTTATGGCTCGGCCCTGTTATGTGTATTTGCAGCTCAAGATGCTGGGTCACAAGGGGACAATAACGGTTCACGGAAGCCGCAAAATCGCTTTGGAATGCGAGGAAGGAGATGCGGCTTATGCAGAGTCGGTTTGTGCCACCGAGGAGTTGAAGTACTATAAAGACAATGTTGATCCGGCGGACATGACTCCGTTGAAGAAGCCAACTACGGAGCATGATCCGGCCCTGAAGTTCAAATCGGCAGCAGAAACTAAGCTTGTTGACTTCGTACCTGGCGATTCGTCCAAGCAGTTCAGCATTAGTGCCAACTTGGATCCGAAATAGGAAAGCGCGCTCATCGAGTTCATCCATGAGAATCGGGACATTTTTGCATGGAAGCCCTCTGACATGCCAGGTGTACCGAGGCAACTCGCTGAGCACACACTTAATGCGGATCCTAAATACAAACCGGTGAAACAGTTCCTCCGCCGGTTTAACGAAGAAAGACGCAAGGCGATTGGAGAAGAGGTAGCCAGGCTCTTAGCAGCTGGTTTTATTGTTGAAGTTTTTCACCCTAAGTGGCTTGCCAATCCGGTGCTAGTCCATAAGAAAAACAGCACCTGGCGTATGTGTGTGGATTACACAGATCTTAATAAGGCTTGTCCAGCAGATCCTTTTGCCCTCCCCCGTATTGATCAAATCATTGGTGCTACGGCGGGTTGTGAGCATTTAAGTTTTTTGGATGCATATTCTGGCTATCATCAGATCAAAATGGCAGTTAAGGACCAGGAGAAGACGGCATTCATAACTCCCTTTGGAGCCTTCTGCTATGTGTCTATGCCCTTTGGGCTCAAAAGTGCCCAGGCAACTTATCAACGGTGTGTACAAAATTGTCTTCACAAGCAGATTGGTCGTAATGTACATGCTTACGTGGATGATATCGTGGTTAAATCTAGGGAGAAGGAGACTCTAGTTGATGATTTGAAGGAAACCTTTGATGACCTAAGGACGTACAAGATGATGCTTAATCCGAACAAGTGTGTCTTTGGTGTACCGGCGGGCAAGTTATTGGGTTTTCTGGTGTCCAACAGGGGAATTGAGGCTAATCCGGAGAAGATCACAGCCATCACCTCCCTGGCTAAACCGAAGTGTATCAATGATGTTCAACGCCTGGCAGGCCAGATTGCCGCGTTAAGCCGGTTTATCAGCCGCCTTGGTGAGAAGGCGATCCCTTTGTATCAGATGTTGAAGAAGACGGATCAGTTCGTCTGGAGTTCTGCTGCTGATGAAGCATTTGAGGACTTAAAGCGGCAATTGGCCAATCCGCCTGTGCTCGTCGCTCCCATTGACAAGGAGCCGTTACTGCTATATGTTGCTGCTAATGCTCGTGCGGTCAGCGTGGCTATTGTGGTGGAATGAAAGGAGGCAGGTAAGGAGCATCCGGTTCAACGTCCGGTCTATTATATCAGCGAGGTACTCATTGAGTCCAAGCAAAGGTATCCGCATTGGCAGAAGCTAGTGTACGGAGTTTTTATGGCAAGCCGGAAGCTTAAGCAATACTTCCAAGGGCACCCAATTACGGTGCTCAGTTCTGCTCCTTTGGGAGATATCATCCAGAACCGGGAAGCAACTGGCCGGATTGCAAAGTGGGCTATAGAGCTGGGGCCGTACGGTTTGAAATATGTGCCTCGGACAGCGGTTAAATCTCAAGCACTTGTTGATTTCATCAATGATTGGACGGAAATGCAAGCACCTGAAGAAAAGCCGGATCATACGTATTGGACCATCCATTTTGACGGATCCAGGCAGTTGGAAGGCTCGGGGGCTGGAGTCATATTAACTTCCCCACGAGGTGATAAGTTTTGTTATGTTCTCCGTTTAATGTTCCCTTGTACTAGCAATGCAGCTGAGTATGAAGCCTTGCTCCATGGTCTTTGGATGGCTAAGGAGATGAATCTAAGTCGAGTTAAGTGCTTCGGTGATTCGGACCTTGTGGCTCAGCAAGTGTCTGGCACTTGGGACTCCAAGGACCCACTCATGGCAGCATATCGTCGTGAGGTGGATATTGTTGCAGGTTATTTCAGAGGCTATCAGGTGGACCATGTGGACCGGCGGAAAAATGAAGCGGCGGGCGCTTTAAGCCGGCTGGGCTCTCAGCGCAAACCGGTCCCACCCAATGTTTTTCTGGATGTGCTGCACAACCCGTCGGTGAAGATCCCTGGTGAAGAGGATTTGGCCATTCCTGATCCGGAGGCTCAATTGGTGGCAGTTCTTCATGTTATTCCGGATTGGACGCTTCCTTACCTGGCGTACAAGAACCGGGGCGAGTTGCCAGAAGATGAGATTCTGGCCCGGCAGATAATCCAGCGATCCAAGTCCATGGCTGTCATCAACGGTGAGTTGCATCATTGCAGTGTATCAGGAGCTTTTCAACGTTGCGTGTCTCCTGAAGAAGGCCGTGAAATTTTGCGTGAGATCCACGAAGGAGATTGTGGTCACCATGCCGGTTCAAAGTCTCTGGTGGCTAAAGCGTTTCGCCATGGTTTCTATCGGTTAACTGCTCATGCTGATGCGAAGGATCTGGTCAGACGATGTGATGGTTACCAAAGGTTTTCAAGACGTACTCATGTACCAGCTCAAGAATTGAGGATGATTCCAATTACTTGGCCGTTTGCGACTTGGGGGCTGGATATGGTTGGGCCTTTCAAAAGGTCCAAAGATAAGAAGACCCACCTCCTGGTGGCGGTGGACAAGTTTACAAAGTGGGTGGAGGCAGAACCTGTTAGCAAGTGTGATGCGGCCACGGCGGTTCAGTTCATCAAAAAGGTGATTTTCCGGTTTGGCTTTCCGCACAGTATTATCACAGATAATGGTACCAATTTGTCCAAAGGTGCTATGAAGGAGTTCTGCGAACGGGAGCACATCCGGCTCGACGTTTCATCAGTGGCACATCCACAGTCCAATGGTCAAGCAGAAAGAGCTAATCAAGAGATCTTGAGAGGCATCAAGCCCCGGCTCATGGTTCCTTTGCAGAGAATGCCGGGTTGTTGGGTAGAAGAATTACCATCTGTGTTATGGAGCATCAATACAACACCCAACAGATCAACAGGATACACACCGTTCTTCATGGTTTATGGAGCGGAGGCGGTTCTCCCCAGTGATATCCGTCATGATTCACCTCGTGTCACGGCTTATATTGAAGCGGACAACGAAATAGCACGGCAAGATGCTTTGGACCGGTTGGATGAAGAGCATGATATCGCAGCAGCCCGATCAGCCATTTACCAGCAGGATCTTCGTCGTTATCACAGTCGCCGAGTCAGAACCAGAGCCTTTCAGGAAGGAGATTTGGTGCTTCGGCTCATCCAAGATCAGACTGATATGCATAAGCTATCCCCACCTTGGGAGGGGCCTTTCGTGGTCAGCAAGAATCTGCACAATGGGTCGTACTATCTGATTGATATTCGAGAGCATAAGGACTCACGTACATCAGAGGAGGAGACTAACAGGCCGTGGAATATAGCTCATCTTCGGCCTTACTATACCTGAGCCATTGGCTATACTTATGTACATATTACGACAATGTATATATTATAATAAACCGGAACCTCAGCTAAAGCGGGGTATCTGTTCTTTTACATCATGTGAGGTTACACGAAGTTGCTCTAAAGCGGCCTCCGGTTTACCCCTTGAGTTCGCTTTGCTAAAAGCATCGTGTTATATCACTTGGAGGATTGGTCGTGTCCGAACCAATACCATGCCTCTTGATAGGCGAAAGCCACCAGATCACTTGGGGACTTGGTCATGTCTGAACCAGTCATGCCTCTTGATCGGCCTAAGGCCATAGAATCACTTGGGGGCTTGGTCGAACCCGAACCATGACCACGCCATTTGGTCAGCATAAATGCCACAAGAATCACTTGGGGACTTGGCTAACTAGAACCATAGTTACACCTAACGGGAGCTTGGTCGTGTTTGGCCATGGTTACACCATTTGATCAGCTTAAATAAATCTTTTTTGGTCGTGTTTCATACTTTTCTTTGAAGGGTTTTTTTTTGCTTTTCGTTGTGTTTTTAAACCGACAAAGTTTTTTAACCAATCAATTGACGGAACACAGTTCACGTCAATCCGGAGACTATTTGCCCGGTTTGATCCTTGTTGTTAACATCCTCTTATGGAGTAACACGGCGTTTATCACAACCCAGCACGGTTTTAGTATAAACCGGCACAATATGGAAGGAGTTATCAGTACTCAAAATTTGGGTTATCACCCTTATTACAAAAAGTTGGTAAAACCAATGATGTGATTCAATGTCACAGGTATGATATATTTCATATTTGATTATACATATATACAGGAGTCGTTATTTCCTCCAACAGTGTGGGTTTGCAAAACTCCGCTTCAAGGTTGGCCAAGCCAACTTCACACTCAACGGTGGCAGAAAGTATTTTGGAAAGTTCATTACCACAGGAAGAACAAGTTATGCACGAAGGCATATGAACATCAAAGGTATCAGCTAGCCTATTACAAGGCAACATGGTGCCCGTAATAACATAATTGTTTTTCACAAAGGAGAGACAGTTTTAAAACCGGCTACCGGTTTAAGATTGGCCACCAGCCTGGCCTGATGGTTGTGGGTCATCCTGCGCCGCTTCAGCTTCCGTTTCTCTACCCAGTGGCTGGAAATCCACAGTTGTCCAGTCGATTCCCATTAATGCTTGAAAAACAGCTTCGTCATGGATTAGCGAAGACGGGTCAATATCGGGAGCGTAAGTATGCTTACGAATTGGAGGGATCAGGTTTTCTGATTCATGGATTGGTGCAGCTATTCGCTTGTTCTGGCTGTCATATTGGGCTTGATAATGAGACAAATCTGCTTCCTCAGCCAGTTGACAAGCTAGCGGACGTACCTCCCAGTTTATGGCTCACAAATCCGCTTCACCAAATTCTGACCCGTCTTCCTTCAAGCTGGGATAACCCTGAGCCGCTTCAATAGGATCAAAATCCGGCACCCAGGCTTTTGCCCGGATTAAAGCATTGATTGCACCGGTTCGAGCAGCAGATTTCTTCAGCTCTTCAACCCGGGCAGGAAGCACTGACAGTTTCATCAGAGTATCTTGAATCAAACTGGGCGCCGGTTTGTTATGAGACGCGGTACAGATGATCCGCTGGGCACCAGTATACAATTGTACAACTAAGGTATAGGCGGCTTTCAATTTCTTCCGCACATCTGACCCCAAGTGACCAATGCGTGTCCCTGAAATACCATAAAGGGTTAATAAACTGGCGACTCTATAAGAAGGCAGAACCAATTCAGAAGGCAAGCTGGCTTACCAAAGATAGCAGTGGTCATGGCATGAACGTGCCGCTTTATGCTGGTCAGTTCATCTGTCACTGGTTTTAATGCAGCCTCGGCATCCTCTGCTCGTTTGGTCAAAGCGGACTTTTCAGTGGCCCAATCCGCCTGTTTCTTCTTGAAGTTCTCCTTAAGTTGTTCCATGGCGCTTAAAGCACTGGCCAATTCCTCTTTTGCTTTGGAGGTTTCAGCCTGTTGGGTTTTCAGCTTTTCTTGAAGATCGATTACTTGGTTTTCTTTCGCCTTCAGCTCCGCCTGCAGGCATACAGATATATGTTTCAACAAATCGGTAGAAGGATTCAAGTGCCAACCACATAACAAGTTATGTGCTTAGCACTTGGGGGCTAATGCATATTCGATCTTCATCTTTTCAATTGTTTACAAAGTCCCAAGCTCAATACAAGTATTCAACTTGGCACTTGGGGGCTAATGGATATTTGATCATATGTATTCTGATGCGGCAGTTTCAATTACTTAAAGTACCGATTTAACTACACTAAGTTGAACCAGCCCTTGGGGACTACATCAGCAAATTTCAAAGCATCAAGATTCATATTATTAAGTCCCGGTTTGAAAGAATATTTCGAATCGGCCCTTAGGGGCTAGGAGAGTCAGCAAGAATGAAAGCATACAAGCAGGAAGGAGCATACGGAAGTTACCTCATATTTATCCTTTATCATGTTAACCAGACCGGCTTCATAGTCACGGCTGGTATACAGCCGGTTCAGATAGCCGGAATGGATATCTTGGGCGTTCAGAGCAGCGTAAGCCATCAGATCAGCATTCCACTTGCCTTTGCCAAAAGCAGCTAATTCTTCCTTGGCAGAATGTTTGGATAAAGCGACAGGATTGCTTGGCTCAGTATGGCCAGTGCCAGTAATGAAAACTTCATCATCATTGGTACCGCCGGTTTGCACTGGAGCTGTTGGCTTGTCAGTAAGTTTTGCGGGACCGGTGGAGCTTTCAACCCGGAGGGAACCTGTGGGCTGATGGATAGGACCTGAGGTATCAGTAGGTCTTTCCTCAGCAGTAAGATCATCATCTGGCTGCGGTGGATCATTGGGAATATCCTCGGGAATAGCCGCTTCAAGATTGGGTGTTGTGCCTAGTTCAAGAATGACATCTTCTTCGGCCGCTTTATCCAGGCGGGCCTTCTTGCTCGGCCTAGGTTTGGCCCTGAGAAGAATAACAAAATTAAATACAGCATATGTTTTAAGGCAATATACTGCAAACATCACAATAAATATAGCTTACCCAAGCACCGTTTTGAGCGGTGGGAGCTGAGTAGCCGACGACTCGCCAGAAGATGAGTGGGAAATAACCTAATAATCAGAGTCAGACGGATTAAGAGGTTGACGAAAGCAGCCCGCTTTAGGACAAGCACTGACAAGCGAATTAGAGACCTCGGAATGACGTTTCCGAACCGGACTGTTCGGTAAACCGGCGGAGGTAACTACCTGGCTGTTGTGCCAGGTGGTGCGGCGAGCTTCGTGTTGTTGAGTCTTCATAAGAAGTTTAGGATCCAAATAAGCAAGAGGATGAGAAAATTTAACTTTTCGGTTTTCCTGACGGATTTTTTGTGAAGGCAAAGTTTCTGAATCGGAAGAGAGAATAATTACCTCTGCAACATCCGCATGGCTGGCTTCGGCATCATCCTGACAAATATCATCATTAATAAGATGCATGAAAAATAAACCAAGTGAGTCAAGCTCTACCTCAAAGTCCGGATTATCCACCTCGTCATCAGGGGCCGGATTAGAAGATGCAGTGGTTCTTTTCCGGTGGGCAGTCTTCTTCACAGCTTTAGTTTTTTGCCGGGTTGCTCTTTCCAGTTTATCTGTTTTCTCTGGTTTCTCCTGCGGCAGCTTTTTGCTCCAAAACGGATCATCGCCCTGATTATGCAGACACTGATATTAAAAACAATGACCAGACATATCAATAATAGATTCAGCAAAGAGAAAAATCAAAGTCTTACAGCTGGCGGTTTGTTGGCGGCACAGAAGGGAAGCAGGCCGGTTCTAGCGCAGATGTGCTCTAGTTCATTCAGTATCTTACACACAGCCTCTGTGATTTCTTCACCGGAGAGCTGGAGTCTTGAATGTCGCAGTGGGTCATCCACACTATCAGTATATTCGCACATCAAACCGGAGCGCTGACTAAGGGGCAGTATGCTCCATGATATCCAACAGCGAGCAAGGTCAACCCCTGTTAAACCGTTGGCCATAAAGGCTCTGAGCTTTGATAGCTGGGGAGCATATTTGCTTCTCTCCTGGGCAGTCAATCGTTGAGGAAAAGGATGGGTATTGCTGAGCCACTCCGGACGAAAGCCAGGCAAGGGATTCTCACCAGCAGGGGAGGTGTCTTTGCAGTAGAACCATGTCTGATTCCACTCCTTGGGGTGACTGTGCAGCTTGGTGTGAGGGTATGTGACCTCTTTCCTTTTTTGAATCGCCATGCCACCCAACTCCGTATTAGAGCCATCAGTAAACTCAGTACGGCGGTTTAGATGGAAAAGATCTCTGAATAATACCACTGTGGGCTCCTCTTGAAAGAACACCTCACAGAGCACTTGGAAGTGGCACATATTTGTAACAGAGTTGGGGCCAGTGTCTTGCGGATGGAGTTGGAAATCAGCCAGAACATCCCGGTAAAATTTAGAACCGGGCGGTTTAAAACCCCGAGCTAAGTGGTCTATGAAAACAACAACCTCTCCTTCTCGAGGTGTGGGGGGGCATTCTTTGCCAGGAGCCCTCCAATGGACGGTGTCTTTGCTGCCCAAGGCGCCAATCAGGACTAAATCGTCCAGTTGATCCTCTGTGATGCGAGAAGGGACCCAATTGCACTCATACACTTGCTTGGCCATGATGAAATCTACAAGGTACATTGATATGTGCAATGTTAAACCGGAAGCAGATCTATCTAAACCGGAGTTTTATGAAGCAACAGCATCACGGCGGTTCAACAAGGGGACTAATGATATATGATAGATTGCTTTTTCAAAGGTGAACCGCCTATGTGGTAAAGAGGATACAGATCTAAGGCAAGAATGACTAAGGAAGGTAAAAACAGATTTCATAAGGTCGCAGTGAAATTTTGGATCTACCGTAAGACAGGAAAATAAAAGGATTTAGACCTAAAAGGTTGATCTCAAAGCAATTCACAAGGGACCAGATCAGTGTTTTATGCGCATAAAGGTTTGCTTTGGTAACAGAAGATAAGCCATTACGGGGAATACATCAGGTTTGAAGTTTTATTCATGGGCTAAAGAAGAAACAAAGGAAGAACAGCGCCAGAGTCTCGATGAACTTCGACGAACGAGGAAACCCTAGAACAGATCTGCGGGGGAAAGGAAAGAAGATTTACCGGAGCTGAGGAAGAAGCGGAAGGTCGCCGCGATGCTCTGGTGTGCTCAGGTTGATGCAGCGGCCAAGGTTGATGCAGAGGTCGACAGTGGCGGCAGAGCTCCGAAGCTGGGCGACGCGAGGAAGATGAAGCAGAAGGGGTCAGAGGGAAAGAGAAAGGAAATGACCCTTCGGTCCTATTTATAAAGAAAGGGATATGTCAGGCGTGAGAATCAAGGAGCCGCGAGTTTGGAAACGAAGCTGCGGCCTTAATTGTCGCAGGCTTGTTAACAGGATAAGGTTCTTTATAACCAGTGATGTCACACCGGTCTACCGCGAGCAGAGAAGATGGCATCACGGCGGTTCAACAAAATACAAGAAGATGTTGAAGATGAAGATTTTTGCTAAGGATTGACATGAACTTGTTCAAATCAATTTGGGGCCTAATGTTGGGGATATTACTACTGGGCGTAAACCGGCCAGGATAGGCCGGGTTAACTTCATCAGTAGTTGAGTATGTTAAAAGCCCATGAGGGCAGATGAGGGCTAAAGGCCCATAATCGGTTTAAAGCCTATAGCTATAAATTGGCGTCGGTATGTAACTTGTGTTATAAGTTAGGAATAGTGGAGACCGAACCGGACGCATCTATGAGCCGGTATCGGGACTCTGTAAACCGACGGGCGTCACCCATGTATATAAGGGGACGACCCGGCGGCGGTTCAAAGGGAGACAACAACTCGAGACATAGGCGAAGCTTATTTGCTCCCTAGTCATCGAAACACCCGTCAATTCCATCACAACTAGACGTAGGCTTTTACCTTCATTGAAGGGGCCGAACTAGTATAAAGTCTCCTGCATCCTTGTGTCCGCTTTAACCCCTTCAAGCTAACCCGTAGCGATGGCTCCACGACTAAGTCCTTTCTCTAGGACAACTGTCGTGACAAAACCACGACAGGTACGTTACTTGCCCGAGATTCGATCGTCGGTATCCCAATACCTCGTTCAATCTCGTTACCGGCAAGTCACTTTACTCGTACCGTAATGCATGATCCCGTGACCAGACACTTGGTCACTTTGAGCTCATTATGATGATGCATTACCGAGTGGGCCCAGAGATACCTCTCCATCATATGGAGTGACAAATCCCAGTCTTGATCCGCGTCAACCCAATAGATACTTTCGGAGATACCCATAGTATACCTTTATAGTCACCTAGTTACGTTGTGACGTTTGGTACACCCAAAGCACTCCTACGGTATCCGGGAGTTACACGATCTCATGGTCTAAGGAAAAGATACTTGACATTGGAAAAAACTCTAGCAAACAAACTATACGATCTTGTGCTATGTTTAGGATTGGGTCTTGTCCATCACATCATTCTCCTAATGATGTGATCTCATTATCAATGACATCCAATGTTCATAGTCAGGAAACCATGACTATCTGTTGATCAGCGAGCTAGTCAACTAGAGGCTTACTAGGGACATGTTGGTGTCTATGCATTCACACATGTATTACGATTTCCGGATAACACAATTATAGCATGAATAAAAGACAATTATCATGAACAAGGAAATATAATAATAATCCTTTTATTATTGCCTCTAGGTAAGTTTCAAAGAATCAACATCAAGAGAAAGTCTATCCACGTTCCTAGCCAACTCATCAAGCTTAAGCAATATTTCTTCAAGCAAAGCATTGAAATTCTTTTGCGAATTCATAAATTTTTTAACACTAGTCTCAAAATCAGAGGGCATCTTATTAAAATTTCCATAAGAGTTGTTGTAGGAATTACCATAATTATTAGAGGAATTACTAGGAAAGGGCCTAGAATTAAACTTTCCTCTATACGCGTTGTTACCAAAATTGTTCCTACCAACAAAATTCACATCCATAGATTCATTATTCTTCTCAATCAAAGTGGACAAAGGCATATCATTAGGATCAGAAGAAGCACTCTTATTAGCAAACAATTTCATAAATTCATCCATCTTTCCACTCAAAACATTAATCTCTTCTATCGCATGAACTTTTTTATTAGTGGATCTTTCGGTGTGCCACTGAGAATAATTATGCATAATATTATCTAGGAGTTTAGTAGCTTCTCCTAAAGTGATTTCCATAAAAGTGCCTCCCGCGACCGAATCTAAAAGATTTCTAGAAGCAAATTTCAATCCAGCATAAAAACTTTGTATAATCATCCATAAATTCAAACCATGAGTAGGGCAATTACAGATCATTAATTTCATCCTCTCCCAAGAGTGTGCAACATGCTCATGATCAAGTTGCTTAAAGTTCATTATATCATTTCTAAGAGAGATGATCTTAGAGGGAGGAAAATACTTACAGATAAAAGCATCTTTGCACTTATTCCATGAATCAATACTATTTTTAGGCAAAGACGAGAACCAAGTTTTAGCACGATCTCTAAGCGAAAACGGAAATAGCTTCAATTTAACAATATCATTATCCATATCTTTCTTCTTTTGCATATCACATAAATCAACAAAGATATTTAGATGGGTAGCGGCATCTTCACTAGGAAGGCCAGCAAATTGATCTTTCATGACAAAATTCAGCAAAGTGGTATTAACTTCACACGATTCAGCATCGGTAAGAGGAGCAATCGGAGTGCTAATAAAATCATTATTGTTGGTATTGGAAAAGTCACATAATTTAGTATTATCTTGAGCCATCGTGACAAACAATCAATCCAACAAACAATCACGCAAGAGGGAAGCAAAAATAAGCGAACGAAAAAAAGGTCAAACGGAAAAGAGGCGAATAAAACGGCAAGGGTGAAGTGGGGGAGAGGAAAACGAGAGGCAAATGGCAAATAATGTAATGCGAGGGATAAGAGTTTGTGATTGGTACTTGGTATGTCTTGACTTGGCGTAGATCTCCCCGACAACGGCGCCAGAAATCCTTCTTTCTACCTCTTGAGCATGCGTTGGTTTTCCCTTGAAGTGGAAAGGGTGATGCAGCAAAGTAGCGTAAGTATTTCCCTCGGTTTTTAAGAACAAAGGTATCAATCCAGTAGGAGACTACACGCAAGTCACCTAGTACCTGCACAAACAAATAAGAACCTCACAACCAACGCGATAAAGGGGTTGTCAATCCCTTCATAATCACTTACGAAAGTGATATCTGATAGAGATAATAAGATAAATATTTTTAGTATTTTTGTTGTATAGATTGAAAAGTAAAGATTGCAAAATAAATAGTAAACTAGAATTGTAGATCAGAAACCTATATGATGTAAAGTAGACCCGGGGGCCACAGGTTTCACTAGTGTCTTCTCTCAAGATAGCATATATTATGGTGGGTGAACAAATTACTGCCGAGCAATTGATAGAAAAGCGCATAGTTATGATGATATCTAGGCATGATCATGAACATAGGCATCACGTTTGTGTCAAGTAGACCGAAACGATTCTGCATCTACTACTATTACTCCACATATCGACCGCTATCCAGCATGCATCTAGAGTATTAAGTTCAAAAGAACAGAGTAACGCATTAGGCAAGATGACATGATGTAGAGGGATAAACTCAAGCAATATGATATAAACCTCATCTTTTTATCCTCGATGGCAACAATACAATACGTGCCTTGCTGCCCCTGCTGTCACTGGGAAAGGACACCGCAAGATTGAACCCAAAGCTAAGCACTTCTCCCATTGCAAGAAAGATCAATCTAGTAGGCCAAACCAAACTGATAATTCGAAGAGACTTGCAAAGATATCAAATCATGCATATAAGAATTCAGAGAAGAATCAAATATTATTCATAGATAATCTTAATCATAAACCCACAATTCATCGGATCTCCGCAAACACACCGCAAAAGAATTACATCGAATAGATCTCCAAGAACATCGAGGAGAACTTTGTATTGAGATCCAAAGAGGGAGAAGAAGCCATCTAGCTAATAACTATGGACCCGAAGGTCTGTGGTAAAATACTCACACATCATCGGAGAGGCTATGGTGTTGATGTAGAAGCCCTCCGTGATCGAATCCCCCTCCGGCAGATCGCCGGAAAAGGTCCCCAGATGGGATCTCACGGGTACAGAAGGTTGCGGCGGTGGAAAAGTGGTTTCATGGCTCCCCTGGGTGTTTTCAGGGTATAAGAGTATATATATATATAGGCGAAAGAAGTAGGTCGGTGGAGCTGTGAGGGGCCCACAAGGGTGGGGGCGCACCGCCCTACCTTATGGTCGCCTCGCTGCTTCCTTGGCATCCACTCCAAGTCTCCTGGATTGTGTTTGTTCCAAAAAAGATCCTCGCAAAGGTTTCATTCCGTTTGGATTCTGTTTGATATTCCTTTTCTGCGAAACACTAAAATAGGCAAAAAAAACAGCAATTTGCACTAGGCTTTCGGTTAATAGGGTAGTCCCAAAAATAATATAAAAGTGCATAATGAAGCCCGTAAACATCCAAAATAGATAATATAATAGCATCGAACAATCAAAAATTATAGATATATTGGAGACGTATCAGCCGTCGGCTCCCCATACGTACTTATGCTATTTATGTTGGCATAGGTTACATCGTGTGTCTACCTCTGCTATATATGAGAGGCCAAAGAGCATCTCCAGCCGCGCCCCCAACAGGCCCCCAGATGATTTTTTAGTGTCGGCGTCCAAAAAATCGGCCCAGTCGCGCCCCCAGAAGACTGTTTTCGCCGGTTTGGGCCGAAACTGGCACCGACAGACCCAGGCAGAACCCGGCGCGTCGCGGGGCACCGGGGCAAGTGATTTTGGCACAAACGAACTGCGGGCCCGCTGAGTCAGTGACACTCGCCTTGTCATCCTCACAGCGCCTCGGTTTCTCACGAGGAATCAATGCCAAGGATGCCACCGGTCAGCCTTCCATTGATTCCTCACGGGCGGCGCGGCGACACCCCCCTCCCGCCATGCATACACATGGCGCCCAGCCCACGACTGCTATAAAGAAATGCCTCCCCAAGCCTGTGGCCACACCCCGCCCACAGCCGCCGAGCTCTGCCTCTCTCTCCCCATGTGCATCCGCCGCCGACGCTCCTCCCCCTCTCTTCCGGTGCCCAGACGCGATGATGGGCGAGCGGTTCTGAAAGTGCAACTATCCCTGGGTGGTTTTGGTAATTCCTAACAACATACAGCTCATTGAACTAATGTTATTTCAAGATGATCATTCCAGAAAGTTCAATGATTGGCATGGCATGGATTAGGAATGTGGACCCCTCAAAATGCTAAGGACACATATTGGCTCAAGCTCAAGACTCTACATTTTTATTTTAGTTATCCAAGATCACATTGAGTCCATAGGAAAAGCCAATACTATTAAAAGGGGATGAGGCGTTGCTTAATGGATTACTTGCTCAAAATGCATAGTGATATGCTCCAAAAGCCCTCAACCACTTTCTCATATCCACATATGTACCAAACCAAAAGTCAAACTCGGCCCCACTGAAATTATCTATCCAGCGCCATCGAATTAATTTGACATAGCCACTTCCAGAAACCCTAGTCATTTCGGTCTCACCGATAGGGATCTCGGTCTCACCGAGATGGGATTGCAAACTCTCTGTTTCCCTTCGTAACGTTTCGGTCCAACCGAGATGAGCGATCGGTCCCACCGAGTTTGCAATGCAAACTCTCTATTTCCCTTTCGTAACTCTTCGGTCTTACCGAAATGAGCGATTCGGTCCCACCGAGTTTGCCTGACCAACTCTCTGTTTGCCTATTACAGAAATCAGACCTACCGAGTTTATGTGATCGGTCTCACCGAGATTACGTTATGCCCTAACCCTAATGAAATAGGACTCACCGAGTTGACATGTCGGTCCCACCAAAAATCCTAACGTTCACATTTTGAACTAAATCGGTCTGGCCGAGTTTCATGATTCGGTCTCACCGAGTTTGGTAAATTAATTGTGTGAGAGAGAGTTGAGTGTTGGGGAGACTATCATTTGAAGCACAAGAGCAAGGAGTTCATCATCAACACACCATCTACTACCTTTTGGAAAGTGGTGTCTCCTAGATTGGTTAGGTGTCATTTGGGAGCCTCCGACAAGATTATGGAGTTGAACCAAGGAGTTTGTACGGGAAAGGAGATCGCCTACTTCGTGAAGATCTACCCTAGTGAGGCAAGTCCTTCGTGGGCGATGGCCATGGTGGGATAGACAAGGTTGCTTCTTCGTGGGTGGAGCCCTCCATGGACTCGTGCAACCGTTACCCTTCGTGGGTTGAAGTCTCCATCAACGTGGATGTACGATAGCACCACCTATCGGAACCACGCCAAAAATCTCCGTGTCTACATTGCATTTGCTCCCTCAAAACTCCTCCCTTTACCTTCATGTGCAATGATTTACATTCCGCTGCTATACTCTTAGAATTGCATGTGTAGGTTGATTGCTTGACTTGTGCTAAGTTGGTAAAATCTGCCAAGACTTAAAATTGGGAAAATGATAGATTTTTATTTGGTCAAGTAGTCCAATCCCCCCCCCTCTAGACATAATTTCGATCCTACAAGTGGTATCAGAGCTTTGGTCTCCATTTGTCTTGATTTCCATTGCTTTGGTGATCATAGCCTTAGTTTCACAACCTAGAAGAGTATGGCGTCTAGCGAGAGAAATTACCACCGTAGAGGTCCTTACTTTGATGGTACTAAATTTTCTAGTTGGAAGCTGATAACCCACAAGTATAGGGGATCAATTGTATCCTCTTTCGATAAGTAAGAGTGTCGAACCCAATGAGGAGCTAAAGGCAGAACAAATATTCCCTCAAGTTCTATCGACCACCGATACAACTCTACGCACGCTTGACGTTCGCTTTACCTAGAACAAGTATGAAACTAGAAGTACTTTGTAGGTGTTTTTGGATAGGTTTGCAAGATAATAAAGAGCACGTAAATAAAATCTACGGGTTGTTTAGATAAATAAGCAATAAAGTTAGTATAGCGAGTGTGGTAAAGTGGTGGTAGGAGTTGTGAAATTGTCCCTAAGCAATTGACTACGTTACGAGACCGATAGCAAGTTTTATGTGGGAGAGGCCACTGCTAGCATGCCATCCCTAACTTGGAATTCTATGCACTTATGATTGGAACTATTAGCAAGCATCCGCAACTACTAACGTTCATTAAGGTAAAACCCAACCATAGCATTAAGATATATTGGTCCCCCTTCAATCCCGTATGCATCAATTTCTACGCTAGACTAAAGTTTCTATCACTCTTGCCCTCCAATACATAGTCCTATCAACGTACAACTAACCCTATGGTGTGATCCACACGTGCGCTCATGTGGTGGGCACCAAAGGACAGCAACATAAACACAAGCAAATTAAATCAATCATAGCAATTCATCAACCACCGATAGGACACCGAAAATCTATTCAGACATCATAGGATGGCAACACATCATTGGATAATAATATGAAGCATAAAGCACCATGTTCAAGTGGAGGGTACATCGGGTTGCGGGAGAGTGGACCGTTGTAGATAGAGGGGCGAAGGTGATGGAGATGTTGGTGAAGATGACGGAGGTGTTGGTGTAGATCGTCGTCACACGATGATGGCCCCGGCGGCGTTCCGGCGCCACCGGGAGAGAGGGGGAGAGAGCCCCCCTTCTTCTTGTTCTTCCTTGACCTTCTCCCTAGATGGGAGAAGGGTTTCCCCTCTGGTCCATGGCCTCCATGGCGGCGGAGGGGCGAGAGCCCCTCCGAGATTGGATATGTCTCTCTGTCTCTCTCTGTTTCTGCGTTCTCATATTCTGCCCTTTCACCGTTTCTTATATTCCCGGAGATCTGTAACTCCGATTGGGCTGAAATTTTAACACAATCTCTATCCGGATATTAACTTTCTTGCGGCTAAAGAAGGGTATCAACCGCCTTACGGGGTGGCCATGAGGGCCCAGGGCGCGCCTGACCCCCTGGGGCGTGCCCCCCTGCCTCATGGCCCCCTCGGGCATCGTCTCGCGTTGATTTTTCTCCCCCAAAATCACATATATTCCAAAAAAAATCTCCATCAGTTTTTCTCCCGTTTGGACTCCGTTTGATATGGACTTACTACGAAACAAAAAACATGCAACAAACAGGAACTAGCACTGGGCACTAGATCAATATGTTAGTCCCCAAAAATAGTATAAAAAGTTGCCAAAAGTATATGAAAGTTGTATAATATTGGCATGGAACAATCAAAAATTATAGATACGACGGAGACGTATCAGAAGCATCAGATGAAAATGCATATTCTTGGACATAACCCCGCTGTTTGGGCTATTGTGTGTATTGGCTTGCAAGGTGAATTCTTTGATGGGAGAGAACCGAACCGTGAAGCTAGCGCGGTAGAATTGAAGATGTTGCAATACAATGATCAAGCTTGCAATATCCTCTTCAACGGATTGTGCCCCGAAGAATTCAACAAAATCAGCCGTCTTGAAAATGCAAAGGAAATTTGGGATACATTGATTGATATGCATGAAGGTACCGACTCCGTCAAGGAATCCAAATTGGATGTGCTTCAAAGTCAACTTGACAAGTTCAAAATAAAGGATGGTGAAGGTGTCGCTGAAATGTACTCTAGGCTTGCTCTCATCACAAATGAGATTGCCAGCTTAGGAAGCGAAGAGATGACCGATAGATTCATCATCAAGAAGATCCTAAGAGCCTTGGATGGAAAATATGATAACGTGTGCACATTGATACAAATGATGCCCAATTACACATATCTCAAGCCAACAGAAGTGATTGGAAGAATTGTTGCTCATGAGATGTCACTCAAGGATAAAGAAGAGCTTCACAACAAGTCTAGTGGTGCTTACAAAGCCTCATGTGATGCTCCTACATCATCAAGTGATAAACAAGCCTTCAATGAAGAATTGACCTTAATGGTGAAGAATTTCAACAAGCTCTACAAGAGTAGAAGCAAAGAAAGAAGTTCCAAGTCAAGGTCCTACAATGACAAAAGATCTTCGAGTCGTGAGTGTAATTGCAACAATTATGTAAGACCCGGACACTACTCCAATGAGTGTACGGCTCCCTACAAAAGAAGAGAAGATTCACCCAAAAGGAGAAGTTGAAGAGAAGAATCACCTCCAAGAGAGAGAAGGAGTAGAGATGATCGTTATGAACGAAGAACCTCTCGCAGAAGCAAGGATTCGAAAAGGAAGGACAAGTCATCTAGGAGCTACACAAAATATCGGAGTAATCGACCACGGGTACCCCGAGGACGGCAACACGATATTTCAAGACACCGGGGCTAGCAAAGCCCCTCAGTCCGACTACCCGGCCGCTCCTGCCGGCTCCCCGTCCGACTGCTCTGACCAGCCGGCTGCCGACTGCGCCAACCAGCCGGCTGCCGACTACACCAAACAGTCAGCTGCGACTGCAACCCGACCCGACACCGACAAGACCCCGACGTGACGGCCATACCGCGGACGAGACGGCTGTACCTCATGTCATCATGTATAGTGTCACTTGTCCCTTGGCACTATTTATGAAGTGACCCAGGGGACAAGCATGACACCTCATCATGCCCCCTTGTTCCCATGCCACTACCTAGCTTACTTCCTAAGCTACCCACATAGCTTACATATCAAGCTAGCTCCACACTATATATATGGGCTCACATCCATCCATCTAGGGAGGATGAATTCCCTCACGCATGCATACATGCCACGCACGGTGGAGCACTCTCATGCCCACTTGCTAGCTAGCTCATACACCCATATAAGACATATGCAAAGCCAGATGCCTATGGCACTGAGCTCAGATACAGCTCCAGGAGCAACTCTGTACCAGATAGATATACCAGATATACTCAGACATGCAGGAGTAGGGGTGTTATCTCTCCGGAGAGCCCCGAACCTGGGTAACTAGCGCGTGCTACTCGCATACCCGCTCCCGGTCCTATCAGCAGCAGTCTTATCCTCACACTAAGCCCTTGTGGCATCTGTCGACTCGCAAGCCCCCCGTGAGAATACCATGACAGTTGGCGCCCACCGTGGGGCGGTACTATGCTACCGCGCTGCTGCTGGTTTCGCAGTCCGGGCGGGACCATCTTCGTCATCTCCGCCGCGGCGGCGCGCCGTCTCTCCGATAGCGCTCGGGGGCTCGACTTTGACCCGCCCCCGGAGCGGCCGTGCGCGATGGCGCGTCCTCGCCGTCGGCTTCGCCATCTTCGTCTTCACCAACGCAGCGCCGACCGTCCGTCTGCGCGCGGGGCCTCGTTTCGGTCGGCCATGGCCATCCACGCGCCGCTCGCATCTTCTTCCCTCCATGTTGCACCTTGCTCCGGCTGAGTCGCGCGTCGCTCCTCCATATACCATCGGCTTGCAAGCTAGCTAGACGCAAGTCAACCGTGGTCATACACTACCCATACACCATTCGTATATATGTTGTACACTTTCCAGACGCAAGCAAGATATGCCTAGTATACTGCTCATACAATGGCTGGACGCCACCCATACTCTGCTCACGGTGGCTGGACGCGAAAAGGACAACGCACGCACGACAGCCGACTGTGGCCTGCACGTCCTGCTCGCGCGCTATTCCCGACCCTGTGTCTGCGCGCCCGCGCATGTCCCCGTGTCTGCGCGCCCGCCGCCTGGGTCGCTGTTGCCGCCTCCCGCGGCTCTGCTCCTCCGCCCGTCTTCGGCCACCCCGGGCCCGGCTTCGCCCGTCGCCGGCTCCCTCGCGCCCATAGCCGCCGGCACCGGCGCTCGTCGTGTGCGCCGCTGCCGCCTCCCGCGCGCCGGCCGGGTAGCTGCTGCCGAGTCCGCCTCGCCTGGCCGGCCTCCCCCGCGTCGGCTGCTCCTCCGCCTGTTTCCGGCCGCCCCAGGCCCGGCTTCGCCCGTCGCTGGCTCCCTCGTGCCCATAGCCGCCTGCTCCGGTCCCGCTGTGCTGCTACGGTGCCCCGACGCCTCCCCGCCGGCTCCACCTCCGACCCGGTCCGCCGCCTCCGCTGCCGCACCGCATCCAGGCCGCCGGCTTCTGCCGCGACCCGGCCGCTGGCTTGGCGTGCCATCCGATCTCCGCAGCGTCCCGCTCCTACTGACTGCTCAAGCGGCGAAAAGAAGAGAAAAAAGAGAAAGAGAAAGAGAGAGGCCGGCTGGTTCGGCACAGTGCGCCGGCTGAAGCAGAGAGAAAAGTCAAAGGGCCGACTGCAAAAAAAAAGAGGTCCGACTGCCCACATGGAGTCGGACAGAGAGAAGAAACAGAAAGTGGCCGGCTCCCGCCACCCGGATGGTCGGGTCGCGCCCGTTTCCCGGACGGCCGGCTCCTGCCACCTGGGCAGGCCGGGTCCTCACGCCCGCTACCCGGCTTTAAAAAAAATAGTTGTGTCCGATTGTTCTCAGCTGGCGCAAATGAAGAAAAAAGAAGAAGACAAAGTAGTCGTCGGGAGATCCGGCCCAACTGCTCAGCAGTCGGCCTGAATCTCGGGGGCTACACCCAGCGGGTGTGCTGACGCGCCCCCGTGAAGAAGAAGACAAAGTAGCTGCCGGGAGATCCGGCCCGACTGCTCAGCAGTCGGCCCGAATCTCGGGGGCTACACCCAGCGGGTGCGCTGACGCGCTCCTGCAAATATGAAGACAAAGTAGTTGCCGGAAGATCCGGCTCGACTTCTCAGCAGTCGGCCCGAATCTCGGGGGCTACACCCAGCGGGTGCGCTGACGCGCTCCCGCGAAGATGAAGACAAAGTAGTCACCGGGAGATCCGGCCCGACTGCTCAGCAGTCGGCCCGAATCTCGGGGGCTACACCCAGCGGGTGCGCTGACGCGCCCCCGCGAGAGAGTGAAGACAAAGTAGTCGCCGGGAGATCCGGCCCGACTGCTCAGCAGTCGGCCCGAATCTCGGGGGCTACACCCAGCGGGTGCGCTGACGCGCCCCCGCGAGAGAGAGAAGACAAAGTAGTCGCCGGGAGATCCGGCCCGACTGCTCAGCAGTCGGCCCGAATCTCGGGGGCTACACCCAGCGGGTGCGCTGACGCGCCCCCGCGAGAGAGAGAAGACAAAGTAGTCGTCGGGAGATCCGGCCCGACTGCTCAGCAGTCGGCCCGAATCTCGGGGGCTACACCCAGCGGGTGCGCTGACGCGCCCCTGCGAGAGAGAGAAGACAAAGTAGTCGTCGGAAGATCCGGCCCGACTACTCAGCAGTCGGCCCGAATCTCGGGGGCTACACCCAGCGGGTGCGCTGACGCGCCCCCGCGAAGAAGAAGACAAAGTAGTTGTCGGGAGATCCAGCCCGACTGCTCAGCAGTCGGCCCGAATCTCGGGGGCTACACCCAGCGGGTGCGCTGGCGCGCCCCCGCGAAGATTGCAGACAAGAGAAGAGTTCTGTCCGACTCCCCCAGCCGGCAGAAGAGAAGAAAAAGGACATTGCAAGACGCCTCGCCGCCTGGCCGGTCGAGCCTGACCGGCCGAAACCCCCCTTCGAGCACCCGGGGGCTCGAAGGCTACACCCAGCGGGTGCACCGACGCGCTTCGCGAGCGCCGAGTCGCGCCGGCTGTTTTCGATGACCGCGACTACACAAAATCAATGTGAGCTCCTCGCCCGCATATTTTTGCATCACGCAAGCACGGATAACCCCGAGCGATGCTCGGGTGCTATCTCCGCATTTTTTATTACAGTTGCATCACTGTTCACCCCGGCGCCAGCCAGAGTTGGCCCGGGGATGGCCGCTTGGCCTGAGACGTTAGTTCCCGCAGACGGCTTAGTAGCGTGCGCAGTACCAAAGGCTCACTCTTAGTCACAGACCGCAGAGCGGCTGTCCGGCTAGCAAGGGTGAATGCTGGAGGCCACCCACGCGAAAAACGTCCGGGAAGAAAAACGGTTCGGGCGACCCGGCCGTTTTCCTTTACAAGTATCTACTTGGTTGAATCTGCTCCTAGACTCTGAGTACTGTACACTCCACTTCGCGGCCCACTCTTAGCCACAGACCGCAGAGCGGCTGTCCGGCAAGCAAGAGCACAAGCCAAAAAGCGGAGGGAACACGAAAAAGATTAAGGGGGCTCGGACGAAACCGAGTCGGCACCCTCCGCATAAAACTTGCAATGCTAAAAGCAAACATTTGATATATCCGCATGGACTAACTTTGTCTTTTTTCATGATCATTTCCATGAACACTCGCCAAAAAACCTCCGCCCAACTTTGCCAAGTTGCCCGGAGGCTTGGGGGCTATTGTCGGAGTAATCGACCACGGGTACCCCGAGGACGGCAAGACGATATTTCAAGACATCGGGGCTAGCAAAGCCCCTCAGTCCGACTGCCCGGCCGCTCCTGCCGGCTCCCCGTCTGACTGCTCTGACCAGTCGGCTGCCGACTGCGCCAACCAGCCGGCTGCCGACTGCGCCAACCAGCCGGCTGCCGACTGCGCCAACCAGCCGGCTGCCGACTACACCAAACAGTCGGCTGCCGACTGCAACCTGACCCGACACCGACAAGACCCCGACGTGACGGCCATACCGCGGACGAGACGGTTGTACCTCATGTCATCATGTATAGTGTCACTTGTCCCTTGGCACTATTTATGAAGTGACCCAGGGGACAAGCATGACACCCCATCATGCCCCCTTGTTCCCATGCCACTACCTAGCTTACTTCCTAAGCTACCCACATAGCTTACATATCAAGCTAGCTCCACACTATATATATGGGCTCACATCCATCCATCCAGGGAGGATGAATTCCCTCACGCATGCATACATGCCACGCATGGTGGAGCACTCTCATGCCCACTTGCTAGCTAGCTCATACACCCATATAAGACATATGCAAAGCCAGATGCCTATGGCACTGAGCTCAGATACAGCTCCAGGAGCAACTCTGTACCAGATAGGTATACCAGATATACTCAGACATGCAGGAGTAGGGGTGTTATCTCTCCGAAGAGCCCCGAACCTGGGTAACTAGCGCGTGCTACTCGCATACCCGCTCCCGGTTCTATCGGCAGCAGTCTTACCCTCACACTAAGCCCTTGTGGCATCTGTCGACTCGCAAGCCCCCCGTGAGAATACCACGACACAAAACGAAGACATCAAGCTCATGTTGGTGAATGGGTATGCGGTTCCGACTCCGACCATCACTCCGAGAGAAGTTATCACTCCGACTCCGAATATACTCAAGATGAAGGTGTTGCTGGTCTAGCACCTGTGTCAACCAACTCCTATGACATATTTGACTCACCAAATGAAGGAATTGGAAGATGCTTCATGGCTAAAGGCCTAAAGGTATCACACCCCGAGTATGTTGATTTGAATAGTGATGAAGATGATTTGCTAGGTGATGATGATTTACTTGTTGACAACTCTAGTGATGAAAACTATGATGAAATTGCTATTAATCATGCTAATCAAGATAAAACGAATGATGATGATAAGAAGGAGATTGAGCGTCTAACTAAATAACTAAACACTCTTAAGTTAGCTCATGAAACTACCTTGGAAAATCATCGAGAGCTTTTAAAAACTCATGAGAAGCTACGCTTTGAAAAGCTCAACCTTGAGCAAGAGCATGGGTTCTTAAAAGCAATCAATGATGATCTTCGCAAGAAAAGTTCTTCTTACATTGCCAAGCGTTTACTCTTGTCTACTTACATGCCACATGTAAAAACTAGCAACAAGAGTAAGAAAGATTCTTCTTCTAGTAGTAACAATAATCATATTAAATCCAACATTGTTACTTCTAGTAGTTCTCTTGATTCCACTAATGATTCTCTTAGCCAAGTTACACTTGAGCAAGAAAATAGCTTATTGAAGGGAATTACACAGAAAGGTGGTTACAAGAGCCTTGCCGGGAGTAAGCAATTTGAGGAAATTGTACGCAAGCAAGGAAGGCACCGGAAGAATCAAAGTGTTGGTTTTGAACGAAAGTTCAATCCCAATGGAGTTGAGTGGGAAGAAGATCAATACCCCAAGACGAAGTGTGTTCCCAACAAGAGAAGTATGATCCTACTTCTTTCCAAGGGACACAAGCTCAAGATGATCTTCCACCACAAGACCACAAGCAAAAGGGCAAGGACAAGCTTCAAGAGGACATTGATGCATTTGAAGAAGCTCCTAAGGCCTTGGTCAAGTGGGTTCCCAAGACTACATCAAGTTCTACTTCATCAAGTACGACTACAACTCCAAGGATTCCCATCAAGATGATGTGGATCCCGAATAAGAAGAACTAGAGAGTTCTTGAGGGTGACTCCGCCAACATACTTCACTCATATAATTTTGGCGAGGACAAGTGCAAACAACTTCCACATATTGCACTAGTTCAAGGAGTCACAAACCCTCTTGTTTGTAAGACAAGGGACAAGGTAACCTAATGCTTTCATGGACATCATCTTGTGTGAACATCACTATATGTCTATGGATATCTTTGTTTGTTCCTTGTGGGACTAACCCGTGTGGGTATTGAAAGTGCAACTCACTCCAATGGATTGCTCCAAATGATCTACATCAACATTGAGCATCCACATCTTCAACATCTACATGAAGTCATCATCGACAAAACCCAAGGTTAGTTCATCCCTCTTAGGGGGGATATCACATCTAGGGGGAGCTTTACTCTAAAATATTGAGCTAAAGCAACTCTAATGGTGTGAACACAATAATGATTTATGTAAAAGTGGTAACCCTACTTGTGCTTAAATGATGAGTATGACCTACAATCAAATGTTCTCATTTGACTCCTTAGTCAATATACTCATATATAGATGACCTAGTCATCACCAATTGCTTGATAGATGCTAGAGTGTTTGTGCATGCTTTTCCACATATTTCATTTGCCATTTTATTGTGTGAGCATGTTAATTGCGTATTTTACTCATTCGGGGACATCCATTTGTTGCTTTGATTGTTTGGCTATTTTTCTTTTGCCAAATGGATGGACAAGAATGCCTAAGAACTTCCTCTAGTTATCTATGCTTTTCTCGTCTCAAACCCTATTCATGCTACATCACAAAGTTTGATCAAGTCAGATTCGAACACTCTGTGTGAGGAGCACTCGGAGTCCCCGAATCGTCATAGACTTAAACTTCCAAAACCTCTCTGTGCATTTCGGTCTGACCGATTCATCCTTTTCAGTCTGACCGAGTTCACTGAGTTGATCTAGGTTTTCAATCTCGGTGCAACCGATTAGAACTTTTCGGTCACACCAAGTTGCAGTAACCGCTTGTGATTCTGCATCTCGGTGCCACCGAGTTGTTCCACTCGGTCACACCGACAGGGCCAGGATATATATACTGATGGGTGAGATTTTGGATATTTCTTCAAAACCCCTCAGCCCGCGCGTGTCCTGCTCTGCCGCCTCGGGTCTCCGGATCATCCTCTCGTCGCTAGCGACCTCCCGCCGTTGGTTTCCATCACCGTCAATGGATTTAAACGTCACCGTTGGTTCCATAGCGAGCTCATCGCCGAACTAGGGTATGAGTTTGACCCCTTGTGCATTCTTTTTTACTTCCGATTCTAAGCACAAGGTCAATGCCATGTTCTTTACCATGTTTGAGATCATCCTGTCTAGCAGAACATCCCATAGATTAGATTTGATTCGAAAATTTAGGGTTAGATTTCTGTCGAACTCATCTCGGACCGACCTAGTTGTGGAAATCGGTCTCACCGATTTGTCCTAGGCCATTGCACTTGCATTTTTCGGTCTGACCCGAAGTTGCAAATCGGTGCGACCGAGTTCGACTCTCTGTGAAACCCTGCCAATCTCGAAGTCACTGAACTATGTCTCGGTCTGACCGATTTCACCAGTTTAGACTCCAAAAGTTGCTTTGGTGTCACCAAGTTTAACAAATCGGTAGCTCCGAAAGGCTTTCTGTTGAAAACTAAAACTATTGACTCATTTGTTTTGAAAAACCTCTGCACTTTGTGATGTTCATCCACTCTACCTCATCTATATCCATTCATAGGGTCTGCTGTCAGTTTGCTTTGCCAGTATGTCTGATCAAAGTGATAGCCAAGACAAGTCAGAAGAGCAAGTGAACATGAGTGAGGGCACTAGTCCCTCTAGCAACTATGATGATGGCAGCAGGAGTACTCCAAGCAATTTTCCCAAAGCAGCTACTAGGCAGAGAAAGAAGAGGAATTCTGACTCAGAGGATGAGGACTATGTGGCTACTGAGGAGGAAGTGAGCTCCAAGAACAAAGTGTTGAAGAAGGAATATGGAACTACTACTGCAACAAAGCCTGGTTTGCACAAGAAGGCACCTGCTAAGAGGATTCCCATGTCAAAAGCCAGAGCATCCACTCTTGAGACTTCTAAGTCAACTGAAGAGGCTGCTGGTGAAGGCAAGAAGAGGAAGGAGAGGGTCAAGAAGACCATTGCCAAAGTTATTAGTAGATCCTCTATGATGAGAGATCTAGCTGAAGATGAAGAAGAGGAAGAGGATGCTGCACCAACATTAAAAACTCAAAAGCTGATGAGGGATGCCATCAAGTCTGGGGCTGCCCCTTCAAAGCCCAAGACTGCCCCCAAAGCATCTGCTCAAGCTTCAAAGACTTCAGAGCCCAAGAGAAGCACAAGAAATATTCCAGCTGCCGAGAAGAACAAGGCCCTAGTGCCTAAGATTGATGAAGAAGATGCTGAAGCCCAAGTGCTTAGGAAGCTCAAACTTAAGATTCCAGATCATGATGACAGCCATGCAGTGGCAGAAGACATGAACATCAGGAAGGATGCAGGTCTCGGACTTTGGAGACAGTCTGATCCATATGTTGTGAGGAGAAAGACTGTTGTGGACTACAAGTTCCATACCAAGGAGCAGCAAGATTTCTATGAGACCATCTTGCTTGACAAGAAGCCCATTGTGTGTGATATGAAGTGGGTTGATTGGGAGTACATCGATGAGAATGAATACCACTTTCCAGGAGTGCATAAGAGCTTCAGATCTTGTGGAGTAGATGACTTTGTGGGACAGAAGCTTACCAAATGGAATGATGAGCTCATTATGCAATTCTGTTCTACAGCTCATTTCTATCCAGATGGTAGAATCGTTTGGATGTCTAAAGGTACAAGGTATCAAGCAACTGTTAATGAGTGGGCTAAATTGATCAATGCCCCTGAAGAGCATTAAAATGACTTGGATGTCTATGCCAAGAAGAAGAAAGACCACAACTCAATGGCCAACATGTACAAGGAAATTCCAGACCAAGCATTGGAAACTCATAAGCTTGGGTTTGTTCACTATTTGTTGTCTGGATTGGCCACCATCAACACCAATCTGAGACATGATTTGTTGCCAAAATCTGAAGATCACAAGATGATCAGAGGTCATTCTATCAACTTGCTCCAACTGTTTGATG
Source organism: Triticum urartu (assembly GCF_056163025.1). Lineage (NCBI taxonomy): Eukaryota > Viridiplantae > Streptophyta > Magnoliopsida > Poales > Poaceae > Triticum > Triticum urartu. The sequence goes on from NC_141877.1 coordinate 343,303,087, forward strand.
TGCCCCAAAAGTTTAAAGTCATGAGCCTAATTGTGGAAACAATCAAGAGGACAGCTGCAGATCAGAAGAGATCTTGTGGGTATGCTCCGCATATTCAGGTGCTCATCAACTCCAAGATGGGCACTGGCACTTATCTTTTGGACAAGGAGCATCTACCTTTGAGACCAGATTTTGAGGACAACACTGTTGTCATGAATGAAGAAGATCCTACAAATGTGCAAGCACAAGAAAAGAGAGAAGGCAAATGCTGAGAAGGCTACAAAGATGCCAAGTGTTGAATAGGCATCTCAAGTGTTCCTAAAGTCAAAACAAGATCAGCTTGCTTATCTGATTCAAGCAACTTTGAGGATTGAGAAGGGCTTGGCCACCCTGACTCAAAATCAGGAGAGCTTGGAAAGGATCATTGAAACAAGGTTCTATGATCTTGATCTTAAAGTGACTGAGATGAAGACAATAGTTGAGCAGCTCCAGGAAGAAGCTGAGGAGAGGAAAGGGTAGGCTACCACAGATGCCTTTTAGAGAGTGCCAAGAGGTCAGAGATGTACTGCAGTGCCCATGGCTGACACTAGAGCTACCACATCAGCACCAGCAGCCATAGCTTCGGTGCCACCTCTAGTTGCAACTCCATCAGCTCCAACAACTTCTACAGATGCTTTCGTCCTTGGAGTCCTCTCAACACCACCTCCCGGAGATCAAGCCTAGAGATACGCATAGCACTATGCATTTTCAAACTTTTTTGGTAACTTGTTGCCAAAGGGGGAGAAATGTATAGATCATAGGCTTCGAGAGAGAGTGTTTTGCTTCTTTTGTCTCTCTTTCTATTTGTTGATACTTTTGTGTGCTTGCTTAATACTTTATGTCTATGTGTGTGAGATACTTTTATGATCATGTGTTTGATCATATCCTACTTTAATGCTTATGCTTGAATGATGTTATGTTTTATATATCTTGTATGATCATTCACTTTGCTTGGTGATGAGTGCATGTTTTTACTTTCTATCATTTTGACATGGAAGAGTAACCCATGATCCTAATCGATTGTGCATTTGCATTCAAAAGCAAATTTTAAATAATGCACAAATTTAGGGGGAGCTCTTGCTTATCACATACTTCTCAAAGCGACGATGCATTTCAATCTTATTATAATTTGTCGAAGCTTTGATCTATATGTGTCATCAATTACCAAAAAGGGGGAGATTGAAAGTGCAACTATCCTTGGGTGGTTTTGGTAATTCCTAATAACATATACCTCATTGAACTAATGCTATTTCAAGATGATCATTTCAGAAAGTTCAATGATTGGCATGGCATGGATTAGGAATGTGGACCCCTCAAAATGCTAAGGACACATATTGGCTCAAGCTCAAAACTCTATATTTTCATTTTAGTGATCCAAGATCACATTGAGTCCATAGGAAAAGCCAATACTATTAAAAGGGGATGAGGTGTTGCTTAATGGCTTGCTTGCTCAAAATGCTTAGTGATATGCTCCAAAAGCCATCAACCACTTTCTCATATCCACATATGTCCCAAACCAAAAGTCAAACTCGGCCCCACCGAAATTATCTATCTGGCGCCACCGAATTCATTTGACATAGCCACTGCCAGAAATCCTAGTCATTTCAGTCTCACCGATAGGGGTCTCAGTCTCACCGAGATGGGATTGCAAACTCTATGTTTCCCTTCGTAACGTTTTGGTCCAACCGAGATGAGCAATCGGTCCCACCGAGTTCGCGATGCAAACTCTCTGTTTCCCTTTCGTAACATTTCGGTCTTACCGAAATGAGCGATTCGGTCCCACCGAGTTTGCCTGACCAACTCTCTACTTGCCTATTACAGAAATCGGACCTACCGAGTTTATGTGATCGGTCTCACCGATATTATGTTATGCCCTAACCCTAATGAAATCAGTCTCACCAAGTTGACATGTCGATCCCACCGAAAATCCTAACATTCACATTTTGAACTAAATCGGTCTGACAGAGTTTCATGATTCAGTTTCACCGAGTTTGATAAATTGTGTGTAACGGTTAGATTTTGTGTGGAGGCTATATATACCCATCCTCCATTTGTGGAGAGAGCCATCAGAACGTGCCTACACTTCCAGCATACATTTTCTGAGAGAGAACCACCTACTCATGTGTTGAGACCAAGATATTCCATTCCAACCACAAGAATGTTGATCTCTAGCCTTTCCCAAGTTGCTTTCTACTCAAATCATCTTTCCACCAAATCCAAATCTGTGTGAGAGAGTTGAGTGTTGGGGAGACTATCATTTGAAGCACAAGAGCAAGGAGTTCATCATCAACACACCATCTATTACCTTTTGGAGAGTGGTGTCTCCTAGATTGGTTAGGTGTCACTTGGGAGCCTCCGACAAGATTGTGGAGTTGAACCAAGGAGTTTTTACGGGCAAGGAGATCGCCTACTTCGTGAAGATCTACCCTAGTGAGGCAAGTCCTTCGTGGGCGATGGCCATGGTGGGATAGACAAGGTTGATTCTTCATGGACCCTTCGTGGGTGGAGCCCTCCGTGGACTCGCGCAACCGTTACCCTTTGTGGGTTGAAGTCTCCATCAACGTGGATGTATGATAGCACCACCTATCGGAACCACGCCAAAAATCTCCGTGTCTACATTGCATTTGCTCCCTCTAAACTCCTCCCTTTACCTTCATGTGCAATGATTTACATTCTGCTGCTATACTCTTAGAATTGCATGTGTAGTCTGATTGCTTGACTTGTGCTAAGTTGCTAAAATCTGCCAAGACTTAAAATTGGGAAAAGGATAGATTTTTATTTGGTCAAGTAGTCTAATCACCCCCCCCCTCTAGACATACTTTCGATCCTACAGGTTCCCCGGCGATGGGGCGGCGGCCAATGGCTTCGGCCGCCGCTCGTTGCACGAGTGGGAAGCCCACTTGCTGTTCGAGGCCAACATCCCGGTGCCTCCCGGCATGCGCGTGTCGGTGCGGTGGAAGCTCAGCGTCGGTGGCATCCCCATCCCCCGCTGCCCGACGTCACCGTGCGCGCCGACTACTTCACCGACGAGGTCGACCGCGTGCGGGTGTCGCTGACGGAGGAGCAGCGGGCCCTCCCGCAGTACGCCGCCAGCAACCATGAGGCATGGGCGGCGTACTTCCAGCACCGGCAGGCGCAGCGGCTGGCCTCCACCAACGGGGCGCCGGTGGTGCAGGGGACGAAGAACAGCGAGGGTCGCCGTCTGTGGTTGGGCACCCCCGGCCGCACTCTCCATGCCGTCCTCCGGCACCACGAGGGCGGCAACGACCCGTCGTTGATGTACCCTGCTGCCCCGCCACGCCAATGGATACCGAGGAGGACGGCGTCCTCTTCCTCCTCCTCCTCCTCCTCCTCCTCCTCCCGCTCCTCCACCTCTGGGTCGCCGACGTTGTTCAGCGTCAAGGCCGAGCCCGCGGAGACACCGCTCAGCCGGCGCACCCGCAGAGCCTGCATCATCATCAACGAGGGTGGTCATGCCTCCTCATCGGCTCCTTCCCACTTCGTCAAGCCAAAGACAGAGCCAGGGCTCGCCGCCGCCGTGAAGACGGAGCTCGGGCTCGCCTCCGTGAAGACAGAGCCAGGGCTCGCCGCCGTGAAGACGGAGCCAGAGCTCTCCGATGCGGCAGCCTTGAAGTGGGCGCGCGAACACTGGGCGCGGACGGAGCTAGAGCGCCAGTGTCGCGCCCTAGAGCAGATCGCCGCTCGGCGCCGTGGCCGCGACGAGGGAGGCGTCATCGTTCTCGACGACGACAGCGACGAGGACACGCCGCCACCGGTCCGTCAGGGCGACCCGGGCAGGGGTCCAGCAGGGGCGGCCTCATGAAGGAGGAGAAGGACGACGACAACGGCGATGGCGGCGACGGCGGCCACTTCGCCGTGCGCAACGCGTTCTTCGGCTTGTAGTTGCGGCCTTTGTTTCTTTTAAGTATTTCACTTTAAAACTATTTAAGTCGCTTAAGTAATGTCATGTTTGCCAAATGTTAGCCGAATCTTTGTCCCATTTGCCAATTTTAGCCGAATTCCTTTAAAAAAATAAAAACGCCTTCTGGGGACGACCCTGGGGCCGGTGACTGGGAACCCCAAAGCCCCCATGCCAATTTTTACGCCGGTTGGCGGCGATTTTACGAGCCCCCTGGGAGGCCAATGGCTGGAGATGCTCTAAGATACAAGTGTCCTATTTGGACACGACTCCATATTCTATCTAAACACAATACAACTACAAGACCAACTATAACCTACCTTGTAGAATAATATTCGACACAACTCTAATAATGGATTTATTTGCTGGCTAAAAGGAATTGATCTACTGGGTGGATTTGAAAAAAAAATGAAATTTGACAACCTATGAGGGAACTCGAAAATAGGATCTAAACTACGAGACCGATCTAATCATTGATTGACCGGGTGCCATGCCCCCGACGAGAGGAGATTAATCTCCTCGGGGCGGCGCTCTGCAGAAGTGGTGGAAGGTCCTAGGGTCGGCGTCGTTGGACAAACCGCTCTAATACCATGTGAAAATTGTAAGATGGGTAATATTTTTGTTGTGTTGATCTGTCTCTTGTAGGGGTATTTATAGAGTACAATATGAAGAAGAGAGACTTGGAGTAGAGAGCAAATCATACATGTTTAAACCTATTCTATCTCTAGCTCTTGTCTCTATCTTAAACACTAGGACGTCGATATCCACCACACGTGTGGTATAATAGGTATTCGCCCACATACCGTGTGTGGCATGAGCAGGGCAGCCCACACGGGCTGTGTGTGGGCGAACAGTAGAATTGCCGACATGTGTGGACGTAGGTACTTCGTGTCACACGCCCAACAAGTACTACTCATCCCCACCCCGTGCATGTGGCACGAAGCAAATATGCCCACACGTCCTGGCACAGCTACATTAGGTACCCACGGGATGACGATTTAGTTGCCATCTGGGATGGCAGATGTAGTTATCCAGGATGGCAAATATGGTTGTAAAAGCATGGCAACTCTCACTGTTTTGGTTAACTATAGTTGCCATGTCTAATTTATGGTAGTTGTTGCGTGTAATCAAACCATAATTGTCGTGTGTGATTAACTACTTGTCACATATGGTCAAACAATAGTTGCCATGTGTATTTACCTCGTTGCCACGTGTGGTTAATCACAATTGCCATGTATGTTTATCTGATTGCCACGTACGTGCAACTGCAGTTGCCGTCTAGCAAACGAATCATAGTTGCCATGTGTGTTTGCCTAGTTGCCATCCAACAACATACGACTGTCGTGTGGGCGAAAATCAGTTCACCCACACGCGCGTGGACTAGGTGGTGGCTGTGTGCGCAGAAACTAGTTCGCCCACACAACGCAGCTGGCAACCGTGTGTTGTGGGGCATGTGGGCGACCTCTCCAATGCCCACACACCATCCTTGTCCTACGTGGCACACGAAAACTGTCTCGGTGTGTCAAGATTCGTGCAAACTTAATTGGACGGCGATCCAGACGTGTGGGCGAGTTGCAGTGTTGCCACACGTGTGGGTGTTAGTGTTTTCGAAACACTATTATACTTCTAACAGACACCACACAACTTTGTTTTGATAATTTACCAATGTGAGAATAATTCAATCATTTGCTTTGTACTATTTCGCGAGGGGGACAAAAAAAGTACAGAGTGCTAGCATTGCACACTATTTGTTCTATCCACACTGAGTCCAAACTTTCTCGAATACGTAGGAGTGCGCGTATTATATTATATAGGAGGGAGGGGCAGAGAGCCCAAATCCACCGATGATGTTACAAATTTAGTACATCGTGAGCCAAGCTCCTACATCCGCACGGAAACAAGAAAGATCTGTATGACTACTCACCTAGCGCCCACCTTGATAATTCCGCGGCAACTTCAGCCCAGTCACCCTTAAGCAGTCTGGCTCTGAACCAAGCCATTCCCTCCTCCACGATCCTCATGATGAGACCAGCTAATGAGGGAGAGGCGCCATCGAATACAATGGCGTTGTGATGCTTCCAGATTTCCCATAGGACCAAGGAGATGATGACGCGCATGTTCTTCGGCTTATCTGCACACCAAGTAGCCAGAGTGTCGTGCCCTGCGGGTGTCCATGCAAGTTTGCCTATCGTGGTGCATAGAGTTCTCCAGATTGTCCGAGCAAAGACGCAAGTTAGCACAATGTGATTCAAGGTTTCTTCTTCTTGGTCGCAGAAAGGGCAAGTATCATTGTGTGGCAGCCCTCGCTGAGCTAGCCGATCCGCTGTCCAACACCTATTCTTCATGGCAAGCCATAGAAAGAAGCAACAGCGTAGTGGCGCTCTGGACTTCCACGTAAACTGCGTTGTGACTGACACCTCTCTGCCAACAAACTTCGCCACATAGGCAGACCGGGTTGAGTACTTGCCACCAGGTTCCCAACACTAGGACACCACATCCTACACGTCTTCCTGCAGTGTAACTTCCTGAACTCTTGACCACAGGTTCAGGTACTACCAAAGGGCCTGCAGGCCTAGATCTTGTTTGATATCGGATGCCCAGACTCCAGTGGTGATGGCCTCCTTAAGGGTTCTCGTTCTTCTTTTGAGCGGAGGGACGGCCTCATAAATTTGCGGTGCAATTTCCACAATGCGATATCCATCCATCCAGCGATCTTCCTAGAAGAGGGTCAGGCTTCCGTCTCCTACTGTTATCTTGGCTGCTGCATTGCAGAGTGCGGTCGATTCCTTGGGTACTTTGATGTCAAACTCACTCCACGGTCTGTTCTGATCCATCCGTTGTAGCCAGGGCCATCTGGCTTGCAGCACGACATTGAGCCAAGCCAGGTCAGGGATGCCTAGCCCGCCCGCCCACTTTGGCATACAAACTGTTGTCCAGGCCACCGAGCAGTTTCCACCATTCGCTTCCTTTTTGCCACATCACAAGAACCCTTGTATAATCTTGTTTATGGCATGAATTGTCTTCATTGGTGGTGCTAAATCAAGCATCGTGTGGATGGGAACCGAGCAAAGAACTGAGAGTATGAGGATGAGTCGGACGCTCTTCGGCAAAGTAGCAGCCTTCCAGTTCGGTAGGCACTGAGCAATGCGTTCCACCAGGCTGTGTAACTGGGCAGCCGAAGGCTTTCTGGGACAAAGCGGCATCCCCAGGTAGCGGCGTGGAAAAGATGCAAGCTCACAGCCCAGGGTAACCGTGGCCAGAGCTTTTTCTTCATTGGAGCAACGAATTGGGATTGCCGCCGTCTTGTTGAAGTTGACCTGTAGGCCGGAAGCCATCCCAAATAGGTGCAGTATGTGGGAGCAAGCATGAAGATCGATTTCCACTGATTTGAGGAAGACGGTTGCATCATCTGCGAAAAGGGACACCCGCTGCTTGAGACCATGGCTGGCAAGTGGTGTCAAGACGTCCATCTCCGTGGCCAGCTGAAAGAGATGGTGGAGCAGCTCCATCATAAGGATAAATAGCATGGGGGATAGAGGTCCGCCTTGCCGCAGGCCCTTGCAATTGAAGATTGGCGCCCCAGGCACTCCGTTGATCATGATGCGAGTAGAGGAGATAGCAAGGAGACCCATGATCCAGCTCAGCCACCGACTTCCAAAACCCATTGTTTGGAGAACTTCAATCAGAAAAGACCATTGTACCGTGTCGAATGCCTTCAAGATGTCCATCTTTAGAAAGATTGCAGGTTGACGGAGCGCGTGTAGCCGTCTTGCGGTGCTCTGAACGAACATGAAGTTGTCGTGCAGCGCTCTCCCTTTGACAAACGCGCTTTGGTGGATGCCGACCAAGTGCGGCAGCTCTAGCGCAAGGCGGCTTGCCAAAACTTTGTCAAAAATCTTAGCCAGCCCATGCATGAGGCTCACGGGTCTAAAATCTCGCAGCTCATTTGCGCCATCCTTTTTTGGCAGGAGCATGACCAGGGCTTTGTTGATCGTGACGAATCCCCTCAGATCTCCACGGTAGAATGTCGTGAAAGCCTTCGTAATGTCTCCCTTGATGATGGACCAACATGCTGTGTAGAATCGGCCGGTGAAGCCATCCGGGCCGGGTGCCTTGTCCAGGGGCATGTGCTTAATGGCTTCGAGGATCTCCTCCTCCGAGAAGGGTTCTTTGAGCTTGCGCAAATCCCGAGTGGGCATACTGATGGCATCCAGGTGAAGGTCGTGATCGCGTGGCGAGGTCATGCCCAGTAGCCTATCATAGAAGTCATCCACGGTAGAAGCAATCTCCTCCTGCCCAGTGAGGACCTGGCCGTTGTGGCGCAAGGTCATGAGCGCATTCTTCCTCTGGCGATGTGCATGTGTTGGTGAAAAAAATCGAGTATTGGCGTCCCCGTCCTTCAGATGCAGTAGCCTCGACTTCTGCCTAGCGATCGTCCGCTCAAGGGAAGAGAGGCCAAGAAGTTTCCTTTTCAGCGTGCGCCTAAGAGCCAACTCGCCCTCGCATAGATCCCGCGAATCCATGGCCACATCTAGCCGTAGGATGACCTCAAGTGCAACGGCAATTTGAAGCCGCACGTTGCCAATCCACTTGGAGCTCCATGCTTGCAGACGGCGCGCGGTGATTCTGAGTTTGTTATTGAGCACCGTAAAAGGGTGCCATCCGACGGGCAGGACTGACATGCCTCCTGAACCGTTCGCATGAAGCCGGGAGCTTTGGTCCAAAAGGACTCAAATTTGAATCTCTTCCCAAAGGAGAAGTCCGCATGGAAGTCCAAAAGCAGAGGACAATGGTCTGAAACCGCCGATCCGAGCGCCGTGAGAAAGCAAGACGGGTATAGATCTTCCCAAGAGTTCGTGGCAAAAATGTGATCAATCTTCTCCAAGGTAGCCCTAGCCCGCTCATTAGACCACGTGCACCTCCGACCGTTAAGGTAGATCTCTTTGAGTTCCAGTCTGTTCAAGCGAGAGCGAAAGCGCGAGATCATTCTCCGGTTGATCAAGGTGTTATTCTTATCCTCCGGGTTCACCAGCAAGTTGAAATCCCCGACCAGAAGCCACGGCCCTGACTGTAACTCTCGAACTTCTGCTAGCTCATGCATGAATTCTATCTTATCCGCCTCTAGGTTAGGGCCATAGACACCCGTGATCCACCAAGAATCCGCTCCAAAGGGAGAGACAACCGCCGAGATCGTGTTTTCAGAGAGGTGAGGATGGGAGAGAGTAGCCACAAGGGGGTTCCAAGCTAAAAGGATCCCTCCACATGTGCCCGAGGCCGGCAAATAGTAAAACTCCTTAAGTTTATTTCCCAAACATTGTGAGACGATGCTCAAAGTTAGCACTTCCATCTTAGTCTGTTGGAGGCAGACCAGGCTCGGATCCACCGCAGCAATGGTCTGATACACGGCACTACGCCTCGCAGGGTTGTTTAGTCCACCTACGTTCCACACAATCAGCTTGAGTGGTTGTGAAGCCATGAGAAAAGCCCACGGAATCCGCACTCAAGGGAGAGAGTCTACGCTCCCCCCTCCACCGTGTCCACGTCCTCTTGCAATGGGGATGCCGGCGACTCCCATCCAAAGAGGGCGAGGATGGCCGCAATCTGTCCGTCATTGAGCGGGTCCTCTTGCAATGGGGATGCCGGCGACTCCCATCCAAAGAGGGCGAGGATGGCCGCAATCTGTTCGTCATTGAGCGGGTTGTCGAACAAGCGAATGTATGCTTGAAATGCTTCATCCCCAATCGTATCCCCCTCGTGCGCCAAGCACAGTTTACGGATGATGACTTGCTGCTGCTTCGTCACTGCCGAGCCACGATCAACACCGTTAGCAAGCCGGACACTCCGGCGTGGCGTGGTTTGAGCTGGCTGTCTACGCTGCCGTGTGCGTTTAAGTGGCGGCTGCACGCGGCAGGTGGGCGCTGGCAGGATTGGAGAGAGTGCACGCCTTACGCGCGTGCAGAAGTCCATTTCTCTGAATATAGCCTAGAAAGCTAGCAAGCTGCTGACCATCATCCCATCACGGAAGCAACATGACAACATACATACGCCGGTATGAAAGAAGAAAAGGACAGTTCACAAACCCACAAGGACACGTAAACCAAAGCCCGAAGGTTCAAAATGGCTTAAGAATCAAAGCAAGACTTAGCGAAATAACCAAGTTGCTCCAGGTGTAAGTACTGCTGGCCCTTGAAGCAGAAGTCTTGAATTCTATAGTTCCTGAATAGACGTTCCCGTTTACAGAAGAGGTAGTTCGATTAGGTGCTCCAGTGTTCTTGCATGCGCCCGTTGGTGCCCCAGCCTGCAAACATTTCTTCATGAAACTTCCATAACAACAATATGGCATTTAAAGTGTAAATGGTGAAGAAAAAATGTATGCCCAGAATAGGAATGGTGTCCTCTTAAATATATGGAGCGGAGTCATGTTGATAAGCCTGATCGTGCATAAGGTATTCATTTTTAGTACTGTTTAATTGTATATAGAAGTCTGGTTGGAAAACATGTTCTGAAGCTAATGCGAATTTACACCAAATTCTGGGACTACAGTTTTTTGTTGGCAGAAAATTTATGTCTTCACAATTACCTGGCAAGCAGCAATGGTGTTGCAACCACATAGCGTAAGGCCGTTGATTCTGTCCTGAACATCAAAAACACCACCACCGTCGCTTCGCTGCGCATGTCACATTAAGAACAGTTCCATACTTACATTCGATACCAGATAAATCTTGTTTTTATTTGTCTGAACTGGGCATAAAGTATTATATTACCATGTAAAAATTCACAGCTATGTAGTTCGGGATTCTATTTCCAGCTGCAGCATAGCAAGTTTGGACCATCTGAGGTAGTCCAACAGAATTCTCTTTGCATGCTTCACTCTCAACAGGAATTGTGGGGAAATAATTTTGCATAAATAGAGACGCAGATCTTGAGTTTAGTGGCTGTGATTCCTTTCTGTTTGGACAAGCGCTAGGGTCAATACCCGGATCTCCAGCTGTCATGATCACGGGAAATAAAATGTAAACATGAATAAAATATAAGAGCTATATATCTGTGCTCAGAGAAAATTAGTAAAGTACTCAAGATAAATCAATTAGAGTTAAGTGCAAATTGAGTGATATATCCACAGGACTACCAGTATAAAACTCCTATGAGAGCAAATTTGTAGGAGAACACAAATCTTGCATACAAAATAACTCCGGATCAATGTCTTAAGAAGCAAATACTGATCAGATAATGTATATTATGATACAGTACAATATAAAACATTCACTTGTGGTGCAATCTTTTTTATTGGTTTAAGCACCAAAACAGCATGAATATTTTTCAAAAACAATCGAGGTGGTTCTTAATTCATCAAGCATCTAATGTGGATCATGTGGATCACTCAAGGGAGGGTTGATCCCTTCTCTTCTTGTGTAACTAGCACATGAGTAAATAAAAAATACCGAATATCCCAGAAAGGACAACTAGCACAATTAGCTCTTAACAGGGAAATGAAAAAACTACACAATTAGCTCTTAACTTAGTTCTAAATCAGAATATGTTCAGCTCATAGTCATCTTTGGAGTAAATTAATCACACGAGACTCTCATGGTCCAATATATTATAAGTTGAAAGGTGAAATGGATGTTAAACAAGGTTCTCAAGACAAAGAAACAACACAACAAAGCCTTTAGTCCCAAACAAGTTGGGGTAGGCTATCTCAAGACATAGAAAGCCAAGAAGAAATTTGTATTTTGGGTTTTAGATTTGCAAATTGTGGTATAGCTATCGCTACCTAGAATCGATAGAACCTCTGTTTTTTTCAATAAAGCCCAGAAAGCCATACTTACACTCATTCTCCAGCAAATAACTCCACTGGTAAGCTATTCCTTCGCTAGACTCCTTTGAAGCATCGGAAGTAAACACAAGCAACCTGTGGTTCTTTGTAACCATATCTGTGACGGTGGGCCACTCCTGCCCACTCGTTGGCATTTCTGAGATAGGGTACCAATACTTCATCAAGTCAGCAGCAGTAAACAATTTGCTCAATCTCATCGGGGCATGTACGTAATCCTCGATGAATATTGTAACAATCTCCGTGGGATTCTCGGATAGAAATGCTTCCACCTCTTTCAACGTGTCAATTGCTGGTTCCTAGAATCACATTGCATTTGAACATTAGGAGTCTGGTCGCCTTAACAGCTATACATCTCGCAAGGTTAGTGATGAATTCAGAAAGGAATCAATTAACTTCCATTCCCCACATTCTTTAGTTCCAATTGATTACCACACTGAAACAATATTATCCACAATAGAATCGTAAGAGTGACAAAACAACACAAGTCTTCGTGTTCATCGTGTTCATGAATTTAACATACGAGTTGACGGAGTATTATAACCGAGCTTCATTAGATTTTGAGGTGGCTTAACTAGAAATGAAATGTCAATTAGTTTGGTATCTGCAAAGAACAGAACTTACGAAAGCGGTGAAGTTGTAGCATTGCCCTTGCAAGGAGTGGCAGAGCCAGACATCCCCACCGAAGTCATACATATCCAGCATCAATCCCCTCACTCCATTCTGCACACACCATTATATCAAAGAAAGAAAAAAAAACTAAAAACACCCATCCTATAAAATCGCGAAAATATAACCTCCCCCCACCCCCAAACAAAAAATAAATAAATAAAAAGATTGGCCCATGTATTCAGTGTAGTTACCCTGAGTTGGTTGGTGACAGTGTCTTCCTGGTTGTAGAATGTAACCCTCTCAACCCCGGTGCGTGATGGCTCGCCGACGATGGAGAATGAATTATGGGTCACCAGCCATGAGTACCTGTTAAATGGCAGCCCCTTCACCTGGACAAAACAAGCATGCCCCATCCCATGGTTGAAGAACAAGATAGATGAGTAATTGCCGAACACAAGCCACAGACAGAGTAATACTACAAGCAAGCGCTTAAGGGAATGCAAGAGTTTACGATGGAGGTGGGCTGGATGGCTAGGTCCCTGATGCAGGACGGCCGCGTCCGGCCGGCGGCGGCGCAATCGCCGCAGTAGAGGCCCACCCCGCAGTCGCGGGCCGCCGAGCACGAATCCCCGACCTGCAAACAAGACCCAGCGGTAAATTCAGGCTCCCTCAAAGATCGCACCACTTTTAGGAAGAAACAGACACTGAGAGATAAATTCAGTTCATGTATCACTCTCGCGGAAGAAGGAGAAAAGAACAGTATGCTCATGCCATGCCATCAGGAATTATAGGCATCAAGAAGGGTTAGATCGAACTGGACAAGAACTTGATGGGAGACACAGCAGGTAGGTAACACGCAAGAATCGGAACCGTGGAGAGGATCGGGCTGACGAATCGGGTACCTGGCAGGTGCAGGGGACTAGCAGCAGCAGCGCGACGTGGAGCGAGAGGAGGAAGCGGCGGCAGGAGAGGCGCGCCATTAGTGGCCACCAACCACTCTCTCCACCATGGAGTGAGCTAGTGATCTGCTGCTGCGAGAAGGGAAAGCAGGGGAAGCACTACATGGCTGCCCTTTTTCTCTTTCTTTCTTTCTTTCTTTCTTTTCGACGAGGGACAGCGCCGGAGGAGGGGTCAAATCGTCAACACGCTTTCCCTTTGTTTTCTTGGTAGGATACCCCGGTCCTTTTCTTTACAGAATTAACCGACAGCAACAAGCAACGGTAGTAGTATTTATAATAGTTCACGTACATGATTTGGAAATAGCATACTCCCTTCCATCCATATTACATGTCCCACAAATAAATGTATGTAGCATTGAAATATATCTCTATAGAGCTATTTAAGCGACGAGTAATATGAACCGAAGAAAGTAGGAATCTTCACATGAGCTTGGAGTGGATAAAACTTTTTACTATAAAATGCAGGACAAATGAATCCCAAAAATTATACTGCATTTGTGCGGGCAAAATCTTTGAATCAAAGAGGAATGTAGTGAATATTGTGGCATCATTTCAATAGGTCTCTCGTAATCTAGTTTTATCCTATACAAAAATATGGTACACACTTTTGGTGTACTTTTGAAAAAAAAGCACAAAGAGTATTAGCGCTCCTCACAAGTAAAATAGCAGTCTTGAAATCATCCCGTCATGCTCATGCGCTCTTTTCTTCCTTTTGTTAATGTCATTGAACGACTGTCCCCACCGTCAGGCTCTGTCATCATCACTGTCCACGTCGTACCGCTTTAGAAAGCAGTTGGAGTCCAGCTGTCTCTCCATGAAGAGAGATGCCTTGACCTCAACGCTAGAACCACTGGCATGCCTGTTCATCAGCTTGGATGTGACTGTTGAGCGACTATACTGATATCGAGATACAAGAGCGACGTCCCATGTAGCAAGCATGCACTCCAACAACAGGGTCCAAACATAACGCTATATGTGTAGGGTGCGAGTCGAGATAGTGAAAGGATATTAAATCTTTTAACATTTTATAATATAATATTAAATCTAGTTTATAATAGATCAATAGAACGTTGGATACAAGTAGATGCAAGGTAATTGAGCGGACCCTAAACAAAGATGCAACTGCAAACGGCTATATGTCTTAAAATTATTATCAAAGTCGCAACTAAATTTGTCACGGTTACACCATCATAGCTCTTTCCCACAATTGACAACATCAAGATAAATCCAGTCAAACCACGAAGTACCTACCTGCAACTATAGAGGAAGAAATCTCAACAAATCATAACAGTAGTAGACCGTCGCGTACATGAAGGTTGGCAATCGCGTCAAGCATACCAGCGATGGGGCCGCCAAACCAAGAAGATAGTGTTACAGTTGTTGATGCGCATGAAAACACGCGACCTGGAGCACAAATAACCAACCAACTTTTCATAAAGAGTAACCGGGACACAAAAACTCTGGAGCTCCTCAGCAACGCAACACCAATAAAAACGATTGGAGTTGAAGGACTTTTATTCAAAATGACATTGATAGCATTGTTAGAGCAACATCACTAAGACACAAAACTTGCTACACAAAGGGTGAGAGACAAGGGGAATCCCCTTCCCTTCGCCTCACGGTGTCGGAGCAGCGGCTGAAAGCAAAGGGGAGAGGAGATTGATTTTGTGGCAGCTAGGGTTTCTCCACAATGAAGGTTTTATGTCACACACAATCAGTCAATCACTTAGCCTTTCACAGTATGGTCTTATGAACATCTTGTGTTCATGAACCGCAGAAATCTATGAATCTATTGTTCATGTTCCTCTTTTCGTATCCGGTCACAAGTTCCTGTTCAGTAAAATACGCAGTGGAACATCAATCCTCAGCTCTGTTGATCTGTGACTGTTGGATCTCAATCTAACGGTCAGCGATCGCGCCTGAAGCGCTGATCGACAAGTTGCTCCCCCGGCGTTCAGCGCCGACGGGACGGGTCTCGGCCGAGCACCTTCAAACTCGTCTCCTCCACCAGCGCACCCAACAGAAGCCACCTTCCCACCCCCAGTCTCCGCAGGTCACACGCACCCACCGCGCTGCAATGCCGTTCCTGAGCCCCCTCCCGGGCGACGACGCCGACGACTACTACTACGGCTACGACGCCGGGTACCGCCGCGGCGGCGGCAGCGGCACCGGCGGGAAGAGCGCCAAGAAGGACAAGGGCATCTTCTCCTGCCTCCCCTGCTTCGCCCCCTTCTGTAATTGCTTCCCCTTCCTTTCTTGTCCAAGAAGGATTTCATGGCGGCTCTCTTCTAGTCCATGGCGCCGATTTCTTGGCTTTCTTGCTTCGCTGATTCGTGCCTCTTTCTCGTTTCTTTCCGACCAGCGCCCGGGGCGGTGGACCCGATGGCGCACCGCCGCCTCCTCTCCTCCGACTCCAGCGACAGCGACAACGTCGCCGCCACCGACATCACCGCCGATCTCGCCCGCCTCCGCCTGCGCTACTCCCGCCTCGCCGCCGGCCCGCCCGTCCGCCCGCGCGACGTCCCCGCCCTCGTCGCCCGCACGGACGACCCGCCGCTCGCCGTCGCCGCGCTCTCCTGGCTCGGCGGCGACCTGCGCCCGTCCTGCATCCTCGCCCTCCTCCCGGCGCTGTTCCCGTCCCTGCGAACAAGCGAGTCCGAGGGCGACCTCTTCCTCCCCTCCAACGAGCGCCAGTCGCATGCGCTCTCCGCCGCCAGGCGCCGCCTCCAGGCCCGCGAGGCCGCGCTGGACGGCGAGGTGGCCGAGTACCAGTCCACCTACGCCATGAAGCTGGCGTGCGAGAAGACCAAGGAGGGGTTCGCCGAGACGGCGGCCGAGGAGGTGTGCAAGATGGCGCGCGCCGCGCGGCGCGCCGACAAGTTGCGGTGGCGCGCCGTGGAGGCCGCCGTGAAGGAGGTGCTCACGCCGGCGCAGGCCAAGGAGTTCCTCAAGGCCGTCGAGGACGTGTCCGGCAAGGCCGGGCGGCACGGCGCGAGGTGGCAGGCGCGCGCTGGGCCCCTCTCGGTGCCCGCCGAGGCGTTCGAGCGCATGCGTACCAATGCCAGAGCAGCCGCAGATGATGCGTGGTGACCGGACCTCGCCATGGCCTGCTTCTTTGACGATGACTGAAGCCTGTTGGGATAGTTTCGTCGATGAATCTCTCTGCAGCTAATGCTGAAGAGAAAGCTGCTGCAGATTCATGGTGAGCTTCAGATGGTTTTACTTTCAACAAGGGCATTGTATCTGAATCTGTGAACCGACAGCAGTTGTGTGAACCATCGTGAAATCGTGTTAATCGACGTAATATGCTCCTTTTGCCACTTTGAAGGAATATGCTCATAGTAGTTTTGTGAATTGCAGTGTTTCTATCTCGCTTTTTTTTCATGATAATGATAATACTAGTCTTATTAATAAAGTAAAATTTTTATTACAAGCCACACAAACACCGACATCACAGGACTGAAAAGATAGGATAATCCTACGCAAAAAACCGATGCATGTCCCTCTTCACCAGGAAAAAGAAGACAAATCACCTCTTCATCCAAACTGGATGTGGCTCCATCGCTGATCAACAGCTTTACGAACCTCCAAAGTAGTTTGCCTCAAGCAAAACCATTGCCGTTGAAAGAATCAGATCAGGGCAACGTGTCCCCAGACATGCTATCGAACTCCAGAACTGACATCCCCCGCATGACTACGACGTCGGAGAAGGAAGCCAAAACTGCCATCCTCCAATCACCAACCCAACACAGGATGCACCTTCTTCCAGCTATCACCTGCATAGACAACCGTCTGCGCGTACTCCAAGACGTCAAAACCTCCCCGCTCCATCGTGACGTCGGAGACAACGCCACAGTAAGATGGACAGAGCAAAAGGGGAGACACACATGAAAGGGTCACTGTCGCTGCCTCGCCAACACCATCCATGAACACTAATGCTGCTGATATGAAGGATCGACAAACACGTGATGCCATCAACTTCGAGACGCCGCCATGAAAGACACCGCCGGTGTGAGAGTGGGGCTGAGGCAGATTTATTCGCTCGGGCGCTGCTCCCACCACCCCAACGGCTCACCACGACCTACAAAACGATACCCTAACTACAGAGCAGAGGGAGAGGGGACCGGCCCTGGCTGGTGTAGATCGAAGGTAGAGGATCGCCTCCCTAGTCACCTTCATGAGGTGGCGGCTAGGTTAGGGAAAACTGCGTCATGGTTCTATCTCTCTGACACCTTGAGGAAATACGGGAATAGTTACAACCAAATCAAAAGACTATCAAAATGTGCATTTGTAGAAAGTTTGGATATGCTAGTGAATATTAAACCTTGCCAGCTCTTATTAGTGATGCTAAGACCATCTACAATTAGGATGTGCTAATTTAAATCCCTATATGTCCATGAACATGTGTCACCTGTCAAGTTTCTGCGTCCACAGCCGCCCCCTCATGTGGAAACTCTAAATCCATGCAATACATGCAACATGAAAGTAGCATAACGTACATCAACATATACGTAGCATTCAAAGAACCGAACATGGCAAGTTCAATATAAACAAAAGCATTCAAAGGACATGAAATTTGGAGCGGCTTTTTTCTGTTTCTCACTGATCATCGTCAACCTTGCTGCACGGATGCCTGTCATGTTCGCCGCCACCGCCGGTGTTGTTTCTCTCGGACTCCGCACTTCTCCTCCCCGCCCTCTGCCTCAGCACCCTCCTCCTCGTCCCTTCTCGCGGACTTCCCGTGCGACAAATGATGCTAGTGTCGCCGATGGAATCATGTGTAGCTGCTGCCACTCCGTGCGTGTCGGACGCGACCCATGTGTAGATTTGAACTTTTAATTGTCTAATGCATGCAACCAAACACCGTGTAGTACATCAGCCCAGCCAAGGCAGGCCACCAAACACCAGGGAAAGATTGCTTTCCTGATGCAGCCTATCAAACTACTCCCCCGGTTCCTAAATATAAGTCTTTTTAGAGATTCCACTATAGACTACGTATGGAGCAAAATGAGTGAATCTACACTCTAAAATATGTGTATATACATCTGCATGTAGTTTGTAGTGAAATTTCTAAAAAGACTTGCATTTAGGAACGGAAGGGAGTACATGCAGAACAATTTCTTACCATGCATTTACTCAACAGGCTCAACAGATTCACGTTGTCGCCCGACAGCTACATATACTTGAATAACTTAAAAACAAGACAAGTAAACAACGCACCACACTTGAATAACTTGTGCAGCATGCAACAGTTATATGATGAACACTATACAGTAATAAAGCCACACATTCCTTGTCACAGGATGAGCAAAACTGAACATTTTGCAATCACGGCACAGAATGAAAAACCGCACATCTGTGTAAAAATCAAATGTGTTTTTCTCCTTTCTTTTAAACTTCATCACATTATGTCTGTTCTTAAACAACAGCACGACTCATGCTGGGCTGACCGGGAGGGCAATCAGCACACTATACAGAGGTACAAAGGTATACATCACCATATATCAAAGCTATCGTATCACTTGCCTATAATATCTTGAGTATAGGTGATATATGTTGAACATAGCCTCTCGCAACAAGACCTGCAACTTGTCCTCATGCTATGGAAACCTTGTATTGGCTTCTGGTTTCACAAAATGTCCCGATGAAAGTGCCCTGGAATCGAGTTACCCTGCTGAGATTGTCTGAGGTGCATGGACAAGGCGTAGTTGTTTATCTGTACACAAGTGGAAAGAAACAAAAATATCATTTACCACAACCGTGTTCCCAAGGTACATCAGAGGCATGATAAAAAGGGAATAGCAGAGCAGTAAGAATACTGAACCTCAAGATTCCTAATTTGTTCCCGGTACTGCATAACCAACTGCTTTAGTTGTTGAAGCTCCTGGTTTCTCTCTTCATGCTCCTTTTGGCGTTCATGTTGAATTGCCACGGCTTTCTTAAGAATAGTATTTTCTTTAATGACGGCTTCAAATTGTTCCTTGTACAACAAAATTTCCTGTTTGAAAAGCAAGAATTTCTCAGGGAGAGCACAAAATCAATCAAATTCTAATTTTGCTTCACATACTTACAATAGCAAACATACTATGTAAACCTACTTCATGTTTTAAACCACCATACATTGATATATTTTATTCATATTCGTAATGGGGCTGTAATAGCAGAACACTATAGCTATGTCAGCTATCACGGAAGCTATTTACAATAGTGTTTTTATAGGAATAGCGCTTTTATAGGAAAAAGATAAAAGTAAGTGCCTAACCAAAAACACTAGCCAGGTAAGGACTAAAGAGGATCCATCATTTAACTAATTGGATCAATGATTCTTTTTCTGGTTGCAACATCATGAGTGTCGGTGAGAGTCGTCTTGAAGTAGTCGCCAACCGGCCTATGCTCCAAGATAAAACAACCACCCAAGATAGATTGGATGCTACATTGTTAGGATTTCTAATTTATTTTATTTATATATGTGGTCGTTTTGGATTAAATTTATGTGTACAAATGATTGCATGATGTTTACCACTCAATATGGTCGTTTTTGGACCATGCACACTTGCTATAGCTTTAGCTATAGCGGTCGTAGCTAGGATAGCGGTACAACGTGCCATAGCTTCGCTTTTAGTCTCCTAAAAAGGTATGAAATCAAAGATTTGGCTGCGCACTTGAATTTCTTCCATCATGTTTACCACTCAATATTTTTAACTAAATTACGTACATGATCAAATAACCTACGAGCACAACAGGTAGTACCTCCTTTAGGGCTTAGAAGGCTTGCACGTATTTTGAGGTCAGCTTTGACCATAAATTTGACTAACAAAAAACTCGTGTTAATTATATGTCGTAAGTATTACCATTGAATTTGTATTCAGTATTCGAAAGAAGTTTCCATAGTGTAATTTTTATGGCACACAATTCATATATTCTTGGTCTAACTGATGGTGAAAATAATCTTAAAATACATACAGGCCTTGTAAACCCAAAAGGAGGAAGTATTACCCTGTAGAAGTGAACAAAACCACCAACAATAACAACAACAAAGCCTTTCATTCCCAAACAAGTTAGGATAGGCTAGAGTTGAAACCCATAAGATCTCGAAACCAAGTCATTGTTCTGGCGCGTGGATAGCTAACTTCCACGCACCCCTATCCACGGCTAGTTCTTTGGTGATATAAATAGACCATCGTATGAAAATGCTATGGTTTGATATCTAGCAATCACTAGTAAATAAATTACAACAAAGAAAACAAGGAGAAGGTAATTTAAACAAACAAACTGTGGAAATAAGGGAGCAAGTCCCATGGAATAGTACATTTCAGAAAGCGGAAGTTTGATGCAAAGTACATTTTTGGAAGTCATTAGTTCATTACTGATATGTGACACATCATGGAAGTCCTCGTTACTGACAAGATTTCTACAAGGCATGGACCTATACAAACCATCAGTTGCCAATACTTGGCCCTCAAGCCACTTATAGAGTGTCCGACCAGTCACTGGAATCAAGCTACAAGCACAAACTTATATTGCTCGAGAAGCCAAAATCAAAGGACAAGGATAAAAGCACAAAACCCATAACAAGTATCAAAAATCAGACAGGTAACAAGCAGGCAAGTTCCGAAGTGCTTTGGGAGGGGTATTCAACTACCTTCTGATATTTCTGCATTGCTTCTGTATGGATACAAGAGGACGTGGACTTGTCATAAGCCTCCAGTACTCTTGACGCACGAACCTTTGCATCATCTGAATTAGAGGCACTTGCCATCTCATTCATAAGAATCTCAACCCATTGGGTGATACCTGATTGAAGGTTCTCTGCACCGGGAACACTTCCTATGGGTGCTGGAACTTCATTACATTCTACAATACCTGTAGCATAAAGCAAGATAGCTGTCATTATTAAGATCATCGCTTTTATGAATAAGATATCTCCAAATTAATCTAATCAAAACATAAAACATGGATGCACGATTCTCACAGCTGAATAAATCATTATGTAAACCATTTGTTATCTAAAGCATGCTACTTGCATTAAACAGGGTGTTTTTACTTAGCACAAGACATTGTTGAAAAAACATATACAGTTACGTGGTCATTTTAGTAAATTCCTTAAAATAACAGAAGCCTTAAAGCCACGTAAATATGAACAGAAGAAGTACCGAGGTAGAATGCGATATAGCATTAAAAGGACAGACCCAGTGCTAGAAGCTCCCACACCAGGGGAGGTCTGGGAAGGATTATACGAGGCAAGACCTACCATGCATAGTGCAAATGTGCAATGCAGAGAGGCTGCGTAAACCCAAGACCTTGCACAAGGGGGGGAGTACTTCACCAAAGTGATAGAATGTAATAGCATTGCATTACATTAAATATTTCAACCAATTTCACATATACGTGGAGCTCTCCTGCTGGAAAAACAATGCTGGGACAAGCTAGAAGAGTGGATACTAACATAGTAACTGACAATGATAACTGACAGAAGAAAATGCTTGACCACAAGTGTGGTAAAATCTACCAATGCCAAGAGGAAGCAAATCTAATTCAAAACAACAAAGATTACGGTGTCCAGGCATCACTACAGGCGGAGCTTAGTGCTTAGGGAGTGTAAAGAATTGTTTTTCCTCTATTAATGCATCAAGACGCAAAGCTTTTCGCATTACTTGGTTTTCTTTCAGATTAAGTGGTGTCAACATCACATAAAGGATCAGACTACAATGAAAGACTACCTTCATTGGGCACTTGAACCTCAGTAGACATTTCATTGGGAGATTGATACACGGGATCCACATTATATTCTGTGGGTTCTAAGTGTAGAGGAAGTAAATACTTCATCGCTGAATCCAAATTGTTTTCACATTCTTCCAGAGCCTTTTCAATGAACTGAAATGAGAAAAGCTTCCATAAGGCTTCAAATAGTGAGTAGGTTTAGTTGCCAAAGCCAATAAGCCCTCAAAAGTGACATACTTATACCACTTTAGCAAACTACATCTAACATGTCAATAAGCAAATGTGACAATTCCAATGTTCAAAAAAGCGGAAAGCCTAAGTGAAGCGGAAGGGCACAGATTAGAGCATGCTCAAGCGTTTTTTTTTTAAATTGGCCTGATTTTTACTGTTATTGAATAATATGCACAGGAAAATAGGAAACATAGCACATAGGTAAATATTACCATTACACCGTAGCAAATACACATCAGGTTCACACAGCAAGCAAAATAACAACTAAAATGCGGTTTAGTTCAAATAGACATAGCTTAATAGAGATGATGTGGCCAGAATCTGAAGGAAATAGTTCCAGAACAGACACTAATAATAAGATAAATGGCATATTGCCACTATTGCGCAAGCAGCCAAGCAGAAGTAGTTCAAAAACAGCCAAATTCTGGCCAATAAAAAAAAACTTAATCTACCGCTTAGTGCCAGAGCGAAGTGTTTTGCCATTGCTCAGCGCTTAAGCCTGGCTTAAAAACGCTTTCTTGAACACTGGAGAATTCAATAAAAGGGTAAGAATATCTAGCTATGGCAGGCTGACATTACCACTTCTTAACAATTACGAAAAGTTGAAGAATTAGAGGATAGCATCCCATGTAAGCTAACAAGACAACACATGACATGACTACAAAATCAAACAATGGCATCCTATCTAAGCCAAGAAACACAGTAAGTGGCATAACACTAGGTACAAAACAGGCGAAGAAGAAGACAACTAACCAACAGGGATTTGTAATGGTACCGGTTAGCATGTTCCTCCAACCAAGACAAGGCTGTCGGTGCCACGTTATTATTTGTTAGAACTGCCAGCTGCTCATATTCGCAACAAATATATTTGAAAAGGGCAGACCGGTGCAAGTAGCTCCCGCTTGCGCAGGGTCGGACAACAAATATATTTCTTACTAAAATTTCCCACAATGCATAATGCAGAAAATATCTAGGCACACATATCCTACCTCCATTTCAGCATAAAATGATCACAAACAACAAGTTCAACAATTAACAAGGGCACACAATTACTAAAAGCACAAGCTAAAGCAAACTATCTTGTTCCGGCAACTCCATCTAACCTTGTCAATGGGAACTTAGCACCCACTCCCAGGGGGCTGGAAAGCATGCCACGCTTGTTCACGACGGCTACAGCGGCGCGTGGGAACTCTTGCTCCTTGCACAGCCACATCAGCGAGAGCTACTACTTATTTCAAGTGAAAGAACAGATTTACATCACACGAAACGTTTCCTCTCGCAATCAATCCAAACAAGGAAGCATAACCATGTCCGCTTTGGAATGGATTCGAGCAGGGTGGGATCACCTCAAGCCTCACGGAAGGGAACCGCGCGCGGATCACGGCCACCAGGTCGGAGTCGACGACGCCCCGCGGCTTGGGGCTGCCGCCGTCCGCGAGGAAGCGTGCGCGCTTGGAGAGCGGCGAGGACGACGCCTCCGCGTGGGAGCGTTCCTCGGAGAAGGAGGACGCCCGCTTCCGGCACATGGACGCGGACATCGCCGCCAATGCCGCGCGGGCCGCGGGCCTCTCCCGCTGCTGCTCCTTCTCGCCTCCTTGCTCCTCTTGCCGCCCGCCGCCGCCTCACTCGCGAGGTGAAGGGCGTTGTGGTTAGGGTTTCGTGGGAGGGCGGCGAGGATTTGTACGGGTGCCGAGGGGGTCGGCGCTCGAGGGTAGTGTGGGGAGGCCGGAGGAAAAGGCTGGGACGGGACGACTCGGGCAGGGAAGGGAGACGTTTGGGCGGGCAGGCCGATGGCCCGTGCTGTGCTTTGCTTGCTTCGGGTGGCCTGAGGATCCGACGCGAGGCCAGGGTTCCACGCGTCAACCGCCACACACCTTGCATTTTTTTCCCGACGGAGATAGGGTTTCGTATTAATTAACCTGAATTAAGACAATCCAGTTCACGCAGTTTCACGTCTCTTTTGGTTCATAGGATAGAATTATCGTAGGAATAGGAATTTTGTAGGAAATGAGATAACATGTATCTCAAATTCTATGAGTAGAAATAGGAAACGAGATGTCATTTGGTTGACACCAAAGGAATTTTTTCATTAAGTCTGAATAGGAATCCATTCCTATGAACCAAAGGGCTTTATAGGAAAAAAATTCTATAAGAATCCTATCATGTACAATTCCTATGAAATTTCTCCAAACTAAAGGAGTACACAATGTCTCGAAATCCGATTGTAACCATACGACCATCTGAATCTAGTGCGAACCAATCTATGGTTGGATGGTTAGAGGCAGTGGCGGAGCTTGAGATGAAATTATGAAGGGGCATGGACTGAGGGGGGGGGGGGCAAACATGATTGCTTTAGGCTGATTTTAGTCAAAAATTAAACCAAATATTAAGGCATACTAGGTGGTACCTCGCGCGTTGTTGCGGGATATTCTAGATGAGAGCCGGTGCAATGATAAATGTTGACATTGTGAAAGCAAACATATACTTGCTATGCCTTAAGGCTTGCTGCAACATTTTGACAATTTTTTAATCATATCGATGTAATCAATATTTTGGAAGCAATTTCATTCAAAATTTTGATATGGTCTGTCTTTATTTTTGTACTATTTGCACATGTAATAGGAAAATAGTATATATTGACAACAATTATAGTAAAATCTACATAATCATCCCAATAAAGTGGATAGAAGCGCATATATACTTCACAATTCAGATTTGCTCAGTTTTATACTAATGCAATTCAGCCCATTTATAGTTGCATAAGCTGAATCCATAAACATGCATATGATCATCCTGAAGTAGTACAAATAATAGTTAGAATGGATTACAATTTAAGCAACAATATATAAATTTAAATAGAAGTGTGGTTCTTTGCTGCTTGCATGCATGCTTGACGATAGCAACCCATATATACCTCTTGTATATGATACTGACAGATCCATAGGCAGAAACCCCAAGTGATGGATTACATGAAACATTAACCTTGTAACGCCCTCGATGCGGCTATATCTTCCACGTGTCGAAGCACGACTTAGAGGCATAACCGCATTGAAAGCAATGTCGCAAGTGAGGTAATCTTCACACAACCCATGTAATACATAAGGGAAAGAGATACATAGTTGGCTTACAATCGCCGCTTCACACAATACATGAATAAAGCATTACAACATCCAAATACAATCAAGGTCCGACTACGGGACCAAAATAAAAGAAGAACCCCCAAATGTGACAAGGTCCCCGATCGACCCCAACTGGGCTCCACTACTGATCAACTAGAACGAAACAACAAAAAGGACAAGATCTTCATCGAGCTCCTCCTTGAGCTTAGTTGAGTCATCTGCACGGTTCAACGGCACCTGCAAGCTGGTTTTGGAAGTATCTGTGAGTCATGGGGACTCAGCAATCTCGCACCCTCGCGATCAAGACTATTTAAGCTTATGGGTAAGGTAAAGGTATGAGGTGGAGCTGCAGCAAGCGACTAGCATATTTGGTGGCTAACATACGCAAATGAGAGCGAGAAGAGAAGGCAAAGCACGACCGAGAAACTATGATCAAGAAGTGATCCTAGAACAACCTACGTCAAGCATAACTCCAACACCGTGTTCACTTCCCGGACTCCGGCGGAAAGAGACCATCACGGTAACACACGCGGTTGATGCATTTTAATTAAGGTCAACTTCAGGTTTTCTACAACCGGACATTAACAAATTCCCATCTGCCCATAACCGCGGGCACGGCTTTCGGAAGTTCAAATCCCTGCAGGGGTGTCCCAACTTAGCCCATCACAAGCTCTCACGGTCAACGAAGGATATTCCTTCTAGCGGGAAGACCCGATCAGACTCGGAATCCCGGTTACAAGACATTTCGACAGGGTAAAACTAAACCAGCAACACCACCCGAATGTGACGACAAATCCCGATAGGAGCTGCACATATCTCTTTCTCGGGGCACACTCAGATTGTCCAAACTTCCGGTAGGCCCAGAGTTGCCCCTGGTGGCCACCGGCGGCTGACAGTTTGGACCAACACTCAGAGGAGCACTGGCCCGGGGGGGTAAAATAATGATGACCCTTGAGTCTGCAGAACCCAAGGGAAAGAAAAGGCTAGGTGGAAAATGGTAGGTTGGGCATTGCTGGAGGAGTTTTATTCAAGGCGAACTGTCAAGGGGTTCCCATTATTACCCAACCGCGTAAGGAACGCAAAATCCGGGAACATAACACCGATATGACGGAAACTAGGGCGGCAAGAGTGGAACAAAACACCAGGCATAAGGCCGAGCCTTCCACCCTTTACCAAGTATATAGATGCATTAATTAAATAAGAGATATTGTGATATCCCAACAAGTAAACATGTTCCATCAAGGAACAACATCTCCATGTTCCAACAAGGAACAAACTTCAATCTTCACCTGCAACTAACAATGCTATAAGAGGGGCTGAGCAAAGCGGTAACATAGCCAAACAACGGTTTGCTAGGACAAGATGGGTTAGAGGCTCGGTTTAACAATATGGGAGGCATGATAAGCAAGTGGTAGGTATCGCAATATAGGCATAGCAAAAGAGCGAGCAACTAAGCAAGCAAAGATAGAAGTGATTTCGAGGGTATGATCATCTTGCCTGAAATCCCGCAAGGAAGAAGAACGAGTCCATGAAGAAGATAAACGGACGTAGTCGAACGAATCCTCACACAAATGACGTTATCGGAACCAACCCGAAGAAGCAACACCGGAAAGAAGCAAACAACATAGTAAACAACCAACACATCAACATGGCATGATGCACAATCGAGTATGATGCATGTCCGATTTAATGAAGCATGGCATGGCAAAGTGCACAAACAATACTACAAATTAAGTGGAGCTCATTATGCAACGGAGTTACATATTGACGGAACACCACATTAATTTTTTAGTTCAATCTCGTTTATGTACCCAACAAAATTAAATGTTGATTAACCATGGCAAGAGGGTGAAGCAAAGTAAAACTACCTATCAAGTCAAGGTTAAATGAGGCCGGAAGCAACGAACAACAAATCCGGAAACTCCTCATGTGCATAAACTATATTTGGTACTGTTCTACCCTAAACACAATTTTAGGGTAGTTAAACATGCAAAGTAAAGCCATCATGATAATCTAGGCATTTTTCCACCCCATTTACATATAAAGTTTATTAAATTTTGAGTTACGGTTATTTAGTTATGAATTAAACCATTTTAGCAAGTTATTTAAGCAAATTTAAACAAACAACATATTAAACATTTTAAACATGGATGAAAAAGACATATCATGAAACTATATGAAATTCTAAGCATTTTACATATTTAAACCATTTTAATCCGAAGCACGGTTCAAGAGTTATTAATGCATGAACAACAGGGGCTTTCTGCAAAACTGCTGCCTTTGGAAAAATACTAAAACGCAGATCTGAAAAAAAAAGGAACTGGACCAAAACAGGGGCGGCTGGGCGCTCACCATGGGCCTTGGCCCGGAACTGTGGAGAGGAGGAGGCAGGCCCGCAGCTGGGCTAACAGATCTGGGCCACGGGGAGGCTTGAGGCCCAGGTGGCTGCCCACGTTGGCGATTGAACGGTTCAACGGGGAGGCTTGGCCGAAGCAGAGCAGCGCACGACAGGGCCAGCGAGCACGAAGCAGAGCAGCGCCCGAGCTCCGGCGAGCGGGCAAGGCAGAGGGAGAAGGGCGGCGGCGAGGACCACTCCGGCGAGGCACGTACTTGGCGCGGGGTCCACGAAGGAGCGGCAGGAGAGGTTCGCGACGGCAGCAGCGGCGCAGGCGGTGCTCCCGCGCCGCACTCGCCGGTGCGGCGGCGGAGGCTAGGGCGGAGAGGTCGCCGGGGCCCTGGGCGATGGAGGTCGTCGGAGGGCGAGGTCACGGTGGGTCTGTAGTTCGCCTAGGCCACGACGAGGAGGAGGCCATCGGAGATGGCTGGATCGGGACAGTTCATGTCGGGGAGGCAAGGTGCAGGCGAAGCTTGCGGGCATGACGAAGGTCATGGCAGGCGGCTGGAGGGCCGCAGGAGGAAGGAGCGCTTGGGCGCTGTTCCTTCTTGGGGTGGAGCGCCGGGCATCTCCTGTGTGGGGGCTCGGGCGGAGGAGGCAGAGACTCGTTCGATGCAGAGGCGAAGCAGCAGTCACAAGGTTCGGAGAGGACGCGAGGATTCAGGCGGGGATGGACGCCGACGACGCGGACGAGGCGAAGGCCTCTGGCGAAGAAGCTCCAGGCGGCGGCGCTGCAAGATCGGGGACGTGAGCGTCCAAGGCGTCGAGTCTCTGCTAGAAAAGGGAGAGGCGAGAGAGATTAGAGAGGTTGAGAGACAGGAGCACGACGAGCAAAAGAAGGGAAGGCAGGGGCATGGCGACCTGGTCCTCTGTGGCCTAGCTGACCGTGGTGGTGGTGAGGCACAGCTCCGGCGCACTAGGCAAGGGGCTTCTGCTCCGGCGATATACGGCGGGGCCATGGCGCTCGGCTCAGGAAGGGCACGGGAGGAGCTTGCGCCAACGAGCTTCCCGGTGACTGGTAGGATTTTTGGGTGGCCGCGAGTGATGGGGATCGAGGAGGGACATGGGGGAGCGCTGGTTGGTGGATTGGATCAGGGAGGATCCCGATAGGGGATTTGGTGGAGAGTGCGGCGGCGGGGAAAGGGACAAACCTCCTAATTTCTAGGGTTGGCTAGTTTAGGTAGGGTTTCATCTACTATAAATAGCAGGTAGGAATTGGGTAGGGGCTATCTAGCCCCTCCGATCATAGTCGGACGGGCAGAAAAAAAATAGGCTAGGGGGTTCAATGAACAAAAGGAAGATGTTTTGTAGATGTTTGGGGTTGATCCGGATCCAACGATGACGACTGCCCGGGTCGGGTCCGGGACAGATTTCGGACGCGCGCGCGAGGGGTCGGGCTGACGAGAGAGGTTAGGTTGGACCTGGCGGAAGGTAGTGAGCTGTGTAGGCGGTCTCGAGTTGAGAGAAGAGAAGAGAGGGAGGCCCAGCGACTGTTTTCGGAGACCGAAAACGTCCGACGTTAGACCGGCTATAATGCCGCTATAGTTAAACGTTGGGGCGTCAAATGCGATGAAACTTGACAGGCGGTATATCTACACTATAATAAGACCACACGCCAGTTTTCATCCCATTCCGATAACATTTTCCGGACACTTATAAAATAATATTTCGGACATGCCGCGAGCGCGTGCAAGTGTGTCTAGGCTCAGAACGGACAACATATGGAACTGGGGGAACCCGGAAGAATGCAAGTTTTAAAACATGATGATGCAATGCACATGATGACATGATATGCAATGCATGACACGCAAGCACATGACAAGGCAACAACAGCGAATAACTAGAGGACACCTGGCACATCGGTCTCGGGGCGTCACAAACCTAGTGAAGTAACACTTGAAGGGCATAATCATTTTTTACTCAGAAGGAGATAGTATTCGGTTGTGTTTCTATGCTATCATGGAATGCCAAATAGTCTTCTTATAGAGTAAAAGTGGTTTGCTAATCTAAGTTGCACAACTTGTGGAAATCCATGTTGAATTCCATGATACTCTACAATAGCATGCAAACAAATATTATAATCTTACCCCTGGCCTCTTTCTGGTCAGTTAATCTGGTAGGCAGAGGTACTGTTTCAGGTCAAATGAACTACTATTCTGTCTGCCCCATCTTCAAAAAAACTGCATATGATAGATTAAACTCTAGCATTGAAAGAAATGAATACAACATATCTTATGGACCACATACATATCAGGAAATAATATGGGGACCAAGAGAGGTTGTGTGATTTTTTTCTTCAATGAGCCAAGCACCTGTGGATCCAGAGCGCAAGCAGGCAATTCAAAAGGCATAAGTGCATGAATCAGAAAGAATGACGATGGTTAAAAATAGGGAGCGTCCACCTACCGGAGTGGAGGGCTAGAGACGAAGAGGACGCGAGGAATTGTGTGTGCTTGAGGACGTCTTTTTAAAGAGAAAGGCAGCATCGAGCGAAAGAGAGAGCGGCGGGGTAATGGAGGGTCGAGTAATGATCCGTGTTGAATGCTTCTGTTTCATGTGTAGTGGTGGCTGCCGTTTCATGGTGGCGACTGGCGAGTAGAAGAGAAAGCGTCGGCGGCGAGTAGAAGATAGAGCGACGGCGATGAGCGGAAGAGAGAGATGAAGCCTTAGAGACCTAGGTGGTGTTTGGTTCTCTAGTCCTAGGACTTTTTCTAGTCCCAACTAAAAAGTCTCTAATCCCTAAAAAGTCCCTCCCTGTTTGTTTCCAGAGACTAAAAAGTCCCTAGTCCCTTCCTAGAGGTTATTAAATGACCATGTTGTCCCTAGTATATAGAAAAATAACAATCAAACAACACTATAGGGTGGCGGGCCAATGGGTGCATGAAGGGGCATTGTTGGAAAAGTCCCAAAAAGTCCCAAAAAGACTCTCCTTGAGAGTTTTCTTCATTTAGTTCCAAATGCCTAATTTAGTCCCTAAAAAGTCTCTCCCGTTTGGTAAAAAAATCTCTAAAAGGGACTTTTTCTAGTCCCTACACAAAAAGTCCCCGGAAACAAACACCCCCCTAGTGCGATGCATTAGATGGGCTAACAACATGACCAAACTAAGCAAGTTACATGCCTGCCTCTTACATGGGCTAGCACGGACAACCAACAACGTACCATAAGATGTCACACGTAGCAGGGCTATTGGGCTTGATATGGGCTAGCAACGAACCGTGCGGCCGCAACCTCTATCTAGCCCAGTTTGGGTCATCCTCAAGCTTCGGCACAGGCATGGATGAACATATATAGACGCACAACTACCACCAAATCCTGCTGTATTGAACAATTTAGGCCATGGATTGCATCAACTCTAAACATGAAATTTCTTTCTCTATTCCTCGCGAACCCATTCCACCAGAGCGCACACGATATTGTCCAGTAACGAAGGAGATCAAAAAATGAGCTAGGCCGGCCATGGGGAACGACCAGACGCACTGTCGATAGAACCACGCGAGGGAGCGTCATCCGGCCATGGGGAGTGATCAGGCGCACTATCGAGAGAACCACATGGGAGAGCGACCTCGTCCGCCTGGGGAGCCCTCGTAGTTTGTGTGCTGCCACGGCGAGCTAGGTTGAGGAAAGCAACGAGGATGAGTTCTTGCAAGCGATGCCTTTCTTTTTTGTGTGTTGCGCTGTGTATGTCCGGTTCTGTCGAGAAGAAAGAATGAATGAGAGAGAAGGAACGAAGCGTTATTGTCACTTAGCGGTGGCAAGCCTCCGTAAATTTCACCAGTTGCTGATCAGACGGCTGTAGACTTCTCGGCTCTACAGTATCAACGGCTATAGCAATCCGGGTGATGTGGCTTCCTGAGAAGCCAAGAAAATCAGCTAATGGGGTGTCCCTATTCAGATATAGAAGATGTGCATGTTTTCCTATGAGCTGGGGGGCCATGGCCCAGGTTGGCCCCCAAGTAGCTCCACCACTGGTTAGAGGGACTGTGGTATCCCCAGCCCATCAGAGTTCAAGTCTTGATTCTCGCATTTATTTTTGGATTTCTGATGATGCGCATTCAGTGGAAGGAGATGTATGATATGCTGGCTCAGTCTTTCTAAAGTGCTCATAGGGATAGAGTGTGTGTGCGCGTTCATAGAGGTGAGTGTATGCACGTGTATATAAGCGCTTGCTCTGTACTGTGTTAAAAAAAGACCATCTTAATCTCGCCTCTCTAATCTCTTTGACAAGGGCCATATAGTCATCAAGAGCGTCATATGAAACGTCTGTGAGAGTGGCTCTAGTATGTTAAATAATCACTACGGGCCTATGTGCCAGACATCCTTGATGTCTGGGAGCCTTCACTTCTTGGCCATTGCTCTCCAAAGCTCCACCCCGCGGAGGCACCTACACATAACGTGGAATCCATTTCCGCGCTCGAGGCCACACAAAAGGACATACCTTAGTGGTTTTCAAATGGCGAGAAAATTTGTTCCCTCATGTGACGCGCGGATAATTAAGCCACAGTAATCCCCTTCTAATGGTGCCATGTCACCACGATTACTGTTCTTAAACTCGCGTTGGTTCGAAACTGGTTGAAATTTCAAATCTAAAACAAAGTCAAACAATAAAAGTTTTCAAATATTAAAACTAAAATGCTCGAATAAATCTATAAATTCCCGTGTTCATTTCCATGTTGAAACTAACTTCACTTGACTCACAAATCAATTCCTAGGAAAATAATAAATGATCCAACATCACATAAAATGACCTTTTCAAAATAAATAATTAGTTAAGCTTGTCCAGTTAACCCCAAACCTTGTGTGCACCCTTAATATATGGCCTAGTATTTATGTGCCAATTACTTTGTGGAAAAGAAATCATTTGCTATTTCTATAAAAATGCAAACAGTGAAAGAAAAGCAAATAAATAAAAAGAAACAGAAAAGGGTAAACAGAAAAGGGAAAAAGAAAAGGACCTACACTACTGGACCCAGGCCTATCAAGAAAAACAGCCCAGCCCACCTCCACCATCCCTTACCTCACGCTACAGGAGGCAGAGGAGGGCGTGGCGCGCATCCGAGCCGCCTTAGCCATGGATGGTCTCCACGTCGCCCCCCACGACCTATAAACGCGTCCACCGA
Organism: Triticum urartu; assembly: GCF_056163025.1. Lineage (NCBI taxonomy): Eukaryota > Viridiplantae > Streptophyta > Magnoliopsida > Poales > Poaceae > Triticum > Triticum urartu. Next base: position 343,336,012 of record NC_141877.1, read on the forward strand.
AAACCCTAGCCTGCTCTCGATCGATCCCCTCTCATTCCCCCCATCGTGCCGCTCCTCATCTGCTCGAAAACAAGCTCGGAGCTCGTGCGGTGACCGCGCTCGCCGTCGTCATTGTCGCGGCCACCGTCGTCCCTGCGCCAAGATAGTGTGTCCCCCGACTTCCCCGTCGTCTTCCACGTCGTCTACAAGTCCAGATCGAGCCAGGGCACCGCCGAACGACGGGATCGAGATCGTCTTCTTCCTTCTGTCGTCGTCGATTTCGCCTCGATCCGCGCCGCCTCGACCGCCCCCGACCTCGCCGAGTTCGCCTACGCCCCCCATGTGAGCCCATCCGTCGATCCTCTTCTTCCTTCGCGTGGATCCATCACCGTAGACGCTGCTGCCCGCCTGACCCGAGCTCGTTCCGCCATCGCGCCCTCTGGCCGCTTCGCCCGCGTCCTCCTGCAGCCACCTGCGCCCGTCGCCGCTGCTGCTCTATTGCCGCCGCTTGTTGATGCTGCTTGCTGCCGCTGCTGCCCGTCTTCGCTGGCGCCATGGCCGTTTCGTGCGCGCACGCCAGTGCCCGCGAGCCAGCTGCTGCTGCCCCTGCGCTGCCGTTGCTGCTTGCTACTCCTAGCCACTGGTGCTGCTCTTCGCTGCTGCGTTGCCGTTGCTGCTTGCTACTCCTAGCCACTGGTGCTGCTCTTCGCTGCTGCGTTGCCGTTGCCGTTGCGTAGTGTGGTTACCTGCTGCCGCATGCTGCTTGCAGTTGGTCATGGCCTTGGCCAAGGCCATGGCTGAGTGTGGCGTGTGCTTGTGTGCATGTGTGAGCACAGCGCTGGCTATGTCTCCCGCACGAACGGCCGGCCCTTGTTTACTAGTAGTAGTAGGTTTAGTTTAGTAGTATTAAATTAATGCTAATTAAGGTTGTTAGCAAATGACAAATGGGTCCCACCTAATTAGATTAGGTGAAAGCCCCTGTTAACCAAACTAACTAACCCTGTTATTTGATAGGATTATGACAGTGCCCCCCACCTCTAAATAAACAGCTTAAAAGAAATCTTTAAACACTTGTGACACTGACAGAAGGGTCCCACCTGACCCTTTGACTAGTCAAAGTAGACCCAGTCAAACGCTGACTGGGTTGCTGACTCAGCACTCCCCTGGCCCACGGTCATGCACTCTGGCTAGAGTGACACTAGGTGACAGAAGAATATTCTGTTTTATTTCGAATTAAAATTAATTTCAGAAAATGGTTTAATCTTCATAGAAAATAAACTGTAACTCGGATGAAAATGTTTTCTACATGAAAGTTGCTCAGAACGACGAGACGAGTACGGATACACAACCCGTTCGTCCGCCACACATCCCTAGCATAGCGAGCACGCAACTTTTCCCTCCGATTCATCTGTCCGAAAATGCGGAACACCGGGGATATTTTCCCGGATGTTTCTCCCCTTCACCAGTATCGCCTAGTACTGCGTTAGGTCACCCCTGGCACCGTGTTTTGCCTTTTTATATTTTTTGTGATGCATTGTTTGCTCTGTATTTACTGTTTCTCCCCCCTCTTCTCTTTGATAGACCACGTGACGATGCTAATGCCCCTGTGATCGACTACGTCGACGACGACACTTCTTCCTTTTCAGCAGAGCTTCCAGGCAAGCCCCCCCTTTAATCATCCCGATATCGCCCATTCCATTCTCTCATGTTTGCATTAGATTTTGCTACTGTGTTTGTTTGCTCCTATTCTGATACATAGCCTGCTTTTGTAACCTACTTGTTGTTACCTACCTGCTTATCCTAAATTGCTTAGTATAGGTTGGTTAGTGATCCATCAGTGACCCCCACCTTGTCCTTGTTGCCCCTGCTTCATCATTGAAGACCCGATCAACGGGATCGAAGACCAGGCCCCGGCACCGCACATCACTTTCACCTTAGTTGCTCGACACTACTGGGTTACTATTGAGTGCCGAGGGTGAGACCTCTTCAGCACTTCTAATGTTAACCATGTAGTGTAGTTATTAGGTCGTGGTCATCGAGGGTGATTTCCTCCTTAACCACTTCCGATACGACTCTGTCGTGCAACCCCTCAAGTGTGAACCTCGGGGGTGATTCCTCTTACATTCACCTTGATGATTACATCGAGTGGAATTCACCAGGTGTGATTCCTCGGGTTTTTCCCTTGATGTTTGGACACACAATTACTATGGTTACTATGACTTTACACTGAACCATGTTACTAAAGACGGGTCGGCCCTGAGGGGTACCCGCGCGAGCTTAATTGCGAGTGATGTGGAGACGGGTTGACCTGGAGGGTGCCCGCGAGATAATTACGAGGCGTGGTCGGGCATTCCTAGCCCTTGCCGCAAGTCCTCGGGACGGGGCAACGAGGTCATATGTTTCGTGAGTCTCTGCTTGTTACCGCGTGTTCCCAATCCACTATGATTTGGATATTTGATCCGAGGGGCCTCTGGCCTGATAGCACTAACCATCACGTGAGCATAGTATGGGCGTTCTGCGTCGTATGCATCAGCCGAAGCTTAATAGACGTCAGCGACTGAGCGGCGCGCGCCGGGTTGGACTGGTAAGCTCCTGCCTTTTTAGGGAGGTAGCTAGGTCTGCTCACCGGCCTCCCTCGCAACGTGCAGGAGTTCCTGGGGAGATGGCCCATGACCCCTGGGGGCATAGGTTTAGTCTGGCGTGCTGACCTCTCTATTAAGCCTAGGTCGGGTTGCGGCGTATTATTTGGCCGAGGCCGGGCATGACCCAGGAAAGTGTGTCCGGCCGGAGTTAATCGAGCATGGTGGGTAAGTTGGTGCACCCATGCAAGGAAGAAAACATCTATCGATAGCCTGTCATACGGTAACGGACACTTGGAGTTGTATCCCGATCGATACAACTAGAACTGGATACTTGAGATGAGACATGGAGATGAGACTTGGATATGAGATGATAACTGGATAGTATGGCTCTGGGATTGCTTTCTCACAGGGAGTCGAGAAAGGATCTCTGGCCGAGGTTGATAACACTACCTACTTTCCATTATGTTGATCTGTACTCTTCTATATGCTGCAAGATGCTTGAAGATGCTAGTCTTCGATAGGCTAGGCTTTCCCCTTCTCTTCTGGCATTCTGCAGTTTAGTCCACAGATACAACCCATTCCTTTGATACAGATGCATACTTAGTTTAGATCTGATGTAAGTCTTGCGAGTACTTTGGATGAGTACTCACGGTTGCTTTGCTACTTCTTTTCCCCCATACCCGATTATTGCGACGAGATGACGGATCCCAGGAGCCAGACGACGCCACTGATGACTACTACTACCCAGAGGATGCCTACTACTACGTGAAGACCGCAGACGACTAGGAGTAGTTAGGAGGCCCCCAGGCAGGAGGCCTTGCCTTTTCGATCGTTGTTACTTTTTGTGCTAGTCTTCTTAAGGCAAACTTGTGTAACTTATGTCTGTACTAAGATATTGTTGCTTTCGCTGACTCTTGTGTTTTCGAGCTTATGTATTCGAGCCCTCGAGGCCCCTGGCTTGTAATATAAAGCTTGTATTATTTTTATTTGTGTCTAGAGTTGTGTTGTGATATCTTCCCGTGAGTCCTTGATCTTGATCGTACACATTTGCGTGTATTATTGAATCGAGGGCGTCACAAGTTGGTATCAGAGCCGACTGCCTGTAGGTCGCCCCCTTTCCAACTCCTTGGCCGAAGTCGAGTCTAGTCACCACAAAAACTTTTACTAACATGGCTGTGTGGCTTATGGGCCCACGTCGCCATTGGGTGGTATTAGGATCTTTTATTCCTCGTCTATACTCTGGGACTTTGATCTCTCTTCCTTTCGGGTTAAACGATTTTGCTAACTCTAACGTTAGGATCTCGTAACTACTTCCGCCCGGAGAGCCTCCTTATTTTAGATGATCGCCTGCTGCATCAGAAGATTCCAAAGATACTCTACGATATTCTCTCGAGACTTTGTGCCCGTTGCCTTTGCAATTCCCTACCAGCGAAATATCCTTATGGATAACTACACACACTTGCCAATCTTACATTCTATTCCATTGATCTTGTTATTACAAGATGCCCTGAACTGCTCTCCTTTTTCCGAGAATCCTTTGAGATTACTGCCTTGCAGTTCCTTGTCATCTGAATACCCCTACGGATAACCTTGTGCACCTATCGAGTATCCGCTCATCCTCAGTTGACTCATGTACTTCACAAAAGTCTTTGTAGTACCGTTCGTTCTTGTGAAAATCCTCAATAGCCTATTGTTCTTGAATTTCTTGCTTGCTTGCATTATGGTTAATACCATAAGTCTAGTAATCTTATTGTCAGCCTTTGTCATTATCATTTTGAGTCCGTTGATACAATATGTTGTGAATGCTCGCAACCCTCAATCAGATCCTAGAATTCATCCTTCCGGCACAGACGTCATTTTAACATGTGCTGGATCTCGACCAATCAAATCGCCATCGATTGTACCCCTATGGCTATTCTACCTATCCATCCCTAATCAGAGCATTGCTTCTGGTCCCTTGTCTTGGAATTCTTAATTCATTTGCAGTTGAGCTTTGAGTTAGTCAGTTGTTTCTATAATCCGATCTCCTTGTATTCTTTCTTCCTCTAGTTGAATATTGATGCTCACATCAGATCCCTTGTGGACCACCAGACCCCCCCTTTTCTCGGATTTTATCCGACAACGTCCTTCATATTCAATAAGCTTGTGAGCTTTTCCTCGGAGACATAATGCTTTTGGTAAATTGTATCCTCCGCTTTCTCAAGCATGCTCTACTACTAAGCTTGTGTTATTTATTCTCGAAATTTATGATATATGTTCCTAAGATGCCCCGATGGGCTGAACCTATGCATTCCCTAATCTGTGTGAACTCAAAAGTTATGCGGGTTATACTCTACTGGCTTTTCGTCAGATAAAATTTCAATACTGCAGCTTCATCAAGAGCGAGAAGTAAAATGAAAGGTTATGCATTGTAGAAGTGGGAGTCGACCCTGAACCTTGTGTTCATGCCCACGGACACGGTGTGGGACTTATCATGAAAGCTCCTCGCAAGGATATCTAATCATTTGAATAATTCTTACGGTATCATAAATTGGATCCCTTGCAGTTATGGTCCTGACCATATTTCCTCCTTGATCCCATTTACTGGGTAAGTTAAAATTACTTATCATCTGCAAATCATTTCCCCCGTCCAACCTCTACTCCGATTTACCTTCTGGCATTACACCTAGTACTTGATGCTAATAAGCTTTATACCCCATCACATCATTCCTAGCCTGATCGGCTATATTTTTATCATGTCAACTTTTTAACTGTGCTACCTGATCCTTATGCCTGGAGCAACTTTTGACGATGAGCTAAGCTTACGTCGATCTTCCTCATCTTATCATTTCACCTCAAACAACAAGCTTGACTTTGAGCTTGTGTCAAATCCGTGGTTCTCATAGCCTTTCACTTCATCCTTCCTTTTCTACTCGATGGCATCTTCATAGAGTCTCTCGACAAAATTTGTCTTGATCATCGTCAACACTTTGGCTTCTTCAGAGATGTCAATTGAATTAATGGCTAGCAATACCATCCTTGCCTCTCGATGATTTGTGTCAGCACCAACAACATTCTTGTCTTCCCCCAACACAAACTTGTTCATATAATTTTAGAAATACATCCTTTTTTTGCATGTCGGTGGATTCTGGCTGAGCCCGTCAGCCGCACCCTCATATTTCCCCTGCTAAAATTGTATGACTTATTTTCTAAGATTGTTTCCGATGGATCCTTGATGTATCGAAAGTCTGACCTTTGCTTGAAGCCATGTCAATGCTATCTCGAAGCATGTCTATGGTAATCCGATCTCCAATAAGAACGTTTGAAGCACGATATTAAATTTTCTTTATCAATTATCCAAACACCGTTGTATGGGTGATATCATGAAATTTCTTTCCCCTTACCTAAATGGTTTTATACTTCTATCTTGTCATGGATATCATCCTCTGCTTGTCCTTGGGAAGGATATACTCCTGATAATTGTGTTTAAACACATTTTCCTTTCCATTGTTTTGATTAATATATTGATCATATTTTTTCCTTTCCATTCTTTTGTTTAACCTTTCCGGTAAACTAACTTATCTCAGTAGAGATAATTTCCTGCTTAGGTAAGCACCTCAATGTACAACTCTGTCAGTAAAGACCCTGTTACTATTGTTGATGACATTCCGGTAGCCACCGATGGACGAGAACTTTGCCTAACGGCCCGCCTCGTTCAACGAGCAGGAAAATGGTTATCTTCGTCCCTCGCCCTTGGTACCGACGTTGTTGCCGACATAACTGACATGCTACCCTCTGGCATGCCTTGCTATCATGACCGTGCAAGATATCATCGCTCCTTCTATTTTAACCCACATGGTGGGCCCATAACCCACAGTTCCACAGGATCGGAACCTGACCCTCCTGTATATCCTTTACTCCGAAGTATCATTTGCTCTTGGCTTTGTGTATTATCGCGAGCCACCCACGGAGAGATGATCTATTCCCGATGCTCTGAACCCTTCTCACACTCTGTTTAGGTATCGATCGTTTGTCCATTCGTTTGAAACTTCCTATTGTACCTTCATATTTTGCTCTCGATGTTTTCTTAAGTTTCAACTCGAGAGATGCCTCTATGCCACGTTCATTGAGATAGCCCCAGGTACCTATCTTGTGTTGAGCTCCGTCCTTCTTGAGTCTTTCCCCCTTACTCCACCCCTTAAATCTCGGGACGAGATTTCTTGTAGTGGAGGAGAATTGTGACGCCCGGATAATTAAGCTACAGTAATCCCCTTCTAATGGTGCCATGTCACCATGATTACTGTTCTTAAACTCGCGTTGGTTCGAAACCGGTTGAAATTTCAAATCTAAAACAAAGTCAAACAATAAACGTTTTCAAATATTAAAACTAAAATGCTCGAATAAATCTATAAATTCCCGTGTTCATTGCCATGTTGAAACTAACTTCACTTGACTCACAAAATCAATTCCTAGGAAAATAATAAATGATCCAACATCACATAAAATGGCCTTTTCAAAACAAATAATTAGTTAAGCTTGTCCAATTAACCCCAAACCTTGTGTGCACCCTTAATATATGGCCTAGTATTTATGTGCCAATTACTTTGTGGAAAAGAAATCATTTGCTATTTCCATAAAAATGAAAACAGTGAAAGAAAAGCAAATAAATAAAAAGAAACAGAAAAGGGTAAACAGAAAAGGGAAAAAGAAAAGGACCTACACTATTGGACCCAGGCCTATCAAGAAAAACAGCCCAGCCCACCTCCAGCATCCCTTACCTCACGCTACAGGAGGCAAAGGAGGGCGTGGCGCGCATCCGAGCCGCCTTAGCCATGGATGGTCTCCACGTCGCCCCCACGACCTATAAACGCGTCCACCGAAAACCCTAGCCTGCTCTCGATCGATCCCCTCTCATTCCCCCCATCGTGCCACTCCTCATCTGCTCGAAAACAAGCTCGGAGCTCGTGCGGTGACCGCACTCGCCGTCATCATTGTCGCGGCCACCGTCGTCTCTGCGCCAAGATAGTGTGTCCCTCGGCTTCCCCGTCGTCTTCCACGTCGTCTACAAGTCCAGATCGAGCCAGGGCACCGCCGAACGACGGGATCGAGATCATCTTCTTCCTTCTTCCGTCGTCGATTTCGCCTCGATTTGCGCCGCCTCGACCGCCCCCGACCTCGCCGAGTTCGCCTACGCCCCCCCTATGAGCCCATCCGTCGATCCTCTTCTTCCTTCGCGTGGATCCATCGCCGTAGACGCTGCTGCCCGCCTGACCCGAGCTCGTTCTGCCACCGCGCCCTCTGGCCGCTTCGCCCGCGTCCTCCTGCAGCCACCTGCGCCCGTCACCGCTGCTGCTCTATTGTCGCCGCTTGTTGATGCTGCTTGCTGCCGCTGCTGCCCGTCTTTGCTGGCGCCATGGCCGTTTCGTGCGCACACGCCAGTGCCCGCGAGCCTGCTGCTGCTGCCCCTGCGCTGCTGTTGCTGCTTGCTACTCCTAGCCACTGGTGCTGCTCTTTGCTGCTGCGTTGCCATTGCTGTTGCGTAGTGTGGTTACCTGCTGCCGCATGCTGCTTGCAGTTGGTCATGGCCTTGGCCAAGGCCATGGCTGAGTGTGGCGTGTGCTTGTGTGCATGTGTGAGCACAGCGCTGGCTATGTCTCCCGCACGAACGGTCGGCTCTTGTTTACTAGTAGTAGGAGGTTTAGTTTAGTAGTATTAAATTAATGCTAATTAAGGTTGTTAGCAAATGACAAATGGGTCCCACCTAATTAGATTAGGTGAAAGCCCCTGTTAACCAAACTAACTAACCCTGTTATTTGATAGGACTATGACAGTGGCCCCCACCTCTAAATAAACAGCTTAAAAGAAATCTTTAAACACGTGTGACACTGACAGAAGGGTCCCACCTGACCCTTTGACTAGTCAAAGTAGACCCAGTCAAACGCTGACTAGGTTGCTGACTCAGCACTCCCCTGGCCCACGGTCATGCACTCTGGCTAGAGTGACACTAGGTGACAGAAGAATATTCTGTTCTATTTCGAATTAAAATTAATTTCAAAAAAATGGTTTAATCTTTGAAAAATCATAGAAAATAAATCGTAACTCGGATGAAAATGTGTTCTACATGAAAGTTGCTCACAACGACGAGACGAGTCCGGATACGCAGCCCGTTCGTCCGCCACACGTCCCTTGCACAGCGAACACGCAACTTTCCCCTCCGATTCATCTGTCCGAAAACGCGGAACACCGGGGATATTTTCCCGGATGTGATCGAAAGTATGTCTAGAGGGGGGGTGATTAGACTACTTGACCAAATAAAAACTTAACCTTTTCCCAATTTTAGTTCTTGGCAGATTTTAGCTATTGTAGGACAAGTCAAGCAATCATCACACAATTCAAGCAAGCATGTAAAGAGTATATTGGCAGCGGAAAGTAAAGCATGCAACTTGCAAGAATGTAAAGGGAAGGGTTTGGAGAATTCAAACGCAATTGGAGACACAGATGTTTTTCCCGTGGTTCGGATAGGTGGTGCTATCCTACATCCACGTTGATGGAGACTTCAACCCACAAAGGGGTAACGGTTGCGCGAGTCCACGGAGGGCTCCACCCACAAAGGGTAACGGTTGCGCGAGTCCACAAAGGGCTCCACCCACGAAGGGTCCATGAAGAAGCAACCACCCACAAAGGGTCCACGAAGAAGCAACCTTGTCTATCCCACCATGGCCATCGCCCACACAGGACTTGCCTCACTAGCGGTAGATCTTCACGAAGTAGGCGATCTCCTTGCCCTTACAAACTCCTTGGTTCAACTCCACAATCTTGTCGGAGGCTCCCAAGTGACACCTAGCCAATCTAGGAGACACCACTCTCCAAGAAGTAACAAGTGGTGTGTAGGTAATGAACTCCCTGCTCTTGTGCTTCAAATGATAGTCTCCCCAACACTCAACTCTCTCTCATAGGATTTGGATCTTGTGGAAAGAAGATTTGAGTGGAAAGCAACTTGGGGAAGGCTAGAGATCAAGATTCATATGGTAGGAATGGAATATCTTGGTCTCAACACATGAGTAGGTGGTTCTCTCTCAGAACATGTGAGTTGAAATTGTGTATGTGTTCTGATGGCTCTCTCCACGAATGAAGAGGAGGTGGAGGGGTATATATAGCCTCCACACAAAATCCAACCGTTACACACAGTTTTCCAATCTCGGTGGGACCGAATCAACAAACTCGGTCGGACCGGAAATGTAAACCTAGTGACCGTTAGAGATTTTCGGTGGGACTGACATGCAACTCGGTGGGACCGATACGGTTAGGGTTTCGGCATGACATAATCTCGGCGAGACCGATTACACAAACTCGGTGAGACCGAATTTGGTAATTAGCTAACCAGAGAGTTGGTCAGGCAAACTCGGTGGGACCGATTTGCTCTTTCGGTGAGACCGAAAAATTACAAAAAGGAAACACTAAATTTACATTGCAATCTCGGTGGGACCGATCCGCTCTTTCGGTGAGACCGAAAAGTTACGAAAGGGAAACAAAGAGTTTGCAATCCCATCTCGGTGAGATCGAGATCCCTATCGGTAGAACCGAATTGCTAGGGTTTGGCAGTGGCTTATGACAAGTGAAACTCGGTGGCGCCGGATAGGAAGAATCGGTAGGACCGAGTTTGGCTTAGGGTTTAGGTCATATGTGGATATGGGAAAGTAGTTGAGGGTTTTGGAGCATATCACTAAGCACATGAAGCAAGAGGCTCATTAAGCAACACCTCATCCCTCCTTAATAGTATTGGCTTTTCCTAAAGACTCAATGTGATCTTGGATCACTAAAATATGAAATGAAGAGTCTTGAGCTTTTGAGCTTGAGCCAATCCTTTGTCCTTAGCATTTTGAGGGTTCCACTTTCACATCCATGCCATGCCAATCATTGAGCTTTCCTGAAATAATCATCTTGGAATAGTATTAGCTCAATGAGCTATATGTTGTTATGAATTACCAAAACCACCTAGGGATAGTTGCACTTTCAATCTCCCCCTTTTTGGTAATTGATGACAACATATAGATCAAAGCTTCGACAAATGATAATAAGCATGAAATATATCGTCGCTTTGAGAAGTATGTGACAAGTAAGAGCTCTCCCTAAATTTGTGCATATTTAAAATTTGCTTTGGACTGCAAATGCACAAGGAGTTAGAGTCATGGGTTACTCTTTCATGTCACATACATCTTGGTGGAGCGCTTAAAATGATAAGAATGAAATACATGCACTCATCACCAAGAATAGTGAATGATCACATAAGATAGATAAGATAATAGCATTAAGCAAGCATTAAGTGTAGCTTATGATCAAACACATGATCATCAATGTCTCACAAGCAATGACGTAGTATCTCAAGCACTCAAAAGCAAACAAAGTTCGAAAAAACCACCAAATAAAGCAAGAGAGAAAAAAAGCAACACTCTCTCTCTCTCGAAGCCTATGATCTATGCATTTTTCTCCCCCTTTGGCAACAAGTTACCAAAAAGTTCCTAGAAAATGCATAGTGCTAGATCGACGCTCAGGCTTGATCTTCTGGTGGTGGTGGAGTCCGGATCACTCCAAGGACGAAGGCTTCCGTAGACGCTGGAGTTGGAGCTGAAGTAGATGCTGGAGCTGGTGGAACTGAGACTGTAGCTGGTGCAGACGTGGTGGCTCTGGTGTCAGCAACTGGCACTGCAGACGACCTCGGACCTCGTGGCACTCTGGCAAAGGCATCAGTTGTAGTCCTGCCTCTCCTCTCCTGCATGTCATCTTGGAGCTGCTCCACTGCAGTCTGAATCTCTGTCACTTTGACATCCAAGTCATAAAACTTTTGTTCCATGATTCTCTCTAGGCTTGCCTGGTTCTGAGTTAGGGTGGCTAGTCCTTTCTCAATCCGCAGGGTGGATGCAATCAGGTAACCAAGCTGCTCTTGTTTGGTTTTCAGGAAATATTCAGATGCCTCCTCTTGAGTAGGCATCTTGGCAGCTTTCTCCTTCCTTGCCTTCTCCTTCTTTGCTTGTGCTTGGGCAGACGATGGTTCATTTTCAGTCATCACAACTTGATTATCTTCAAAATCTGGACGGATGGGCAGGTGTTCCTTGTCCAATAAGTATATGCCCGTGCCCATCTTGGAGTTAATGAGCTCCTGAATTGGTGGGGCATACCCACAGCTCCTCTTCTGGTCTGCTGCTGTCCTCTTGATTGTTTCTACTATGAGGCTCATCACTTTGAACTTCTGTGGCACATCAAATACATGTAGCAAGTTTATTGCATGGCCTCTGATCATCTTGTGATCACCTGACTTGGGCAAGAGAGTGTGCCTCAGTATCCAATTTATAGTTGGCAGCCCTGACAGAAGATAATGCACTGAGCCAAATTTGAAAGTGTCAAGTGCCTCGTTTGGAATTTCCTTGTACATATTGGACATTGAGTTATGATCCATCTTCTTCTTGGCATAGATATCCAAGTCATCCTCATGCTCCTCTGGGGCATTGATGAGCTGTGCCCACTCAGCAACAGTAGATTGGTACCTCGTACCCTCTGACATCCATGTGATCTTTCCATCTGGGTAAAAGTGTGCTGTGGAGTAGAACTGCATGATAAGCTCCTCATTCCACTTTGTGAGCTTCTGCCCAACAAAGTCTGCAACTCCACAAGCACTAAAGCTGTCATACACTCCAGGGTAGTGTTCCTCATTTTCCTTCATGTAGGTCCAGTCGACCCATCTCATGTCACAAACAATGGGCTTCTTATCAAGCAAAACTGTCTCATAGAAATCCTGATGTTCCTTAGTGTGGAACCTGTAGTCAACAGCAGTCCTCCTCCTTGAAGCATATGGATCTGCTTCTCTCCACTTCCTCAGCCCTGAGTCTCTCCTGAGCTTCATATCCTCAGCCACAGGATGAGCATCGTTGTGGTCTAGGATCTTGGGCTTGAGTTTTCTGAGAACTTGCTCTTCATCATCTTCTGCAGCTTCAGGCACTGGGCCTTGTTCTTCTCAGCAGCTGGGATGCTCCTTGTATTCCTCTTTGGTGCAGACTTGGGCTTTGAGGCAGCTTTGGGTGCTTCTTTGGGCTTAGATGCAGCAGCCCCTGTCCTGATAGCATCACCCATAAGCTTAGGTGCCTTAGGTGCTGGTGCAGCAACCTCTTCTTCCTCTTCCTCTTCCATGATGGAAGCCTTTCCAAGCACTCTGGCTACGGTCTTCTTGACCCTTTCCTTCCTCTTCTTGCCTTCAACAGCAACTGGCTTTTTGGGTGCATGCTTTTCAGTTGAAGCTCTAGCTTTTGACATAGGCTGCCTGCCTGCTGGCCTTTTGATTTTTAAGCCTGGCTTTGTGCCCTGTGCTGGCTCAACTCTCTTTGATGTGGCCTCTTCCTCTGCCACATAATCTTCATCTTCAGAATCTGAAGTTCTCTTCTTCCTCTGTCTAGTGGCAGCTTTTGGCCAATTGCTTGGGGTACTTCTGCTGCCTTCATCAGAAGAACTGGAGGGACTAGTGCCCTCACTCATGTGCACTTGCTGTTCTGACACATTCTGGCTGTCACTCTGGTCTGACATGATGAACAAGCTGACTGCTGACCCTGTGAACAGTTTATAGATGAGGTAGAATAGATGAGCATCACAAAATGCAGAGATTTTTGCAAAAGAATGATCCAAAAACTTAGTTTTAGTTTTCCACTGAAATCATCTCGGATCTACCGATTTTTAAACTCGGTGATACCGAAGCAGTTTTGGCACCTAAACTAGTGAACTCGGTCAGACCGAGTCACAGTTCGGTGGCACCGAGACTGCTAGGGTTTCACAGAGTTCCAAAATCGGTCACACCGATAAGTAATTCTCGGTCAGACCGAGTCTCACTTGTGCAATGGCATAAGCCAAATCGGTGGGACCGAGTTTTTCAACTCGGTGGGTCCGAGATGGTTTCGACGGAAACCTAACCCTAAAATTTTCGAATCAAACCTAATCTACAAGCGCATTGACTGGATAGGAGTGTTTCAATCGTGGCAAGAATCATGATGATCACAATGTGCTAAGAAACAGATTGGAGAATAGCACAAAGATCGAGTCCATACCCTAGTTCGGCGGAGTAGCCCTACGGCTGCAACGCGGGGTAGAATTCCGTTGACGGCGACGGAGACCAGCGACTGGAGGTGGCTGGCGGCGAGGAGACGATCCGGAGACCAAGTTGGCAGAGCAGGCTATCGCGCGGGCGAAGGGGTTCGGAGAAATTTCCAAATTTTTGCCCGTGACTATATATAGCCCGACCCTGTCGGTGTGACCGAGTGGAACAACTCGGTGGCACCGAGATTCATAACTGCAAGCAGTTACTGAAACTCGGTGTGACCAAAAGGTTCAAATCGGTTGCACCGAGATCGAAAACCTAGATCAACTTAATGATCTCGGTAGGACCGAAAGTGGGGTATCGGTCAGACCGAGAATCATAAAGAGGTTTTGAAAGTTTAAGTCTATGACGAATCGGGGACTCCGAGCGCTCCTCACATAGAGTGGTTCGAATCTGACTTGATCAAATTTTGTGATGTAGCATGAATAGAGTTTGAGACGAGAAAAGCATAGATAGCTATAGGAGGTTCTTAGGCACTCTTGTCCATCCACTTGGCAAAAGGAAATAAAACCAAACAATCAAAGCAACAAGTGGATGTCCTCGAATGAGTAAAATATGCAACCAGCATGCTCACACAATAAGATGGCAAATGAAATATGTGACAAGGAATGTACAACCAATTCTAGCATCTATCAAGCAATTTGCGATGACAAGGTCATCTATATATGAGTATATTGACTTAGGAGTCAAGTGAGAACACTTGATCATAGGTCATACTCATCGTTTAAGCTCAAGTGGGGTTACCACTTTTACATAAAGCATTGTTGTGTTCACATCTTTAGAGTTGCTTTAGCTCAAGTCTTAGAGTAAAGCTCCCCCTAGATGTGATATCCCCCCTTAGAGGGATGAACTAACCTCGGGTTTTGTCGATGATGACTTCATGTAGATGTTGAAGATGTGGATGCTCAATGTTGATGTAGATCACTTGGAGCTATCCATTTGAGTGAATTGCACTTTAAATACCTACATGGGTTAGTCCCACAAGGAACAAACAAGGATATCCATAGACATAGAGTGATGCACACACAAGATGATGTCCATGAAAACTTTTAGGTTACCTTGTCCCTTGTCTTACCAACAAGAGGGTTTGTGACTCCTTGAACTAGTGCAAGATGTGGAAGTTGATTGCACTTGTTCTTGCCAAAATGATAAGAGTGAAGTATGTTGGCGGAGTCACCCTCAAGAACTCTCTAGTTCTTCTTCTTTTGGATCCACATCATCTTGATGGGAATCCTTGGAGTTGTAGTCGTACTTGATGAAGTGGAACTTGAAGTAGTCTTGGGAATCCACTTGACTAAGGTCTTAGGAGCTTCTTCAAATGCATCAATTTCCTCTTGAAGCTTGTCCTTGCCTTTTTTGCTTGTAGTCTTGTGGTGGAAGATTATCTTGAGCTTGTGTCCCCTTGAAAGAAGTATCATACTTCTCTTGTTGAGGAACAAACTTTGTCTTGGGGTATTGATCTTCTTCCCACTCAACTCCATTGGCATTGAACTTTTGTTCAAAACCAACACCTTGATTCTTCCGGTGCATTCCTTGCTTGCGCACAATTTCCTCGAATTGTTTACTCCCGGCAAGGCTTTTGTACACTACTTTCTCTATAATTTCCTTTAATAAGCTGTTTTCTTGCTCAAGTGTAACTTGGCTAAGAGAATCATTAGTGGAATCAAGAGAACTACCAGAAGCAACAATATTGGATTTAGCATGATCATTGTTACTGCTAGAGGAAGAATCTTTCTTGTTCTTGTTACTAGACTTGACTTGAGGCATGTAAGTGGATAAGAGTAAACGCTTGGCAATGTAAGAACTTTTCTTGCGGAGATCATCATTGATTGCTTTTAAGAACTCATGCTCTTTCTCAAGATTGAGCTTTTCAAAGCGTAATTTCTCATGAGCTCTTAAAAGTTCTCGATGATCTTCGAAGATAGTTTCATGAGCTAACTTAAGAGTGTTTAGTTCTTTAGTTAGAGTCTCAATCTTCTCCTTATCATTGTCATTCGTTTTATCTTTATTAGCATGATTAATTGACGTTTCATCATAGTATTCATCACTAGAGTTGTCAACAAGCAAATCATCACCTAACAAGTCATCTTCATCACTGTTGAAATCAACATACTCGGGGTGTGTTACCTTAGGCCCTTTGGCCATGAAGCATCTTTCAATTCCTTCATTTGGTGAGTCAAATATGTCGTAGGAGTTGGTTGACACAAGTGCTAGACCGGCAACACCTTCATCTTGAGTATCTTCGGAGTCGGAGTGATAACTTCTCTCGGAGTGGCTGTCGGAGTCGGAGCCGGATACCCATTCACCAACATGAGCTTGATGTCTTCGTTTTGTGTAGCTCCTTGATGATTTTTCCTCCCTTTCCGAATCCTTGCTTCTCCGTGAGTATCTTCGTTCATAACGATCATCTCTACTCCTTCTCTCTCTTGGTGGTGATTCTTTGCTTCTTCTTTTTGAAGAATCTTCTCTTCTCTTGTAGGGAGCCGTACACTCATTGGAATAGTGTCCGGGTCTTCCACAACTATAGCAGTTTCACTCTCGACTAGAAGATCTTTTGTCATTGTAGGACCTTGACTTGAAGCTTCTATCTTTGCTTCTACTCTTGTAGAACTTGTTGAAGTTCTTCACCATTAAGCTCAATTCTTCATTGAAGTCTTGTTTCTCACTTGATGATGTGGGGGCTTCACATGAGGCTTTATAGGCACCACTTGACTTGTTGTGAAGTTCCTCTTTATCCTTAAGTGACATCTCATGAGCAACAATTCTTCCAATCACCTCCGTTGGCTTGAGATCTTTGTAATTGGGCATCATTTGGATCAATGTGCACACGGTATCATATTTTCCATCCAAGGCTCTTAGAATCTTCTTGATGATGAATCTATCGGTCATCTCTTCACTTCCTAAGCCGGCAATCTCATTTGTGATGAGAGCAAGCCTAGAGTACATTTCAGCGACACCTTCACCATCCTTCATTTTGAACTTGTCAAGTTGACTTTGAAGCACATCCAACTTGGATTCCTTGACGGAGTCGGTACCTTCGTGCATATCAATCAAAGTGTCCCAAATTTCCTTTGCATTCTCAAGACGGCTAATTTTGTTGAATTCTTCGGGGCACAATCCGTTGAAGAGAATATCACAAGCTTGAGCATTGTATTGCAACATCTTCAACTCATCCGCGGTAGCTTCACGGTTTGGTTCTTTCCCATCAAAGAAGTCACCTTGCAAACCAACACACACAATAGCCCAAACGGCGGGGTTATGTCCAAGAATATGCATTTTCATTTTATGCTTCCAACTAGCAAAATTAGTACCATCAAAGTAATGACCTCTACGGTGATAATTTCCCTCGCTAGACGCCATACTCTCCTAGGTTGTGAAACCAAGGCTATGACCACCAAAAGCTATGGAGATCAAAGCAAGTGGAGACCAAAGCTCTGATACCACTTGTAGGATCGAAAGTATGTCTAGAGGGGGGGTGATTAGACTACTTGACCAAATAAAAACTTAACATTTTCCCAATTTTAGTTCTTGGCAGATTTTAGCTATTGTAGGACAAGTCAAGCAATCATCACACAATTCAAGCAAGCATGCAAAGAGTATATTGGCAGTGGAAAGTAAAGCATGCAACTTGCAAGAATGTAAAGTGAAGGGTTTGGAGAATTCAAACGCAATTGGAGACACGGATGTTTTTCCCGTGGTTCGGATAGGTGGTGCTATCCTACATCCACGTTGATGGAGACTTCAACCCACAAAGGGTAACGGTTGCGCGAGTCCACAGAGGGCTCCACCCACAAAGGGTAACGGTTGCGCGAGTCCACAAAGGGCTCCACCCACGAAGGGTCCACGAAGAAGCAACCACCCACAAAGGGTCCACGAAGAAGCAACATTGTCTATCCCACCATGGCCATCGCCCACACAGGACTTGCCTCACTAGCGGTAGATCTTCACGAAGTAGGCGATCTCCTTGCCCTTACAAACTCCTTGGTTCAACTCCACAATCTTGTCGGAGGCTCCCAAGTGACACCTAGCCAATCTAGGAGACACCACTCTCCAAGAAGTAACAAATGGTGTGTAGGTAATGAACTCCTTGCTCTTGTGCTTCAAATGATAGTCTCCCCAACACTCAACTCTCTCTCATAGGATTTGGATCTTGTGGAAAGAAGATTTGAGTGGAAAGCAACTTGGGGAAGGCTAGAGATCAAGATTCATATGGTAGGAATGGAATATCTTGGTCTCAACACATGAGTAGGTGGTTCTCTCTCAGAACATGTGAGTTGGAATTGTGTATGTGTTCTGATGGCTCTCTCCACGAATGAAGAGGAGGTGGAGGGGTATATATAGCCTCCACACAAAATCCAACCGTTACACACAGTTTTCCAATCTCGGTGGGACCGAATCAACAAACTCGGTCGGACCGAAAATGTAAACCTAGTGACCGTTAGAGATTTTCGGTGGGACTGACATGCAACTCGGTGGGACCGATACGGTTAGGGTTTGGGCATGACGTAATCTCGGTGAGACCGATTACACAAACTCGGTGAGACCGAATTTGGTAATTAGCTAACCAGAGAGTTGGTCAGGCAAACTCGGTGGGACCGATTTGCTCTTTCGATGAGACCAAAAAGTTACAAAAAGGAAACACTGAATTTACATTGCAATCTCGGTGGGACCGATCCGCTCTTTCGGTGAGACCGAAAAGTTACGAAAGGGAAACATAGAGTTTGCAATCCCATCTCGGTGAGACCGAGATCCCTATCGGTAGAACCGAATTGCTAGGGTTTGGCAGTGGCTTATGACAAGTGAAACTCGGTGGCGCCGGATAGGAAGAATCGGTAGGACCGAGTTTGGCTTAGGGTTTAGGTCATATGTGGATATGGGAAAGTAGTTGAGGGTTTTGGAGCATATCACTAAGCACATGAAGCAAGAGGCTCATTAAGCAACACCTCATCCCTCCTTGATAGTATTGGCTTTTCCTAAAGACTCAATGTGATCTTGGATCACTAAAATATGAAATGAAGAGTCTTGAGCTTTTGAGCTTGAGCCAATCCTTTGTCCTTAGCATTTTGAGGGTTCAACTTTCACATCCATGCCATGCCAATCATTGAGCTTTCCTGAAATAATCATCTTGGAATAGTATTAGCTCAATGAGCTATATGTTGTTATGAATTACCAAAACCACCTAGGGATAGTTGCACTTTCATTCTCCCTTTCACTAGTATCGCCTAGTACTGCGTTAGGTCACCCCTGGCACCGCGTTTTGCCTTGTTATATTTTTTGTGATGCATTGTTTGCTCTGTATTTACTGTTTCTCCCCCCTCTTCTCTTTGATAGACCCCGTGACGATGTTGATGCCCCTGTGATCGACTACATCGACGGCGACACTTCTTCCTTTTCAGCAGAGCTTCTAGGCAAGCCCCCCTTTGATCATCCCGATATCGCCCATTCCATTCTCTCATGCTTGCATTAGATTTTGCTACTGTATTTGTTTGCTCCTATTCTGATGCATATATAGCCTGCTTTTGTAACCTGCTTGTTGTTACCTACCTGCTTATCCTAAACTGCTTAGTATAGGTTGGTTAGTGATCCATCAGTGACCCCCACCTTGTCCTTGTTGCCCCTGCTTCATCATTGAATACCCGATCAACGGGATCGAAGACCAGGCCTCGGCACCGCACATCACTTTCCCCTTAGTTGCTCGACACTACTGGGTTACTATCGAGTGCCGAGGATGAGACCTCTTCAGCACTTCTGATGTTAACCCTGTAGTGTAGTTATTCGGTCGTGGTCATCGAGGGTGATTTCCTCCTTAACCACTTCCGATACGACTCTGTCGTGCAACCCCTCAAGTGTGAACCTCGGGGGTGATTCCTCTTACATTCACCTTGATGATTACATCGAGTGGAATTCACCGGGGGTGATTCCTCGGTTTTTTCCCTTGATGTTTGGACACGCAATTACTATGGTTACTATGAATTTACACTGAACCATGTTACTAAAGACGGGTCGTCCCTGAGGGGTACCCGCGCGAGCTTAATTGCGAGTGATGTGGAGACGGGTTGACCTGGAGGGTGCCCGCGAGATAATTACGAGGCGTGGTCGGGCATTCCTAGCCCTTGCCGCAAGTCCTCGAGACGGGGCAACGGGGTCACATCTTTCGTGAGTCTCTGCTTGTTACCGCACGTTCCCAATCCACTACGATTTGGATATTTGATCCGAGGGGCCTCTGGCCTGATAGCACTTACCATCACGTGAGCATAGTATGGGCGTTCTGCGTTGTATGCATCAGCCGAAGCTTAATAGACGTCAGCGACTGAGCGGCGCGCGCCGGGTTGGACTGGTAAGCTCCTGCCTTTTTAGGGAGGTAGCTAGGTCTGCTCACCGGCCGCCCTCGCAACGTGCAGGAGTTCCCGAGGAGATGGCCCATGACCCCTGGGGGCATAGGTTTAGTCTGGCGTGCTCACCTCTCTATTAAGCCTAGGTCGGGTTGCGGCGTATTGTTTGGCCGAGGCCGGGCATGACCCAGGAAAGTGTGTCTGGTCGGAGTTAATCGAGCGTGGTGGGTAAGTTGGTGCACCCGTGCAGGGAAGAAAACATATATCGATAGCCTGTCATACGGTAACGGACACTTGGAGTTGTATCCCGATCGATACAACTAGAACTGGATACTTGAGATGAGACATGGCGATGAGACTTGGATATGAGATGATAACTGGATAGTATGGCTCTGGGATTGCTTTCTCGCAGGGAGTCGAGAAAGGATCTCTGGCCGAGGTTGATAACACTACCTACTTTCCATTATGTTGATCTGTACTCTTCTATATGCTGCAAGATGCTTGAAGATGCTAGTCTTCGATAGGCTAGGCTTTCCCCTTCTCTTCTGGCATTCTGCAGTTTAGTCCACAGATACAACCCATTCCTTTGATACAGATGCATACTTAGTTTAGATCTGATGTAAGTCTTGCGAGTACTTTGGATGAGTACTCACGGTTGCTTTGCTACTTCTTTTCCCCCATACCCGATTGTTGCGACCAGATGACGGATCCCAGGAGCCAGACGACGCCACTGATGACTACTACTACCCAGAGGATGCCTACTACTACGTGAAGACCGCAGACGACTAGGAGTAGTTAGGAGGCTCCCAGGCAGGAGGCCTTGCCTTTTCGATCGTTGTTACTTTTTGTGCTAGTCTTCTCAAGGCAAACTTGTGTGACTTATGTCTGTACTCAGATATTGTTGCTTCCGCTGACTCTTGTGTTTTCGAGTTTATGTATTCAAGCCCTCGAGGCCCCTGGCTTGTAATATAAAGCTTGTATTATTTTTATTTGTGTCTAGAGTTGTGTTGTGATATCTTCCCGTGAGTCCTTGATCTTGATCGTACACATTTGCGTGTATGATTAGTGTATGATTGAATCGAGGGCGTCACACCCCACGTTGCAAGGGAATTAGTCACTGGTCATCAAGTAAAAACGCGTGTCTTGGGAGGGTAGGGTGGCAGGGGCAACCCATATGATCTTCCAGATGGCACGCTAATGATCCGGTGCCCTGGTAAATGCTCGCGTGGATGGATGTTTGCACTCGTCCATCGTGAAGTGGTACACAGACCGAACAGTGAAGATCCCATTCTTCCCATGAGCCCATGCTAGGATGTCGTCGGTGAGGCGTGGTGATGTATGTGTGTTTGCTACGTCTTGAGCTTGCGTTGGTTTTCCCCGAAGAGGAAGGGATGATCCAGCAGAGTAGCGTAAGTATTTCTCTCAGTTTTTGAGAACCAAGGTATCAAGCCAGTAGGAGGCCACGCGCAAGTCCCTTGTACCTACACAACACAAAAAGCTCAACGCAACCAACGCGATTAGGGGTTGTCAATCCCTTCACGGTCACTTACGGAAGTGAGATCCGATAGATAATATTTTTGGTATTTTTGATATAAAGATGCAAAGTGAAAAGTAAAAGGCAAAGTAAAAACAAAACAAGATTAAAGTGATGGAGATTGATATGATGAGAATAGACCTGGGGGCCATAGGTTTCACTAGTGGCTTCTCTCGAGAGCATAAGTTTTCTACGGTGGGTTAACAAATTACTGTTGAGCAATTGACAGAATTGAGCATAGTTATGAGAATATCTAGGCATGATCATGTATATAGGCATCACGTTCGTGACAAGTAGATCGAAACGATTCTGCATTGACTACTATTACTCCACTCATCGACCGCTATCCAGCATGCATCTAGAGTATTAAGTTAAAAGCAGAGTAACGCTTTAAGCAAGATGACATGATGTAGAGAGATAAATTCATGCAATATGAAATAAACCCCATCTTGTTATCCTCGATGGCAACGATACAATACGTGTCTTGCTGCCCCTTCTGTCACTGGAAAAGAACACCGCAAGATCGAACCCGAAGCTAAGCACTTTTCCCATGGCAAAAACTACCAATCTAGTTGGCCAAACCAAACGGATAATTCGAAGAGACTTGCAAAGATAATCAATCATACATAAAAGAATTCAGAGAAGATTCAAATATTGTTCATAGATAGACTTGATCATAAACCTACAATTCATCGGTCTCAACAAACACACCGCAAAAGAAGAAGATTACATCGAATAGATCTCCACAAGAGAGGGGAGAACATTGTATTGAGATCCAAAAAGAGAGAAGAGGCCATCTAGCTACTAACTATGGACCCGAAGGTCTGAGGTAAACTACTCACACTTCATCGGAGAGGCTAGGATGATGTACAAGCCCTCCGTGATGACGGCCCTCTTCCGGCGGAGCTCCGGAACAGGCCCCAAGATGGGATCTCGTGGATACAGAAAGTTGCGACGGTGGAATTAGGTTTTTGGCTCCTGTTCTGATCGTTTGGGGGTACGTGTGTATATATAGGAGGAAGAAGTACGCCGGAGGAGCAACGAGGGGCCCATGAGGCAGGGGCGCGCCCTAGGGGGGCGCCCCCCTACCCTCGTGACCGCCTCTTTTGTTCCTTGGAGCAGGATCCAAGTCTCCTGGATCACGTTCGGTTAGAAAATCACGTTCCCGAAGATTTTATTCCGTTTGGACTCCGTCTGATATTATGTTTCTTCGAAACACTAAAATAGGCAAAAAACAGCAATTCTGGGCTGGGCCTCCGGTTAATGTTGGGGAACGTTGCAGAAAACAAAAAATTTCCTACGGTTTCACCAAGATCCATCTATGAGTTCATCTAGCAACGAGTGATCGGATTGCATCTACATACCTTTGTAGATCACGCGCGGAAGCGTTCAAAGAACGGGGATGAGGAAGTCGTACTCGACGTGATCCAAATCACCGGAGATCATAGCGCCGAACGGATGGCACCTCCGCGTTCAACACACGTACGGTCAGCGTGACGTCTCCTCCTTCTTGATCCAGCAAGGGGAGAGGAGAGGTTGATGAAGATCCAGCAGCACGACGGCGTGGTGGTGGATGCAGGGGTCACCGCAGCAGGGCTTCGTCGTTCTACTGCGAGAGGGAGAGGTGTAGCAGGGGAGAGGGAGGCGCCAAGACTCAAGGGTGCGGCTGCCCCTCCCTCCCCCCCCCTTATATAGGCCCCCTAGGGGGGTGCGCTGGCCCTAGGAGATGGGATCTCCTAGGGGGGGCGGCGGCCAAGGGGTGGAGTGCCCCCCAAGCTAGGTGGGGCGCCCCCCCACCCTAGGGTTCCCAACCCTAGGCGCATGGGGTGGGCCAAGGGGGGCGCACCAGCCCACTATGGGCTGGTTCCCCTCCCCACTTTGGCCCATGGGGCCCTCCGGGATGGGTGGCCCCACTCGGTGGACCCCCGGGACCCTTCCGGTGGTCCTGGTACAATACCGGTGACCCCCGAAACTCTCCCGATGGCCCGAACTGCACTTCCTATATATAATTCTTCACCTCTGGACCATTCCGGAACTCCTCGTGACGTCCGGGATCTCATCTGGGACTCCGAAAAACTTTCGGGTTACTGCATATTATATCTCTACAACCCTAGCGTCACCGAACCTTAAGTGTGTAGACCCTACGGGTTCGGGAGACATGTAGACATGACCGAGATGGCTCTCCGGTCAATAACCAATAGCGGGATATGGATACCCATGTTGGCTCCCACATGCTCCTCGATGATCTTATCGGATGAACCATGATCTCGAGGATTCAAGCAACCCCGTATACAATTCCCTTTGTCAATCGGTACGTTACTTGCCCGAGATTCGATCGTCGGTATCCCAATACCTCGTTCAATCTCGTTACCGGCAAGTCACTTTACTCGTACCGTAATGCATGATCCCGTGACCAGACACTTGGTCACTTTGAGCTCATTATGATGATGCATTACCGAGTGGGCCCAGAGATACCTCTCCGTTATACGGAGTGACAAATCCCAGTCTTGATCCGTGTCAACTCAACAGACACTTTCGGAGATACCCGTAGTATACCTTTATAGTCACCCGGTTACGTTGTGACGTTTGGTACACCCAAAGCACTCCTACGGCATCCGGGAGTTACACGATCTCATGGTCTAAGGAAAAGATACTTGACATTGGAAAAACTCTAGCAAACGAACTATACGATCTTGTGCTAAGTTCAGGATTGGGTCTTGTCCATCACATCATTCTCCTAATGATGTGATCTCGTTATCAATCACATCTGATGTCCATAGTCAGGAAACCATGACTATCTGTTGATCAACGAGCTAGTCAACTAGAGGCTTACTAGGGACATGTTGGTGTCTATGTATTCACACATGTATTACGATTTCCGGATAACACAATTATAGCATGAATAAAAGACAATTATCATGAACAAGGAAATATAATAATAATCCTTTTATTATTGCCTCTAGGGCATATTTCCAACAGTCTCCCACTTGCACTAGAGTCAATAATCTAGTTACATTGTGATGAATCGAACACCCATGGAATTCTGGTGTTGATCATGTTTTGCTCTAGGGAGAGGTTTAGTCAACGGATCTGCTACATTCAGGTCCGTATGTACTTTACAAATATCTGTGTCTCCATCTTGAACATTTTCACGAATGGAGTTGAAGCGACGCTTGATGTGCCTGGCCTTCTTGTGAAACCTGGGCTCCTTGGCAAGTGCAATAGCTCCAGTGTTGTCACAGAAGAGTTTGATCGGCCCCGACGCATTGGGTATGACTCCTAGGTCGGTGATGAACTCCTTCACCCAGATTGCTTCATGTGCTGCCTCCGAGGCCGCCATGTACTCCGCTTCACATGTAGATCCCGCCACGACGCTCTGCTTGCAACTGCACCAGCTTACTGCCCCACCATTCAAAATATACACGTATCCGGTTTGTGACTTAGAGTCATCCAGATCTGTGTCGAAGCTAGCATCGACGTAACCCTTTACGACGAGCTCTTCGTCACCTCCATAAACGAGAAACATTTCCTTAGTCCTTTTCAGGTACTTCAGGATATTCTTGACCGCTGTCCAGTGTTCCTTGCTGGGATTACTTTGGTACCTACCTACCAAACTTACGGCAAGGTTTACATCAGGTCTGGTACACAGCATGGCATACATAATAGAACCTATGGCTGAGGCATAGGGGATGACACTCATCTCTTCTATATCTTCTGCCGTGGTCGGACATTGAGCTGAGCTCAATTTCACACCTTGCAACACAGGCAAGAACCCCTTCTTAGACTGATCCATATTGAACTTCTTCAATATCTTATCAAGGTATGTGCTTTGTGAAAGACCTATGAGGCGTCTTGATCTATCTCTATAGATCTTGATGCCTAATATATAAGCAGCTTCTCCAAGGTCCTTCATTGAAAAACTCTTATTCGAGTAGGCCTTAATGTTGTCCAAAAACTCTATATCATTTCCCATCAAAAGTATGTCATCTACATATAATATGAGAAATGC
The DNA here is from genome assembly GCF_056163025.1 of Triticum urartu. NCBI lineage: Eukaryota > Viridiplantae > Streptophyta > Magnoliopsida > Poales > Poaceae > Triticum > Triticum urartu. The sequence continues at coordinate 343,361,564 of NC_141877.1, forward strand.
TACAGAGCTCCCACTCACTTTCTTGTAAACGCAGGCTTCTCCATAAGTCTGCATAAACCCAAATGCTTTGACCATCTCATCAAAGCGAATGTTCCAACTCCGAGATGCTTGCACCAGCCCATAAATCGAGTGTTGGAGCTTGCACACCTTGTCAGCATTCTTAGGATCGACAAAACCTTCCGGCTGCATCATATACAATTCTTCCTTAAGGAAACCATTAAGGAATGTCGTTTTGACGTCCATTTGCCATATCTCATAATCATAGAATGCGGCAATTGCTAACATGATTCGGACGGACTTCAACTTCGCTACCGGTGATAAAGTCTCATCGTAGTCAACCCCTTGAACTTGTCGATAACCCTTAGCGACAAGCCGAGCTTTATAGATGGTCACATTACCATCCGCGTCTGTCTTCTTCTTAAAGATCCATTTATTTTCTATGGCTCGCCGCTCAACGGGAAAGTCAGTCAAAGTCCATACTTCGTTTTCATACATGGATCCTATCTCGGATTTCATGGCTTCCAGCCATTTGTCGAAATCCGGGCCCGCCATCGCTTCTTCATAGTTCGAAGGTTCACCGTTGTCTAACAACATGATTTCCAAGACAGGGTTGCTGTACCACTCTGGTGCGGAGCGTGTCCTTGTGGACCTATGAAGTTCAGTAGCAACTTGATCTGAAGTTTCATGATCATCATCATTAACTTCCTCTCTAGTCGGTGCAGGCACCTCAGGAACATTTTCTTGAGTTGCGCCATTTTCCGGTTCAAGAGGTAATACTTCATCAAGTTCTACTTTCCTCCCACTTACTTCTTTCGAGAGAAACTCCTTCTCTAGAAAGGATCCATTCTTGGCAACAAAGATCTTGCCTTCGGATCTGAGGTAGAAGGTATACCCAATAGTTTCTTTAGGGTATCCTATGAAGACGCATTTTTCCGACTTGGGTTCGAGCTTTTCAGGTTGAAGTTTCTTGACATAAGCCTCGCATCCCCAAACATTTAGAAACGACAGCTTAGGTTTCTTCCCAAACCATAATTCATACGGTGTCGTCTCAACGGACTTCGACGGAGCCCTATTTAAAGTGAATGCGGCAGTCTCTAAAGCATAGCTCCAAAATGATAGCGGTAAATCGGTAAGATACATCATAGATCGCACCATATCTAATAGAGTGCGATTACGACGTTCGGACACACCATTACGCTGAGGTGTTCCAGGCGGCGTGAGTTGTGAAACTATTCCACATTTTCTTAAGTGTGTGCCAAATTCATGACTCAAGTATTCTCCTCCACGATCTGATCGCAGGAACTTGATTTTCCTGTCACGTTGATTTTCAACCTCACTCTGAAATTCCTTGAACCTTTCAAAGGTCTCAGACTTGTGTTTCATTAAGTAGACATACCCATATCTACTCAAGTCATCAGTGAGGGTGAGAACATAACGATAACCACCACGAGCCTCAACACTCATTGGACCGCACACATCAGTATGTATGATTTCCAATAAGTTGGTTGCTCGCTCCATTGTTCCTGAGAACGGAGTCTTGGTCATTTTACCCATGAGGCATGGTTCGCATGTGTCAAATGATTCGTAATCAAGAGACTCTAAAAGTCCATCTGCATGGAGCTTCTTCATGCGTTTAACACCTATGTGACCAAGGCGGCAGTGCCACAAGTATGTGGGACTATGATTATCAATCTTACATCTTTTGGTACTCACACTATGAATATATGTAGCATTACGCTCGAGATTCATTAAGAATAAACCATTCACCATCGGAGCATGACCATAAAACATATCTCTCATATAAATAGAACAACCATTATTCTCGGATTTAAATGAGTAGCCATCTCGTATTAAACGAGATCCTGATACAATGTTCATGCTCAAACTTGGCACTAAATAACAATTATTGAGGTTCAAAACTAATCCCGTAGGTAAATGTAGAGGTAGCGTGCCGACGGCGATCACATCGACCTTGGAACCATTCCTGACGCGCATCGTCGCCTCGTCCTTCGTCAGTCTCCGCTTATTCCGCAGCTCCTGCTTTGAGTTACAAATGTGAGCAACCGCACCGGTATCAAATACCCAGGAGCTACTACGAGTACTGGTAAGGTACACATCAATTACATGTATATCACATATACCTTTCGTTTTGCCGGCCTTCTTGTCCGCTAAGTATTTGGGGCAGTTCCGCTTCCAGTGACCACTTTCGTTGCAATAAAAGCACTCAGTCTCGGGCTTGTGTCCATTCTTTGGCTTCTTCCCGGCAGCTTGCTTGCCAGGCGCGGCAACTCCCTTGCCGTCCTTCTTGAAGGTTTTCTTACCCTTGCCTTTCTTAAACTTAGTGGTTTTATTCACCATCAACACTTGATGTTCCTTTTTGACTTCTACCTCTGCTGATTTCAGCATTGCAAATACTTCAGGAATGGTCTTTTCCATCCCCTGCATATTGAAGTTCATCACAAAGCTCTTGTAGCTCGGTGGAAGCGACTGAAGGATTCTGTCAATGACCGCGTCATCCGGGAGATTAACTCCCAGCTGAGTCAAGCGGTTATGTAACCCAGACATAGTGAGTATGGGCTCACTGACAGAACTATTTTCCTCCATCTTACAGCTGAAGAACTTGTCAGAGACTTCATATCTCTCGACCCGGGCATGAGCTTGAAAAACCATTTTCAGCTCTTCGAACATCTCATATGCTCCGTGTCTCTCAAAATGCTTTAGGAGCCCCGGTTCTAAGCTGTAAAGCGTGCCGCACTAAATGAGGGAGTAATCATCGGTACGTGTCTGCCAAGCGTTCATAACGTCTTGTTCTGCAGGGAGAACAGGTGCGTCACCTAGCGGTGCTTGTAGGACATAATCTTTCTTGGCAGCTATGAGGATGATCCTCAGGTTCCGGACCCAGTTCGTATAGTTGCTGCCATCGTCTTTCAGCTTGGTTTTCTCTAGGAACGCGTTTGAAGTTGAGGACAACGTTGGCCATTTGATCTACAATACATGTTGTAAAGATTTTAGACTAAGTTCATGATAATTGAGTTCATCTAAATCAAATTATTCAATGAACTCCCACTCAGATAGACATCCCTCCAGTCATCTAAGTATAACATGATCCGAGTTAACTAGGCCATGTCCGATCATCACGTGAGACGGACTAGTCAACATCGGTGAACATCTTCATGTTGATCGTATCTTCTATACGACTCATGCTCGACCTTTCGGTCTTCTGTGTTCCGAGGCCATGTCTGTACATGCTAGGCTCGTCAAGTCAACCTAAGTGTTTGCATGTGTAAATCTGTCTTACACCCGTTGTATGTGAACGTTGGAATCTATCACACCCGATCATCACGTGGTGCTCCGAAACAACGAACTGTCGCAACGGTGCACAGTTAGGGGGAACATTTTCTTGAAATTATTATGAGGGATCGTCTTATTTACTACCGTCGTTCTAAGTAAACAAGATGCAAAAACATGATAAACATCACATGCAATCAAATATCAATAGTGACATGATATGGCCAATATCACATAGCTCCTTTGATCTCCATCTTGGGGCTCCATGATCATCTTGTCACCGGCATGACACCATGATCTCCATCATCATGATCTCCATCATCATGATCTCCATCATCGTGTCTCCATGAAGTTGCTCGCCAACTATTACTTCTACTACTATGGCTAACACGTTTAGCAATAAAGTAAAGTAATTTACATGGCGTTTCTCAATGACACGCAGGTCATACAAAAAATAAAGACAACTCCTATGGCTCCTGCCGGTTGTCATACTCATCGACATGCAAGTCGTGATTCCTATTACAATAGCATGAACATCTCATACATCACATATATATCATTCATCATTCATCACAACTTTGGCCATATCACATCACAAAACACTTGCTGCAAAAACAAGTTAGACGTCCTCTAATTGTTGTTGCAAGTTTTACGTGGCTGCAATAGGGTTCTAGCAAGAACGTTTTCTTACCTACGTGAAAGCCACAACGTGATTTGTCAACTTCTATTTACCCTTCATAAGGACCCTTTTCATCGAATCCGCTCCAATTAAAGTGGGAGAGACAGACACCCGCCAGCCACCTTATGCAACTAGTGCATGTCAGTCGGTGGAACCGGTCTCACGTAAGCGTATGTGTAAGGTTGGTCCGGGCCGCTTCATCCCACAATACCGTTGAAGCAAAATAAGACTAGTAGCGGCAAGAAAGTTGACAACATCTACGCCCACAACAAATTGTGTTCTACTCATGCAAAAAGAACTACGCATAGACCTAGCTCTGATACCACTGTTGGGGAACGTTGCAGAAAACAAAAAAATTCCTACGGTTTCACCAAGATCCATCTATGAGTTCATCTAGCAACGAGTGATCGGATTGCATCTACATACCTTTGTAGATCACGCGCGGAAGCGTTCAAAGAACGGGGATGAGGAAGTCGTACTCGACGTGATCCAAATCACCGGAGATCATAGCGCCGAACGGATGGCACCTCCGCGTTCAACACACGTACGGTCAGCGTGACGTCTCCTCCTTCTTGATCCAGCAAGGGGAGAGGAGAGGTTGATGAAGATCCAGCAGCACAACGGCGTGGTGGTGGATGCAGGGGTCACCGCAGCAGGGCTTCGTCGTTCTACTGCGAGAGGGAGAGGTGTAGCAGGGGAGAGGGAGGCGCCAAGACTCAAGGGTGCGGCTGCCCCTCCCCCCCCCTTATATAGGCCCCCTAGGGGGGTGCGCTGGCCCTAGGAGATGGGATCTCCTAGGGGGGGCGGCGGCCAAGGGGTGGAGTGCCCCCCAAGCCAGGTGGGGCGCCCCCCCACCCTAGGGTTCCCAACCCTAGGCGCATGGGGTGGGCCAAGGGGGGCGCACCAGCCCACTATGGGCTGGTTCCCCTCCCCACTTTGGCCCATGGGGCCCTCCGGGATGGGTGGCCCCACTCGGTGGACCCCCGGGACCCTTCCGGTGGTCCTGGTACAATACCGGTGACCCCCGAAACTCTCCCGATGGCCCGAACTGCACTTCCTATATATAATTCTTCACCTCTGGACCATTCCGGAACTCCTCGTGACGTCCGGGATCTCATCTGGGACTCCGAAAAACTTTCGGGTTACTGCATATTATATCTCTACAACCCTAGCGTCACCGAACCTTAAGTGTGTAGACCCTACGGGTTCGGGAGACATGTAGACATGACCGAGATGGCTCTCCGGTCAATAACCAACAGCGGGATCTGGATACCCATGTTGGCTCCCACATGCTCCTCGATGATCTCATCGGATGAACCACGATGTCAAGGATTCAAGCAACCCCGTCTACAATTCCCTTTGTTAATCGGTATGTTACTTGCCCGAGATTCGATCGTCGGTATCCCAATACCTCGTTCAATCTCGTTACCGGCAAGTCACTTTAGTCGTACCGTAATGCATGATCCCGTGACCAGACACTTGGTCACTTTGAGCTCATTATGATGATGCATTACCGAGTGGGCCCAGAGATACCTCTCCGTTATACGGAGTGACAAATCCCAGTCTTGATCCGTGTCAACTCAACAGACACTTTCGAAGATACCCGTAGTATACCTTTATAGTCACCCGGTTATGTTGTGACGTTTGGTACACCCAAAGCACTCCTACGGCATCCAGGAGTTACACGATCTCATGGTCTAAGGAAAAGATACTTGACATTGGAAAAACTCTAGCAAACGAACTATACGATCTTGTGCTAAGTTCAGGATTGGGTCTTGTCCATCACATCATTCTCCTAATGATGTGATCTCGTTATCAATGACATCTGATGTCCATAGTCTGGAAACCATGACTATCTGTTGATCAAAGAGCTAGTCAACTAGAGGCTTACTAGAGACATGTTGGTGTCTATGTATTCACACATGTATTACAATTTCCGGATAACACAACTATAGCATGAATAAAAGACAATTATCATGAACAAGGAAATATAATAATAATCCTTTTATTATTGCCTCTAGGGCATATTTCCAACAGTTAATAGGTTAGTCCTAAAAATAATATAAAAGTGGAAAATAAAGCCCAATATAGTCCAAAACAGTAGATAATATAGCATGGGGCAATCAAAAATTATAGATACGTTGGAGACGTATGAGGCATCCCCAAGCTTAATTCCTGCTCGTCCTCGAGTAGGTAAATGATAAAAAGAGATTTTTTGATGCGGAGTGCTACTTGGCATAATTTCAATGCAAAATTTCTTAATTGTGGTATGGATATTCAGATTGGAAAGATTCAAGACAAAAGTTCATATTAACATAAAGAATAATAACACTTCAAGCATACTAATAAAGTAATTATGTCTTCTCAAAATAACATGGCCAAAGAAAGTTATCCCTACAAAATCATATAGTCTGGCTATGCTCTATCTTCACCACACAAAGTATTTAAATCATGCACAACTCCGATGACAAGCCAAGCAATTGTTTCATACTCTAACTTTTTCAAAAAAAAATTCAATCTTCACGCAATACATGAGCGTGAGCCATGGACATAGCACTATGTGGAATAGAATGGTGGTTGTGGAGAAGACAAATAGAGGGGAAGATAGTCTCACGTCAACTAGGCGTATCAACGGGCTATGAAGAGGCCCATCAATAGATATCATGTGAGTGAGTAGGGATTGACATGCAACGGATGCACTAGAGCTATAAGTATATGAAAGCTCATCAAAAGAAACTAAGTGGGTGTGCATCCAACTCGTTTGCTCACGAAGACCTAGGGCAATTTGAGAAAGCCCATCATTGGAATATACAAGCCAAGTTCTATAATGAAAAATTCCCACTAGTATATGAAAGTGACATAACGAGAGACTCTCTACCATGAAGATCATGGTGCTACTTTGAAGCACAAGTGTGGTAAAAGGATAGTAACATTGTCCCTTCTCTCTTTTTCTCTCATTTTTTTTATTTGGGCCTTTTCTCTTTTTTTTATGGCCTCTTTTTTTCGTCCGGATTCTCATCCCGACATATGGGGGAATCATAGTCTCCATCATCCTTTCCTCACTTGGGACAATGCTCTAGAAAATGATGATCATCACACTTTTATTTTTCTTACAACTCAACAATTACAACTCGATACTTAGAACAAATATGACTCTATATGAATGCCTCCGGCGGTGTATCGAGATATGCAATGAATCAAGAGTGACATGTATGAAAGAATTATGAATGGTGGCTTTGCCACAAATACGATGTCAACTACATGATCATGCTAGCAATATGACAATGATGGAGCGTGTCATAATAAACGGAAAGGTGGAAAGTTGCATGGCAATATATCTCAGAATGGCTATGGAAATACCATGATAGGTAGGTATGGTGGCTGTTTTGAGGAAGGTATATGGTGGGTGTATGATACCGGCGAAAGGTGCGCGGTATTAGAGAGGCTAGCAATGGTGGAAGGATGGGAAAAAGTGCATATAATCCATGGACTCAACATTAGTCATAAAGAACTCATATACTTATTGCAAAAATCTAGAAGTTATCAAAGCAAAGTATTACACGCATGCTCCTAGGGGGATAGATTGGTAGTAAAAGACCATCGCTCGTCCCCGGCCGCCACTCATAAGGAAGACAATCAATAAATAAATTATGCTCCGACTTCATCACATAACGGTTCACCATACGTGCATGCTACGGGAATCACAAACTTTAACACAAGTATTCTTTAAATTCACAACTACTAAACTAGCATAACTCTAATATTATCACCTCCATATCTCAAAACAATTATCATGCTTCAATCTTCTCTTAGTATTCAACGCACTCAAAAGAAAATTTTCACATATCTTGAACACCAAGCATATTTATATTAAGCAAATTACCATGCTATTAAGACTCTCAAAATAATTTAAGTGAAGCATGAGAGATCAATAGTTTCTTTTAAAACAAACCACCACCTGCTCTAAAAGATCTAAGTGAAGCACATAGAGCAAAATTGTAACGCTCAAAAGATATAAGTGAAGTGCATAGAGCAAAACTACATAGCTCAAAAGATTTAAGTGAAGCACATAGAGTATTCTATAAAATTTCAATTCAAGTATGGCTCTCTCAAAAGGTGTGTACATCAAGGATGATTGTAACATACTAACAAACAAAGACACAAATAATACAAGACACTCCAAGCAAAACACATATCATGTTAGTGAATAAAAATATATCTCCAAGTAAATTACCGATGGAAGTGGACGAAAGAGGGGATTCCTTCCGGGGCATCCCCAAGCTTAGGCTCTTACCACTCCTTGTTCCATAATCCATCACAAGAATTCACGCAAAACTTGAAAACTTCACAACACAAAACTTAAATTAGAAAACTCGTGAGCTCCGTTAGCGAAAGAAAACAAAAGACCACTTCAAGGTACTGTAATGAACTCATTCTTTATTTATATTGGTGTTAAACCTACTGTATTCCAACTTCTCTATGGATTATAAACTATTTTACTAACCATAGATTCATCAAAATAAGCAAACAACACAAAAAAAACAGAATCTGTCAAAAACAGAACAGTCTGTAGTAATCTGTAGCTAGCGCAATATCTGGAACCCCAAAAATTCTAAAATAAATTGCTGGACATGAGGAATTTATCTATTAATAATCTACAAAAATAATTAACTAAATAACACTCTTCAAATAAAAATGACAGCAGTTCTCGTGAGCGCTAAAGTTTCTGTTTTTTACAGCAAGTTCAACAAGACTTTCCCCAAGTCTTCCCAACGGTTCTACTTGGCACAAACACTAATTAAACATAAAAAAACAACCAACACAGAGGCTAAATAATTTATTTATTAAATAACAGCAAGGATAAATATTGGGTTGACTCCCAACAAGCGCTTTTCTTTAAAGCCTTATAGCTAGGCATGATATTTCAATGATGCTCACATGAAAGACAAGAATTGAAGCACAAAGAGGGCATCATAAAACACGTGACAAACACATTTAAGTCTAACATACTTCCTATGCATAGGCACCTTATAGGCAAACAAATTATCAAGGCAAGCGAAAACTAGCACATGCAAGGAAGCGGAAAGAAACAATAGCAATCTCAACATAACAAAAGGTAATTTAGTAACATGAAAATTTCTACCACCATATTTTCCTCTCTCGTAATAATTATATGTAGGATCATAAGCAAATTCAACAAAATAGCTATCACATAAAATATTTTCAACACGATCCACATGCATGCAAAGTTAACACTCTTCCAAAATAGTGGGATTAACATTAACTAAAGACATGACCTTTCCAAACCCACTTTTATCAAAAACTTCATAAGATTGAACATTCTCCAAATATGTGGGATCTAAAGTTGACATTCTTCCAAACCCACTTTCAATATTATTGCAAACATTATAATCAATCTCATATTCATCATGGGGTTTAAATAAATTTTCAAGATCAAAAGAAGAATCACCCCAATCATGATCATTGCAACAAGTAGAGGACATAGCAAAACTAGCATCCCCAAGCTTAGGGTTTTTCATATTATTAGCACAATTGACATTAATAGAATTTATAATAGAATCATTGCAATCATGCTTTCTATTCAAAGATCTATCATGAATCGCTTCATGAGGTAATTCATCACACTTTTCAGATTCACGAATTTCAAGCAAAACTTCATAAATATAATCTAGTGCACAAAACTCACTAGCAATTGGTTTATCATAATTGGACCTCTTAAAAAGATTAGCAAGTGGATGAGGATCCATAGATCTTAGGTTCTCTGTTTAGTAATAAATAAACAACTATTCTAACCATACGAGGAAACAAGAAGCAAGCGGGCAAAAAGAGGCAAATAGAGAAAGAGAGGGAGGATAGAGAGAGAGGGCGAATAAAACGGCAAGGGTGAAGTGGGGGAGAGGAAAATGAGAGGCAAATGGCAAATAATGTAATGCAAGAGATAGGGATTGTGATGGGTACTTGGTATGTTGACTTTTTGCGTAGACTCCCCGGCAACGGCGCCAGAAATCCTTCTTGCTACGTCTTGAGCTTGCGTTGGTTTTCCCCGAAGAGGAAGGGATGATGCAGCAGAGTAGCCTAAGTATTTCCCTCAATTTTTGAGAACCAAGGTATCAATCCAGTAGGAGGCCACGCGCAAGTCCCTTGTACCTACACAACACAAAGAGCTCAACGCAACCAACACGATTAGGGGTTGTCAATCCCTTCACGGTCACTTACGGAAGTGAGATCTGATAGATAATATTTTTGGTATTTTTTGATATAAAGATGCAAAGTGAAAAGTAAAAGGCAAAGTAAAAAACAAAACAAGATTAAAGTGATGGAGATTGATATGATGAGAATAGACCCGGGGGCCATAGGTTTCACTAGTGGCTTCTCTCGAGAGCATAAGTTTTCTACGGTGGGTGAACAAATTACTGTTGAGCGATTGACAGAATTGAGCATAGTTATGAGAATATCTTGGCATGATCATGTATATAGGCATCACGTCCGTGACAAGTAGATCGAAACGATTCTGCATCTACTACTATTACTCCACTCATCGACCGCTATCCAGCATGCATCTAGAGTATTAAGTTAAAAACAGAGTAATGCTTTAAGCAAGATGACATGATGTAGAGAGATAAATTCATGCAATATGAAATAAACCCCATCTTGTTATCCTCGATGGCAATGATACAATACGTGTCTTGCTGCCCCTTCTGTCACTGGGAAAGAACACCGCAAGATTGAAACCAAAGCTAAGCACTTCTCCCATGGTAAGAACTACCAATCTAGTTGGCCAAACCAAACGGATAATTCGAAGAGACTTGCAAAGATAACCAATCATACATAAAAGAATTCAGAGAAGATTCAAATATTGTTCATAGATAGACTTGATCATAAACCCACAATTCATCGGTCTCAACAAACACACCGCAAAAGAAGAAGATTACATCGAATAGATCTCCACAAGAGAGGGGGAGAACATTGTATTGAGATCCAAAAAGAGAGAAGAAGCCATCTAGCTACTAACTATGGACCCTAAGGTCTGAGGTAAACTACTCACACTTCATCGGAGAGGCTAGGATGATGTAGAAGCCCTTCGTGATGACGGCCCTCTTCCGGCGGAGCTCCGGAACAGGCCCCAAGATGGGATCTCGTGGATACAGAAAGTTGCGGCGGTGGAATTAGGTTTTTGGCTCCTGTTCTGATCATTTGGGGGTACGTGTGTATATATAGGAGGAAGAAGTACGCCGGAGGAGCAACAAGGGGCCCACGAGGCAGGGGGGCGCGCCCTAGGGGGGGGCGCCCCTACCCTCGTGTCCGCCTCTTTTGTTCCTTGGAGCAGGGTCCAAGTCTCCTGGATCACGTTCGGTGTGAAAATCACGTTCCCGAAGATTTTATTCCGTTTGGACTCCGTCTGATATTCTATTTTTTCGAAACACTGAAATAGGCAAAAACAACAATTCTGGGCTGGGCCTCCGGTTAATAGGTTAGTCCCAAAAATAATATAAAAGTGGAAAATAAAGCCCAATATAGTCCAAAACAGTAGATAATATAGCATGGAGCAATCAAAAATTATAGATACGTTGGAGACGTATCAGTGTTCCTGATGTAGGGTGGAACCCTAATGGCCGATCTTTCACGAAATGGAGGGGATTTCCCGAAGAACGCGGTGAACACAAGAGAGGAAAACACGCAAATCAACGAGATCCGATCACACAAGTGCTAAATCCACATGCACAAAAGGGGAAATACAAGGTCCAAAGTCAACAAAGGGGGGTCCAAAAGGGGAACTAGTTCATCCCAATCCTTGAAGGAAAGAGGTCTTGAATCCTTGGAGGATCTTCCCACAAGGGGGTCTTGAATCCACTTGGGGGATCTTCTCCTAGGAGGTCTTGGTCTCCATAGGAGTAGGATAAGTGGATGAGCAAGGAACTATCTCAATGTTGAACTATCACAATGCTAACCCTAAAACGTGGGTGGGGTTGGAGTATATATAGTCTAAGGGGAGATAGAGGCACATGGGCCTCGGCCCAAGTCATGTGCTCCCAATGTAAACTAGTATATGCTTTTCAAGTGTGTGGTCCTAGCCAACATTAACATGGGCTTCAATGTGTACCAACGTGTGCTTCAACTGAACTAGTTCGTGCTCCCGTGAGGAAGTACAAAGAACTAAGTTGTGCTTCCGCTAGAAAGTGAAGATCGTATGTAAAGCATGTCCATAATTTACAATAGTGTACATATGTGAACCCCCTCAAAAAACTTGAGACCCCCCCCTTACCAAGGAAAAACTCGATGCAAATATGTATGCAATGTACAACACATGTGAACACTCAGACGCACCACTTAAAGCGATGGAGTGCTTTCACGACGAGATAAGTGCCCCTGCCGGGGCATTGCTGACCAGTTGCTCCCCTCGTGTGGTATAGTTTTTAATCCTAAGAAGCAATTATTTGATCGGACGTCTGTGTGTGTCGCGAGCGCTCTGCACATAGCTAGCAGTCTGACCCCTATCGTTCCTATTTAGCGCTTATGCGCTAGTTCCTATTGTTTTTGCAATTAGCGCGCACCTGCTCGGCCTTGGACTCGGCCCATTTAAGCTTCTTCCTATTTTCTCATTCTCACCATACGTTTACATAGTTCTTTTGTTTTTCCATCAGTCTCGAGAACCATCAACAGGAGGTTTCACCTTTTTTTTGTGGTTTTTTCCCTGGTTATTCGTAGGATGGGTTTTTCTTTTTAGTTATTCCTTCCGTTTTCTTTTAAAATCGTATTCTTTTTTCAGATTCGAAACCTTTTTCCAAATACATGAATTTCTTTCAAAGTTCGCAAACTGCTTTTAAAACCCACGAATTTGTTCAAAGTCATGATTTTTCAAATTATTGATCTTTTTTCAAATTTATGTTTTTTTCAAGCTCGTGAAGTTTTTGTTCCAAAGTCATGAACTTGTTCCAAATTCACAAACTCTGTTCGACTCTGCAAACTTTTTTATAACCCAATAACTTTTTTTTTCAAATTCATGATTTTTTTTAAAATTCATAAATCTGAAAGCTTTGACCGCTTGGTAGCTGCCAAACTAGCGAGTGGTCAAAGCTAATGGGCCGCTCGTGCAGAGATCGCGCGAGCGCAAACGGTTGGAGCGCGGAGCGCCTGAAGCGCTGTATAGGCGCATCCGTCTGACCCCGCGGCCTCTCCCCGCCCATTCCTCAGTTTGGCGGGCTTTCTCCCGCCCATCGAACCGCCCACCACGCCAGAAGTCCCCCCCTCGGTTGTCTCAAAAAAAAAAAAGTCCCCCCCTCGGGAAAAAAGGGGAAAAACCCCACACCAGAAGTCTGACCCCCAGAAAATCCCCAAATCTTCGCCGTCTCAGCTTCCGAATCGCCGGCGAGGAGGAAGGGGCGGCGATGGCGGGGACCATCTCCCGCATCCGGCTGGAGAATTTCATGTGCCACTCCAGCTTGCACATCGAGCTCGGCGAGCACGTCAACTTCATCACCGGGCAGAACGGCAGTACGCTTCCACCCAAACCCTAGCCCCCCCCCCCCCCCCCCCCCCCCCTCCCCGCGCCCCTTCTCTCTCCCTCTCTCACCCATCGCTTCGCCTTTTCTTCTTCCTGCTGGCGCAGGCGGAAAGAGCGCGATCTTGACGGCTCTGTGTATCGCCTTCGGCTGCCGCGCCAAGAACACGCAGCGGGCCGCTACGATTAAAGATTTCATCAAGACTGGCTGCAGGTAGCGTTCGCCTTCTGTACCCACTACTATCTTTTATTTTGTCATCTAAATCACTAATAATCGGTGAGTCACTATCGGGAAAAAATTAGATTTTATCGCGAGGATAGTTGTTGGTTGGGAATAGCTGCTGTGTGGTGCAGATTGTTATGATGGTTGCTGTATTTCTGTAGATGGGTTTCTGGATACGGTTTTTGCACACCATTTAGGAATATTAAAGGTTACATAATCTCTTCGGTTGGGCCTAATCCCTGTTGATCCTAACAAGTTGGCGAGGTGTCGGGACCGTGATTACAGCGAAAGCAGTGCTATGCTGCTAGCACTTGGGCCAATTTTTATTATATGAAAACATTTATTAAACATTTGAACAGCATGCGTTGCAGTAACACACACCAACAGTTACCTATCTGAGCCTTGTCCATACCCTTTGCTGTTGCACATGACACTAGTCACTAACATTCTTCAAAGCTGTATTACCTGAAAATCTGCTGCAGTCATTTTTAGGAAATGTTGCAGCTGTATGGTTCAGAGAAAAGAATAGAGATCACATGATTTATCAAAAAACTTATACACTGGTCTGGTTTTATTGTATTAATTGATGTATTTTTCAAACAGGGTACCAACTGTCGCACATCACACTGTTAATATTAATATTACTCCCTCTGATACATATTACTTGTCGCTCAAACAGATGTATCTAGCACTGAAATACATGTAGATACATCCGTCTGAGCGGAAAGTAATATGGTTTGGAGGGAGTAATAGAGTAAATTGCACTTTGCACCAGGCAGGTTGCCACTTCTTTCACTTTGCAGCAGGTCAGACGGAAGTTCTAACTGTGCACCAGATATAACACGATAATATTGTACTTTGCACTAGGTCGGTAGGTCCCATACAAACACTTGTTTGAAAAGATCCATAAAAAATTATACATGTTATGGTGTGAAATATATGCCTATAGTTCTACTTAGAAAGACATCATTTCGGTTGAAAATTCATACATGTTCGGGTAATCCAGACATCATTGTTTTTTCATGGGTCATACAGTATTTTTCTAACAATGATCTGTAGGCATGTATTTTGTTCTATAATAAACATGTAGCATAATAACTTAGTTTAGCTTGAAGATTTTTCTGTAAAAATTCAACAGAGGCTGCCTATTAAAAGCAGACAGTCTCTGGGGTTAGATCTTTGCAAATTGGTGAAATAGCGGCTGAACCTGCTGGTTCACCGACTGCCCTTGGCTGAATAAAATAATGTTAATCATTCCAAATGGTCAACCACCAGTTGGGCGATTGAACATTAAATCAGAAGGTTGTCAGGGTGCCCTGCTTTAGTAGCTATGGTCCTGCGTATGATTGAGGAATTGATGACTGCATCAATCATGATACAATATTTCTACCGTACAATCTGTGGTGAACGGTTTTGCATTTATCCTCTGACTATTCTATCTCTCTTTCGTGTGATTGATTTTAATATAGTTTATTTTGTTAAATTTAAATCACAGTTATGCCGCAATTGCTGTTGACATCAACAACCAAGGGGAAGACTCGTTCAAGCCTGATTTATACGGAAACTTAATTAAACTGGAACGCAGGATTACTGAGTCATCGAGTTCTACGATTTTAAAGGATCAACATGGTACTCATACTTGATCCATCCTCCTCCCAGTTGTTGGTTGTGCCTGTCTATTATAAACACTTCACGTGTAAAGTTGTTTAGATTCTGTTTTAGCTGTCAAATTTAGTACTTTAGGTTTCAGTTCTCACTTTGCTAACTTGTGTATTATTTTAATGGGAATCATATTTTTTCTGTGACCTTACCAGAGTTCTCAGTTTTTATTTGTATTTTTCTATTCAAAGCTGACACATTTCTGAACTTATGATTGTTGCATTTCTCCATTCTTGTGTGTTGACTGCATATCTTTATTCTGTTTAGTGGTTATCTCAAGTTTTAATTAAACTATCACATCTTTCCTATCCTTAGTTGTCTCAACTTTCCATGTTGGCAAACGACACACGTGTTGCTTGTGCTTGACTTCTTACTGTACATGTTTGCATGGCTGCAGAAAGTGTGCCTTTTCACTTATAATTAGACTTCTTACTGTACATGTTTAGTGGTTATCTCGAGGTATTTACATGCTGCATCCATTTCCATACATTGTTAAATGCTACTACTCTGTTTATAAATGTATAAGACATTTGGCAGTTTAAATGGAACTGCCAAAACGTCTTATATTTAGGAACAGAGGGAGTAGTTAGGCATGAAAATAAACACTGGTAGCACTTAATTTCATTCTTTCCAGAAAAAAAACACTTATTCTTAGTTGAGCTTACCTACAGATGGTGCTATCACAAAAGACTTCTGCATGGTCCAAATTGCATCACGCACATCTGATTGCTGTTAGATCAGAGTCCTTGCTTAAATTGAAAGTGACAGTAAATTCTGAACTGGTTAAATAGATGGTCGCTGTGAATTTACCAAATTGATCAAGTGGATGATTGCTATAAATTTACTAAAACCAAGTTGTACTAAAGGTACGACAAGTAATATGGGTCGGAGAGTATATTAATTAATTAACTACAGTAGCTATTCTTGTATTTTTATTTACTAACTGCACAATATTTTTACCATGCTATACTATACTGCGCCTATTGTGATCATATGTGCTGGAACAGGTAGGAAGGTGGCAAATCGCAAAGATGATCTTAATGAGATAATCGAACATTTTAATGTAAGTTGCTTGTTTGCTGATGAATACTAATTTTTATGTAGTGGTTTCACTCATCCAGTTGTTTGTTTTACTGTTTTCTTTCTGTATTGGGTCAGTTATGAAAAAAAAGTGTAGAAACTGGCGGACCCTTCATCTACGTGTCCTCGATGCACCTTTGCATGTCTTTATATAGATAAATAAATGTATGTAAGGATAAGATATATTAAAACAACTGCAAGAAGACACCATACTCTCTTCCTCTCTGGTTTTCTCTCTCGCTCCGCCGCGATTGCGCTATATTGGTCAGCTTCACAATCACATATCCACCACCCACTTCCTGTCTACTCGCTCTCCTTGTTTTCTCTCTACTCAAGACATGCATGAAGAAATTTCATTGGGATGCGCACATACATGCTAATTGTTCTGTTTTTGTCTTATCACTGTAAGGCCTCCTTTGGTTCATAGGATAGGAATAACATACAACAACAACAAAGCCTTTAGTCTCAAACAAGTTGGGGTAGGCTAGAGCTGAAACCCATAAGATCTCGCAACCAACTCATGGTTCTGGCACGGGATAGGAGTAACATAGGAATAGGAAAATCATAGGAAGTGGGATGACATGTATATCAATTCATGGAGGGAAAGAGATGTCATTTGATGCATAGGATAGGATTTTTTTCAATTTTTTCATTGAGTCTATGCTAATGGTTTTTTCCTTTGAAATGTCAAGGATTTATTCCTATCCTACATAGAAATAGGAAACCATTCCTACAAACCAAAGGGCTCCAAAGGAATTTTACCTATAAGATTCCTATCCTTTAGAATTCCTCTGAAATTCCTGTAAACCAAAGGAGGCCTAAGTATATTCATGGGCTAATAACTCATCCTGTACCCATGTTCTCTCCTATTAGTAACCCAACTAATTCAACATGCATGCACATTCTAAGATATGACAAACTCACTAACCAGTATAAACTTTACAAAATAGATGAGAGGGGAGGGAGATATGTTACTCGCTATGGGGAAGAATTGGGAAAGGGGTTGATCCAAGCTCTTTTCTCAAGTATGGGTTTAAGAACTAAAAAGAAAGGGATAAAAGTAGAGACCATGTGAAAGAGAAAGTAAAGCCTGTGCTTTACGTGCCTCTGCAGAGCGAGCAGACGTGCGTCACCATCATCTCAAGGAACTTCAAAGCGAGCGGAAGCTCCTTCCTTTGCCTTTGCCATTGGCCTCACCATGTCCGCTTTTCGCCCCTAGCCCATGCTGCCAGATCTGCTAGTAACACATGTCATGTCAACCAATGGGAAATGATAGAGTGACACAGTTTAGTTGGTGCAGCACGCCTGCCTATGTACACGAGCTTGTTGAATCATCAAGCAGGTCTTCATATGTGCAGAGCTTACTGAATTATCAATCAAGCCTTCGTGTATGGAGCTTACTGAGCTGTCAAGCAGGGCTTTGTGTGCACAAGTGCGCAATCATAGTAGCACTTCACCTAATTCCTTCTTGCACCTTGGTCTGTCATCTTCGCTAAACATACCTCATGAGGACCAACCCTCAAAGTAAGGAACTTGTCTGTTGTCGTGGCCTGGCTTTCATGTTACTTCCTCCGCCTTGTATCTGGCGTCTTGCCCACACACATGTAGACAAAGAGGATTTGTACCTTGCGATTCAGCACACAGGAACCAGTCTAAAAGGCAGCAACTCATGCAGCAAAGCAAGTGATTTGGACAAGCTTACCCCAAAAGTTGGTAACTGGTATCTACCCTGAAACACACATCGTTGTCTTATTCTGAACATAATTGCATTTTACTAACCGCATGGCATGCCTTTATAGTAGCAAACGACTCCCTAACTTGACCCACACGAAAATAAAGAACGGAGCTCTAATTTCATGTCTCGGCTAAACACAAGGAAAGTAAAACAGGAATTCGTTGTCTCTTTTTTTGTTTTTTGCACCTTCTTGCACTGGCAAGTTTATTCGGTGGAAAAAACAAAATCCTGAATTTCAGCCTTTTCTGGTTCTCTTCTCTTCAAGCCGATATATTTTCTATAATAAACTGAATTGCATCCAAAACGTGCACAATAAGGGATCTGGTCGTGGTGCCCATGATCGATGGCTACTTCCATCTAACGTAGCATGGGTCCAATTTGGAAACCTTTAATGTGATGCCTCCTCTTGATATTATTTAGCTGCTATAGAAATCTACTTTGGATGATTCCTCTGAACTAAAATAACCTATTGAAGAGCAACATGTCTACACATAGCAGCAGTTAACTTGTCTTCATCATCGTAAGATAGGCGCAAGAACCTTGGGAGTGTAAGCAATTGGTGCATCAGTAGTTTTTATGATAAACTTCGCTGTGTCGATACCTGGAGTTGGATTTGACTAGGAATTCACCGCTGTGTATCAGCATTATTCTACCATTCATGATATGGACCTGAAACCGTTTTTTATACCTTTCTGTGGAAGTACCTTGAATCCTTGATTGAATGTCATGGATGTTTTATGTTTCTACATCCTGATCCATGTGCAACTTTTCAGATCGATGTTGAAAATCCTTGTGTAATTATGAGTCAAGACAAAAGTAGAGAATTCCTGCACTCAGGAAACGACAAGGATAAGTTTAAGGTAATCATCAGTTCTTTCAGTTTCCTGCCGATAGCGCTGTATCAATATGTGTGCTTTACCTAGTTTTATTTTATGTGTTGGAGCATCTATGGTTTTCTGGACTTGAATGGAATTGTAGTCATATTCTGCAGGGTCCCATGGTATTTAGTCAGTTCTAGATGTATTCAGTCGTCTTGTGAAGCATGCCTTCTGTTAGTCAATTGTATAATACTGTGGTTGCATGTTTATTTGCGTCCCAGCGGATGGGTTTCCAGTTTTTCATATAACCAATTACTCCCTCTGGTCCATATTAGTTGTCGCTCAAACAGATGTATCTATAGCACTAAAATATGTTTAGATACATCCATTTGAGCAACAAGAAATACGGATAGGAGAGAGTAGCATTTTTTATAGACTCCAAGATCGTGATTTGATGAGAACATGGCACTCAATGTATTTAATGGCAGGCAATATATCTTTTGGTAGCTTATGACTTCCTATGACCCTTGAGCCGAAGTGCTATATAATGCACTGTTGCTGTTGATTTGAGCTCATAATTCTGCCTTGTACCTGTTCTTGCTATATCACTTCCTCTGTTATAACTCTGAGCACTGCTCTTGTTCTTATACTGTCCATACATTATGTCTTGTTGCAGTTCTTTTTCAAGGCTACTCTTCTTCAACAAGTCAATGAGTTACTGGAGACAATAAGAGATCAGCTGAACAATGCAGACTCTGTTGTTCAAGAGTTGGAGAAGTCAATTAAGCCAGTGATGAGAGAACTTGATGAACTACGAGAGAAGATAAAGAATATGGAACACATAGAAGAGATAGCACATGATATCGATAATTTGAAGAAAAAGTTAGCCTGGTCATGGGTTTATGAAGTCGACCAGCAAATTGAGGAACAGACAGTGAGACTCCAGAAACTCAAAGAGCGAATTCCTGCATGCCAAGAAAGAATTGACCGAAATACAGTAAGTTATGACCTTTTTGACTGGAAACTCCATTGTGCTATTGTATCCTCTGAGCACCAATATGGTTTTCAGTGTAAATTTTTTTGTAACAACAAGAACAAAATCAACAACTCATCCTTTAGTCCCAAACACTATTGTAATTTTTTTTGTAACACAAGACATAAATCATTGCAACCCATAAGACAGATAACCCTCCATCCTTGTAAAAACGTTATAGAATAATTCCACCACACTAACAATTTAATTCATGTCAGGAAGAAATCATTGTTTCTTGGTCAGTATTTTGCCAAATTCGTTTGAAAATGTATTGGCTATTCCATTTGCAGTGGTACTGTCTAAGAAAGTACCCCCTCCGTCCCAAAATAAGTGACATGGTTTTAGTTCAAAACGTCACTTATTTGGGACGGAGGGATTATATTAATACAGTTCAAAATGGTCTCAAAGAATTTCTTGAACATATATATGTTGAATTTCCATGTGTTTGGCTTGTCTAACTTTATGCAAGCTTGCTTATGATCATTTACTGAATTATATCTTTGCATCTTTTAGGTTGTTATAGATGACCTGAAGAAAGAGCTTACTGAAAAGGAAGAACTTGTAAGATCTTTAGGCGATAAGACTCATGAAGTGACCAACATGAAGAAAAGTATGGAAGATAATATTGCTGAGGTATGTGAGTAGTTGATGTAGCATCCATTATGTTCAGGAAATTTAATCATATTTGAACCAAAAGCTGTAGAGCCACGTGCAGCTCTCTTGTCTTTGTACATGGAAATGAAAAAGTGATAGTCATGATACATGTAGTCAAATTATGACCGTCAAAGCATCAATTGTTAGCAATCCTTCTGGTTGTCACATCTTTGTGTCTACAGTGCTTATCAGGCCTGTAAGTTGTTATTATCTCAAGTTCTGATGCTGGTTATTCGCGCAGAACTAAATCTGCAATAATTTCTGGCTTAATGATATGTTCATTTTGGCTGTATCGAAATACTGCCACAAATGAGGTGCTAGGATTCCTATTGGTGTCAGCTTAATTTTGCCTAGTATTAATTCTGTTTGAAATATAAGCTTTACATGTTTGGTAATCTTGTTTGAAAATATTGCATGTAATTTTTTTATTTTCTCTCCTCATTTCTGAGTAAATACCGACACCATCTGATTCCTTATTCTCAAGACATTAAGATCATGGACATCTATCTGCTACGGACATGATTGTAGAATGACTTCTACTTGCCTTTCTTAACAATTGTCATGTTCCTTTTGTTCACAGGTTGTGAAGTTGAAGATAGAGCTAGAGGCAGAGCATGAGCGTGGCACACGTACGCTGGAGAAAATGAATGGCCGGTTGAAACAAATGCAGGCACAACTCCGTGATTTCCAAATGCAGCATATGCAATTTACTCAAGTAAGCTGTTCTCTCCCATAAAAATAATTCCACCATACAAGTATGTAGTAGATAGTGTTACAAAAGATTTAGTCCGTCCACCTGCCTAGGCAGCTGCCTGCCAATGGACAGCATGCATGGATTGGTGAAGATAGAAGGGAAAATCTAATACACCGCAATTCACAGCAGCCTGCATGACAGTCTAATGCTATTCCACCGCAGGCTACTGTAGGTACCACATTGCTCTACAAAGTACACTGCACATCATAGGATGGAGCAGCGAAGGAGTGAGCTGCAATCTGGATCCACAGCAGAGAGGATGGAGCAGGGGAACCAGACCAACAATTAGGATAACATGGTTCTTAAAGCGTAAATCTAAGCTATGGCATATGCGTCACCGCTAAGGTGTCCTAGGATTGTAAAGCATAGCCCTCACATTTGACATGCACTTGACTGCCATAGAGAAGTCTCCGTCACCGCAACTGGTCTTTTGGGCTGTGAGGAAGTTATGTGCTGTATGGATAGTGGCAATCTGTCAACGTTTTTCATTTTCTCTCATAGTAGATGTGTTGATTGTCTGTTCCTACAGTGTCTAAGGCGCTGCCTTACCTCGCCTAAGTGCTGGGCATCTTGCCTTACTGCCTTAAAACTACTAAGGCTAGGGGATCTGGTGATGGTTGAGGAGGAATCTAGCTAGGCGATTGAGATTGAGAAAGAGAGGTGGTGATTTGTGGAGATTTTGAATCCGTGATACCGAGGCGGCAATGGAAACTTAAGTTTTCTCTATTGTTGAGTGTTGAGGGCACCCCAATTTCCTTCTGTCCCCTTTATAGTCTTTCGCACAATCCTCTGCTTAACAAACTTCACAGCTGTTGCCTGTGCTGGCATTCCTAGATTGCTCTTCTTGACACTGTGCTCCTCGTAGCTTTTGCTAGCTCTACCAGTTGCTGCCATCTGGCTACCCCAATGAGCTCAAAATCACCGCCTTTAGCTGCCTTCAGACTGGGTGGCTTGGCGCTTTGGTTGCTGCCTTTTGTGAATTGTGGCATGATCTTGAAGTCATGGTTGAGACCCTGGCCATTTATCAAGAAATGAATCGGCGGACAACCTCTCTTTCTTTTTTCTAATTGCGTAGCTGAAAAGCTTCGTGTCACCATCCCTTTATACGGTTGGCAAGATCACCTTCCTTAAAGATTATGAATATATAATTTCATCTGACGTGAACTTTAGGGTAATTGTTGTGTTGAGGGGCAGATGACAGTGTCGAAGGGGATTAAGAATTGGAAGGTTTATCGACTGTAGACTAGGATGAGAGAACTTTTGGATAGAAATACTAAAGGCATGTTTGGTTGCCTTCCACAGTACCATGATTGTGTCTCAAGTGTCAAGTCTAGCAAGCCCCAGTCTTGTGGTTGCCGCTTGGCAAAAGTTGGCTAACAAATGAGACTGACAGGTGGGTTAAGAATCTAATAAAGGTTGGCAGATGACAACTGTGTCTGCAACCAAACAACTGCCAAACTGTCTGTCTAATGTTTTGTAATATTTGGCTACAAACAAAACATGCCCTGATTAGGGATGGCTTGATTGGACCCCTCACACAAATCTTAGTGTTACCTTAAAGTACTCCCTCCGTTCACAAATACTCCAAAATTTGTATGGACTACATACAGATTGAAATGAGTGAACAAACACACGAAAACGTTTCTATATACATCCGATTCAGAAAAAAGTTAGAACATCTTATATTTGTGAACGGAGGTGATAGTTCATTTTAAATAAGGGGAGCATCGCTCTATTAACTGGACTAATCACACTTTTGGTTTCCACAATAGCTAACTATGACCACTTCGTACCTATATTGTCAAATGAGATGATAACCTGTTCCTCAGAAGAGGTTTGGTTATCCCCTTAAATATGAAATAATCGGCGAACCTTGATATCAGTTTTTGCAAAAGATTACGCTGCCATAGCATGCTGTCGATTTCATTGTATTTCCTTGGCTTTGCATGCTCGAGTTTAGTTATTCTGTCTGAATCACTTTATCAATCTGAAGGCTGAGGCATCTCAAATTGAGGAAGACATGCAGAACATACAACGGGATATTGATTATCTTGATTCAAATGTTACAAGGTCATTCTCATTAATTGTACTTCTTACTTTGCTTAACTATATCCAAGTAAATATCTTGGTTGTTTGACTCCACCTCGTGTGCCATTCAGGTTAAGAGAGGAAGAAAAAGAATTTTCTGAAGAGTTATCGGGCATCCAAAAATCTATCAGTGACATAGCAAAAGAGGTACTTTAAACTCAATGCCCCACTTAGTGCAGGGTGATGATATTAAACTCAATGTGCTGCCAGTAATACTGTTTTCCTGCATACTGAGCTTTAAACTCTGTAAACACAGTAAATGTGATAATGTTACTCGTCCACCTGAGTCACAAATAAGACACATTTTGGACTAGAAACATTTGCTAAAGAAAGGTCCCTAAACCATAATTTTGAATTGTATTTTTTTTGTACTATGGAAATATTTCTTGAGGAACGTACTTCTACCATTTTCGTATGGCCTAAATCTCCATTAAGACATTGTTTGGTCAGTTTGGAGAATAATTTATGAGCAAAAAATAGATTACCTTTTGTATTTCATAGTTCCTTGGTGGCATCCATTCCCTATTGATGTATGGATGCGGGAATATGTTTTCTAGATAATGTAATTGTGTATAATGTTATTCTTAAAGAATGTGTATTCTGGATTATGTTATTCTTGGAGATTGTTTTTGCTGCTTCTCATATGTTTTGGCTTCTTTCTGATTCCTAATACTTGATGTGGAAAAAAGAGTGGCAGAATGTGATTACGCATAGTAATAATTAGGCTTAATTTTACATTCTCCATGTACAAGTCAACTCTGATTAGATTCATTAAAAATTCCAAATATGTTTGCACATGACATGTAATGTATGAAAGAGTACCATGTCCATGAGCAATGCCCCTTCTCTTCACCTTAGTTGACACTCTATTAACCCTGTTCTTTGATCACATTTTCTCCCTTTTGCTGAACTTAAAGAACTGCTGTCATAGCTCTACTTGTTTAAAAAAGTATTCCGACTGAGGCTGAAAGTCCAGAGTTAGGGGCAAAATACATCTGGGTCAAAGTTAGATTACCTGTTTAAATACTGTGGGCTGATTTCAAGCTTGGAATGAGCTTTGGTTCAGCATTAAGTACCTCTGAAGAAGTGTTCCTTCGACATTTATCTGAAAAACATCACTTATAATTATCTGCACCGTTTGAAGTTCACAAGTCCTCTTTGCTTTCTTGTGTTGTTGGCCAACTTTGTCTGCATTGAAACATGTGGCTCTTGTACCATTTATGCCATTAAATTTATTTCGCAGATAGCTGA
The DNA here is from genome assembly GCF_056163025.1 of Triticum urartu. Lineage (NCBI taxonomy): Eukaryota > Viridiplantae > Streptophyta > Magnoliopsida > Poales > Poaceae > Triticum > Triticum urartu. The sequence continues at coordinate 343,386,346 of NC_141877.1, forward strand.
AAGTGATAAAAGGATACTCCAATTGAAATCTCACATGGATGGTCTTCAGCAGCGTCAAAGTAATACGGTATATTCTCTCTTTACAGTAGCCACTAAGCAGCGTATACTCCTTTTTATGATTATAACCCTGCTTCTCAGGATGTAATTGATTTTAGTAGCAACTCCTCTCTAACATGTTTGTTTTTATGCAATTAATGCTTTGTCTTAGGTAACGGCATTCGGGGGACAAAAAGTTTTGAAACTCTTGCAATTAATAGAATCAAACCACGGAAGATTCAAAAGCCCGCCTATTGGTCCGATAGGGGCTCATCTGGTATGAAAATGCTGATTTATCATGATTCTTGTCTTGGATTGGTTAGTCTTGAGTCTAGAATATGTCCTAATAATATCTTGTGAAGTACTACCTCCTTTCCGGTTTATAAGGCTTGCGCGTATCCCTAAATCTATAATTTGATCAACAAAACATGAGTTGTATAGTCTAAAAATTATACCATTAGAAAGTATATGATTTGAAGTTTCTAATGATGTATTTTTTTGTGATATATAACTTGTATTACGTTGGTCTATTTATCAACCTAAAGATACACACAAGCCTTATAAACCGGAAAGGAGGTAGTAACTTGCAAATGATAATTTGCTACTTATATCACTTAGCACTTGTTCTGATCTGCTGTATTCAGTAATACACTTCATCAACCTATCCAACCCCCCCCCACAAAAAAACTTCATCAACCCATATTGCTTATATTCTCATAGTCTTGTTTTGTTACCATCTCACATGTTTATAGCATGTCGTTTTGTCTATGTATTTATTTATCCACGACTTCATAGATGGCAGCCTAACAATTGTTCCCAGCTACAGGTCTATGCTGTGTTCTGTTAGTGCAGCTGTATTGGTTCTTACGATGTTCTAACCCATCCGAGTACATTATTACTGTGACCGGTCATCCATATTGCTCTGTCCTCTATTCCTCCTAGCATCTCCAACTGCTGTAGAGCCTGTGTTGACTCTGGAAAGTACTAAAGTCCGGGAATGTCCAAGATTTTCATACATGTGCTTCAAATTAGAATATGGAAACTAAAAATTGCGTGCAAACTTTTGGCCGTTTGTGCAGGTGCACCAAAGGGACAGGAGATTGCGTGAATCTTTTGTAATATAAACTCAATCTTTTTTGTACTGTGGGAAAAAAGATCTTAACCTAATCGGCTATTGCTAACATGCTATAGGAATATCAACTTAATTTATTGCCAAAGCTCTAGGGCCTTAATTACAGGAGATAAATTAGGAATGGGAAAATACAAAAAGGAAATACAAGAAACCTATTACAGTATGTACTTCTCTCTAACAACCTCAATGTTGACTGGTGTTTGCACCCTGAGTTCTTGACCCACACAATTCATTTATCCCTTCAGAAATTAAACAATTTGCTCAATCCTTCCTGTTGATTTCAGTTCATTGGAGTAACTGTATTCATATTTCTTCTCATTGCATCAAATAACATGAATGCAAAATATATTTGTTGTCTTATGCTATCCCGTAGAAATAGAAATTTAAGCTTTACACGGTCTTGTCAGGGATTATGCCACTAAGCTGTTATAATTATGCTTGTAGTCCTTGTCGAAGTTTGCGGACTGCACTTACTTTATAATGCAAAGGAATGGTATAAATTATAGCCAGTTCTTTCATATACCATTGCCTTTTCTATCATGTAAGTTAGGGCTGCGTTACTTCTTCCAAATCTTCATAATGCTTTTTGTCATGCAGCAACTCGCTAGTGAGTCCTGGTCTGTCGCGGTTGATTGCGCATGTGGAGGGCTTCTGGATGCATTTATTGTCTCGTGTCATAAGGATTTACAAGTTTTGCGAGAATGCGCGGGTAGAGTGTATTACAATAACCTTCGAATTATTGTGTATGATTTCACTAGACAGCGGTAAGATTAAAGGCTGTCTTTTTCAACATTTTCTGTTTATTTTTTATGAACTCTAATTCTGTGACCTCCTATAGATTGGTCATTCCAGATGGTTCACTTCCTACAACAGAGCACCCCACAGTACTATCAGTTATTCAGTCAGAGAACCACACTGTGCTGAATGTATTGGTGGATCAGGTACTGCATTATGTAATCTTCAAGCAACTATGTTGGTTTCAATAAAGTGGTCCAATTACTCCAAACAGCAAGGAGGCACAAAATTGGAGTATTATATAATGGAATTTGACTATGCTTACTCCTATTTAATGTCGTATTTTAACTATTTGATATCTTCGGAAAAGTTGCAACAACTGAATTCATAATTCCCCGAATGGATAATTATTTGGAATCCAAATAAACTGGATATCTATTATGAAATAGTTTTTAATTATGAGATATCAATATGCATCACACCGTTTGTTCTCTTATTTTTGGATCCTTCTGTTCGAGATACTATTATTACAGCAGATATTTACTAAAGTTTCTTTGTGTCAGGGTCACGCTGAAAGGCAGGTCCTGGTTCGAGATTATGAAGTCGGAAAATCTGTTGCATTTGATCACAGGATGCGGAATATAAAGGAAGTCTATACCTCTGATGGGTTCAGAATGTAAGTCTTGGTGGTGGTACTCTGCTCGTATTAGGTTTCGTCTTATTCCAGCAATTAACTTGTTATATCTAGCTGTTTAGGTATAGTTTACCATAAGTAATCCTTTGTTAGAAGTAATTTTAGAATCCTATAGGTATTTCTATCTCCATGTGCCCCCACATGTTTATGTAATTGTGAATTCCCACTTATAGATTTAGTTTTGATGATTTATCATCTTGCTATTTTGTGGAATCGACTAGTGGCTTGAGATCAGTTTTCTGGAGTTTCCCAGTGCCAAGAGGCAGCCCGAGGTAACTGCAGGGGAATGGTTTGATTACATATGGGACCACTTGGAGGGCACCCTAAACCATAGTTACCTGATTCGCAATCCGCTGATTTTTGATTCATGGTCGCTGTTTTCTAAAAATAGAGTTATCTGGGGTATATACAGCTCCAATTCACAAACCAGTAATGGGGTTCCCAAAGCGGTAAATTATAGTCCTGTAATAATCAATATAGGAATTAGTGGCTGGCAAGGCAAGCAAATTGACCACAGAAGATTGTAGCTTAATAACACAAAGGAAAAGAAAAATGCAGAAAGAGAGAAGTTGAAGGGCTGGCATCCAGCTTACGGTTATAGCTTAACAAAAGAAAAGGAAATGAAGAAACTGAGAAGTTTGATGGCTGGGCACCCCCCTTAGGACCTCATCATTTCTCTCTTTTTTTTACCGTATCCTCTCTGGCAACCCAACTAAACCTCTCAGGACTCGTCTGCTCCTCCTGCAATGTCATCGACGGCTACCCAGCAGCAAGGTCGCCCAAGTGGGTATCAAGTCAACGGGGGCGACACATGCATGTTCTGACAGCTGCAATGCAGGCCTGGTCGAGCAGCGTCAGCAAGACATAGTCAAGCAGTGGCAGCAACAGTGTCAATTGAGTTCTGCTGTCTCGTTTGGATTTTTGCTTCACTTCTCTATGAATCGCGAGTCAATCGTTTGCGATCTGGAAACCTGACCATCATTGCTCTATCGGGATCAGGGTCCGACGCCTCTTCCAGTGAATCTGGTAACAGCGAACTGGACATCCTGTTCGGAGCACCTGAGCATTGTAGTCGTTTGGCAAACTGGCTGTCTGGGTCGTCGGCTGTGTAGTACAATGACCGGGCATAATGAATGCTAAACCCCTAGGATGCTGATATTCTGTTTATGTACCGGTTTAATTATAATAGCCTCATTTTTGCTGATTTAGATAAATTTCACCGACTTTTAAGCTATTGTATGTAAGCTTATTGGAAATACTCCCTATGTCCCATATTATAAGAGCGTTTTTTACACTAGCGTAGTGTCAAAAACACTCTTATATTATGGGACGGAGGGAGTACTTCTTTTAGCCAATTTAATAGAATGATTTCATGTACTAACAAAATGTAATATTCTTTTTCAAATATATAAAGCCAGATTTTCAAGATGTTATATTCAATCATATGTTTTTAATTGTTCATACATATGTGAAGTATTTTAAGTTCCATTTTGTGTTATTCATTTATTTTGATGTTTCAAAGTATTATGCCCGGACTTTGTGTACCAAGTGAATAAAATCTGCCACCAAATCGCTACACATATATGTAATTACCTAAAAAATGCATAGCATGGCAGCAAGAACATTGTCACATGGACAAGAACCAATATGCATTATTTTGGCCTCAACTATTTATCTAGATCACAAGCAATTCACACTCGGCTAAACCTGAAATCCATTCCTCCTTTAATGTCATCAACTATCATCCATTTATCAGTACAAGCATCCATTCATCAGGAGTAGGAAACCAAAGAAAAATTAAAGAAGAGATCCAAAGCCCAGGATCCAGTGTGGACTTGGGGGTCGCTGGATGGCAGGCTGTTGTGAGGTAGATCCAGCGCGTGCTGGAGGTTGCTGGATGGGCAGGCTAGAGGTCCTGCTTGTGCCGATGCGGGGCTGCAGGGCCAGCTGCCAGCTGGGGTCGTCGTCTTTGGAGAAAAGGGGCGGGGAGGAGCAGCAGTGCTCCCTTACTGTGTCTGTGTTTCAGCTCCCACAGCAGTTTTACAGTTCACTGATGCATTTTCTATTCATGGACTTCTTTTGGGAAATAAAGCGTCATGTAAATTGCTAGATAACTTAGTTATGGAAATGAGCATGCTAGGTGATATCTGATTGCTGTATGCTCATTTGTTGACTTTTTTTTGCCATTGAATTTTTCTTTTAGGTTTTCTAGAGGTTCTGTTCAGACTATTCTTCCTCCAAACAAAAGGCCAAGACCTGAGCGTTGGTGCAGTTCACCCGCAGAAAAAATAGCTGAACTGAAGAATGAAGCTGACGGTATTCAAAGAACAATCTCGGAAAAGAATGCTCAGAGAAGGAAGTTGGTTAATGACCGAAGTAACCTTGAACAGAAAATAGCAAATTTGAAGGTAGAATTCTTATTGATGTATAATTCATTTTAATTATCTATTAACTTCCCATGTTGGTCTGTAGAGAAAACGAGAACCTGAGGAGCGCCATTTAATGAATAAAAAAGTGCAACTTGAAGACGCAAAGAGAGCTACTGCTGAAAATAATAGGCACGCTGCTGTGGATACCACTGAACTAGAGGAGGACATAAAGGTCCGCTCCCGGTTTCCTTTCTCGAGGAACCATCTAATTTCACTGCACTAGGTACTAATCTTTGTTATCTAAGCAAGAACTGTATCAATTTTCTCATGGTACTTATTTCTGCAGGAAGAGAAGAATAACATTGAGCAGAGAGAACTATCACTGCAGAAGACTAATGTGAAGTTGTCAGCAGCTTTACGAGAAGTCAATGATAGAAGAATGGCTTTCAAGACCTTTATGGGTATGAAAAATCCACAATATCAGCATTGATGATTTTACCATCTCTTGCTGCCATGTATGCAAGTTGTTCAGCATTTGATTTTTCCCATTTCAATCTTGAGATGGCTAACCATGCTTGCAACATGGTAGCGTTTTACTTTAGAATTATGCTTATTTTAGACTTGTGCATATGATGCACGCAGAACTGTGGCGTTAGCTTCTTTGAAATAGGCATACAACAAATTTGGCTGTTCAATTTGTTAGGCAATACTTAGCAATTAGTCTGTGTAAAAGGATTCAATATAGCATAGTGATAAAGCTAGTATGTGACCAATTTGTTAGGCTATATCTGTCCTCTGATGAAGATAATATACCCGAGTGATACACTCCTTAATTTTCTCGTGCTCTGGTGTGGGCCTTCATGAAGAAATTTGCTAACTGTATTTCGAAAGGCACATACCGTAGAGCAATCACCTGGTCCTGCACACAGGACCTCATGAAGGAAGCATCAACACCAATATGCTTGGTGAGCTCATGCTTCATAGGGTCGCGCACAATTCTGATAGCACATATACTCAGAAAAAAGGGGAGTTGCTGTATTGACAGAAACACCAAAATCCTCAAGTAACCACCGCGGCGAAGTCACATATGCTGTCAAAAGAGCCACAGCTTGCAACTCAGTGTCTGCACTCTGAACCGGAAACTGCAGCTTTGTTTCTTTTCTCCCAGGCGATGAGAACCATCAAGAAAAGCACACATTTGCAGTTTGACCTTCTCACACAACTCACCAATCCACTCTTAAGAAAGCATTGTAGACATTAAACTGATTACAGACCAGTGTCGAAAGCCATAGCAAGAAGGGTGTGGTCATGTGGGCCACAAGAACAAACGCCTCATCGTGGTCATGGCCATGGTCCTGCTTAAAGCCAGATGCAACAAGACAAGCCTTGTAAAGAGAACAATCGGAGCGAGTCTTTAAGTTTATAGACCAATTGAAGGCGCATGTCTGAGATAAAGTTCATGGCATGAACGCTGTAAGAAAAATCAACGAACGAGGGAGAGAAGGAAGAAAAAGGTTGGCCGGTGACATTGTACCTGTTTTTATGAAGGATAGCGAAGCAGAATGAAATAGACGAGCTCCTTTGTGCATGTTCTTCGATGGGGAGCCTGAACAGAGTGGGAGTCGGTGGATGTCAGAGGTGGGTGGAAGCTATGTAGTGGAGCAAGCTGGCGATTGAAAGCGGTGTCAGTCAACCGGAGCAACTGCTGCTTGCGACGGTGAAGGTCTAGCAGACGCGTGTGCTGCGGGGCCGGAAGACAGGGGTGGGGCAGCAGCGGCTTGACTTAAAGCAGCCTGGATCGGGTGGTCGATGGAGCTGCTGAGGGTCCGGTGTGGTGTCTTGTGATTGCGTTTTAGGACAGATTGGGGCATTGCCGCTGCAAGGATGGCTGGTGGCAGATTTGATCTCGATCAAGGAATTGATCCGGGGGGATCGGAAGCAGAAAATCGCATGCAGTGTGTGGAGATAAAAATCGATCGAAAGTGGAAATCAAGATTGAGACAAATTCGATCAGATAAGGACTAGTTGTGGAGTCCAAAAAAAAACCCTAAATCTACTCTCTCTGTTCCTAAATATATGACGGTTTGGTAGTTTAAATTGAACTACCAAATATTTAGCAAGGGGGGAGTGGTACTTAGATAACATGCGAGGAAATATGCAATTTGTATTTCTTTGAGGTCATGGGCCGATACATATACACCTACAGGCCTGACAAAACATACAGAAACCCCATATACAACAGGCATATTACATGTCTATGATATACAACTTTCAACAGTTTCCAGCTCTTTCCAGTTGGAACTTGTTTCTCAACTTTTTCCTGTTGAAACTTTGCTTTTCTTTTATTTACAATATAGTATTTGGAAATAACTGGCGTTTTTTACCCATCAAGCACTAGTTTTATGCTGAAACTAACGGATAGCTGCTGCCAGACTTCTGCCCATGTGTGAATCAGGTGGTAATCTTGGCGCGCTTGTAATCTTTTCTGGTGTTTTCTTAATCCATGTGTGTGCTGTGGATATTCTGTGGGAGTGTCAAAGACCTTTCTGGGTCTGTTTTGTTTAGTGTTTTTCTCTTCTTAATATAATGATGGGCAGCTCCCCTGGTGGTTCCATAAAAAGGAAACTTAAGGATAAACCTATCCATACTTTGATCTGTTTGATTGTTTGTTTGACCTATACATTACCTGATACTACTTGAATACCAAAATTAAATTCCCTTTACCTTCTGCATTAGATGCAACTTTAGAAAAAAATACGATGCCATAGCTATGGAGAATGAAGAACTAGATTTTTTTTTGTTCACTAAATCTCTGTTTTAGGTTCCTCTCATCCCATACTTGTAGCCTAGATTTCCTTTTACAGAATATGTTCTTCAATGCCTGAAACTGAAAAAGTATATTTCTGTTGTCTATGGCTGCTTTCTTAGCTGTAACTACTATTCTCCGCAGATTCTAACCACTTTTTTTGGTTTCAGATTCTGTGAATGAGGAGAGATTACATTTTAGCAGTGCAAATGATGAACTAGATCTTGTTAAGCGTAAAATAGATGCAGCTCAGCAGGTGCTTCTCCTTATCTCAAATCCATAAGTGCTATACAGTTTGCTCTAGGTTTGTGTTTCTATGGTCTTTCGATGCTTTGCGTGTAGGTGAGATGTACTGAAAGAGCATTTCTTTAGTCCATCTGCTTCATGAAAGCATCAATGAGCCACATATTTTCCCTTTTCCTTTCTTATCCCATGTAAATTTTGCATTGTAAATGACCCCCTTTTGCTGAAATTGGAGCTGTCATTCTTTTGTTCTACAGGCACTATGGCTCATATGGTCTTGTGCCCCTCCCCACCTTAGTATCACATTTGATATTTCCATTATGGATTTTTTTAACTTTGGTTCGAATGTTAGAATATTTATTATACTGTAGAAGTGGATAAGCATCACATTATTGTTTTGTGAGAATATGGCGCTAGCTCTTCACCTACACCACTTATTCAGTTACTCTATGGATTTTTTTTTGTTAAAATTTGCCTCTACTGGAAACAGATTATCACCATAAACAGCTTGATCAGCCAAGCAGTGTCTTTTCCTATTGGGAAGAAGTTAGAAAATTGTGATGGCTCAATTGTCTGTAGCTTGTATTACTGATGGTAGTTTCTTTCAATGAATATGTGAACCAGGAGAAGACTCACTATGAAGGTGTCATGACAACTAAGGTTTTACCTGATATTAAAACGGCTGAAGCAGAGTATGCAGATCTTCAGCAGCGTCGGCAGGTTTTTGTTCTTTACTGGCACTAATGACCTATTTTCATTTTGTTGAATTATGATCGTTTCTGTATGGTTCTTCTCTAAAAGTGAGTGTGTTCTGTTATAGCTACAGACAGTGTGCGCCTGAAAGTTCACATCGCCAAAAGAATTATAAAACTTGATAAGAGAACGTTTTCTTAGTAAGTGTCAAACGTTCTGATGGAATTAACCCTGTTGCAACAGGAAATAACAGTGATGATGCTCAATTTTATTAATTGGCAGGATGAACTACGAAGTAGTAAGATTAGCATGAATGTTCAAATAATTTGTTTTTATCTGTTGGATGGACTGATGGTGTTTCAGTATGGTCAAGAACCACCAATCTCATGTTGTTTTGGTATACTCTTAGAAAAGGTCATACCTTGAATAGTGGCGGAACTTAAATTAGCAACTCCATCTTAGCATTTGTGTACTGCATACTGTCAACTTGTTACATCCAGCGTGCATGTTTTGTTAATTTCTATGAAGCATTTTTAACACCTGGATATATCTAATCTTCTGTGCTTATATTCTGCAGGAGTACTTCAAGAAGGCTTCGATTATTTGCTCTGAGAGTGACATGGAAGCTCTGAGTCATGTTGCTGGATCCACCCCTGAGCAATTAAGTGCTAAGATAAATAGACTGAAACAGAGATTTGATCAAGAAAGCAGAAGGTTTGGAACCACCAACTTAGTCGTAGTGGCAGAAAAAAGCTGATGCCCATGAATTTTTATCCTTTTTTCATTAATATAATAGTAATAATATGTGAGCAGATATGCTGAGTCCATAGATGATCTGAGGGCATTGCATGATAAAAAGGAACGGAAAATCTTAAGAAAGCAACAGCTGTATGCAGGTTTTAGGGTGAAATTAAATGTAAGTTCGTTCAGTACTTCATGTTTTCTGGTGACATCTTTGACTTTTTCAAACTGGTGCTTTAGTTGGAAAAAAATATTTGATTGAATTAGTTATTACTGTTTAATCTTGGTTGTAGAAATGCACAGAACATTTGGGGCACATGCAATGTTTGATCAACCCAGATACATGCGGCTTCCAGTTCACAGCTGTCATTTGTGAAATACTTTTTGAGTCAACTCTACACATATGATTTCTGTGTATCCAATCTAATTACGTAAAAACAATATTAGTTTTCGAAGTTTTGAATGTTTCACTAGACCTATACCCAAAACAGCAGTTGGGTCTGTTCTTGACCCAAGTTTATTGCCGTGCAGTCGTGTCAAAAAGCATTGGACTTGCGATGGAAGAAGTTCCAGAGGAATGCTGGCCTTTTGAAGCGACAATTGACATGGCTGTAAATACAAGTTTCTTGGATGTTTATCATCTGTTTTTCTGCAGGTTTTGATTTCTCTTATCCGTCAGTTGAAATGGTTAGTCCTGATTGGTCGACCACTTTTATTGTTTTGATTGAAGGTTTAATGAGCACCTGGGAAAGAAAGGTATCAGTGGGTTCATCAACGTAGATTACAAGAGTAAAATTTTGTCTGTTGAGGTGTGTACCTTCGTAACATTGCCCCTTCGATGTGCACCTAGTGGCTGGAGAAGTTGTGCTTCATCACCAGCCCACCCGCATATTTTTGTAGTGATTTATGTAATATTTCTTAATGATGTTTGATGTAGCTGACGATGCCTCAAGATGCATCCCGTGATACCGTCAGAGACACTAGAGGACTGTCAGGTACCTTTATGTTTGCCATGGTTGTATCTTGTGAGATAGTGTTTAATTTTTTTGTTATTGGTATTTCGTAGTTATGCTTTCGATAACTACAACTTTTGATATGCATCTTGATCCAGGAGGGGAGCGATCTTTTTCAACACTTTGCTTCACTTTAGCTCTTCATGGAATGACAGAAGCACCTTTTAGGGCCATGGATGAGTTTGATGTATTCATGGTGAGCAATCCGATGGTTTTCTACAATCACCATGTATACCACAAACAAAACCTTATTGGCGGTATCTGATTTGTGCAGGATGCGGTGAGCCGCAAAATAAGCTTGGACACCCTCGTAGATTTTGCTGTTGCACAAGGGTCACAATGGGTATTTATAACACCCCATGATATCAGGTCTGAAAATTGCCTGTGGTTGCTCCTGTTCCAGTTTCTTGCAAATTGATATTTATGACATCTATGTTTCCTCAGCATGGTGAAGCCTGGAGATCAGGTCAAGAAGCAGCAAATGGCCGCCCCTCGCGGTAGACTCAGGGCTTAGCTGCCTGTATGTCGTTGCGCTCGGCATTGTATATATCCATCGATCAGGTCAAGAAGCAGCAAATGGCCGCCCCTCCCTCGGCACTCCTAGCCTCCGGGTCCACTTCTGACAGAACCTCTTGGGAACTGCTCATTTCCTATCTAAGTTTTGTACATAGCTTGTTTCGAAGTGTACTGGCACTTGTTTTGTTATTTAGGACTATCGGGGACCGACATCTTTGGTGTGAAATGAGCTCTTTGTGGTGGCATATACGTATCTGTCAGCTAAAACATTTTGCATTGCATGATACTAAGTGAAGCCAGGTGAAAAGAATCCGCCCAGTCCTGGTGCGCCTGGCATTGATGCCAAGTTAAGTACTCCCTCCGTTCACTTTTGTAAGTCATTTCAGACAACTCAAAATGGGATGTTTTGTACATTGTCTGAAATGTCTTCAAGGTCTTATAAAAGTGAACAGAGGAAGTAGTTGATTTGCTGACTGCTGAGGGCTTCTATACCTTGAGCTCTCAAAAAGGTGTTTAACTTCCATAAATCATACTCCTATTTTTATTGACTTTGCATATTAACTTTGTTTTGGGTCAAACTATGACCAAGTTTATACATAAAAAATTAACAATCACAATATCAAATTAATACCATTAGAATCATATTTTAATATATTTTCAGACCATATATATATCTTTATTGTGAAACTTCAGATTGTTTTAGATAAACATTGTCAAGCTTTATAAAGTTTGACTTGGTTCAAAGCTAATATGTGGAGTAAATAAAATGCAGGGAGTACCTTCCCATAAATATCCATGAAAGCAAATCACGCCATCTAGTTGGTACTACCTCCGTCCTAGTGTATTGGTCCTCATTGTATTTGTGTCAAATTTTGACCATAGATCTAGCTAATAAAATGTTCATGCTTGTCATAAAAAATTATATAATTGGAAACTATGTTCAAATATGAATTCAATGATATAATTTTTGTTGACATGCATTGACATTTTATTAGTTAAATCATTGGTCAAAATTTGGCACAAATTACAATGTGGACTAATAAACCGAGATGGAGGTAGTACCTTTTTGTTGTAAGATCAACATGATAGACTTTTGCCCCCATGATGATGCAGGAGAGAGCCATTCAACATTGTTCACAAATTAATCTGGTTGGGAGAAGAGAGGAGAGGGGAGTCATGCATGTGAAGAGAGAAGGACTACGTGGAGGCTTTGAGATAGTCTAAGTGTATGTTTTTCACAAATTAATCTGGTTGGGAGAAGTGAGGAGAGGGGAATCATGCATGTGAAGAGAGATGGACTACGCGGAGGCTTTGAGATGGTCTAAGTGTATGTTTTCTATCGCAAAGCCCCTCGTGTTTGTTATTAGGATATTAGAATATGAATGTGTGGATTGCTAAGCGGACATATAAGGGTCCTCGTTGGATTCCAGGAGTAGTCTAGACATATAGTGGAGGTTTAAGGGTTCACATTGAAGATGCCCTTAGTCCAATATATGATGAGCACGTTCATGGATGTTGGATCCAGCCCTTCACATCTGCACACCTTATCTCTCTCGCACGCCTTTCTTATGGTGCTGCGCTTCGGTGCCTTAAGGCACCTGCTTTTGTGTGCATGACATGTGGGTCCAACAGGCGGGCGCCGGTCAATCAGATGCAGCGTACCTACGCTAGTCTATGAGGGTGACTGGACGGGCGACCGTGCGCCCGACCGCGACGGCGCAGTCCGCAGCCGGAGATCGCCGACGCGTCGGAGGGCGGTTCTGGGCTCTCGCTGAGTCCGACGAGGAAGATGCGGACGACGATGGGGATGCATCCGCGGCAGGGTCGCCGTCCTCACCGACACCTTCGGATCTCATTTGCGATCTATTCCATGCAGGCTATAGCGAAGATGAAGTGGCCATGACGATCGATCAGGACCTGCCACCGGACGATCCGGCGCGTATCGGTCTTCACGCGGGCGAGAAACATGAGATGATCCGACGCGTTGTTCATCGGAAGACGGCGGCGTTGGCGCTCAAACCTTGGAAGGGTCCCCTGCCTAAGGTGAGTCTTCCGAACCTTACGTTATTCGATATGATCAGGCCGGAGTCATGGATTACTGTGAAGAAGAAGAAGAATGCGAGACGGCTCGCCGTTCGACAGGCACCGGCGGCGCTCGTGATGGCCGCGTCGGCGACAGAGATCTCGAACGCGAGATTGCTGATGAGTTGTGATGGGCCGGTTCGGACTGAATCGGGTCCGCACGGAGTTGGGCCAGAGTCAGATGGGTATGAGGCCCATGCTGGACCGGGCCATACTCCTGTCCACATCGTTATCCCATGCACGTACGAGGGTGATCGTGGTTCTATCTCTCGTGCGCCGTCGCTGCCTGGTTCTAGGGTTCGCAAGCACGGGACGAGAGGTTTCCCGGTCTGTGGAGCTCGTCGGGCAAGGAGGATCCGGCCACTCTTGGATATGGCCGGGCGCGGGGCTGCGCCGCCGCCAGCCAAGTCATTTGGTCCAGCGGGACGGGGGCGGGCGGTTCCGTCGCCGGCGGCGGGTGCTGGGCGTGGATCCCTGGCGCCGCCTGGCCAGAGGCCGCCGGCAGGCGGGGGTGTGGTGCAGGGTAACCCGGGCCGTGGCTTTGGCCACTCGGGCGTTCAGCCACCGGGGCAGGTGCCCTTAGCTGCAGGACGGGGCGGGCTGAGGCCACCGGCGCCAGCTGCGGCGCCCGTCACTTCGCAGGCCGCGGGTCGTGGTGGACCTCGGTCTCTAGCGCCGGGCGTGACTGGTGTGGCTCCTGCTGGCCGCGATGGTACTGCCCTTGGGGTTGGGCCGACGCCTTCGGGCGGGCAGCCGCGTGCCGCTCCTCCGCCCCACTACGTTGCGAGGCCGGCTCAGAACCGGACGGGTCCGGCACAGACGAGGCTGATTTCTAGCAATAGAGAGCCCAATGATCCGCCCCGAGACCAGTGGGGGGATGATGGGTTTGATGCGTATGGTGATGGACAGCATCGTGGTTCCTCTTCCACGGGAGGAGGTCGTGGCTATGCCTGGCAGAGTGATGGGTCTGCTGAGAGACCGTTTCTCGGCCCTCCAGGCGGATTTGTCGAGGGAGCATCAGGCCCGGACCACCGCCAGAGAGGAGGCTATCGTGGCCGTCGTGGTGGGGGCCGTGGGAGGTTTCGCCGACCGCCTTCGCCTCCGGCAGTTGTTGACCATGCCGCGTCAGCAGTGGAGACCGACCACACCTCCACGGATCTTCCTACCCAGGCGATGGAGGTGGTGACAGCCTTGGCCAGTGTTGAGGTTCCTGAGACTGGAACTGTGGCCGACAGGTCTGATGCAGAGCGGGCATCCAAGTATGCGTGTAAGAAGGAAAAGATGCTTTGTTACCGTTGTGGTGAGAAGGGCCACTTCATTGCTGAGTGCGTGGCTGAGTTATGTGAGTCGTGTGGCAAGCCAGCACATGCCTCGGGGGAGTGCCCGTTATTGCGTGACCAGGCTCTGTTGCTAACTATGTATGGAGTCTGTTGTGTTGAGCTTATGTTCTTTGAGTCACCAGCTGCGAGAGAGATTCCGGAGGAGACCCTGAGCTTAACCACCGGGATTGTGAAAGCTACCCAGGGCGAGGTGACTGAGGCTCAGATTGTGCGCAGGCTTCAGGAGCTGGTTCCGGGGGACTTTCGTTGGGAGCTGGTTCTTCTCGAGAACAATGTTTTTAAGGTTGATTTCCCCACGGTGGATGATTTGCAGAGATTGCTGAGCTTTGGCTTGTGTAGAGTTCCTGGCACGAAGTGCATTCTAGAGTTTCATGAGTGGAAGAAGGTGGAGCCTAAGGGAAAGCCGCTTACGCAGGTCTGGTTGCGGTTTTCAGGGGCTCCATCTAAGCCTTTGCAGGATGCTCGAGTTGTGGCCAGTATGGGTATTATGGTTGGGTAGACGGAGAGAGTGGACATGGCTTTTACGCGTGCTCATGGGGTGGCCTGGATTTTAGTGAGTGTCCTGGATATTGAGTTCGTGCCTGATGTGGTCAACTGGACTTATAGGGGAGAGGTGTTCCCGCTAGAGATCGAGTTTGAGGACATTGAACTGCTTGCTGATGTGGTTAATGGGAATGATGTCGAGGGTGACGGCAGTGCGGGACCCAATGGGGCACCGACTGATGAGTCGACACGTGAGGGGTCTTTCGGATCTCGCCCAGATGCTCAGTTGCCCGGGGATGGGACCGGGGTTGAGTCGGCAGCATCGCCATCGATGCCTATGACTTCGTTGCGGTTTGGGTCCTTTCAGCCAGCATCAGCGCCTCCCAGACTCTGGAGTGACCGGGTAGACTCTGATGATATGTTTGAGCGCACGCTTCCTTTGTTGGAGTTTGAGGGGGCTGGCGGATCTGTGCCTGGACGCTTGGTGGGGGCCTCATCGGTGAGGACTATGGATGGAGTTGGGGCGGGGGAGCCGGAGATTGCTTCTCTTTCCCTTGCTCCTACTGTGGTCGAGACTCCGGCGCAGATGGCTGCGTGTGAGTTGGTGCTGGGGGGAGGGGGTTCGGGACAGGAGGCCTTGACTTCTCTCCATATCCCGACGTCGGTGACGTCGGTCACGCTGGGGTCAGTCACCGCTGGGGGAGGGAGCCCGAGGCAGGCGGCCTCGGCTCCTGCTACTCCGGTTGTGGCGGCGATACCCGCGCCAGCAGCAGCGCTAGGGGGGGGGGCTGGGGCAGGTGGCCCTGGCTCCTCCTTCATCTTCGGCGGTCAGGAGGACCGCGTCTCCGACGCCGACGACGCTCCACTCTGCGCCGGCAGGTGGGGCGGGAGGAGGGAGCGGGCAGGCGGCCCCCGCCATCCCCTCTCCTGTCGTACCCGTGGATGTGGACCTCGGCGTGGGGCATTTGTCTGAGGGGCTTGGGAGCCCACAGCCGCCTCCTTCGGTAACCTCGGTTGACCCTTTGAGGGACTTAGCGCGAGGCTTTACTAGGGAGGGGGTCGTTGCTTTTGGCGGGATCCCGGACCCCGTCTCGACGGGGATACGGGTGAGTGCTCGTATCCACGAGCTCCCGGAGGTTGATGATATGCAGCAGCGGTGCGCTATGAGGGCGGCCAAGCTTCAGGAGGCTGCGATCTCTTCTGGTATGTCCGTCAACATATCTAATTCTTTATTGCATTTTTCTAATGAGGAGATTATAAATAATGCAAACCAATTAGGAGTTTCACTAGGTGCTACTGATAGTGAGATTTCCAATTCGGTGAATGATCTGTTAGATTTGGAGGCAGAGCGTGCCTTACAGACTATTCGTAATCTTGCAGCGGTTAAACCGATGAATGATGATGATATTGATGCGTTAGGGGTTAGAGTGCTTGATACTCTGTGTGCGGATCTAGCACCCCCCAATCATGAGTCTGAGGACGATGATATGCCCCTAGAGAATGCCGATGGCAGTATCGTTCAACCCGGTTATGAGGATCGGGCGTCAAAGCCTAGTAAACCAAAGCGCAAGTGGAAACGGAAGATCTATCCCGATTCTGCAGTTCGTAGGAGTGCTAGGATTCGGACTACTAAAAAATTCCATGACGAAATATGAAAGGAATCTTTTGGAATAGCAGAGGTCTAAAGGACTTGGCTAAAAGAAGGTTTCTTGCTGAGGCATCTTTAGAGCAGCGTTTAGATTTCATTGCTCTATCGGAGACTGGTAGAGAAAACTTTGCGCCCCAGTTTCTGTCCTCTCTTGCGGGTGGTATTGATTTCGATTGGCATTGCCTCCCTCCGCGAGGAAGATCGGGTGGTATCTTGCTAGGTGTGAGATGCGATTCGCTTGAAGTCCGAAGTGTAGTGATGGGCGACTTCACGGTTAAGTTTCGAGTCAGGTCTAAAGTAGATGGTTTCAACTGGGCTTTGGTGGCGGTTTATGGTGCCGCACAGCCCGAGCTTAAACCGGAGTTTCTGGCGGACCTTGTTCAAATCTGTGGGTCAGAACAGCTCCCAATTTTAGTTGGGGGTGATTTCAATATCATTAGGAGGAGAGAGGAGAAGAATAATGATAACTTTGACGATAGGTGGTCGTTTATGTTCAATACCATTATTGAAAGCTTGGATCTGAGGGAGATAGAGCTTTCTGATAGAAAGTTTACCTGGGCTAATGCTCTGCCAAACCCAACCTACGAAAAACTTGATCGAGTTCTCGCGAGCGTGGAGTGGGAACAAAAGTTCCCTCTGGTTACGGTGCAAACTCTCTCGCGAGGAATATCCGATCACACACCCTTGTTCCTGGACTCAGGGGAGCCGAACCACGTGGGTAACAAGAACACCTTCTCTTTCGAGATGTCATGGTTCGAACACGAGGGGTTCTTGGACCTGATTGCCAGGGAATGGGCTAGGGGTGCAGGAGGTACGACTGCGGTCGAGCGTTGGCAGAATAAGATTAGGCATTTGAGAAGTTTCTTATGGGGTTGGGCTAAACACCTCAGTGGTGTGTATAAGATTGAAAAGGATAGACTCCTTTCTCTTATACAGGCCCTAGACATAAAGGCCGAATCCACGATTTTGCTACCAGCTAAGCTCCAGGTTAAAACTGAGGCGGAGAAGAGGTTGAAAGAACTGCTCAGCGAAGAAGAATTGAAGTGGGATTTGCGAGCTAAAGTCCGCAAAGTGGTCCAAGGGGACACTAATACTCAATTCTTTCATTTGATTGCTAATGGTAAGCACAGAAAGAAGCGAATATTCCAACTTGAACAAGATGAGGGCACTATTTTAGGACAGGATAACCTAAAACATATATTACCGAGTATTATAGGCAGTTATTTGGACCTCCGGAGGATAATTGTGTGTCCCTCGATGGGTCCAGGACTGAGGATGTGCCTCAACTATCGGCTGCCGACAATGATATTCTGGTTGCCCCGTTCTCAGACAAGGAGGTGTTTGATGCTATTGCACAGATGAAAAACAATAAGGTGCCCGGACCGGATGGATTCCCGGTCGAGTTCTATAAAAAGTGCTGGCACATTATTAAGGGGGATTTACTACCTATGTTCCACGATCTGTTCTTTGGACAGCTTCACTTATTTCACTTGAATTTTGGAACTATCACATTGCTTCCTAAGAAAACGGATGCTATGAGAATTGAGCAGTTCAGGCCGATCTGCCTCCTCAATGTTAGTTTCAAAATCTTCACCAAGGTCGGGACTAATAGGCTCACACAGATTGCGCATTCTGTGGTGCAACAGTCCCAAACTGCTTTCATGCCGGACAGAAATATCCTTGAAGGGGTGGTCGTCCTGCATGAAACGCTCCATGAAATCCATTCCAAAAAATTAGTTGGAGTAATTTTTAAGGTGGATTTCGAGAAAGCGTATGATAAGGTCAAATGGCCATTCCTCCAACAGTCATTGCGTATGAAAGGTTTTGATGAAGCCTGGCGCCGATAGGTTGAATCATTTACGCAAAAAGGTAGTGTGGGAATTAAAGTAAATGATGATATAGGTCATTACTTCCAGACACATAAAGGCCTAAGACAAGGAGATCCGATGTCCCCTATCCTGTTTAACATTGTGGTGGATATGTTAGCAATTTTGATAGGAAGGGCTAAGGAAAATGGTCAAGTAGGTGGATTGGTACCTCATCTTGTTGATGGAGGTGTATCCATCCTTCAGTACGCCGATAATACAATTATCTTTATGGAGCATGACTTAGCCAAGGCGAGAAATATGAAGCTTGTGTTATGCCTATTTGAACAATTGACCGGGTTAAAGACTAACTTTCATAAGAGCGAGTTGTTCTGTTTTGGTAGAGCCAAAGAAGAACAGGAGGCTTATAGGCAATTGTTTGGTGCGAGTTAGAAGAGTTACCCTTCTCTTACCTAGGTATTCCAATACACCATCGTAGGCTGACAAACAGATAATGGAAGTGCATCGAGGACCGATTTGAGAAGAAACTGAGTTGCTGGAAGGGTAAGCTCATGTCATACGGAGGCCGATTAATCTTGATAAATTCGGTGCTCACGAGTATGCCTATGTTTCTCCTATCGTTCTTTGAGGTCCCAGTTGGTGTTAGGAAAAGACTGGACTATTATCGATCGCGTTTCTTTTGGCAGGGTGATGAGCTTAAAAGAAAATATCGGCTTGCTAAATGGGATATCATCTGTAGACCGAAAGACCAAAGGGGTCTTGGTATTGAGAATCTAGAAGTTAAGAACAGATGCCTTCTTAGCAAGTGGCTGTGGAAGCTCTCATCGGAGAATGATGCTATGTGGGCTCAAATCCTTCACAGCAAGTACCTCCAGACAAAAACTTTGTCCCAGGTCACAGTCAGGCCGACTGATTCACCTTTCTAGAAAGGACTGATGAAAGTCAAACAATCTTTGTTTAATAGGATGAACTTTGTTATTGGAAACGGCGCTAGTACACGTTTCTGGGAGGATACTTGGCTCGTCGATACACCCTTGGCCATTCAATATCCGTCTTTGTACCGTATTGTCCGACGACGTGAGGTGTTCGTCGCATCGGTATTTCAATCTATCCCCTTTAATATTCAGTTTCGACAGTCGCTAGCGGGCAATCGTTGGGAAGAATGGCTCCGTCTAGTTAGGAGACTGATGGAGGTTCAGCTTTCTCAACAACCTGCTGAATTACGCTGGAAACTGACTATGTCTGGAGTATTCACAGTTAAATCAATGTATATTGATGTTATTAATTCGAACTCCATTCCTACCTCCAAGCATGTTTGGGCTGTCAAAGTTCCTTTGAAAATAAAAGTGTTTATGTGGTTTGTTCATAAACAAGTTATTTTAACCAAGGACAACTTGATAAAGCGTAATTGGACAGGACCTACTAGGTGTAGTTTCTGTGATCGGGATGAGACAATCAGACACCTCTTTTTTGATTGCCCGCTGGCCAAAGTCCTTTGGCGGACGGTCCACATTGCTTTTAATATCAATCCACCGAATTTTGTCAA
Source organism: Triticum urartu (assembly GCF_056163025.1). Taxonomy (NCBI): domain Eukaryota; kingdom Viridiplantae; phylum Streptophyta; class Magnoliopsida; order Poales; family Poaceae; genus Triticum; species Triticum urartu. Next base: position 343,406,249 of record NC_141877.1, read on the forward strand.
CGCATTATTTGGGACATGGCTTAATGGGATTGAGCCTGACTTAGCGAGACACATTCGGGTTGGAGTTTGCGCTTTGCTGTGGACTATCTGGACTTGCAGAAATGATTTGGTTTTTAACAGACTATCACGTATCCATTTTTTGCAGGTTATATTTCGAATCACGGCACTGATCCGTTCGTGGTCGCTATTCACTCCGATGGAGGCCACGGAGCATTTGGTTACTGGATCTTTCCGCTGGGAGATGGTAACTCGGGATATCTTCAACCGGTTTGGATGGCGGTCATGTAATAGGATAGGCAATTAGTTTACCTATTTATTTTTAGCCACCCGGTTGTGGCGTCTTTTCGTGACTAGTTGATGTTTCTAGCCTTGCTTGGCTCTGTGTGAGCCTTCTCTGTTTTTTATTACTTTTGGAAACCTTGGAACCATGTTGGCACTGCTTTATTTGGTTAATAAAAAGGCCGGATGCATCACTCTGATGCAGAGGCCGGGGAGCCCTCCTTTTCAAAAAAAATGTCACAGACCCAAAAGCAGGTGCCTTTACGGCATCGAGTCATGCCTCCCTTGCGATAGGGTTGCCAATTCACAGCCCCACCTGCTCGTAGTAGTCCATGTCTCGTGCGGCAATGGCCATTGTTATTCCTATTGGCGACTGGCATTGCCTTCGATGGTAGCCTTGCAGCTCGTGTAGAAGACGCATCTACGACCTTGCAGGACCTGATCGTCGCTCCTCCTCCTTTGTGCATGTCCACCGATGTTTGTAGCATGGTCGTATCAGGGTTGTAGCTTATATACCAATTGTTATAGCTTTGTCAACGGGGCGCGGGCTAGAAAAACATGCGGTGTATATGACGTGTGAACCTAGGATCTTGCTTCCATTAGACAGTGCACATCAGTCGCTGAATCGGCAGCCTTTCACCGATGGAAAAAACTCTCTGGCTATTGCAACCCTATCCCTGGCCCTGTAACAACGTCATCCCTCAGTGTGGGTCAACAATTTCCCATCCCTATACTAGAAAGTTGCTCGGGATTTGGGTGTTTCTCGGGCATGGCTGCATGTAGAAGAAGTTTGGGAACGACTTATTGGAGGGTACCCTTCGTGGGGTGCAGTTTTACTGCGGAGGAGCGCCATAGCACGCCATGTGCCGTGTCTCAGCGTAGCCATCCTCCCCGACTCGTCGGTTAGGAGAGTAGCGACCATATGTGTCGCGTTGGACGCTTTCTATCGGTACATTTTTTATTTTCCTGGCTTTCATTTATTGGGAGAGGGGGGGGGGAGGGGGGATTTTGGTTCTTTATTTTCCAGTTGTTTTGGTTTTTCATATATATATATATATATAGGGTCACGCTATTCGTCATCCTGTGTGAGGAAGAGTTATTCTTCACCCCCCTCTATTTTACCATCAATGTCCCGTATTTTTACGTTTCGTAAGTTTTATCTTATTTCCGATGTAAAAAGAGACCGTAAGAAAATATATAATCGTTGTAAAAAATATTTTATGTTATGTAAAATTACAAACGTAAAAACATAGTGTAAAATACACATAAAGTGCAAATTTTCTTGTCTTATGACCTATATTTTTATTTTCTTACGCTAAATTTTACATAATGAATCTATAGGGATGTAACTATTTAAATTGCAAACGTAATTTAATTACGAAATAATCGTAAGATTACCTCGGGTGAAGAATAACTTATTCTGCATCCTGGGTGATGAATAGTAACACTATATATATATATATATATATATATATTGCCTGTGATGACAAAAGCACAATTGTGCTTCCTCGAGTTGTGCTTCTAACGTGAAAGAACAACCGTGTTTCCCCAAAAATAAAGTACAATTGTGCTTTTCACGCAAGAAGCCTAGTTGTGCTTCCGTGGGAAGCACGTTTGTATGTGCTTCCCACATGAAAAGAACAACTGTGTTTCTCCCAAAGTGAAGCATGGTTGTGCTTCTCCAAAAGTGAAGCATAAATAATATAGTTTTGAACTGTAGGTTAGTACACTTTTCAAGCACATGCCAGTGCAATTTTGGAGCATATATTTTTATCTATTTTTTTATCAAAATCTATCATCACTGGATCTAGTTTTGAAGATCTCAGCGCGCGGAACGCAACGATAAAAACGGTTCGTGATTTGAACGCATGGTTGGAACGATGATTTGTTTTAAAAAATTGAAACCTTGAAAGAAAAAAAACAGAAATAAACCCGACCATCTCGGGTTAAAATCCCACCAAACCTCTATCATTATGACAAGTGGCGCACATGTGGTTTAGTAAACCACCAGGGAGATGGGAGTGACCTTTGCAAGGGGTACCCCTTAAGTAATGATAGCAGAGAAGTTTAGTTAGACGGGTGGGAGAACCACTTTCCTCGTAAGAATACGACCCAATCCTTCATGAAGAAACGATTTCAACCCAGGGTTTATCGACCATTCGACCTTATTAAAAAGGTGGGAAATCCGCTTCAAAAGTAAAGCCTCATTTTGGAGCTACAAATCAATTATGCCAAGACCACCCCTAGCTTTAGGATGGAAAACCATATACCATGCTACAATCGAGTTCGGGTGCCGCTTCAAACAATCTTTTCTTCACAGACATAGCCTCCAAATTTTATCCAGACGAATGATCAAGGTCTTCTGCAACTTAAACATGCACACAAAAATTGTTGGGAGAGCAAACAAAAGGAAATGGATGTAGGTTAAGTGACCTACATATGTCAAGAATCCGAGTAAATAGCATATAACTACCATAATTCGGCTTAGGGTTCCCCCCAAACAACCTTTTTTTTGTGAACGTGACCACCCTGAAGGTAATACATTCCAAGCTACTATTTATGCTAGTGAGCGGTTTGGCCAATTTAACATTGATTATGATAGGACTGGCCCACCAGCTAGGTCCACATGTGCTCCGTGGGAGATGGCGACACGATGACGAACCTTAGAGCACTTGATTGGTCCTACCCTGGTCAAAACCTGAAGGAAATATGCCCTAGAGGCAATAATAAAGTTATTATTTATTTCCTTATTTCATGATAAATGTTTATTATTCATGCTAGAATTGTATTAACCAGAAACATAATACATGTGTGAATACATAGACAAACATAGTGTCACTAGTATGCCTCTACTTGACTAGCTCGTTGAATCAATGATGGTTATGTTTCCTAACCATAGACACGAGTTGTCATTTGATTAACGGGATCACATCATTAGAGAATGATGTGATTGACTTGACCCATCCATTAGCTTAGCACGATGATCGTTTAGTTTGTTGCTATTGCTTTCTTCATGACTTATACATGTTCCTATGACTATGAGATTATGCAACTCCCATTTACCAGAGGAACACTTTGTGTGCTACCAAACGTCACAACGTAACTGGGTGATTATAAAGCTGCTCTACAGGTGTCTCCAAAGATACTTGTTGAGTTGGCGTATTTCGAGATTAGGATTTGTCACTCCGATTGTCAAAGAGGTATCTCTGGGCCCACTCGGTAATGCACATCACTATAAGCCTTGCAAGCATTGTAACTAATGAGTTAGTTGCGGGATGATGTATTATGGAACGAGTAAAGAGACTTGCCAATAACGAGATTGAACTAGGTATTGAGATACCAACAATCGAATCTCCGACAAGTAACATACCAATGACAAAGGGAACAATGTATGTTGTTATGCGGTTTGACCGATAAAGATCTTCGTAGAATATGTGGGAGCCAATATGAGCATCCAGGTTCCGCTATTGGTTATTGACCAGAGACGTGTCTCGGTCATGTCTACATAGTTCTCGAACCCGTAGGGTCCGCACGCTTAAAGTTCGATGACAGTTATATTATGAGTTTATGTGTTTTGATGTACCGAAGGTAGTTCGGAGCCCCGGATGTGATCACGGACATGACGAGGAGTCTCTAAATGGTCGAGACATGAAGATTGATATATTGGACGACTATATTCGGACACCGGAATGGTTCCGGGGGTTATCGGATATATACCGGAGTACCGGGGGGTTACCGGAACCCCTCGGAGGTTAATGGGCCTCATGGGCCCAATTGGTGGAAAAGGAGAGGCGGCCAAGGGGCAGCCGTGTGCCCCTCCCCTCCCAAGTCCGAATTGGACTAGGAAGGGGGGCGGCGCCCCCCCTTTCCTTTCTCCCTCTTTCTCCTTCCCTCTCCTCTCCTACTCCAACATGGAAAGGGGGGAGTCCTACTCCCGATGGGAGTAGGACTCCTCATGGGGCGCGCCAAGGGTGGCCGGCGCCCTCCCCTCCTCTACTCCTTTATATACGGGGAGGGAGGCACCCCCTAGACACAACAATTGATCTCTTGGATCTCTTATCCGTGTGCGGTGCCCCCTCCACCATAGTCCACCTCGATAATATCATAGCGGTGCTTAGGCGAAGCCCTACGTCGGTAGAACATCATCATCTTCACCACGCCGTCGTGCTGACGGAACTCTCCCTCAAAGCTCGGCTGAATCGAAGTTTGAGGGACGTCATCGAGCTGAACGTGTGCTGAACTCGAAGGTGTCGTAAGTTCCGTACTTGATCGGTCGGATCATGAAGACGTACGACTACATCACTCATGTTGTGCAAACGCTTCCGCTTTCGGTCTACGAGGGTGCGTGGACAACACTCTCCCCTCTCGTTGCTATGCATCACCATGATCCTGCGTGTGCGTAGGAACATTTTTGAAATTACTACGTTCCCCAACAGTGGTATCAGAGCCATGTTTTATGCGTAGATGTTATATGTGAAAGTGCGTTATATCGACTAGAGGGGGGGGGGTGAATAGGCGATTTTTATGAAGGTCTTTAAAACGTGGAAGTTTCGAAGACAAACGATAGAAATAAACCTATTACCATACAACGGAAGGTAGACTACACTAGGCAAACCATAGTCAAGTATTCAATGAAGTGAGAGCACAATGACTAATAGCAGCTAGGTAGTAAGGATCAGGTAGGAAGATATTATGAAGCCAATCAGAACAAGCAGTCACTCAGTGAAGACAGAAGATAGTGCAATCATACAATGACTTCACAAGGACCAACAGTAAGTAAAGGGAAGGGACGGATGAAACCAGTGACTTGTTGAAGACAATGATTTGTTGGACCAGTTCCAGTTGCTGTGACAACTGTACGTCTGGTTAGGGCGGCTAGGTATTTAAACCTGAGGACACACAGTCCCGGACACCCAATCCTGAACACGCAGCTTAGGACACCCAGTCCTCACCGTATTCCCCTTGAGCTAAGGTCACACAGACCTCGCCCAATCACTCTGGCAAGTCTTCAAGGTAGACTCCCAAACCTTCACAGACTTCGTTCACCGGCGATCCACAATGAATCTTGGATGCTCAGAACGCGACGCCTAACTGGCTGGAGGATTCACAGTCCTCAAGTGTAATAAGTCTTCAGATCACACAGACAAGAAGACTTAAGTGATGCCTAACACTCTTTGGCTGTGGGTGGTTAGGGCTTTATCCTCGCAAGGAATTCTCTCTCAAAGGCTTCGATGTGGGTTGCTCTCAAACGACAAAAGACGTACTCTAACTCTGAGCAGCCAACTGTTTATGGTTGTAGGGGGTGGGCTATTTATAGCCACTAGGCAACCCGACCTGATTTGTCCAAAATGACCCTGGGTCACTAAGGAACTGACACGTGTTCCAACGGTCAGATTTCAAACACACACGACAACTTTACTTGGGCTACAAGCAAAGCTGACTTGTCTGACTCTGGACAAGATTTGCTCTCATAGTCTTCACTCGAAGACATAGGTTTTGGTTAAGCATCACTTCAGTCATTCTGACTGGTTCTCTTGGACCCCACTTAACAGTACGGTGGTTCCTATGACTCAATAAAGAAGAAAAAGAACTACGAAAGATCTGAGTCTTCGAGCTCCATAGGCTTCATGCGATGTCTTCTCTTGTCATAGTCTTCAATGTGAATATCTTCACATACCACTTTTGACATCAATGTCTTCATACATTTTTAGGGGTCATCTCTGGTAGGAAAACCGAATCAATGAGGGACTTCTACCTGTGTTATCCTGCAATTCTCACAAACACATTAGTCCCTCAACTAGGTTTGTCGTCAATACTCCAAAACCAACTAGGGGTGGCACTAGATGCACTTACATTTACAACTCTCGTTTTTACAACTCAGATTCAGAGTACGGCTTTTGTCGTTTGAGAGCAACCCACCTCGAAGCCTTTGAGAGAGAATTCCTTGCGAGGATAAAGCCCTAACCACCCAGAGCGAAAGAGAATTAGGCATCACTTAAGTCTTCTTGTCTGTGTGATCTGAAGACTTATTACACTTGAGGACTGTGCATCCTCCAGCCGGTTAGGCGTCGCGTTCTGAGCATCCAAGAGACATTGTGGATTGCCGGTGAACGAAGTCTGTGAAGGTTCGGGAGTCTACCTTGAAGACTTACCAAAGTGATTGGGCGAGGTCCGTGTGACCTTAGCTCAAGGGGAATATGGTGAGGACTGGGTGTCCTGAGCTGCGTGTTCAGGACTGGGTGTCCGGGACTATGTGTTCTAAGGTTTAAATACCTAGCCGCCCTAACCAGACGTACAATTGTCACAGCAACTGGAACTGGTCCAACAAATCATTGTCTTCAACGAGTCACTGGTTTCATCTTCCCTTCCCTTTACTTACGGTTACTCCTTGTGAAGTCATTGTATGTTCGCACTATCTTTTGTCTTCACTGAGTGACTGCGTGTTCTGTGTGGCTTCATAATATCTTCCTACCTGATCCTTACTACATTGCTGCTATTAGTCATTGTGCTTTCTCTCTATTGAATACTTGACTATGGCTTTCCTAGTGTAGTCTACCTTCCGCTGTAGGGTAATAGGTTTATTTCTATCGTTTGTCTTCATAACTTCCACGTTTTGAAGACTTTCATAAAAATCGCCTATTCACCCCCCTCTAGTCGATATAACGCACTTTCAATTGGTATCAGAGCAAGGTGCTCCCTTGTTTTGTGTGATTCGGTTTAACCACCTGGAGTTTTAGCTATGTCGACTGCAGGGATAATTAAAGTCTCCGCTGCGTGCCCCGTCTTCGATGGAACTGAATATCCCTACTGGAAGAATAAGATGCGCATGCATCTTGAAGCCATTGACGTCGACCTATGGTATGTCGTCAAGAACGGCGTTCCCAAGGCTGGAGAAGGTGTCACTGCTGCTGATGTCAAGAAGTTCATTCAACTGGACTCTACTGCCAAGAATATCATCTGTGGTCATCTGACCAAAGGACAGTATGGCTGTGTGAGTGCTTTGGAAACATCTAAGCTGGTCTGGGACTGGCTCTCCAAGGTCAATGAAGGCGTCTCAACGCAGAGAGATCAGAGAATCAGTGTCCTTCACAACCTCTTCAACCGCTTCAAGCGAAATGACAATGAGAATGTCCAGCTCACATTTGACCGATTCACTGACATCACAAATGAGCTTCAAGCCCTCGGCGCTACTGAGATCACCAAACATGAAGTCGTCAAGACACTACTGAGATCACTTGATAGTTCGTTTGACACCCTAGCCCTGATGATTCAAGAACGTCCTGATTTCAAGACACTCGATCCGTCTGACATACTTGAGAGGCTCAACACACATGAGTTTCAGCTTTCTGAGAAAAGAGATATCTACGGTCCAAACTATGGGCGAACTCGTGCCTTGAAGGCAAAAGCTGTCTCCTCATCTGAAGAAGAATCTAACAGCAGTTCGGATGATCCTGAAGACATTGGAAGGGAACTTGCTATGCTTGTGAAGAAGTTCCAAAAATTCACCAAGAAGAAAGGTTTCAGAAAGTCTTCCCGATCAAGCTCAAGGAATGATGAAGCTTATGCTCACGACTACAAGAAAAAAACATGTCACAAGTGCAAGAAACCTGGCCACTTCATCTCTGAGTGTCCACAGTGGGACAATGAGAACAAAAAGAAGAAGAAGAGCAAGGAATATGACTCTGACGACAAGAAGAAGAAGAAATACTCAAAGTCTTCTTCCAAGTCTTCCTCAAAGTCTTCATCAGACAAGAAGAGCTCATCTGGCAAGGCACGTGCGTTTGTTGGCAAGGAAATGGATTCAGAGGAGGAGTCCGCTTCTGAGGAGGCGGAGGTGGAGTCTGAGGAGGAGTCCGATTCAGGCGTCGCAAGTCTGGCTACAGCTTACGTTGCCAAGTCCATCTTCAACACTGAAGACAATGGCTTCATCACCGACACCGATGCAAATGACAAGGACTACTCCACTTCTACCTACTGCTTCATGGCACGCGGTGCCAAGGTAAACACACGCACTACTCACTATCAAACATCTAGTGACGATGACTCTGATTGTGGCTCAAAACCTAGCTACAAAACACTTGCTAAAATTGCAACTGAACAACAGAAAGCTATGGAACATATTCAAAAACTGTTAGACAGAAGCGATGATCTGTTAGGTGCTGAAATGACTCGATCTGAATCCTTAATTGAAGATATAAAAAATCTTCACGTTAAATATGAGGAACTTGAAAGTCGTCATGAAACTCTCTCAACAACTCATGAAAAGCTTTCCTATGATTATCTTCAAAGGAAGCAAGATCTTGAGAAATTGAGAGCGGCTCATGAAGATCTTCAAAAGGAAAACGAGTCACTTCACGCCAAACAGATCAGTTCCGCTCAGGAAGTATTTGAACCACCATGTCTTAAATGCATTGAGCGTGATAATGCTACTTCTGTTGCTGAATGTTCTACTGCTACTACTGTTGCAATATCTTCAACTGTTGATGTGGTAACTAACCCCTCTGCTGAGGATACCACTGCTATTGCTGATGAGAATGCTAGGTTGAAGACATTGCTTGAAACAGGGATGTACAAAAGTCTTAAAGGGCATCAGACACTATGTGATGTCCTCAAAAAGCAGATTCTGAACCGAAACCCGAGGAAAGAGGGTGTTGGGTTCATAAGGAAAATGAATGCTGATGGCTCTTACTGGAAACCTGAGTAGTACCCCAAAACCACGTGGGTTGCTGCAAAGGAACCTTCAGCAGATCCATCCAATCTATCTGGCTTCACTTGTGCTAACCCCATTATCATTGATGAATCCCTTGATGCAAACTATAAACTGTTTAAGAATCAGAATGGTGAAGTGTTTGCCAGGTACATTGGTACTAACTGCAGGAATGGACCGCCTATGAAGAAGATCTGGGTTCCGAAAAGGTGTCTGGAGAATCTTCCTGTGAATGTCATCATGACACCCCACGTGAAGAAGATAAACCTCAGACCAAAGGCTTCATACGGTCCAAAGGCTTCATACAGACAGAGGACTCACCTGATTCGCACTAACGCAAATGTTTTGTAGGGAAACCATACTCAGGCATATGAATATGAGAGCGGTTCATCAAACCGCCATGTTCATAAGACCAAGAACTATTCTGCTTATTCTTATGAGTACTATTTTCCGCCTGCAAGACTGTTTTCTAGGGCTCCAAAGCCAAAGTTCTCAGATGCTACACTTAGACTTATTACTTCTAAGCCACCCTTGAAGATGTGGGTGGCTAAGAAAGCTTAACTCTCTTTTGCGGGGAAAGGTCTCCAGCAGAAAACCAAAATCGTCTGACGCTATTGCTGGGGACGTTAAACATCTTGTAGGGCGCAAGATCAAATGCCTGAATGGTCTTACTATGTACTTCGTTCCTGAATCGCTTGCTACTCTCCCTATTAGTCCTAATCTGGATCTAAGCTTTCATAACCCACTGGTTCGTCAAATGTTTTTGCTTCACAATGCTCTTCGTGAAGCCTATCCCCCTAACTGCACTGTAGGGTACGACACCAGCGTCTTCAGAATGGATTATTGATAGTGGGTGTACAAATCGCATGACTGGCAAAAGAAGCCTTCTTATGGACTCAACCTTACGTCCATCCGACAAGAGCCACATCACATTTGCTGACACTGATAAAAGTAAGGTATTGGGTCTAGGTAGAGTTGCAATCTCAAGGGATCAACACATGGATAAAGTCATGCTTGTTGAATCCCTTGGCTTCAACTTAATGTCTGTCTCGATGCTTTGCGATTTAAACATGATCGTAATATTTGGAAAATATCGTTGCCTTGTTCTAATGGAATCTGACAAGTCTCTAGTATTTGAAGGGTATCGAAAAGATGATTTGTACGTGGTAGATTTCTCAGCAGGACCACAGCTTGCCGTATGTCTTCTAGCAAAAGCTTCAGAATGCTGGCTCTGGCATCGGAGGCTTGGGCATGCTGGCATGAGGAACCTCCACACCCTGGCAAAGAAGAAGCATGTCATAGGCATCGAGGGCATCAAGTTCAAGAAAGATCACTTATGCGGTGCCTGTGAGGCAGGAAAGATGACGAGGGCCAAACATCCCTCGAAGACAATCATGACCACTACTCGACCCTTCGAACTGCTTCACATGGATCTTTTCGGTCCCACTCATTACTCAACTCTTACTACTACTGCTTGTCTCTATGGCTTTGTCATTGTTGATGATTATTCTAGATATACTTGGGTGCACATAATCCTTTACAAGACTGAAGTGCAGGATGTCTTCAGACGCTTCGCCAATCGAGCAATGAACAACTATGGCACCAAGATAAAGCATATCAGAAGTGACAATGGCACTGAATTCAAGAACACTTACCTTGATACATATCTTGATACCTTGGGCATCACACATGAATTCTCAGCCCCGTACACGCCACAGCAGAATGGGGTCGTCGAACGCAAGAACAGAACACTCATTGAGATGGCCAGAACGATGCTACATGAATACAAGACCCCAAGAAAATTCTGGCCTGAAGCCATTGATACTGCATGCCATACAATCAATCGTGTTTATCTTCACAAGCTTCTGAACAAGACATCTTATGAGCTCCTTACTGGCAAGAAGCCAAATGTCAGTTACTTCAGAGTATTTGGCGCCAGGTGCTGGATCAAGGACTCACATCACACCTCAAAGTTTGCACCAAAAGCACATGAGGATTTTATGCTTGGATATGGAAAGGATTCGCACTCCTACAGAGTCTTCAATCTCTTTCATTACAAAGTGGTTGAAACAGTGGATGTACGGTTCGATGAGACCAATGGTTCACAAAGAGAGCAACTGCCAAATGTGCTAGATGAAGTTCCATCCAGTGAATCAATCAAGCTAATGGGAACTGGAGAAATTATACCTTCTGAAGCTCATCCTGAAGAAGAACTTATCATCTCAGCACCTGATCAACATGAAGACAATGCTCAGCCTGAAGACATTCCTTCTAACAACGACAATGATCAGCAGGAGCAAAATCTTCGCCCTGTACATCCTCGCGTTGCCAATGAAGTGCAGATTGAAAGAATAATTGATAGCATCAATGCACCCGGTCCACTCACTCGTTCAAGGGCAACTCAGCTAGCAAATTTCTGTGGGCACTTCGCATTCGTCTCAATAACATAACCCAAGAAAGTTGAAGAAGCCTTCATGGAACCTGAATGGATTCAAGCTATGCAAGACGAGCTTCAACAGTTTGAGCTGAATAATGTATGGGAACTGGTCAAGCGTCCCGATCCTCGGAAGCACAACATAATAGGCACCAAATGGATATACCGCAACAAGCAAGATGAGCATGGTCAAGTTGTCAGAAACAAAGCTTGTCTCATTGCTCAAGGATATACTCAAGTGGAATGCATTGACTTCGATGAAACATTTGCTCCTATGGCTAGACTTGAAGCCATACGCATACTGCTAGCCTATGCAAATCATCACAACATACTTCTTTATCAAATGGATGTGAAGAGCGCCTTCCTCAATGGCAAGATTGAAGAAGAAGTGTATGTTGCACAACCTCCTGGCTTTGAAGATCCAAAACATCCTGACATGGTATACAAGCTCAACAAGGCACTGTATGGCCTCAAACAAGCCCCTCGGGCTTGGTATGACACACTCAAATACTTCCTGAAGAGCAAAGGCTTCATACCTGGTTCTCTCGACCCCACTCTCTTCACGAAGACATATGATGGTGAACTGTTTGTGTGCCAAATAGATGTGGATGACATTATCTTCGGCTGCACCAATCAGAAGTACAGTAAAGAGTTTGGATATATGATGCAAGAGCAATATCAAATGTCTATGATGGGAGAGCTGAAGTTCTTTCTCAGTCTTCAAATACGACAGCAACGCAACGGCATCTTCATATCTCAAGAGAAGTATCTCAAAGATTGCCTGAAGAAGTTCGGTATGCAAGACTGCAAAGGCTTCACGACGCCAATGCCAGCCAAGCATCATCTGGGTCCTGACGACAATGGTAAAGAGTTCGATCAAAAGGTATACCGCTCCATGATTGGTTCTTTACTTTATCTATGTGCATCTAGGCCAGATATTATGCTCAGTGTTTGCATGTGTGCTCGATTTCAAGCGGCACCAAAGGAGTCGCATCACTTAGCTGTGAAGCGAATTCTTCGATATTTGGCTCACACCCCAACTCTAGGATTATGGTATCCAAAGGGCTCAGAGTTTGATCTGGTTGGATTCTCGGATGCTGATTATGCTGGTGACAAAGTTGATCGCAAGTCTACATCAGGCACATGTCATTTTCCGGGATGATCACTTGTATGTTGGTCTTCAAAGAAGCAGAACTGTGTATCTCTCTCCACTACTGAATCTGAATACATTGCTGCTGGATCTTGCTGCGCTCAGCTTCTGTGGATGAAGCAAACGCTCAAAGACTATGGCATTCATCTGAAGCAAGTGCCACTCTACTGCGACAACGAAAGCGCCATCAAGATTGCCAACAACCCAGTTCAGCACTCGAAGACAAAGCACATTGAAATTCGTCATCACTTTCTCAGAGATCATGTTGTGAAGGAAGATATTGATATCATACACGTCAACACTGAAGAGCAATTGGCAGATATCTTCACCAAGCCCTTGGATGAGAAGAGATTTTGCAAGTTATGGTGTGAGCTAAATATCCTGGAATCCTCAAATGTCCTGTGATCAGGCACACATCCTAACCCTTATGCATATTGATGACTTAGATGTGCAACACACGAAGTAAAGTATATCTTCAATCAATGAAGACATACATTCTAAGTGTGAATACATTAATGTGGAATTTGACTTCAGAGCGCCACGATAATTGTGCGCCGTGTCTGGGTCTAATACTTCCTATACGGTGGGTAACGCCACCACCAAATGTTCTATTTTGAAGTGTTTCACTCATGGCGTTACCTTGCTATGTTTTCACATTTGGTTTGGCTTCAATCTCAACATGTCTTCATGATTGTCTTCACTATGTTGATTATATATATATATATATATACTAGTGTTCTGTCCTCTACAGCATTCACTTATAGCTATGTCTTCTTGTTGAATCTTTTGAACTAAGTGAATGTGATCGGACCCTAACCTCTCTATGCTATCTATCTCAAACTCTATCTCTCCAAATCATATGCATTCTATTGAAACTGTCGAATGTCTTCTCTGCGTCCTTGTCAGCAGAAGATACAAAGACAAACCTTAAGTCCACTTTCAATGCTCATTCCTCCACATGAAACCCAGAGAAGTAGGAACGACCACCCGACAATCCAGGCGTGCGTGGGACATGGAACAAACCCCAAAATTCTGCATAATGGCCATGTGTTCCTCATATGCGAATCGCCAGGGGCACCTGTGTAATAACGCAGTGCCGCCCCTGTACCTATAAATACACACTTCACGGCGGTCATTATCTCTTCTTCCACTCTCGCACGAACCCTAGCGCCACTGCTAGCCCTCGACGACGCCGGCGACGAAGCGCTTCGCTGCCGCAACCTCTCCGACGCCGTCTTCACGCCGACCGCGGATATCGTCCTCTCCGCCGTCGCCGTAGGTGTCCTCCGTCGCCAAGTTAGGGCACGGAAGATCGAACTGCTCGGCCTCATCTTCCACTCCGTCTAGCAGTTCTTAGTGTGGTAAATAAAAACTTCCTTTTTACGGCACCGTTGATCCTATGGCTTTGTCACTTTCTACCACAAGCAGTTTCTATTCACACAAGTTAGATCTCTCTCATACTGCATCTCATAACATGCCTAGTATATTCACTTATGCTTCACAAAGTAGTTAGATTCCTCACTTGTACTGATCTCTGGATTCGTACAAATCTGGAACCAACTCCTTATCTATGAGTGAATGTCTTCGCATGATGAGGTCAATGTCTTCTAAACTGATTTATATTCAAAATCTTCTGAGAATGCATATGACCTCTTCCCCTTCCCTCGCACCTTAATGCTGTCACAGGTACATGTCCGTGGGAGAATCCCTTGGTTCTCATAGTCTGCATTCATTTGCAGAATTCTTACAGCATCATATAAATTCTCCCGAAGCAAGTTCCTGTTTGTCCAGCAAGCGAAAATCTTTGAAGCCTTTGAACATGTTGAAGCCTTTCAGTTTAAAGTTCATGGCTTCAGAGAAATCAGCAAGGAAGGGTGGCAGAAAGCGTCATGGAGAAACATCTAGAGATCTGCCAGATGACCTCTCAGAACTGTACAAGACAGATCCTGAAGAGGATTACAATCAGCGCAAGACCCGAATCCAATGGATTCGAAGATATTGGGCAGAACAATGGTTCAAATACCGATTTGTAACCCAGGAATATGCTGAGAAAAATGCCATGAAGAGACCGTGGGGAGACATCCTATACAAGAATCTTCAACCCAGGTCCAGAGATGAAGCCATTGAACAAGGCTTCTATCCCTGCATGGTCCGTGGGCCACACCCTGTTGATGCACACCCATCGTCACTACTATGGTGTCGTGACGACATTCTGTTCAAGCGCAACTTCCAGTTTGCCCAGAACTTAGCGAAGCAAAACAAGAAGACATTGGGACTAGACTTCAACCCTGGTCCCTCAGCTCCAAGGGCTGATGGCACACGAGATGCAGAACCCAATGTCGTCGGTCCTTTCTACAACCTTGAAGGCCTCATCACCCATATCTTGGTTCAAGGGACTGCAGTGAATGAGCCTGCAGCTGACGCTGAATCAGATGAAGCGCCTGCAGCGCCGAAGCCAAAGAAGTTGAAAAATCCTAAAGCTTCAAAGCCTGCCCCTTCACCAAAAATCTCACGGGCGAAGCCACTGGCAACTGCACCTCCTGAAGATAGTGTGCAGTCCGAAGATTTATCACGCATCTCCAAGCCCCAGAAGGTCAAGATGCCTCTGCCACACACCGGCCAAGAGCTAACAGCTGCTGCCATTCTGCGCAATGATGCCATTGATCTGTCAAGTGATGAAGATCTTGCAGATGACGCTCTTGAGCAACTCATCAAGAGCAAAGAAGAAGCAGAAATCTTCAATGATCTGCCTCTCTTTGATGTAACAATCATCCACAACTTCATTGATGAATGGTTTGACACGCCAAACATCAGCTTCGACGATCTCCAACTACCCATTGGCCTCAGTGTCGCCTTCCATGGCGCCATTGCTTCAGAGTTAGCTATCGCCCAGAGCATTGTTGAACTGAAGCAGAAGTTTGACTTTGAGAAATCTCAGTTCAAGAAGCATATGGCCAAGCTCAGTGTGCAAGACGTGAAGAATTTCAAGATTATGCTGCACGAGCTCAAGGAAGCCTTTCTAAAGAAACGTGCAGAAGCTCAGGGTTCTCGTGAGCGCATGAAGGTCCTGGCTGATAGGTGTGTGCAAGCCTACAATGAGGCTGAGAAGCGCAAGGCCCTTGGGCGTCCTGGCATCGACCCCAGGATGGCTGCAAAGAAGAAGAAGAAGCCCGCTATGGCCGAACCCGACGCACCAAGGCAGGAAGCAGATCCCATTGTCTTCCCAACTAGCATGACTGGCTCGAAGCCAAAGGCCAGGTCAACCGCTTCAGAACTGAAGAAGACGAGGACTGCTGAGGCTGAAGCCAGAAAGAGGAAACATCCTGAAGCCTCTGCTACTGCTCCCTCCAAGAAGAAGCGGAAGACCAAGAAGGAATGGGCTGCTCCCATAGAGCCCTTAATTGTTGAACCCATCTCCATGGTTCGCCCTGACGCTGAACATCAAGAGTGTCAACTGACTGTCCATGAGCCTGCTTTCACAGAGGCTCATGAAGCTGAAGACTTTCCAGCAGCTGATCCCATCGCTGCTGAAGATATTGGTCATCATGACCATGTTGAAGATGATGCAGCCCTTCCTCAGCTAGAACACCAACATGTATCATCGCCTGTGCTAACGCACAGCGAACTTATCAGCATTGGTCGTCCACTGACGCCAATTGCACAGGATGCTTCATGGGCGGATCACCCACAAGCACAAGAGGAAGATGACTTTGAGGCCCAGCCAACTCCAACTCCACAAGCGTCGCCAGCGTTACGCAGGCTTCGCAAAGGACCAAGGCCTCCAGTCTCTGAGTCTGAAGCTAAAGCTGCTGAAGACATTCCGGCTGCATCAGCCGATGAAGAAGAAACCCCAAGCGCTGCTACACCCCCATCTCACCAAGAAGCTGTTCTCGAGGAGAACGTGACTGTGACCGACCCTCCAGCTCATCAAGTGGAGGTTGAACATCTTGAGGCTGCCACCACCAACACCACTGAAGCCACTGACGCTGTCATGGCTGAAGCTAATGTGGAGCCCTCACCAACAAAAGCACCAGAAGTCAGCGAAGCCACTGATCCCGCCACTTCTGTTCCTGAGTCTGCTGCCGGTCCCCAGATCGACTATCATGTTGAGCACATGCCTCAGGTACAGAAGCCAATCCCAAGATTGCCAAGGTTCCCAGGTCCTGCATCAGCACCTGGCTCCTTCAATATCAATGGCTTCAGAGCAGACAACACATTCTTCAACAGCTCCAGGAACCCCTACTCCAGGGAAAGAATATCATCTGATCGGTTCTGGAGTTATCCGCAGCGAAGCTATTACTCATGCGTTCTTTACAACCAAGGTCGCATCTTCCCACACAAGCGCCTTGACATTGAAGCAATAGCTGGTCTGCCCTGTCTGGAAGAAGCTCTGGATTGCTTCAAAGAGGTTGGACTGCTGCCGTTCCTCACTGACCAAGAGCATTGGAATGAAGAGTTCCTGCTCCAATTCTATGCCACACTTCACATCCGTGGGTATAACAGAGATTCGAAGACTTGGGTCCTGGAGTGGATGACAGGAAACGTTCATCACGAAGCCAAAGCCCTTGACATCATTGAGCTCACTGGTTTGCCCACTCCTGGCGATCTCTACAAGCATGGCTGTCAGCTTCATAGTGAAGCTATTGAGAGCATCTTTCAGAAGACTGAACCTAATATGAGTCAGATGCTCAGTATGATGAAGCCATTGCCCCAAGATGCTGCTTATCCCACGGAGTTCTTCGTTGAAGACCTTGAGTATCTGCCAAGAACCATTTATCACATCATAAGGCGAACTCTCTGGCCAATCAAAGGACATTCTCCCCATGCCAAGCTGGAAGGTGCAATGAAGACTTTGGTCTTCTACATTCTTCATGGAAAATGCTTCAATACACAGGATTTCTTCATTCGCCAACTTGCTGTATCTGGCTCTGATCTGTTTGGTTTGAAGTTCTACGCCCCTTGGGTGATGCGGCTGATCAAACTTCACTCCGCTATCTCATATCAGCCCTCGGCCCGCAACCATCGGATCTTTTTGCCTGATGTGGATATGTCTATTGAAGCCATCTATCCTGAGCCTGCCAAGGAACCTCTCAGTCTTCAGAATGCAGAGCATCAAAGTTTCACTCAGAACGTTGAAGGCGTGGAAGCCGTAACTCGTGTGTATCCTTTGGCTGGCACTACACGTGCACCGCATCCTGCTCTCACTGAAGCCACTGACAGTACAACTGCTCCACGACCCAAGAAGCGCACTCGTGTTCTCAACGACCGAGAGCTTCTTGTGGCTCTTCATCAGAAACAGGATAGGCATCATGACTGGCTGAAGCGTCAGATGCAAAGCCTCTTGGTGGATGTTAATCACATTCGCAATCTTGCCACCAAGAATGCTTTTGTTGCCCATGAAACCTCTCGCCGCACATGGAAAGGGCTAACGCTGATGTGTTCTGAAGATGATCTTCAAGAGGATGGCTTCACTGGGCGATTCAAGTTTGACTCCACACCTCCTCGAAGGGCAGTGTTGCGACGAACTCCATCCCTTGAAGACTCTGAGTTCTCTTTGAAAGTGCGTTATATCGACTAGAGGGGGGGTGAATAGGCGATTTTTATGAAAGTCTTCAAAACGTGAGAGTTGTGAAGACAAACAGTGAAGATCATGCCTATTACTATGCAGAGGAAGTTAGATTACACTAGGTCAGCCATGGTCATGTATTCAATAGAGTGAAAGCGCAATGACAAGCAGCTTTAGTGTAATAAGGATTAGGTAGGAAGAAGTTATGAAGCCGAACAGATCATACATTCATGTTGTGAAGACAAAAGATAAATCAAGCATGCAATGGCTTCACAATGAATAACTGTAAGCGAAAGGAAGTGAAGATGAAACCAGTGACACGTTGAAGACAATGATTTGTTGGACCAGTTCCAGTTGCTGTGACAACTGTACGTCTGGTTGGAGCGGTTAGGTATTTAAACCAAAGGACACACAGTCCTGGACACCCAGTCAAGGACACTTAGTCCAAGACACCCAGTCCTCACCGTTTTCTCCTTGAGCTAAGGTCACACAGACCTCGCCCAATCACTCAGGTAAGTCTTCAAGGTAGACTCCCAAACCTTCACAGACTTCGTTCACTGACAATCCACAATTTCTCTTGGATGCTCAGAACGCGACGCCTAACCGTCTGGAGGATGCACAGTCCTCAAGTGTAATAAGTCTTCAAATCACACAGACACGAAGACTTAAGTGATGCCCAATTTACTCTGGCTCTGGGTGGTTAGGGCTTTTCTCCTCACTGGGAATTTTTCTTTCAAAGGCTTCGAGGTGGGTTGCTCTCAAACGACAAAAGCCGTGCACTGAAATCTGAGCAGCCAACCGTTTATGGTTGTGGGGGGTGGACTATTTATAGCCACTTGGCAACCCGACCTGATCTGTCCGAAATGACCCTGGGTCACTAAGGAACTGACACGTGTACCAACGATCGAATTTTGAACTCACACGGCAACTTTACTTGGGCTACAAGTAAAGCTGACTTGTCTGACTCTGGACAAGATTTTCTCTCAAAGTCTTCGCTCGAAGACATAGGATTTGAATTAGGCATCACTTCAGTCATTCTGACTGCTTCTCTTCGACCCCACTTAACAGTACGGTGGTTCCTATGACACAACATGAATGAAATAAAACTACGAAGGATCTAGGTCTTCGAGTTCCAAAAGCTTCATAGGGAGTCTTCTCATGTCATTGTCTTCAATACGAATATCTTCATAAATCACCATTGTCTTCAATGTCTTCGTACATTTTTAGGGGTCATCTCTGGTAATAAAACCGAATCAATGAGGGACTTCTACCTGTGTTTTCCTGCAATTCTCACAAACACGTTAGTCCCTCAACTAGGTTTGTCGTCAATACTCCAAAACCAACTAGGGGTGGCACTAGATGCACTTACAATCTCCCCCTTTTTGGTGATTGATGACAAACTAGTTGAAGTTTTCAACGGGGAACATAATTTGTGAAATAGTAAAGGAATTTGTCTTCATAAGTTGCAAGGGCTCCCCCTGAAGATGTGCATATAAGTAATTTGCCTTTTGAATGCAAATGCACATGGCAGGTTGTACTTGTGGAGATCCACTTCAACTTATGATGACAATCCACTATGCATGTGAAAGTATATGAAGATAATGACATGCATAATGGAAAATGGACGTCTGCAGAATGAGATGAGTGCGGAATTTATCGTCGCACAACGGAGTGACAAACAGGTAGCAGACGACCATCAAGGCTAAGTGTTACAACTCAATGAAGCAAATGTAGCAAAAAAAACGGGAGTTGTAAGCACGAAGCAAAATGTAGCAAAATATGAAGGCACCCGCCCATAGTGACCCGCTTGAAGACTATAACCATCATATGCTTCTCCCCCTTTTGTCAGTGATGACCAAAAAGGTTTGAAGACATAGAGGTTTCTACGCGTTCCCAGGCGCAGCAGGGTCGGTGGAGTTGTTTGGCGGTGGTGCAGACGAGCTTGGTGCAGATTCGACGTGCGTTGAAGCAGGTGGAGATGATGTCGCGTCGTCTTCTTCTTCAATAATTCGGGCAGACACGGTGGCAGCAGAAGAAGAGAACTCTGACTCTTCAAGTGATGGTGTGCTGCGCATCACCGCTCTTCTTGGAGGCGTGGAGTCAAATTTGAAGTGCTCTGTGAAGCCATCCTCATGCAGTTCAGCTTCAGGGCACATCATGGTGAGGCCCTTCCAAGTGCGGCGACAGGTCTCGTGTGTGACAAATGCATTCTTGGTTGCCAGATTTCTGATGCGATTGACGTCTTGCATGATGCTTCTCATCTGCCTCTTGAGCCAGTCGTGATGCCTATCTTGCTTTTGGTGAAGAGCCACAAGAAGCTCTCTGTCATTGAGTGCACGAGCGCGCTTCTTGGGTCTCTTTGCAGCTGTGCTGTTGGTGGCTTCAGTTGATGCAGGGGCACGTGTGGTGCCAGCCATTGGATACACTCGAGAGAGAGCTTCAACACCTTCAATATTTTGAGTGAAGCTCTGGTGTTCTGCATTCTAAAGACTTAGTGGTTGCTTGGCCGGCTCTGGATATATTGCTTCAGCAGATGTGTCCACATCTGGCAAAAATATCCTATGATTGCGGGCTGAGGGGTGATAGGAGATTGCAGAGTGAAGCTTGATCAGCCTCATAACCCAAGGAGCATAAAACTTTAATCCAAACAGTTCTGAAGCAGATGCTGCAAATTGACGGATGAAGAGATCCTGTGCATTGAAGCATTTGCCATGAAGAATGCAGAAGATGAGAGTCTTCATTGCACCATCAATTGTCGCATATCGAGAGTGTCCCTTGACAGGCCATAGAGTCCGCCTTATGATATGATATATTGTTCTGGGCAAGTACTCTAAGTCTTCAACGAAGAACCTAGTTGGATAGGGTGCATTTGGAGGCAGTGGCTTCATCATTGAGAGCATCTGACTCATATCTGGCTCAGGACGCTGAAATATGCTCTCAATTGCTTCAGCATGGAGTTGGCACCCTTCTTCAAAGAATTCGCCAGGAGTGGGAAGGCCGGTAAGCTCAATTAGGTCGAAAGCATTGGCTTCATGATGGATATTGCCTGTCATCCACTCCAGAATCCATGTCTTCGGATCTCTGTTATAGCCTTTGATATGCACAGTGGCATAGAACTGGAGCAGAAGCTCTTCGTTCCAGTGCTCTTCATCAGTGATAAATGGCAGTAAACCCACTTGCTTGAAGCAATCCAGTGCTTCTTCCAGACCAGGCAGACCAGCAACAGCTTCAACCTCAAGGCGCTTGTGAGGAAAGATGCGGCCTTGGTTGTAAAGGATGCATGAATAATAGCTGCGCTGTTGATGGCTCCAGAACCTATCTGATACAATCCGTTCCCTTGAATAAGGGTTCTTGGAGCGGTCGAAAAACATGTTATCTGCCCTGAAGCCGTTGATGTTGAAGGAACCAGGAGCTGATGCAGGACCTGGGAACCTTGGTAGTCGTGGGATCGGCTTCTAGACCTGGGGCCTGTGCGCAATATGATAGTTGAATTGTGGTCCGGCAGCAGACTCAGGCACAGAATGTTCAGGAGCAGTAGCTTCGGTGTCTTCTGAAGCTGTTGTTGGGGAGGGCTCCACATTTGCTTCGGCGTTGTTTGTGGCAGCCTCAACATTTTCAGCTTCAGGCACGTTCTCCTTGAGAACTGCTTCTTGTTGGTGCGGGGGAGTTGGAGCTTGTGGTATTTCTGCTTGCTCTTCGGCTGATGCAGCCGGAATGTCTTCAGCAGCCTGAGCCCTTGGCCCTTTGCGAAGCCTACGGAGTGTAGGCGCCGGTGGAGTTGCAGTGGGTTGGGGCTCATCTTCCTCCTGTGGGCGATCTGCCCACGACGCATCTTGTGTGATTGGCGTCAATGGACGACCAATACTGATCTGTTCGCTTGTCTCAAGCTGAGGAAGGGCTGCATCACCTTGCACATTGTCTTGGAGACCAATGTCTTCAGCAGCGTAGGGTTCGTCTGCTGGAATGTCTTCAGTGTTGGGTTCATGCACAGTCAACTGACGATCTGTGTCAGGATAGCGGACGCAGAGGGGTTCAACTATCAGGGGCTCTGTGGGAGCAGCCCGAGATTTCTTGGTCTTGCGCTTCTTGATGATGGGTTCAGAAGGAGAGGCTTCAGAATGTTTTCTCTTCTTAGCTTCAGCCTCTGCAGTCCGTGTCTTCTTGTGCTGTGAGGCGGTTGATCGACTCTTTGGCTTCGAGCCAGTCGTTGCAGCGGGGAAGACAAGCGGAGCAGTTTCTGACCTTGGCGCTTCAGGTTCGGGCACAGCCGCCTTCTTTTTCTTCTTCGCGGCCATCCTGGGGTCAATGCCGGGACGCCCAAGTGCCTTGCGCTTTTCTGCCTCATTGTAGGCTTGCACGCAGCGATCAGCCAAAGTCTTCATGCGTTCTCGCAAGCCTTGAGCTTCGGCACGCGTCTTCAGGAAGTTCTCTTTCAGCTCGTGCAACATGATCTTGAAGTTTTTCACTTCTTGCACACTGAGCTTGGCCACGTGCTTCTTGAACTGAGCCTTTTCATGATCAATTTTCTGCTTCAGTTCTACAATTCGCTGGGCTATTGCAAGTTCTGAAGCAATTGCACCTTGAAAGGCAACGCTGAGGCCTATGGGTAGCTGCAGATAATTGAAGCTTATGTCTGGTGTGTCAAACCATTCATCGATGAAGTTGTGGATGATGGCGACATCAAACAGAGGCAGATTGTTGAAGATTTCAGCCTCCTCCTTGCTCTTGATGAGCTGCTCAAGAGCATCATCTCCAAGATCTTCATCGCTTGAGAGATCAATGGCTTCGCAGCGTAGAATGTCAGCAGCTGTGAGCTCTTTGCCTGTGTGTGGCTGAGGCTTCTTGGCTTCTTGGGGCTTGGACACTCGTGATAAGCCCTCTGACTGCACACTGGCTTCAGGAGGTGCAGTTGCTAAAGGCTTCACTCTTGCGATCTTGGGAGAAGCGGCTGGCTTTGAAGATTTTGGAGCTTTTGGCTTCTTCTGCTTTGGCTTCAGAGCAGCAGGGGCGTCATCTGACTCAGTATCTGCTGGAGGGTCATTCACAGCAGTCCCTTGGACTAGGATGCGAGTGATGAGGCCTGCAAGATTGGCATACGGCCCGATGATATTGGGATCGGCGTTGCGTGTGCCATCTGCCCTTGGTGAGGAGGGACCAGGGTTGAAGTCAAGCCTAAATTTCTTCTTGTTTATCTTCGCTGACTGTTGTGCAAACTGAAAGTTGCGCTTGAAGAGATTATCATCGCGGCACCAGAGAAGTGATGACGGATGTGCCTCAGCTGGCTGTGGTCCTCTCACCATGCATGGATAGAAGCCTTGAGCAATGGCTTCGTCTCTGGACCTGGGTACGAGATTTTTGTATAATACATCTCCCCACGGTCTCTTGATGGCGCACTTCTCCGCATATTCCTGAGTGACGAAGCGGTAGTGGAACCATTGCTCTGCCCAATATCTTCGAATCCATTGGATTCGTGTCTTGCGCTGACCATAGCTTTCTTCAGGATCAGTTTTGTACATCTCTGCCAATTCATCAGGCAGATCTTTGGATGTTTCACCACGTCGCTGTCTGCCTCCCTTCCTTGCTGCTGTTTCTGAAGCCATGAATAACTTGGAAGGCTTCAAGATGTTCAAAGACTTCAAAGGCTTCCTTTTGCAAGAACTGGCTTCAGGCGAGTTGATGTGATGCTGCAAGTACTCTGCAAATGAATGCAGACTATGAGAACCAAAGGATTCTCCCACGGACATGTACCTGTGACAGCATTAAGGTGCGAGGGAAGGGGAAGAGGTCATATGCATTCTCAGAAGATTTTGAAGATAAATCGGTTTAGAAGACATTGACCTCATTATGCGAAGACATTCACTTGTAGATAAGAAGTTGGTTCCAGATTTGTACGAACCCATAGATCAGTACAAGTGAGGAATCTAACTACTTTATGAAGCACAAGTGAATATACTAGGCATGTTATGAGATGCAGCGAGAGATTTAACTGGTGTGAAGAGAAACTTCTTATGGCAGAAAGTGACTGAACTGTAGGATCAAAAGAAGCTGTAAAAAGAGGTTTTATTTACCACACTTGGAACTGCTAGACGAAGTGAGAGTTGAGGCCGAGCAGTTCGATCCTCCGTGCCCTAACTTGGCGACGGAAGACACCTACGGCGACGGCGGAGAGAGCGATGTCTGCTGTCGACGTGAAAACGGCGTCGGAGAGGTTGCGGCAGTGAAGCGCTTCGTCGCCGGCGTCGTTGAGTGCTAGCGGTGGCGCTAGGGTTCGTGCGAGGGTGGAGGAAGGAGATAATGACCGCGGTAAGTGTGAATTTATAGACTCAGAGGCGGCACTGTGCTATTACCCAGGTGCCCCTGGCGGTTCACATTTGGGGCACGCGTGGCCAGTTAGAGGAAGATTGGGATTTGTTCCATGTCCCACGCACGCCTAAATTGTCGGACGGTCGTTCCTGCTTCTCCGGATCTTATGTGGAGGAATGAGCATTAAAAACGGACTTTTATGGTTGTCTCAATGTCTTCGGCTGACAAGGACACAGTGAAGACATTCGACAGTTTCAACAGAATGCATATGACTTGGAGAGATAGAGTTTGAGATAGAAAGCATAGAGAGGTTAGGGTCCGATCACATTCACTTAGTTCAAAAGATTCAACCAAGAAGACATAGCTATAAATGAATGCTGTAGAGGACAGAACATCAGTACATATATATCCATATAATCAACGCAGTGAAGATAATCATGAATACATATTGAGAATGAAACCAAACCAATTGTGAAGACATTGAGAGGTAACGCCATGAGAGAAATACTTCAAAATAGAACGTTTGGTGGTGGCGTTACCCACCGTATAGGAAGTATTAGACCCAGACACGGCGCACAATTATCGTGGCGCTCCGAAGTCAAATTCCACATTAATGTATTCACACTTAGAATGTATGTCTTCATTGATTGAAGATATACGCTACTTCGTGTGTTGCACATCTAAGTCATCAATATGCATAAGTGTTAGGATGTGTGCCTGATCATAGGACATTTGAGGATTCCAAGATATTTAGCTCACACCGTAACTTGCAAAATCTCTTCTCATCCAAGGGCTTGGTGAAGATATCTGCCAATTGCTCTTCAGTGTTGACGTGTATGATATCAATGTCTTCCTTCACAACATGATCTCTGAGAAAGTGATGACGAATTTCAATGTGCTTTGTCTTCGAGTGCTGAACTGGGTTGTTGGCAATCTTGATGGCGCTTTCGTTGTTGCAGTAAAGTGGCACTTGCTTCAGATGAATGCCATAATCCTTGAGTGTTTGCTTCATCCACAGAAGCTGAGCGCAGCAAGATCCAGCAGCAATGTATTCAGATTCAGCAGTGGAGAGTGATACACAGTTCTGCTTCTTTGAACACCAACATACAAGTGATCGTCCCAGAAAGTGACATGTGCCTGATGTAGACTTGCGATCAACTTTGTCACCAGCATAATCAGCATCCGAAAATCCAACTAAATCAAACTCTGAGCCCTTTGGATACCATAATCCTAGAGTTGGGGTGTGAGCCAAATATCGAAGAATTCGCTTCACAGCTAAGTGATGCGACTCCTTTGGTGTCGCTCGA
Source organism: Triticum urartu (assembly GCF_056163025.1). Classification (NCBI taxonomy): domain Eukaryota; kingdom Viridiplantae; phylum Streptophyta; class Magnoliopsida; order Poales; family Poaceae; genus Triticum; species Triticum urartu. Next base: position 343,431,995 of record NC_141877.1, read on the forward strand.
AATCGAGCACACATGCAAACACTAAGCATGATATCTGGCCTAGATGCACATAAATAAAGCAAAGACCCAATCATGGAGCGGTATACCTTTTGATCGAACTCTTTACCATTGTCGTCGGGACCCAGATGATGCTTGGCTGGCATTGGTGTTGTGAAGCCTTTGCAGTCTTGCATACCGAACTTCTTCAGGCACTCTTTAAGATATTTCTCTTGAGATATGAAGATGCCGTTGCGTTGTTGCCGTATTTGAAGACCGAGAAAGAACTTCAGCTCCCCCATCATGGACATCTGATATTGCTCTTGCATCATGTATCCAAACTCTTCACTATACTTCTGATTGGTGCAGCCGAAGATAATGTCATCCACATATATTTGGCACACAAACAGTTCACCATCATATGTCTTCGTGAAAAGAGTGGGATCCAGGGAACCAGGTATGAAGCCTTTGCTTTTCAGAAAGTACTTGAGTGTATCATACCAGGCCCTAGGGGCTTGTTTGAGGCCATACAGTGCCTTGTTGAGCTTGTATACCATATCAGGATGTTTTGGATTTTCAAAGCCAGGTGGTTGTGCAACATACACTTCTTCTTCAATCTTGCCATTGAGAAAGGCACTTTTCACATCCATCTGATAGAGAAGTATATTATGATGATTTGCATAGGCCAGCAGTATGCGTATGGCTTCAAGCCTAGCCACAGGAGCAAATGTTTCATCGAAGTCAATGCCCTCCACTTGAGTATATCCTTGAGCAACGAGACGAGCTTTGTTTCTGACAACTTGACCATGCTCATCTTGCTTGTTGCGGTATATCCATTTGGTGCCTATTATGTTGTTCTTCCGTGGATCAGGACGCTTAACCAGTTCCCATACATTATTCAGCTCAAACTGTTGAAGCTCTTCTTGCATAGCTTGAATCCATTCAGGTTCCATGAAGGCTTCTTCAACTTTCTTGGGTTCTGATATTGAGACAAATGCGAAATGCCCATAGAAGTTTGTTAGCTGAGTTGCCCTTGAACGAGTGAGTGGACCAGGTGCATTGTTGCTGTCCAGTATTTTGTCAATTTGTACTTCATTTGCAACACGAGGGTGTGTGGGGCGAAGACTTTGCTCTTGCTGATCTATGTGGTCATTTGAAGGTATATCTTCAGGCTGAGCATTGTCTTCATGTGGATCAGGTGTTGAGATGATAAGTTCTTCTTCAGGTTGAGCTTCAGAAGGTACAATTTCTCCAGTTCCCATAAGCTTGATTGATTCATTTGCTGGAACTTCATCTAGCACATTTGGCAATTGCTCTCTTTGTGATCCATTGGTTTCATCAAATCGCACATCCACTGTTTCAACCACTTTGTAGTGAAAGAGATTGAAGACTCTGTAGGAGTGCGAATCCTTTCCATATCCAAGCATGAAGCCCTCATGTGCTTTTGGTGCAAACTTTGAGGTGTGGTGTGGGTCCTTGATCCAGCATTTTGCGCCAAATACTCTGAAGTAACTGACATTTGGCTTCTTGCCAGTTAGGAGTTCATAAGATGTCTTGTTCAGAAGCTTGTGAAGATAAACACGATTGATTGTATGGCATGCAGTATCAATGGCTTCAGTCCAGAATTTTCTTGGAGTCTTGTATTCATGTAGCATTGTTCTGGCCATCTCAATGAGTGTTCTTTTCTTGCGTTCGACGACGCCATTCTGCTGTGGCGTGTATGGAGCTGAGAATTCACGTGTGATTCCCAAGGTGTCCAGATATGTATCAAGACCAGTGTTCTTGAATTCAGTGCCATTGTCACTTCTGATGTGCTTTATCTTGGCGCCAAAATTGTTCATAGCTCGATTTGCGAAGCGTCTGAAGACATCCTGCACTTCAGTCTTGTAAAGTATTATGTGCACCCAAGTATATCTAGAATAATCATCAACAATTACGAAGCCATAGAGGCATGCAGAGGTAGTAAAAGTTGAGTAGTGAGTGGGACCGAAAAGATCCATGTGAAGCAGTTCAAAGGGTTGTGTAGTAGTGATGATTATCTTCGAAGGATGTTTTGCCCTTGTCATCTTCCCTGCTTCACAGGCACCGCATAAGTGATCTTTCTTAAACTTGACGCCCTCGATGCCTATGACGTGCTTTTTCTTCGCAAGGGTGTGGAGGTTCCTCATGCCAGCATGCCCAAGCCTTCGATGCCAAAGCCAGCATTCTGAAGCTCAAGAAGACATACTGCAAGTTGTGGTCCTGCTGAGAAATCTACCACATACAAATCACCTTTCCTATACCCTTCAAACACTAGAGATTTGTCAGATTCCATTAGCACCAGGCAGCGATATTTGCCAAACATTACAATCATATTCAAATCGCAAAGCATTGAGACAGACATTAAGTTGAAGCCAAGGGATTCAACAAGCATGACTTTATCCATGTGTTGATCCTTTGAGATTTCAACTCTACCTAGACCCAATACCTTACTTTTACCAGTGTCAGCGAATGTAATGTGGCTCTTGTTGGATGGACGTAAAGTTGAGTCCATAAGAAGGCCTCTTCTGCCAGTCATGTGGTTTGTACACCCACTGTCAATAATCCATTCTGAAGACTTTGAAGTCGCTGGTGTCGTACCCTACAGTGCAGTTAGGGGGATAGGCTTCACGAAGGGTATTGTGAAGCATAAACATTTGACGAACCAGTGGGTTATGAAAACTCAGATCCAGATTAGGACTGATAGGGAGAGTAGTATGCGATTCAGGAACGAAGTACATAATGATGCCATTTGGGCATTTTATCTTGCGCCCCACAAGATTTTTATGGTCCCCAGCAATAGCATCAGAAGATTTTGTTTTTGTGCTGGAGACCTTTCCCTGCAAAAGAGAGTTAAGCTTTCTTAACCACCCACATCTTCAAGGGTGGCTTAGAAGCTATGAGTCTAAGTGCAGCATCTGAGAATTTTGGCTTTGAAGCCTTAGCAAACAGTGTAGCAGGGGGACAATAATACTCATAGGAATAAGCAGAATAATTTTTGGTCATGTGAACATGACGGTTCGATGAACCGCTCTCATATTCATATGCCTGAGTATGGTTTCCCTGCAAAACATTTGCGTTAGTGTGACTCAGGTGAGTCCTCTGTCTGTATGAAGCCTTTGGACCGAGGTTTGTCTTCTTCAAGTGAGGTGTCATGAAGACATTCACAGGAAGATTTTCCAGACATGTTTTCGGAACCCAGATCTTCTTCATAGGCGGTCCATTCCTGCAGTTAGTACCAATGTACCTGGCAAACACTTCACCATTCTGATTTTTAAACAGTTTATAGTTTGCATCAAAGGATTCATCAATGATAATTGGGTTAGCACAAGTGAAGCCAGACAGATTGGATGGATCTACTGAGGATTCCTTTGCAGCAACCCATATGGTTTTGGGGTACTGCTCAGGTTTCCAGTAAGAGCCATCTGCATTAATTCTCCTCTCGAACCTAACACCCTCTTTCCTAGGGTTTTGGTTCAGAATCTGCTTCTTAAGGACATCACATAATGTCTGATGCCCTTTCAGACTTTTGTACATCCCTGTTTCAAGCAATGTCTTCAACCTAGCATTCTCATCAGCAATAGCAGTGGTATCCTCAGCAGAGGGGTTAGTTACCACATCAACAGTTGAAGATATTGAAACAGTAGTAGCAGTGGAACATTCAGCAACAGAAGCAGCATTATCACGCTCAATGCATTTAAGACATGGTGGTTCAAATCCTTCCTGAGCGGGACTGATCTGTTCAGCGCGAAGTGACTCGTTTTCCTTTTGAAGATCTTCATGAGCCACCGTCAATTTCTCAAGTTCTTGCTTCCTTTGAAGATAATCATAGGAAAGCTTTTCATGAGTTGTTGAGAGAGTATCATGACGATCTTCAAGTTCCTGATACTTAACGTGAAGGTTTTTTATGTCTTCAATTAAGGATTCAGATCGAGTCATTTCAGCACCCAACAGATCATCGCTTCTGTCTAACAATTTTCGAATATGTTCCATAGCTTTCTGTTGTTCAGTTGCAATTTTAGCTAGTGTTTTGTAGCTAGGTTTTGAATCACATTCAGAGTCATCGTCACTAGATGTTTCATAGCGAGTTGTGCGTGTGTTTACCTTGGCACCGCGTGCCATGAAGCAGTAGGTAGGAGTGGAGTCGTTCTTGTCATTTGCGTCGGTGTCGGTGATGCAGTCATTGTCTTCAGTATTGAAGATGGACTTGGCGACGTATGCTGTAGCCAGACTCGCAATGCCAGAATCAGACTCCTCCTCAGACTCCACCTCTGCCTCCTCAGATGCGGACTCCTCCTCTGAATCCATCTCCTTTCCAACAAACGCACGTGCCTTGCCAGATGAGCTCTTCTTGTGTGATGAAGACCTTGATGAAGTTTTGGAAGAAGACTTTGAGTATTTCTTCTTCTTCTTGTCGTCAGAATCATATTCCTTGCTCTTCTTCTTCCTTCTGTTCTCATTGTCCCACTGTGGACACTCAGAGATGAAGTGTCCAATTTTCTTGCACTTGTGACATGTTTTCTTCTTGTAGTCATGAGCAGAAGCTTCATCATTCCTTGAGCTTGATCGTGAAGATTTCCTGAAGCCTTTCTTCTTAGTGAATTTTTGGAACTTCTTCACTAGCATTGCAAGTTCTCTTCCAATGTCTTCAGGATCATTAGAACTGCAGTCAGATTCTTCTTCAGATGAGGAGACAGCTTTTGCCTTCAAGGCACGAGTTCGCCCATAGTTTGGGCCGTAGATATCTCTTTTCTCAGAAAGTTGAAACTCATGTGTGTTGAGCCTCTCAAGTATGTCAGACGGATCGAGTGTCTTGAAATCAGGACGTTCTTGAATCATCAGGGCCAGGATGTCAAACAAACTATCAAGTGATCTCAGCAGCGTCTTGACGATTTCATGTTTGGTGATCTCAGTGGCGCCGAGGGCTTGAAGCTCATTTGTGATGTCAGTGAGCCGGTCAAATGTGTGCTGGACATTCTCATTGTCATTTTGCTTGAAGCGGTTGAAGAGGTTGCGAAGAACACTGATTCTTTAATCTCTCTGGGTTGAGATGCCTTCATTGACCTTTGAGAGCCAGTCCCAGACTAGCTTGGATGTCTTCAAAGCACTCACACGGCCATACTGTCCTTTGGTCAAATGACCACATATGATATTCTTGGCAGTGGAGTCCAGTTTGGTGAACTTCTTGACATCAGCAGCAGTGACACCTTCTCCAGCCTTGGGAACGCCGTTCTCGACGACATACCATAGGTCGATGTCAATGGCTTCAAGATGCATGCGCATCTTATTCTTCCAGTAGGGATATTCAGTTCCATCGAAGACGGGGCAAGCAGCGGAGACTTCGATTATCCCTGCAGTCGACATAACTAAAACTCCAGGTGGTTAAACCGAATCACACAGAACAAGGGAGCACCTTGCTCTGATACCAATTGAAAGTGCGTTATATCGACTAGAGGGGGGGTGAATAGGCGATTTTTATGAAAGTCTTCAAAACGTGAGAGTTGTGAAGACAAACAGTGAAGATCATGCCTATTACTATGCAGCGGAAGTTAGATTACACTAGGTCAGCCATGGTCATGTATTCAATAGAGTGAAAGCGCAATGACAAGCAGCTTCAGTGTAATAAGGATCAGGTAGGAAGAAGTTATGAAGCCGAACAGATCATACATTCATGTTGTGAAGACAAAAGATAAATCAAGCATGCAATGGCTTCACAATGAATAACTGTAAGAGAAAGGAAGTGAAGATGAAACCAGTGACACGTTGAAGACAATGATTTGTTGGACCAGTTCCAGTTGCTGTGACAACTGTACGTCTGGTTGGAGCGGTTAGGTATTTAAACCAAAGGACACACAGTCCCGGACACCCAGTCAAGGACACTTAGTCCAAGACACCCAGTCCTCACCGTTTTCTCCTTGAGCTAAGGTCACACAGACCTCGCCCAATCACTCAGGTAAGTCTTCAAGGTAGACTCCCAAACCTTCACAGACTTCGTTCACTGACAATCCACAATTTCTCTTGGATGCTCAGAACGCGATGCCTAACCGTCTGGAGGATGCATAGTCCTCAAGTGTAATAAGTCTTCAAATCACATAGACACGAAGACTTAAGTGATGCCCAATTTACTCTGGCTCTGGGTGGTTAGGGCTTTTCTCCTCACTGGGAATTTTTCTTTCAAAGGCTTCGAGGTGGGTTGGTCTCAAACGACAAAAGCCGTGCACTGAAATCTGAGCAGCCAACCGTTTATGGTTGTGGGGGGTGGACTATTTATAGCCACTTGGCAACCTGACCTGATCTGTCCGAAATGACCCTGGGTCACTAAGGAACTGACACGTGTACCAACGTTGAATTTTGAACTCACACGGCAACTTTACTTGGGCTACAAGTAAAGCTGACTTGTCTGACTCTGGACAAGATTTTCTCTCAAAGTCTTCGCTCGAAGACATAGGATTTGAATTAGGCATCACTTCAGTCATTCTGACTGGTTCTCTTCGACCCCACTTAACAGTACGGTGGTTCCTATGACACAACATGAATGAAATAAAACTACGAAGGATCTAGGTCTTCGAGTTCCAAAAGCTTCATAGGGAGTCTTCTCATGTCATTGTCTTCAATACGAATATCTTCATAAACCACCATTGTCTTCAATGTCTTCGTACATTTTTAGGGGTCATCTCTGGTAATAAAACCGAATCAATGAGGGACTTCTACCTGTGTTTTCCTGCAATTCTCACAAACACGTTAGTCCCTCAACTAGGTTTGTCGTCAATACTCCAAAACCAACTAGGGGTGGCACTAGATGCACTTACACTCTTCCTCTGCTGCAACTGTGAATGCCAGAGTGATCGAGGATGAAGACGATGCTACTTCACCGCCACCTCCCTCAGCACGCTTCGACTCTGCTCCAAGCTTTCAGCACCGCCAAACACCACCAACGACCCTGCTGCTTCACCTACTCCTCATGGGAACGAGTAGATGCTCTATGTCTTCAAACCTTTTTGGTCCTTACTGACAAAAGGGGGAGAAGCATATGAGGTTGATAGTCTTCAAGCGGGTCCATATGGGCGTGTGCTTTATATTTTGCTTCGTGCTTACAACTCTCGTTTTGCTACATTTGGTTCTTTGAGTTGTAACACTTAAACTCGATGGTCGTCTGCTACTTATCTGCCACCTTGTGTTGCGATGATAAATTCCGCATGTGCGACGATAAATTCCGCACTTAGATCATTCTGCAGACGTCGATTTTCCATTATGCATGTCATTATCTTCATATACTTTCACATGCATAGTGGATTGTCATCATAAGTTGAAGTGGATCTCCACAAGTACAACCTGCCATGTGCATTTGCATTCCAAAAGCAAATTACTTATATGCACATCTTCAGGGGGAGCCCTTGCAACTTATGAAGACAATTCCTTATCCTTTACAATTTCATAGATTATATTCCCCGTTGAAAACTTCAACTAGTTTGTCATCAATCACCAAAAAGGGGGAGATTGTAAGTGCATCTAGTGCCACCCCTAGTTGGTTTTGGAGTATTGATGACAAACCTAGTTGAGGGACTAATGTGTTTGTGAGAATTGCAGGATAACACAGGTAGAAGTCCCTCATTGATTCAGTTTTCCTATCAGAAATGACCCCTAAAAATGTATGAAGACATTGAAGTCAAAGGTGGTATATGAAGATATTCACATTGAAGACTATGACAAGAGAAGACACCACATGAAGCCTATGGAGCTCGAAGACTTAGATCTTTCATAGTTCTTTTTCTTCTGTGTTGAGTCATAGGAACCACCGTACTGTTAAGTGGGGTCCAAGAGAACCAGTCAGAATGACTGAAGTGATGCTTAAACAAAACCTATGTCTTCGAGTGAAGACTTCGAGAGCGAATCTTGTCCAGAGTCGGGCAAGTCAGCTTGCTTGAAGCCCAAGTAAAGTTGCCGTGTGAGTTTGAAATCTGACCGTTGGAACACGTGTCAGTTCCTTAGTGACCCAGGGTCATTTTGGACAAATCAGGTCGGGTTGCCAAGTGGCTATAAATAGCCCACCCCTTACAACCATAAACGGTTGGCTGCTCAGATTCAGAGTACGACTTTTGTCGTTTGAGAGCAACCCACCTCGAAGCCTTTGAGAGAGAATTCCTTGCGAGGATAAAGCCCTAACCACCCAGAGCCAAAGAGAATTAGGCATCACTTAAGTCTTCTTGTCTGTGTGATCTGAAGACTTATTACACTTGAGGACTGTGCATCCTCCAGCCGGTTAGGCGTCGCGTTCTGAGCATCCAAGAGACATTGTGGATTGCCGGTGAACAAAGTCTGTGAAGGTTTGGGAGTCTACCTTGAAGACTTACCAGAGTGATTGGGCGAGGTCTATGTGACCTTAGCTCAAGGGGAATACGGTGAGGACTGGGTGTCCTGAGCTGCGTGTTCAGGACTGGGTGTCCGGGACTGTGTGTCCTAAGGTTTAAATACCTAGCCGCCCTAACCAGACGTACAGTTGTCACAGCAACTGGAACTGGTCCAACAAATCATTGTCTTCAGCGAGTCACTGGTTTCATCTTCCCTTCCCTTTACTTACTGTTACTCCTTGTGAAGTCATTGTATGTTCACACTATCTTTTGTCTTCACTGAGTGACTGCGTGTTCTGTGTGGCTTCACAATATCTTCCTACCTGATCCTTACTACATTGCTGCTAGTAGTCATTGTGCTTTCTCTCTATTGAATACTTGACTATGGCTTGCCTAGTGTAGTCTACCTTCCGCTACAGGGTAATAGGTTTATTTCTATTGTTTGTCTTCATAACTTCCACGTTTTGAAGACTTCCATAAAAATCGCCTATTCACCCCCCTTCTAGTCGATATAACGCACTTTCAGTAAACACTAGGCAAAATATAAAGCAACCGCCCATGTGGACCCGCTTGAAGACTATCAAACTCATATGCTTCTCCCCCTTTTGTCAGTAAGGACCAAAAAGGTTTGAAGACATAGAGCATCTACTCGTTCCATGAAGAGTAGGTGAAGCAGCAGGGTCGTCGGTGGTGTTCGGCGGTGCAGAAGAACTTGTAGCAGTGTCGAAGCGTGCTGAAGGAGGTGGCGGTGAAGTAGCATCGTCTTCGTCCTCGATCACTCTGGCATTCACAGTTGCCGCAGAGGAAGAGAACTCAGAGTCTTCAAGAGATGGAGTTCGTCGCAGCACTGCCCTTCGAGGAGGTGTGGAGTCAAACTTGAAGCGTTCAGAGAAGCCATCCTCTTGAAGATCATCTTCAGAGAACATAAGAGTCAGCCCTTTCCATGTGCGTCGAGAGGTTTCATGGGCAACAAAGGCATTCTTGGTGGCAAGATTGCGAATGCGGTTGACATCCACCAAGAGGCTTTGCATTTGGCGCTTCAGCCAGTCATGATGCCTATCCTGTTTCTGATGAAGAGCCACCAGAAGCTCTCGGTCGTTGAGAACACGAGATCGCTTCTTGGGTCGTTGGGCAATAGTGCTTTCGGTGGCTTCAGTAAGGGCATGATGAGGTGCACGTGTAGTTCCAGCCAGAGGATAAACACGGGTGACTGCTTCAACTTCTTCAATGTTCTGAGAGAAACTTTGATGCTCCGCATTCTGAAGACTAAGAGGCTCCTTGGCAGGCTCAGGATAAATGGCTTCAACAGACATATCCACATCAGGCAGAAAGATCCGATGATTGCGAGCAGATGGCTGATATGAGATAGCGGAGTGGAGTTTAATCAGCCGCATTATCCATGGAGCGTAGAACTTCAAGCCAAAAAGATCAGAGCCTGATGCAGCAAGTTGGCGGATGAAGAAGTCTTGTGCATTGAAGCATTTGCCATGAAGAATATAGAAGACCAAAGTCTTCATTGCACCTTCCAGCTTGGCATGTGGAGAATGTCCTTTGATGGGCCAGAGAGTTCGCCTTATGATGTGATAGATAGTCCTTGGCAGATACTCAAGGTCTTCAACAAAGAACTCCTTAGGATATGCAGCATCTTGTGGCAAGGGCTTCATCATACTGAGCATCTGACTCATGTTTGGTTCAGGCTTCTGAAAGATGCTCTCCATAGCTTCACTGTGAAGCTGACAGCTAGGTTCGTAGAGATCGCCAGGAGTGGGCAGACCAGTGAGCACAATGATATCAAAGGCTTTGGCTTCGTGATGAACATTTCCTGTCATCCACTCCAGGACCCAAGTCTTCGGATCTCTGTTGTACCCACGGATGTGAAGTGTGGCATAGAATTGGAGCAGCAACTCTTCATTCCAGTGCTCTTGGTCGGTGACAAACGGCAACAATCCAACCTCTTTGAAGCAATCCAGAGCTTCTTCCAGACAGGGCAGACCAGCTATTGCTTCGGTGTCAAGACGCTTATGTGGGAAGATGCGACCTTGATTGTACAGAATGCAGGAGTAATAGTTTCGCTGCGGATAGCTCCAGAACTAATCAGAAGATATTCTTTCCCTTGAGTAGGGGTTCTTGGAGCTATTGAAGAAAGTGTTGTCTGCTTTGAAGCCATTGACATTGAAGGATCCAGGTGCTGATGTAGGACCTGGAAACCTGGGAAACCTTGGAATTGGCTTCTGTACCTGAGGCCTATGCTCAACATGATAGTCAAACTGAGGACCAGCAGCAGGCACAGGAACAGAAGCAGTAGCATCATTGGCTTCGCCGACTTCTGGTTCTTCGGTTGGTGTAGGCTCCACATTTGCTTCAGCCATGACAGCGTCAGTGGCTTCATTTGTTTTGGTGGTGGCAGCCTCAAGATTCTCAACCTCCACTTGATGAGCTGGAGGGTCGGTCACAGTCACGTTCTCCTCGAGAACAGCTTCTTGGTGAGACGGGGGTGTAGCAACTCTTGGGGTTTCTTCTTCATCGGCTGATGCAGCCGGAATGTCTTCAACAGCTTTAGCTTCAGACTCGGAGACTGGAGGCCTTGGTCCTTTGCGAAGCCTGCGTAACGCTGGCGACGCCTGTGGAGTTGGAGTTGGCTGGGCCTCAAAGTCATCTTCCTCTTGTGTTTGTGGGTGATCAGCCCATGATGCATCCTGAGCAATTGGCGTCAGAGGACGACCAATGCTGATGAGTTTGCTGTGCATAAGCACAGGCGATGATACCTGTTGGTGCTCGATCTGAGGAAGAAGTGCATCATCTTCAACATGGTCATGGTGACCAATGTCTTCAGCAGCGGTGGGATTAGCTGCTGGAAAGTCTTCAGCTTCATGAGCCTCTGTGGAAGCAGGCTCATGGATAGTCAGTTGGCGCTATTGATGTTCAGCGTCAGGGCAAACCATGGAGATGGGTTCAACAATTAAGAGCTTTGTGGGAGCAGCCCGTTCCTTCTTGGTCTTCCGCTTCTTCTTGGAGGGAGCAGCATCAGAGGGTTCAGAATGTTTCCTCTTTCTGGCTTCAGCCTCAGCAGTCCTCGTCTTCTTCAGTTCTGAAGCGGTTGACCTGGCCTTTGGCTTCGAGCCAGTCATGCTAGTTGGGAAGACAATGGGATCTGCTTCCTGCCTTGGTGCGTCGGGTTCGGCCATAGCGGGCTTCTTCTTCTTCTTTGCAGCCATCCTGGGGTCGATGCCAGGACGCCCAAGGGCCTTGCGCTTCTCAGCCTCGTTGTAGCCTTGCACACACTTGTCAGCCAGGCTCTTCATGCGCTCACGAGAACCCTGAGCTTCTACACGTTTCTTGAGAAAGGCTTCTTTGAGCTCGTGCAGCATAATCTTGAAGTTTTTCACCTCTTGTACGCTGAGCTTGGCCATATGCTTCTTGAACTGAGCTTTCTCAAAGTCAATCTTTTGCTTCAGTTTGACGATGCCCTGAGCTAGAGTTAGCTCTGAAGTAATGGCGCCATGGAAGGCGACACTGAGGCCAATTGGAAGTTGCAGATCTTTGAAGCTAAGGTTGGGCGTGTCAAACCACTCATCAATGAAGTTGTGGATAATTGCCACGTCAAAGAGAGGCAGATCATTGAAGATTTCTGCTTCTTCTTTGCTCTTGATCAGTTGCTCAAGAGCGTCATCTACAAGATCTTCATCACTGGATAGATCAATGGCAACGTTGCGCAGAATAGCAGCAGCAGTCAGTTCTTGGCCGGTGTGTGGTAGAGGCATCTTGACTTTCTGGGGCTTGGAGATGCGTGACAAATCTTCAGACTGACACTGTCTTCAGGAGGTGCAGTAGCCAGTGGCTTCGCCCGTGAGATTTTTGGTGCAGAGGCAGGCTTTGAAGCTTTAGGCTACTTCAACTTATTTGGCTTCGGCGCTGCAGGCGCTTCATCTGATTCAGCGTCATCTGCAGGCTCATTCACGGCTGTCCCTTGAACCACTATATGAGTGATGAGACCTTCCAAGTTGTAGAAGGGCCCAAGAAGATTGGGTTCAGCTTCGCGAGTTCCATCGGCATGGGGAGCAGAGGGACCAGGGTTGAAGTCTAATCCCAAAGACTTCTTGTTCTACTTCGCTGAGTTCTTGGCAAACTGGAAGTTGCGCTTGAACAGATTGTCATCACGACACCATAGTAGTGACGATGGGTGTGCATCTGCAGGCTGTGGCCCACGGACCATGCAGGGATAGAAGCCTTGTTCAATGGCTTCTTCTCTGGACCTGGGTTGAAGATTCTTGTATAGGATGTCTCCCCACGGTCGCTTGATGGCATTTTTCTCAGCATATTCCTGGGTCACAAACCGGTATTTGAACCACTATTCCGCCCAATATTTTCGAATCCATTGGATTCGGGTCTTGCGCTGATTGTAATCCTCTTCAGGATCTGTCTTGTAAAGCTCTGAGAGGTCATCAGGCAAATCTCTTGATGTTCCCCCATGACGCTGTCTGCCACCCTTCCTTACTGATTTCTCTGCAGCCATGAAATTCAAACTGAATGGCTTCAACACGTTCAAAGGCTTCAAAGGCTTTCGCTTGCTGGACAAACAGGAACTGGCTTCGGGAGAATTTATATGATACTGTAAGAATTCTGCAAATGAATGTAGACTATGAGAACCAAGGGATTCTCCCACGGACATGTACCTGTGACAGCATTAAGGTGCGAGGGAAGGGGAAGAGGTCGTATGCATTCTCAGAAGATTTTGAAGATAAATCAGTTTAGAAGACATTGACCTCATCGTGCGAAGACATTCACTCATAGATAAGGAGTTGGTTCCAGATTTGTACGAATCCACAATCAGTACAAGTGAGGAATCTAACTACTTTGTGAAGCATAAGTGAATATACTAGGCATATTATGAGATGCAGTATGAAGTGGATCCAACATGTGTGAACAAAAACCACTTGTGGTAGAAAGTGACAAATCTGTAGGATCAAAGGGGCCGTAAAAAGGAGGTTTTTATTTACCACACAAGGAACTGCTAGACGGAGTGGAAGAGGAGGCCGAGCAGTTCGATCGTCCGTGCCCTAACTTGGCGACGGAGGACACCTACGGCAACGACGGAGTAGACGATGTCCGCGGTCGGTGTGAAGACAGCGTTGGAGAGGTTGCGGCAGCTAAGCGCTTCGTCGCCGACGTCGTCGAGGGCTAGCGGTGGCGCTAGGGTTCGTGCGAGAGTGGAAGAAGAGATAATGACTGTGGTGTGGCGTGTATTTATAGGGATAGGGGCAGCTCAGTGTTATTACACAGGTGCCCCTGGCGATTCACATCTGAGGAACACGTGGCCATCATGCAGCATATCGGAGGTTGTTCCACGTCCCACGCACGCCTGGATTGTCGGGTGGTCGTTCCCACTTCTCCGGGTTTCAGGTGAAGGAATTAGCATTGAAAGCGGACTTAATGTTTGTCTCTGTATCTTCTGCTGACAAGGACGCAGAGAAGACATTTGACAGTTTCAAGAGAATGCATATGATTTGGAGAGATAGAGTTTGAGATAGAAAGCATAGAGAGGTTAGGGTCCGATCACATTCACTTAGTTCAAAAGATTCAACAAGAAGACATAGCTATAAGTGAATGCTATAAAGGACAGAACACTAGTATATATATATAATCAACATAGTGAAGATAATCATGAAGACATGTTGAGATTGAAGCCAGACCAAATGTGAAGACATAGCAAATGTAACGCCATGAGTGAAACACTTCAAACAGAACATTTGGTGGTGGCGTTACCCACCGTATAGGAAGTATTAGACCCAGACACGGCGCACAATTATCGTGGCGCTCCGAAGTCAAATTCCTCATTAATGTATTCACACTTAGAATGCATGTCTTCATTGATTGAAGATATACTTTACTTCGTGTGTTGCACATCTAAGTCATCAATATGCATAAGTGTTAGGATGTGTGCCTGATCACAGGACATTTGAGGATTCCAAGATATTTAGCTCACACCACAACTTGCAAAATCTCTTCTCATCCAAGGGCTTGGTGAAGATATCTGCCAATTGCTCTTTAGTGTTGACGTGTATGATATCAATATCTTCCTTCACAACATGATCTCTGAGAAAGTGATGACGAATCTCAATGTGCTTTGTCTTCGAGTGCTGAACTGGGTTGTTGGCAATCTTGATGGCGCTTTCGTTGTCGCAGTAGAGTGGCACTTGCTTCAGATAAATGCCATAGTCTTTGAGTGTTTGCTTCATCCATAGAAGCTGAGCGCAGCAAGATCCAGCAGCAATGTATTTAGATTCAGCAGTGGAGAGAGATACACAGTTCTGCTTCTTTGAAGACCAACATACAAGTGATCGTCCCAGAAAATGACATGTGCCTGATGTAGACTTGCGATCCACCTTGTCAGTAGCATAATCAGCATATGAGAATCCAACCAGATCAAACTCTGAGCCCTTTGGATACCATAATCCTAGAGTTGGGGTGTAAGCCAAATATCGAAGAATTCGCTTCACAGCTAAGTGATGCGATTCCTTTGGTGCCTCTTGGAATCGAGCACACATGCAAACACTAAGCATAATATCTGGCCTAGATGCACATAGATAAAGTAAAGAACCAATCATGGAGCGGTATACCTTTTGATCGAACTCTTTACCATTGTCGTCGGGACCCAGATGATGTTTGGCTGGCATTGGCGTCATGAAGCCTTTGCAGTCTTGCATACCGAACTTTTTCAGGCAATCTTTGAGATACTTCTCTTGAGATATAAAGATGCCGTTGCGTTGCTGTCGTATTTGAAGACCAAGGAAGAACTTCAGCTCTCCCATCATGGACATCTGGTATTGCTCTTGCATCATATATCCAAATTCTTCACTGTATTTCTGATTGGTGCAGCCGAAGATAATGTCATCCACATATATTTGGCACACAAACAGTTCACCATCATTTGTCTTCGTGAAGAGAGTGGGGTCGAGGGAACCAGGTGTGAAGCCTTTGCTCTTCAGGAAGTGTTTGAGTGTGTCATACCAAGCCCGAGGGGCTTGTTTGAGGCCATACAGTGCCTTGTTGAGCTTGTATACCATGTCAGGATGTTTTGGATCTTCAAAGCCAGGCGGTTGTGCAACATACACTTCTTCTTCAATCTTGCCATTGAGAAATGCGCTCTTCACATCCATTTGATATAGAAGTATGTTATGATGATTTGCATAGGCTAGCAGTATGCGTATGGCTTCAAGTCGAGCCACAGGTGCAAATGTTTCATCGAAGTCAATCCCTTCCACTTGAGTATATCCTTGAGCAACGAGACGAGCTTTGTTTCTGACAACTTGACCATGCTCATCTTGCTTGTTGCGGTATATCCATTTGGTGCCTATTATATTGTGCTTCCGAGGATCAGGACGCTTAACCAGTTCCCATACATTATTCAGCTCAAACTGTTGAAGCTCTTCTTGCATAGTTTGAATCCATTCAGGTTCCATGAAGGCTTCTTCAACTTTCTTGGGTTCTGTTATTGAGACGAATGCGAAGTGCCCACAGAAATTTGCTAGCTCTGTTGCCCTTGAACGAGTGAGCGGACCGGGTGCATTGATGCTATCAATTATTCTCTCAATCTGCACTTCATTTACAACACGAGGATGTACAGGGCGAAGATTTTGTTCTTGCTGATCATTGTCATTGTTAGAGGGATTGTCTTCAGGCTGAGCATTGTCTTCAGGTTGATCAGGTGCGGAGATGATAAGTTCCTCTTCAGGTTGAGCTTCAGAGGGTATGATTTCTCCGGTTCCCATAAGTTTGATTGATTCACTGGATGGAACTTCATCTAGCACATTTGGCAGCTGCTCTCTTTGTGAACCGTTAGTCTCATCGAACCGCACATCCACTGTTTCAACCACTTTATAATGAAAGAGATTGAATACTCTATAGGAGTGCGAATCCTTTCCATATCCAAGCATAAAACCCTCATGTGCTTTTGGTGCAAATTTTGAAGTGTGATGTGGATCCTTGATCCAGCACCTGGCGCCAAATACTCTGAAGTAACTGCCATTTGGCTTCTTGCCAGTAAGGAGCTCATAAGATGTCTTGTTCAGAAGCTTGTGAAGATAAACACGATTGATTGTATGGCATGCAGTATCAATGGCTTCAGGCCAGAATTTTCTTGGAGTCTTGTATTCATCAAGCATCGTTCGGGCCATCTCAATGAGTGTTCTGTTCTTGCGTTCGACGACGCCATTCTGCTGTGGCGTGTACGGAGCTGAGAATTCATGTGTGATACCCAAAGTATCAAGATATGTATCAAGGCCAGTGTTCTTGAATTCAGTGCCATTGTCACTTCTGATGTGCTTTATCTTTGCGCCATAGTTGTTCATTGCTCGATTGGCGAAGCGTCTGAAGACATCCCGCACTTCAGTCTTGTAGAGGATTATGTGCACCCAAGTATATCTAGAATAATCATCAACAATGACAAAGCCATAGAGACAAGCAGTAGTAGTAAGAGTTGAGTAATGAGTGGGACCAAAAAGATCCATGTGGAGTAGTTCGAAGGGTCGAGTTGTTGTCATGATTGTCTTCGAGGGATGCTTTGCCCTCGTCATCTTCCCTGCTTCACAGGCACCGCATAAGTGATCTTTCTTGAACTTGACGCCCTCGATGCCTATGACATGCTTCTTCTTTGCAAGGGTGTGGAGGTTCCTCATGCCAGCATGCGCTAGCCTCCGATGCCAGAGCCAGCATTCTAAAGCTTTTGCCAGGAGACATACGGCAAGTTGTGGTCCTGCTGAGAAATCTACCACGTACAAATCATCTTTCCTATACCCTTCAAACACTAAAGACTTGTCATATTCCATTAGAACAAGGCAACGATATTTTCCAAACATCACGATCATGTTTAAATCGCAAAGCATTGAGACAAACATTAAGTTGAAACCAAGGGATTCAACAAGCATGACTTTATCCATGTGTTGATCCTTTGAGATTGCAACTCTACCTAGACCCAATACCTTACTTTTACCAGTGTCAGCAAATGTGATGTGACTCTTGTCGGATGGACGTAAGGTTGAGTCCATAAGAAGGCTTCTCTTGCCAGTCATGTGATTGGTACACCCACTATCAATAATCCATTCTGAAGCCGCTGGTGTCGTACCCTACAGTGCAGTTAGGGGGATAGGCTTCACGAAGAGAATTGTGAAGCAAAAACATTTGACGAACCAGTGGGTTATGAAAGCTTAGATCGAGATTTGGACTGATAGGGCGGGTAGGAAGCGATTCAGGAACGAAGTACATAATAAGACCATTTGGGCATTTGATCTTGCGCCCTACAAGATGTTTAAGGTCCCCAGCAATAGCGTTAGACGATTTTGGTTTTCTGCTGGAGACTCTTCCCTGCAAAAGAGAGTTAAGCTTTCTTAGCCACCCACATCTTCAAGGGTGGCTTAAAAGCAATAAGTCTAAGTGCAGCATCTGAGAAATTTGGCTTTGGAGCCCTAGCAAAAAGTCTTGCAGGAGGACAATAGTACTCATAAGAATAAGCAGAATAGTTCTTGGTCTTATGAACATGGCGGTTTGATGAACCGCACTCATATTCATAGGCCTGAGTATGGCTTCCCTGCAAAACATTTACATTAGTGCGACTCAGGTGAGTCCTCTGTCTGTATGAAGCCTTTGGACCGTATGAAGACTGTGGTCTGGGGTTTGTCTTCTTCACCTGTGGTGTCATGATGACATTCACAGGAAGATTGTCCAAACACCTTTTCGGCACCCAGATCTTCTTCATAGGCGGTCCATTCCTGCAGTTAGTACCAATATACCCGACAAACACTTCACCATTCTAATTCTTAAACAGTTTATAGTTTGCATCAAAGGATTCATCAATAACAATGGGGTTAGCACAAATGAAGCCAGATAGAGTGGATGGATCTGCTGAAGGTTCCTTTGCAGCAACCCATGTGGTTTTCGGGTACTGCTCAGGTTTCCAGTAAGAGCCATCAGCATTCATTTTCCTTTCGAACCCAACACCCTCTTTCCTAGGGTTTCGGTTCAGGATCTGCCTTTTGAGGACATCACATAGTGTCTGATGCCCTTTGAGACTTTTGTACATCCCTGTTTCAAGCAATGTCTTCAACCTAGCATTCTCATCAGCAATAGTAGTGGTATCCTCAGCAGAGGGGTTAGTTCCCACATCAACAGTTGAAGGTATTACAACAGTAGCAGCAGTAGAACATTCAGCAACAGAAGTAGCATTATCACGCTCAATGCATTTAAGACATGGTGGTTCAAATCCTTCCTGATCTGAACTGATCTGTTCGGCGCGAAGCGACTCGTTTTCTTTTTGAAGATCTTCATGAGCCGCTCTCAATTTCTCAAGATCTTGCTTCCTTTGAAGATAATCATAGGAAAGCCTTTCATGAGCTGTTGAGAGCGTTTCATGACGACTTTCAAGTTCCTCATACTTAACGTGACGATTTTTTATGTCTTCAATTAAGTATTCAGATCGAGTCATTTCAGCACCTAACAGATCATCGCTTCTATCTAACAGTTTTTGAATATGTTCCATAGCTTTCTGTTGTTCAGTTGCAATTTTAGCAAGTGTTTTGTAGCTGGGTTTTGAACCACAATCAGAGTCATCTTCACTAGATGTTTGATAGTGTGTAGTGCGTGTGTTTACCTTGGCACCGCGTGCCATGAAGCAGTAGGTAGGAGCGGAGTAGTCCTTGTCATTTGCATCGGTGTCGGTGATGGAGTCATTGTCTTCAGTGTTGAAGATGGACTTGGCAACATATGTTGTAGCCAGACTCGCAACGCCAGAATCGGACTCCTCGTCAGACTCCACCTCCGCATCCTCAGAAGCGGACTCCTCCTCTGAATCCATTTCCTTGCCAACAAACGCACGTGCCTTGCCAGATGAGCTCTTCTTGTGTGATGAAGACTTGGAGGAAGACTTGGAGAAGACTTTGAGTATTTCTTCTTCTTCTTGTCGTTAGAGTCATACTCCTTGCTCTTCTTCTTCTTCTTCTTCTTCTTCTTCTTCTCGTTGTTCTCATTGTCCCACTGCGGACACTCAGAGATGTAGTGGCCAGGTTTCTTGCACTTGTGGCATGATCTTTTCTTGTAGTCATAAGCAGAAGCTTCATCATTCCTTGAGCTTGATCGTGAAGACTTTCTGAAGCCTTTCTTCTTGGTGAATTTTTGGAACTTCTTCACAAGCATAGCAAGCTCCTTTCCAATGTCTTCAGTATCATCAGAACTGCTGTTAGATTCTTCTTCAGATGAGGAGACAGCTTTTGCCATCAAGGCACGAGTTTGCCCATAGTTGGGACCGTAGATATCTCTTTTCTCAGAAAGCTGAAACTCATGTGTGTTGAGCCTCTCAAGTATGTCAGAAGGATTGAGTGTCTTGAAACCAGGACGTTCTTGAATCATCAGGGCTAGGGTGTCAAACGAACTGTCAAGTGATCTTAGGAGTGTCTTGACGACTTCATGCTTGGTGATCTCAGTAGTGCCGAGGGCTTGAAGCTCATTTGTGATGTCAGTGAGTCGATCAAACGTGAGCTGGACATTCTCATTGTCATTTCTCTTGAAGTGGTTGAAGAGGTTGCGAAGGACACTGATTCTCTGATCTCTCTGGGTTGAGACGCCTTCGTTGACCTTGGAGAGCCAGTCCCAGACTAGCTTAGATGTTTCCAAAGCACTCACGCAGCCATACTGTCCTTTGGTCAGATGACCACAGATGATATTCTTGGTAGTAGAGTCCAGTTGAACGAACTTCTTGACGTCAGCAGCAGTGACACCTTCTCCAGCCTTGGGAACGCCGTTCTTGACAACATACCATAGGTCGACGTCAATGGCTTCAAGATGCATGCGCATCTTATTCTTCCAGTAGGGATATTCAGTTCCATCAAAGACGGGGCACGCAGCGGAGACTTTAATTATCCCTGCAGTCGACATAGCTAAAACTTCAGGTGGTTAAACCGAATCACACAGAACAAGGGAGTACCTTGCTCTGATACCAATTGAAAGTGCGTTATATCGACTAGAGGGGGGGGTGAATAGGCGATTTTTATGAAAGTCTTCAAAACATGGAAGTTTCGAAGACAAACGATAGAAATAAACCTATTACCATGCAGCGGAAGGTAGACTACACTAGGCAAAACCATAGTCAAGTATTCAATGAAGTGAAAGCACAATGACTAATAGCAGCTAGGTAGTAAGGATCAGGTAGGAAGATATTATGAAGCCAATCAGAATAAGCAGTCACTCAGTGAAGACAGAAGATAGTGCAATCATACAATGACTTCACAAGGACCAACACTAAGTAAAGGGAAGGAAAGGATGAAACCAGTGACTCGTTGAAGACAATGATTTGTTGGACCAGTTCCAGTTGCTATGACAACTATACGTCTGGTTAGGGCGGCTAGGTATTTAAACCTGAGGACACACAGTCCCGGACACCCAGTCCTGAACACGCAGCTCAGGACACCCAGTCCTCACCGTATTCCCTTGAGCTAAGGTCACACAGACCTCGCCCAATCACTCTAGTAAGTCTTCAAGGTAGACTCCCAAACCTTCACAGACTTTGTTCACCGGTGATCCACAATGACTCTTGGATGCTCAGAACACGACGCCTAACCGGCTGGAGGATTCACAATCCTCAAGTGTAATAAGTCTTCAGATCACACAGACAAGAAGACTTAAGTGATGCCTAACACTCTTTGGCTCTGGGTGGTTAGGGCTTTATCCTCGCAAGGAATTCTCTCTCAAAGGCTTCGAGGTGGGTTGCTCTCAAACGACAAAAGCCGTACTCTAACTCTGAGCAGCCAACCGTTTATGGTTGTAGGGGGTGGGCTATTTATAGCCACTAGGCAACCCGACCTGATTTGTCCGAAATGACCCTGGGTCACTAAGGAACTGACACGTGTTCCAACGGTCAGATTTCAAACACACACGACAACTTTACTTGGGCTACAAGCAAAGCTGACTTGTCCGACTCTGGACAAGATTTGCTCTCATAGTCTTCACTCGAAGACATAGGTTTTGGTTAAGCATCACTTCAGTCATTTTGACTGGTTCTCTTGGACCCCACTTAATAGTACGGTGGTTCCTATGACTCAATAAAGAAGAAAAAGAACTACGAAAGATCTGAGTCTTCGAGCTCCATAGGCTTCATGCGATGTCTTCTCTTGTCATAGTCTTCAATGTGAATATCTTCACATACCACCTTTGACATCAAGGTCTTCATACCTTTTTAGGGGTCATCTCTGGTAGGAAAACCGAGTCAATGAGGGACTTCTACCTGTGTTATCCTGCAATTCTCACAAACACATTAGTCCCTCAACTAGGTTTTTCATCAATACTCCAAAACCAACTAGGGGTGGAACTAGATGCACTTACAATATGCATGAGTAGAACACAAGTGAGTTGTGGGCGATACAAGTCATACTGCTTACCAGCATGTCATACTTTGGTTCGGCGGTATTGTTGGATGAAGCGGCCCGGACCGACATTACGCGTACACTTACGCGAGACTGGTTCTACCGACGTGCTTTGCACACAGGTGGCTGGCGGGTGTCAGTTTCTCCAAATTTAGTTGAACCGAGTGTGGCTACACCCGGTGTCGGTGTCAAAACCGGTGGATCTCGGGTAGGGGCCCCCGAACTGTGCGTCTAGGATCGATGGTAACATGAGGCAGGGGACACGATGTTTACCCAGGTTCGGGCCCTCTTGATGGAGGTAAAACCCTATGTCCTGCTTGATTATTCTTGATAATATGAGTAGTACAAGAGTTGATCCACCACGAGATCGGAGAGGCTAAACCCTAGAAGCTAGCCTATGGTATGATTGTTGTATATGATCTATCGACTAGCCTGGCCTTGGTTTATATAATGCACCAGAGGCCTAGGATAACAAGAGTCCTAGCCGAATACGCTGGTGGGGAGGAGTCCTTGTCTTGATCACCAAGTCTTGTGGAATCTTCCATGTATGCGGCAGCTGTCTGAACTGGCCCATGAGTATACGGCCATGGGGGTCCTCGGCCCAATCTAACAGATCAGGAGACGACGTGGTGAGTACCCCCTAGTCCAGGACACCGTCAGTAGCCCCCTGAACCGATCTTCAAGTTAGGGACGCTCCTCAATTCTTCTGAACTGTTCTTCATCTTCGGTTGTCGGTCTTGAAAACTGGTTCAACAAATCTTCTCATCTTCGATCTTGAGGATCGCCGAAATGCATTCAACAAGTTTGCACGTCGGGTATCCGAGGAGCCCCTTTAAGTTTCCGGCCTTTATCAATGCCTTGTTATTTTTATGCCACACCTCGGGTTTGAAATTGTTCCTGGGAGGCAGTGTCCTCTT
Organism: Triticum urartu; assembly: GCF_056163025.1. Lineage (NCBI taxonomy): Eukaryota > Viridiplantae > Streptophyta > Magnoliopsida > Poales > Poaceae > Triticum > Triticum urartu. Next base: position 343,454,660 of record NC_141877.1, read on the forward strand.
GAGTCCGAGCTCTAACGCCGGACTGCATTCGAGGTATCTTTTGCAGCCGAGCACCAATGCCGGACTGCTTCCGAGCTCCAACGCTGAAATGTATCCGAGCTCTAACGCCGGACTGTGTCCAAGCTCCAACGCCGGACTATATCCAAGATGTCATAGATCATCTTGGTCCAAAAAATTTGAAGGAGTTTAGCCGAGCTTAATGCTGGAAATGCCCTCTATGGAGTCAGCCACTAGCGCCCGAGCTTTATGCCGGACTGCTTCCGAGGTGGTGCACCACCCCGACTGTGGGCCGATTTTTTGTCAATATTTTTTTATTGGTGCAATTTATTCTCTGCCGAGATACAGTCAGTATCCCTCAAGGTGTGTATCGGTCTAAAACCTGAGATGCACCTGAAGGATGACGTAAGACCGCTGATCCCAGTAGCTGCTGAGCATCAGGTTGATTTGCAAAATGGGCCTGAGGATCAAGTCCTAGCTCGGCATAATACTTCGGGACACAAAAAGTGGCATGCTCTGTCCTCGAGACTCAGGTTGGGTGCGGCCGACCAACCTGAGGATCAAAATTTCCTCAGAAACTATATTTCACATAAAATTTTCTGGATTGGACAGACAATGCAATAGCCCCCGAGACACTGGTCGGGTGGCAACACCAGATCAGGGGATCGATGTGCCCCTTTAATATTTGTAAATAATAAGCCCGAAGCCCAGTAGCCCTCGAGCCTTAATGCGGGCAGGGGTGGCCGAATTAAGGATCGATATCCATAGTAAAATCACAAATTATTTGTAATGACTCTGTGTATCCAAGTACTTTACATCATTAATGCTCAGATCCGCATTGTACAAAACTTTGTTGACCGACCATCGGCTTCCACCTCCTCGGCTAGTAGCTGCGGAGTGTTTGTCCTACTTTGTAAAGCCTTTATGAGGGCAAGGATTTACAACAAACAAGGCAATCTGGCCATACGGTTTTATAAACAAAGGTACGCAGAGAGATATGTTATATTACTGTTTAACATAAGAAATGTCTTCCAAAGAAAATAGTCCCGCTATCGGTTCCTTTCTTCGGGTTGTCATGCTAAGCATGATCATGAAACCTCAGCTCTAATGTAAGAGCAAAATATCGAGGATTTAGTTTGGGAGGCCAGTTAATAGCCCCCGGTAGTGTTCGGCGACAGTCGAGGTCAAGCCGTAAACACTTCGGCCATTGTTATGAATGGCCCGTCATTTAACACCGTCATCGGATCGCTGACCAGTTTACGCTTATTGTGACAGTCAGTTTGTGGCTTTCTCCACTGAGGTGCTTAACCATGTGAGCTGGAAGCACAATCGCAGTGGTTCTCCCTTTGCACACCTAGCCGAACAAAGCGAAACGTAGGAAGCAAGTGCAGGAGCCGGGCAACCCAACTATTGACCGAAGACACAATTCGAAACCGATGCATATATAGCAATATCCGAGAATGTTTTTGCCGAATCTCTAAAGGTGTCCGGCGTTGCACTGCGAGACTTGTGCTGAAAACACACAAATAGTTTAAAATTTCCATAAGCTTGGAAAACCAAAAAACTTCAGTAAAAACTCGACGTCCGAACAAGACCAAGTGTTCGGTGCCAATCCGAAAATTGGCCTTAGAAAAAAAAGTGCTTCTGTCGTGCTTTAACATGACACATCCTATCTCAAGACTTCAAGCGGGTCAGCCTACGGCTTCAACCTCCTATCCCGAGGGCGGAGTACTTCTCATTAGGTCAGTTTAGCAAACTAAACTCTAGCGGCTTTGAGAGAGAAATTAGGTCCCCGGCTAGTGACCACACGCTCGTGTCGAAAAAGGAGTGATAAATAATAATAGTAATAAAAACTTTGCAACGACTAAGAAGAAGAACACTTATTATAAAACAACTCATATAAATTTAAGAGCCCCCAATTGACTTGGGTAAAAGAATTTTATGTATAATGATTGTATGTACCGAAGTACTAATATCATATTTTTGTTCACCCGAACTTTAAACGCGTCCTAACCGGCTATCGGCTTCTCCCCCTTCGGTCAAGGACCGAAAAGTGTTATGTACTCCACCTATCAAGAATATCGACAGTGTTTCCGATAACCAGGCAACTGGGCCATAAGGCTGTAACAGACAAAGCGCGCTCAGGGAACTTATGCTATATTACAGACGAAGTGTAAGAAGCATCTTCGAAGAAAATAGTACCTCCACCGATACCTTTCTTCGGTGCTCATTATTACTATGAGACTTGTGCAATAGATTTTTTGTACTCATGAGTTCCGTTGTGTGCCGACCATGATTGAAAACAATAAGAGCGCTAGCTTTTGGCTTCACCCAGTCTGAGGTCAGAGCTCGGAGGACCCGGTCGTGAAAATCACAGAGGTGCTCCCTTTACTCCCAAGCTGAACAATCGGGAACGTAGGGGTAAGCACAGGAGCCAGGCAACCCAGCTTGCAAATCGCTTAAGTCAATATGGTGCATATTGTGGCGTAATACACGAACAAGGAACGAAGCAGTACAAGTATAATCATATGCAAGAGGAAAAGCTTCATAAAGGAAGCCCCCAAATAAATGGGGTATTTGAATTTGTGCGTCACAAACAAAGTTTGGACAATGAAATTTTTTACAAGCAACTTTTTTCCTAAAAAATATAATGCTTGGTCGAACCGAACACAAGTTAAAATTTAAAACTTTGAGCATGAAGGCAACTTAGCTGGTTAATGTGTTTGGTATTGATGACGCGGCCCGAGCTTGACGCGGGACAAGGTTCCATCCCCCAAGCCGGTCCCAAGGTGGCGGAGCAAAGAGCTCGACACTCCGAAGTGGTGAAATAGCACGGTCAATGCGGGCTGGCAGAGTGATGCCGAAGTCCCTGGCATGGGGTAATGAAGTGTTGACGAAGCCCCCCGTCCAGCCGAGGTGACGTGGTATGTTAGTACGCCGAGTTGACGATACTGCCCAACCCGGATCATTTTCCTGTGCACAAAAAATAGTGCAAACCGAAGATAATAGCAATAATAATAATTAAAAAAATTGTTGCATAATAAATAATTTATGCAAAGTGGGGAATAAAAGAAATATGGCCTGGCGCTGAAGTCAATGTCAATGCAGGGCGTCGGCGTGATGCGGTAAAGGCGTGGCAAAGCCTGAATTCACAGGTCGGTCTGAGTTCGGGATGCGGCGTTCGCCGGACCATGCACGGAAACTGACCGAACCACCATGTGACCGTCGTTAATGCGGCCATCATTTGATAGACCTGTGTACATATGATGAACAAAGCAGAGTAATAATTCCTTGAGAAAAATGAACCCGAACAAGTAAAAAATACTAGGATTAATAGCACCTGGTTTATTTGTTGTAGCAATCCGAAGAAAGGTGATTTCAAAAATTGGGACTCGATCCGCACACCCATTGCCTGATGGGCGATAAAGTGACAGTATGGCGATGTTGGCAAAGGTTAGCTCGCCGAGGCAAAGCCCTCGGTCCAGCTAACATGACGGAGCTGGTCGGCTAGTGACACTGAAGTCTCCAGAGTAGGTTGATGAAGAGATGGCGAAGCCCCCGGTCCAGCCGAGATGTCGAAGCCTCGATGTCAGCCGATGAGTCGAAGTAGATCGGCGTGATGGACACCAGCTTGAAGAAGCAATAGTGCGGCCCTGCCGATGCAGGTCGTGACGTGGCCGATGCCGGTTTGATGAAGTGACCATGCGGCGATGCTGGTATGCCTGATCCGTGTAATCCATGGGGCGGCGATGTTGGTGATGATTTATCCTTCACGATGCCGGACTCTTGTTCGGCTTGCCGAGATGATGATCCGAAGAAGTTGAGTTCGGCTCAACAAAGTGATGACGTGTCTAACGCAGGTTGGCAGCCTTGGAGCAATATTACCGGACTGGTTTGACACCAGCATAATGATGAAGACGACCTCAGGGGAGGCTTAAAAATTTACGGGCACATATTTAAAAACAACGCACAATACCCTAGAAAAGAATTCCTCTAAAAAGGTTGTCCAATATCACGTTCATAAAGAAACATGAATTCAGGTCGGATCCGTATTCGCGCAGAAAACGGATCCGAAAATTGGTCCACTCACCGGAAGGTTCCCGGAGTTTGAACCGTCGGATCGAGCTGAAATTTGGAGGGGTGGTAGATATGAGAATTCCGCAGAAGATGAACAGTTGGATCTTCCAAAGGACGTCCGAGCTAGAAGCTGGACACCACACCCTAAACTCATCCAGATTCCCGTCTAGATTTGATAGGGCTTCGGTATATCGCGGATTGCCAGAGATTCCTTCATCGGAACTCGACGAATTTTTCTAGGGTTGTTGTAGACTCAATTCCGCACAATTCCACCGAAGCAATCGTTAAAAAGACACTTGAGGAGGTTGTGGCGGCGGATATGAGTTCACTGTCCGGAAAAACAGCACGGTCGCCCGAGGGCAGTGTTGACGTTGAGCTCCCGGGCTCCCTGGATGATTTCTCTATGATCTTGATAGAGATCGGAGTTGATGTTGATGAAGGCCCTCATCTGAACATGACAATCGGAGGTAGGGCACAGTCCTCGGTCCAGCTAAGGTGACCGGCCGAGCCGGTGACGAAGAAGCCGGCGTCGCAGTTGACCTGCGGGCGAGCCATCGATCCTTTTGCCGATCACACAGCGGAACTCTCAATGAAAGCACCAATGTCGGTGTCAAAACCGGCGGATCTCGGGTAGGGGGTCCCGAACTATGCGTCTAGGATCGATGGTAACAGGAGGCAGGGGACACGATGTATACCCAGGTTCGGGCTGTTGGAAATATGCCCTAGAGACAATAATAAAAGGATTATTATTATATTTCCTTGTTCATGATAATTGTCTTTTATTCATTCTATAATTGTGTTATCCGTAAATCGTAATACATGTGTGAATACATAGACACCAACATGTCCCTAGTAAGCCTCTAGTTGACTAGCTCGTTGATCAACAAATAGTCATGGTTTCCTGACTATGGACATTGGATGCCATTGATAACGAGATCACATCATTAGGAGAATGATGTGATGGACAAGACCCAATCCTAAACATAGCACAAGATCGTATAGTTCGTTTGCTAGAGTTTTTCCAATGTCAAGTATCTTTTCCTTAGACCATGAGATCGTGTAACTCCCGGATACCGTAGGAGTGCTTTGGGTGTACCAAACGTCACAACGTAACTGGGTGACTATAAAGGTATACTACGAGTATCTCCGAAAATGTCTGTTGGGTTGACATGGATCAAGACTGGGATTTGTCACTCTGTATGACGGAGAGGTATCTCTGGGCCCACTCGGTAATGCATCATCATAATGAGCTCAAAGTGACCAAGTGTCTAGTCACGGGATCATGCATTACGGTACGAGTAAAGTGACTTGCCGGTAACGAGATTGAACAAGGTATTGGGATACCGACGATCGAATCTCGAGCAAGTAACATACCGATTGATAAAGGGAATTGTATACGGGGTTGCTTGAATCCTCGACATCGTGGTTCATCCGATGAGATCATCGAGGAGCATGTGGGAGCCAACATGGGTATCCAGATCCCGCTGTTGGTTATTGACCGGAGAGTCGTCTCGGTCATGTCTACATGTCTCCCGAACCCGTAGGGTCTACACACTTAAGGTTCGGTGACGCTAGGGTTGTATGGATATGAGTATGCAGTAATCCGAAAGTTGTTCGGAGTCCCGGATGAGATCCCAGACGTCACAAAGAGTTCCGGAATGGTCCGGAGGTGAAGAATTATATATAGGAAGTGCAGTTTCGGCCATCGGGAGAGTTTCCGGGGTCAACGGTATTGTACCGGGACCACCGCAAGGGTCCCGGGGGTCCACCGGGTGGGGCCACCCATCCCGGAGGGCCCCATGGGCTGAAGTGGGGAGGGAACCAGCCCATAGTGGGCTGGTGCGCCCCCCCTTGGGCCCCCCATGCGCCTAGGGTTGGGAACCCTAGGGGAGGGGGCGCCTCCACTTGCCTTGGGGGGCACTCCTCCCCCTTGGCCGCCCCCCCTAGGAGATCCCATCTCCCAGGGCCGGCGCACCCCTAGGGGGCCTATATAAAGGGGGGGGGGGAGGGAGGGCAGCTGCACCCTGAAGTCTTGGCGCCTCCATCTCCCCTGCTACACCTCTCCCTCTCGCAGTAGAACGGCGAAGCCCTGCTGCGGTGACTGCTGCATCCACCACCACGCCGTCGTGCTGCTGGATCTTCATCAACCTCTCCTTCCCCCTTGCTGGATCAAGAAGGAGGAGACGTCACGCTGACCGTACGTGTGTTGAACGCGGAGGTGCCGTTCGTTTGGCGCTAGGATCTCCGGTGATTTGGATCATGACGAGTACGACTCCCTCATCCCCGTTCTTTGAATGCTTCCGCTCGCGATCTACAAAGGTATGTAGATGCATCCGATCACTCGTTGCTAGATGAACTCATAGATGGATCTTGGTGAAAACGTAGGATTTTTTTTGTTTTCTGCAACGTTCCCCAACAGTGGCATCATGAGCTAGGTCTATGCGTAGTTCTCTTTGCACGAGTAGAACACAATTTGTTGTGGGCGTAGATGTTGTCAACTTTCTTGCCGCTACTAGTCTTATTTTGCTTCAGCAGTATTGTGGGATGAAGCGGCCCGGACCAACCTTACACGTACGCTTACGTGAGACCGGTTCCACCGACTGACATGCACTAGTTGCATAAGGTGGCTGGTGGGTGTCTGTCTCTCCCACTTTAGTTGGAGCGGATTCGACGAAAAGGGTCCTTATGAAGGGTAAATAGAAGTTGAAAAATCACGTTGTGGCTTTAACGTAGGTAAGAAAACGTTCTTTCTAGAACCCTCTTGCAGCCACGTAAAACTTGCAACAACAATTAGAGGACGTCTAACTTGTTTTTGCAGCAAGTGTTCTGTGATGTGATATGGCCAAAGTTGTGATGAATGATGAATGATATATATGTGATGTATGAGATCATGTTCTTGTAATAGGAATCACGACTTGCATGTCGATGAGTATGACAACCGGCAGGAGCCATAGGAGTTGTCTTTATTTTTGTATGACCTGCGTGTCATTGAGAAATGCCATGTAAATTACTTTACTTTATTGCTAAACGTGTTAGCCATAGTAGTAGAAGTAATAGTTGACGAGCAACTTCATGGAGACACGATGATGGAGATCATGATGATGGAGATCATGGTGTCATGCCGGTGACAAGATGATCATGGAGCCCCAAGATGGAGATCAAAGGAAGCTATATGATACTGGCCATATCATGTCACTATTATTTGATTGCATGAGATGTTTATCATGTTTTTGCATCTTGTTTACTTAGAACGACGGTAGTAAATAATATGATCCCTCATAATAATTTCAAGAAAGTGTTCCCCCTAACTGTGCACCGTTGCGACAGTTTGTTGTTTCAAAGCACCACGTGATGATCGGGTGTGATAGATTCCAATGTTCACATACAACGGGTGTAAGACAGATTTACACATGCAAACACTTAGGTTGACTTGACGAGCCTAGCATGTACAGACATGGCCTCAGAACACAGAAGACCGAAAGGTCGAGCATGAGTCGTATAGAAGATACGATCAACATGAAGATGTTCACCGATGTTGACTAGTCCGTCTCACGTGATGATCGGACACGGCCTAGTTAACTCGGATCATGTTATACTTAGATGACTGGAGGGATGTCTATCTGAGTGGGAGTTCATTGAATAATTTGATTAGATGAACTTAATTATCATGAACTTAGTCCAAAATCTTTACAACATGTATTGTAGATCAAATGGCCAACGTTGTCCTCAACTTCAACGCGTTCTTAGAGAAAACCAAGCTGAAAGACGATGGCAGCAACTATACGGACTGGGTCCGGAACCTGAGGATCATCCTCATAGCTGCCAAGAAAGATTATGTCCTGCAAGCACCGCTAGGTGAAGCACCTGCTCTCCCTGCAGAACAAGACGTTATGAACGCTTGGCAGACACGTACCGATGACTACTCCCTCGTTCAGTGCGGCATGCTTTACAGCTTAGAACCGGGGCTCCAAAAGCGTTTTGAGAGACACGGAGCATATGAGATATTCGAAGAGCTGAAAATGGTTTTTCAAGCTCATGCCCGGGTCGAGAGATATGAAGTCTCCGACAAGTTCTTCAGGTGTAAGATGGAGGAAAACAGTTCTGTCAGTGAGCACATACTCACTATGTCTGGGTTACATAACCGCTTGACTCAGCTGGGAGTTAATCTCCCGGATGACGCGGTCATTGACAGAATCCTTCAGTCGCTTCCACCGAGCTACAAGAGCTTTGTGATGAACTTTAATATGCAGGGGATGGAAAAGACCATTCCTGAAGTATTTGCAATGCTGAAATCAGCAGAGGTAGAAGTCAAAAAGGAACATCAAGTGTTGATGGTGAATAAAACCACTAAGTTCAAGAAAGGCAAGGGTAAGAAGAACTTCAAGAAGGACGGCAAGGGAGTTGCCGCGCCCGGTAAGCAAGCTGCCGGGAAGAAGCCAAAGAATGGACCCAAGCCCGAGACTGAGTGCTTTTATTGCAAGGGAAGTGGTCACTGGAAGCGGAACTGCCCCAAATACTTAGCGGACAAGAAGGCCGGCATCATGAAAGGTATATGTGATATACATGTAATTGATGTGTACCTTACCAGTACTCGTAGTAGCTCCTGGGTATTTGATACCGGTGCGGTTGCTCACATTTGTAACCTAAAGCAGGAGCTGCGGAATAAGCGGAGACTGGCGAAGGACGAGGTGACGATGCGCGTCGGGAATGGTTCCAAGGTCGATGTGATTGCCGTCGGCACGCTACCTCTACATTTACCTACGGGATTAGTTTTAAACCTCAATAATTGTTATTTAGTGCCAGCTTTGAGCATGAACATTGTATCAGGATCTCGTTTAATTCGAGAAGGATACTCATTTAAATCCGAGAATAATGGTTGTTCTATTTATATGAGAGATATGTTTTATGGTCATGCTCCGATGGTGAATGGTTTATTCTTAATGAATCTCGAGCATAATGCTACACATATTCATAGTGTGAATACCAAAAGATGTAAGGTTGATAATGATAGTCCCACATACTTGTGGCACTGCCGCCTTGGTCACATAGGTGTCAAACGCATGAAGAAGCTCCATGCAGATGGACTTTTAGAGTCTCTTGATTACGAATCATTTGACACGTGCGAACCATGCCTCATGGGTAAAATGACCAAGACCCCGTTCTCAGGAACAATGGAGCGAGCAACCAACTTATTGGAAATCATACATACTAATGTATGTGGTCCAATGAGTGTTGAGGCTCGCGGTGGCTATCGTTATGTTCTCACCCTCACTGATGACTTGAGTAGATATGGGCATGCCTATTTAATGAAACACAAGCCTGAGACCTTTGAAAAGTTCAAGGAATTTTAGAGTGAGGTTGAGAATCAACGTGACAGGAAAATCAAGTTCTTGCGATCAGATCGTGGGGGAGAATACTTGAGTCACGAATTTGGCACACACTTAAGAAAATGTGGAATAGTTTCACAACTCACGCCGCATGGAACACCTCAGCGTAATGGTGTGTCCGAATGTCGTAATCGCACTCTATTAGATATGGTGTGATCTATGATGTCTCTTACCGATTTACCGCTATCATTTTGGGGCTATGCTTTAGAGACTGCCGCATTCACTTTAAATAGGGCTCCGTCGAAATCCGTTGAGACGACACCGTATGAATTATGGTTTGGGAAGAAACCTAAGCTGTCGTTTCTAAAAGTTTGGGGATGCGATGCTTATGTCAAGAAACTTCAACCTAAAAAGCTCGAACCCAAGTCAGAAAAATGCGTCTTCATAGGATACCCTAAAGAAACTATTGGGTATACCTTCTACCTCAGATCCGAAGTCAAGATCTTTGTTGCCAAGAATGGATCCTTTCTAGAGAAGGAGTTTCTCTCAAAAGAAGTAAGTGGGAGGAAAGTAGAACTTGATGAAGTATTACCTCTTGAACCGGAAAATGGCGCAACTCAAGAAAATGTTCCTGAGGTGCCTGCACCGACTAGAGAGGAAGTTAATGATGATGATCATGAAACTTCAGATCAAGTTGCTACTGAACTTCGTAGGTCCACAAGGACACGCTCCGCACCAGAGTGGTACGGCAACCCTGTCTTGGAAATCATGTTGTTAGACAACGGTGAACCTTTGAACTATGAAGAAGCGATGGCGGGCCCGGATTACGACAAATGGCTGGAAGCCATGAAATCCGAGATAGGATCCATGTATGAAAACGAAGTATGGACTTTGACTGACTTGCCCGTTGAGCGGCGAGCCACAGAAAATAAATGGATCTTTAAGAAGAAGACAGATGCAGATGGTAATGTGACCATCTACAAAGCTCGGCTTGTCGCTAAGGGTTATCGACAAGTTCAAGGGGTTGACTACGATGAGACTTTCTCACCCGTAGCGAAGCTGAAGTCCGTCCGAATCATGTTAGCAATTGCCGCATTCTATGATTATGAGATATGGCAAATGGACGTCAAAACGGCATTCCTTAATGGTTTCCTTAAGGAAGGATTGTATATGATGCAGCCGGAAGGTTTTGTCGATCCTAAGAATGCTGACAAGGTGTGCAAGCTCCAATGCCCGATTTATGGGCTGGTGCAAGCATCTCGGAGCTGGAACATTCGCTTTGATGAGATGATCAAAGCGTTTGGGTTTATGCAGACTTATGGAGAAGCCTGCGTTTACAAGAAAGTGAGTGGGAGCTCTGTAGCATTTCTCATATTATATGTAGATGACATACTTTTGATGGGAAATTATATAGAGCTTTTGGACAGCATTAAGGCCTACTTGAATAAGAGTTTTTCAACGAAGGACCTTGGAGAAGCTGCTTATATATTAGGCATCAAGATCTATAGAGATAGATCAAGACACCTCATAGGTCTTTCACAAAGCACATACCTTGATAAGATATTGAAGAAGTTCAATATGGATCAGTCTAAGAAGGGGTTCTTGCCTGTGTTGCAAGGTGTGAAATTGAGCTCAGCTCAATGTCCGACCATGGCAAAAGATATAGAAGAGATGAGTGTCATCCCCTATGCCTCAGCCATAGGTTCTATTATGTATGCCATGCTGTGTACCAGACCTGATGTAAACCTTGCCGTAAGTTTGGTAGGTAGGTACCAAAGTAATCCCGGCAAGGAACACTGGACAGCGGTCAAGAATATCCTGAAGTACCTGAAAAGGACTAAGGAAATGTTTCTCGTTTATGGAGGTGACGAAGAGCTCGTCGTAAAGGGTTACATTGATGCTAGCTTCGACACAGATCTGGATGACTCTAAGTCACAAACCAGATACGTGTATATTTTGAATGGTGGGGCAGTAAGCTGGTGCAGTTGCAAGCAAAGCGTCGTGGCGGGATCTACATGTGAAGCGGAGTACATGGCAGCCTCGGAGGCAGCGCATGAAGCAATTTGGGTGAAGGAGTTCATCACCGACCTAGGAGTCATACCCAATGCGTCGGGGCCGATCAAACTCTTCTGTGACAACACTGGAGCTATTGCACTTGCCAAGGAGCCCAGGTTTCACAAGAAGACCAGGCACATCAAGCGTCGCTTCAACTCCATTCGTGAAAATGTTCAAGATGGAGACATAGATATTTGTATAGTACATACGGACCTGAATGTAGCAGATCCGTTGACTAAACCTCTCCCTAGAGCAAAACATGATCAACACCAGAATTCCATGGGTGTTCGATTCATCACAATGTAACTAGATTATTGACTCTAGTGCAAGCGGGAGACTGTTGGAAATATGCCCTAGAGGCAATAATAAAAGGATTATTATTATATTTCCTTGTTCATGATAATTGTCTTTTATTCATGCTATAATTGTGTTATCCAGAAATCATAATACATGTGTGAATACATAGACAGCAACATGTCCCTAGTAAGCCTCTAGTTGACTAGCTCGTTGATCAACAGATAGTCATGGTTTCCTGACTATGGACATTGGATGACATTGATAACGAGATCACATCATTAGGAGAATGATGTGATGGACAAGACCCAATCCTAAACATAGCACAAGATTGTATAGTTCGTTTGCTAGAGTTTTTCCAATGTCAAGTATCTTTTCCTTAGACCATGAGATCGTGTAACTCCCGGATACCGTAGGAGTGCTTTGGGTGTACCAAACGCCACAACGTAACTGGGTGACTATAAAGGTATACTACGGGTATCTCCGAAAGTGTCTGTTGGGTTGACACGGATCAAGACTGGGATTTGTCACTCCGTATGACGGAGAGATATCTCTGGGCCCACTCGGTAATGCATCATCATAATGAGCTCAAAGTGACCAAGTGTCTAGTCACGGGATCATGCATTACGGTACGAGTAAAGTGACTTGCCGGTAACGAGATTGAACGAGGTATTGGGATACCGACGATCGAATCTCGGGCAAGTAACATACCGATTGATAAAGGGAATTGTATACGGGGTTGCTTGAATCCTTGACATCGTGGTTCATCCGATGAGATCATCGAGGAGCATGTGGGAGCCAACATGGGTATCCAGATCCTGCTGTTGGTTATTGACCGGAGAGTCATCTCGGTCATGTCTACATGTCTCCCGAACCCGTAGGGTCTACACACTTAAGTTTCGGTGACGCTAGGGTTGTATGGATATGAGTATGCAGTAATCTGAAAGTTGTTCGGAGTCCCGGATGAGATCCCGGACGTCACGAAGAGTTCCGGAATGGTCCGGAGGTGAAGAATTATATATAGGAAGTGCAGTTTCGGCCATTGGGAGAGTTTCGGTGGTCAACGGTATTGTACCGGGACCACCGAAAGGGTCCCGGGGGTCCACCGGGTGGGGCCACCCATCCCAGAGGGCCCCATGGGCTGAAGTGGGGAGGGAACCAGCCCATAGTGGGCTGGTGTGCCCCCCCTTGGGCCCCCCATGCGCCTAGGGTTGGGAACCCTAGGGGAGGGGGCGCCTCCACTTGCCTTGGGGGGCACTCCTCCCCCTTGGCCGCCGCCCCCCTATGAGATCCCATCTCCTAGGGCCGGCGCACCCCTAGGGGGCCTATATAAAGGGGGGGGGGAGGGAGGGCAGCCGCACCCTGAAGTCTTGGCGCCTCCCTCTCCCCTGCTACACCTCTCCCTCTCGCAGTAGAACGGCGAAGCCCTGCTGCGGTGACTGCTGAATCCACTACCACGCCGTCGTGCTGCTGGATCTTCATAAACCTCTCCTTCCCCCTTGCTGGATCAAGAAGGAGGAGACGTCACGCTGACCGTACGTGTGTTGAACGCGGAGGTGCCGTCCGTTCGGCGCTAGGATCTCCAGTGATTTGGATCACGACGAGTACGACTCCCTCATCCCCGTTCTTTGAACGCTTCCGCTCGCGATCTACAAAGGTATGTAGATGCATCCAATCACTTGTTGCTAGATGAACTCATAGATGGATCTTGGTGAAAACGTAGGAATTTTTTTTGTTTTCTGCAACGTTCCCCAACACGGGCCCTCTTGATGGAGGTAAAACCCTACGTCCTGCTTGATTATTCTTGATAATATGAGTAGTACAAGAGTTGATCTACCACAAGATCGGAGAGGCTAAACCCTAGAAGCTAGCCTATGGTATGATTGTTGTATATAATCTATCGATTAGCCTGGCCTCGGTTTATATAATGCACCAGAGGCCTAGGATAACAAGAGCCCTAGCCGAATACGTCGGTGGGGAGGAGTCCTTGTCTTGATCACCAAGTCTTGTGGAACCTTCCATGTATGCGGCAGCTGTCCGAACTGGCCCATGAGTATACGGCCATGGGGTTCCTTGGCCCAATCTAACAGATCGGGAGACGACATGGTGAGTACCCCCTAATCCAGGACACCGTCACCCGGTCCTTGAGAAGGTTAAAACAGCACTAACTTGACGAACTATCGTTGTGGTTTTGATGCGTAGGTAAGAACGGTTCTTGCTCAGCCCATAGCAGCCACGTAAAACTTGCAACAACAAAGTAGAGGACGCCTAACTTGTTTTTGCAGGGCATGTTGTGATGTTATATGGTCAAGACGTGATGAGATATAAGTTGTTGTATGAGATGATCATGTTTTGTTGAAGTTATCGGCAACTGGCAAAAGCCTTATGGTTGTCTTTCTATTGCATAAGATGCAAGCGCCAAATAATTGCTTTACTTTATCGTTATGCGATAGCAATAGTTGCAAGAGCAATAGTTGGCAAGACAACCATGTGACGACACATTGATATAGATCAAGATGATGGAGATCATCGTGTCATGCCGGTGACGATGGAGATCATGACGATGCTTTGGAGATGGAGATCAAAGGAACAAGATAATGATGGCCATATCATGTCACATATTATGATTTCATGTGATGTTTATCTTTTATACATCTTATTTTGCTTAGTTCGGCGGTAGCTTTATAAGATGATCTCTCACTAAATTTCAAGGTATAAGTGTTCTCCCTGAGTATGCACTATTGCGAAAGTTCTTCGTGCTGAGACACCACGTGATGATCGGGTGTGATAGGCTCTATGTTCAAATACAATGGGTGCAAAATAGTTGCACACGCGGAATACTCAAGTTAAACTTGACGAGCCTAGCATATGCAGATATGGCCTCGGAACACCGAGACCGAAAGGTCGAGCGTGAATCATATAGAAGATATGATCAACATAGTGATGTTCACCATTGAAAACTACTCCATCTCACGTGATGATCGAACATGGTTTAGTTGATTTGGATCACATGATCACTTAGATGATTAGAGGGATGTCTATCTAAGTGGGAGTTCTTAAGTAATATGATTAATTGAACTTTAATTTATCATGAACTTAGTCCTGGTAGTATTAGCATATCTATGTTGTAGATCAATAGCTCGCGATGTTGCTCCCTGTTTATTGTGTTCCTAGAGAAAAACTATGTTGAAAAATGTTAGTAGCAATGATGCGGATTGGATCCGTGATCTGAGGATTATCCTCAATGCTGCACAGAAGAATTATGTCCTTGATGCACCGCTAGGTGACAGACCTATTGCAGGAGCAGATGCATACTTATGAACATTTGGCTAGCTCAATATGATGACTACTTGATAGTTTAGTGAACCATGCTTAACGGCTTAGAATCAGGGCTTCAAAGACGTTTTGAACGCCATGGAGCATATAAGATGTTTCAAGAGTTGAAATTGGTATTTCATACTCATGCCCGTGTCGAGAGGTATGATACCTCTGACAGTACTTTGCCTACAAGATGGAGGAGAATAGCTCAACCAGTGAGCATGTGCTCAGATTGTCTGAGTACTACAATTGCTTGAATCAAGTGGGAGTTAATCTTCCAGATAAGAGAGTAATTGACAAAGTTCTCTAGTCACTATCACCGAGTTACTAGAACTTAGTGATGTACTATAATATGCAAGGGATGACAAAAGTAATTCCCAAGCTCTTCATAATGCTGAAATCGACGAAGGTAGAAATCAAGAAAAGCATCAAGTGTTGATGGTTGACAAAGACCACTAGTTTCAAGAAAAGGGCAAAGGGAAGAAGGGGAACTTCAAGAAGAACAGCAAGCAAGTTGCTGCTCAAGTGAAGAAGCCCAAGTCTGGACCTAAGCCTGAGACTGAGTGCTTCTACTGCAAAGGGAATGGTCACTAGAAGCGGAACTGCCCCAAGTATTTGGCGGATAAGAAGGATGGCAAGGTGAACAAAGGTATATTGGATATACATGTTATTGATGTGTACTTTACTAGTGTTTATAGCAACCCCTCGGTATTTGATACTAGTTCAGTTGCTAAGAGTAGTAACTTGAAACAAGAGTTGCAGAATGAACAGAGACTAGTTAAGGGTGAAGTGACGATGTGTGTTGGAAGTAGTTCCAAGAATGATATGATCATCATCGCACACTCCCTATACTTTCGGGATTAGTGTTGAACCTAAATAAATGTTATTTGGTGTTTGCGTTGAGCAAGAATATGATTTGATCATGTTTATTGCAATACGGTTATTCATTTAAGTTAGAGAATAATTGTTATTCTGTTTACATGAATAAAACCTTCTATGGTTATACACCCAATAAAATGGTTTGTTGGATCTTGATCGTAGTGATACACATATTCATAATATTGAAGCCAAAAGATGCAAAGTTAATAATGATAGTGCAACTTATTTGTGGCACTGCCGTTTAGGTCATATTGGTGTAAAGCGCATGAAGAAAATCCATGCTGATGGGCTTTTGGAATCACTTGATTAATGAATCAGTAGATGCTTGCGAACCATGCCTCATGGGCAAAGATGACTAAGACTCCATTCTCCAGAACAATGGAGCGAGCAACTGACTTATTGGATATAATACATATTGATGTATGAGGTCCGATGAGTGTTGAGGCTCACGGCGGGTATCGTTATTTTCTGACCTTCACAGATGATTTGAGCAGATATGGGCATATCTACTTGAAGAAACATAAGTCTGAAACATTTGAAAAATTCAAAGAATTTCAGAGTGAAGTGGAAAATCATCGTAACAAGAAAATAAAGTTTCTACGATCTGATCATGGAGGAGAATATTTGAGTTGTGAGTTTGGTCTTCATTTGAAACAATGCGGAATAGTTTCGCAACTCACGCCACCCGGAACACCACATCGTAATGGTGTGTCCGAACATTGTAACCGTACTTTATTAGATATGGTGCAATCTATGATGTTTCTTACCAATTTACCACTATCGTTTTGGGGTTATGCATTAGAGACAGCTGCATTCACGTTAAATAGGGCACCATCTAAATCCGTTGAGACGACACCATATGAACTATGGTTTGGCAAGAAACCAAAGTTGTCGTTTCTTAAAGTTTGGGGTTGCGATGCTTATGTGAAAAAGTTTCATCCTGATAAGCTCAAACCCAAATCGGAAAAGTACGTCTTCATAGGATACCCAAAAGTTACTGTTGGGTACACCTTCTATCACAGATCCGAAGGCAAGATACTCGTTGCTAGAAATGGATCCTTTCTAGAGAAGGAGTTTCTCTCGAAAGAAGTGTGTGGTCAAAAAGTAGAACTTGATAAGGTAATTGTACTTTCTCCCGAATTGGAAAGTAGTTCATCATTGAAATCACTTCCAGTGATGCTTACACCAATTAGTGAGGAAGTTAATGATGATGATCATGAAAGCTTCGGATCAAGTTACTACCGAACCTCGTAGGTCAACCAAAGTATGTTACGCACCAGAGTGGTACGGTAATCCTATTCTGGAGTTCATGTTACTTGACCATGACAAATCTACGAACTATGAGGAAGCGATGATGAGCCTAGATTGCGCGAAATGGCTTGAGGCCATGAAATCTGAGATGGGATCCATGTATAAGAACAAAGTGTGGAGTTTGGTTGACTTGCTCGATGATTGGCAAGCCATAGAAAGTAAATGGATCTTCAAGTGGAAGACGGACGCTGATAGTAGTGTTACTATCTACAAAGCTAGACTTGTTGAAAAAGGTTTTTCACAAAGTTCAAGGTGTTGACTATGATGAGATTTTCTCACTCATAGCGATGCTTAAGTCTGTCCGAACCATGTTAGCAAATTGCCGCATTTTATGAAATCTGGCAAATGGATAAACAAAACTGCATTCCTTAAAGGATTTATTAAAGAAAGAGTTGTATATGATGCAGCCAGAAGGTTTTGTCAAAGGTGCTAACAAAACATGCAAGCTCCAGCGATCCATCTATGGACTGGTGCAAGCATCTCGGAGTTGGAATATACGCTTTGATAAGTTGATCAAAGCATATAGTTTTATACAGACTTGCGGTGAAGCCTGTATTTACAAGAAAGTGAGTGGGAGCACTACAACATTTCTGATAAGTATATGTGAATGACATATTGTATATTGTTGATCGGAAATAATGTAGAATTATTCTGCAAAGCATAAAGGAGTGTTTTAAAGGAGTTTTTCAAAGAAAGACCTCGGTAAAGCTACTTACATATTTAGCATCAAGATCTATAGAGATAGATCAAGACGCTTGATAAGTTTTTTCAATGAGTACATACCTTGACAAGATTTTGAAGTAGTTCAAAATGGAATAGTCAAAGAAAGAGTTCTTGCCTGTGTTACAAGGTGTCAAATTGAGTAAGACTCAAAGCCCGACCACGACAAAAGATAGAAAGAGAATGAAAGTCATTCCCTATGCCTCAACCATAGGTTCTATAAAGCATGCCATGCTGTGTACCAGATCTATTGTATACCCTACACTATTTTTGGCAAGGGAGTACAATAGTGATCTAGGAGTAGATCACTGGACAACGGTCAAAATTATCCTTAGTGGAATAAGGATATGTTTCTCGATTATGGAGGTGACAAAAGGTTCATCGTAAAGGGTTACGTCGATGCAAATTTTGACACTGATCCAGATGACTCTAAGTCTCAATCTGGATACATTTTGAAAGTGGGAGCAATTAGCTAGAGTAGCTCCGTGCAGAGCATTGTTGACATAGAAATTTGCAAAATACATACGGATCTGAATGTGGCAGACCCGTAGACTAAACATTTCTCACAAGCAAAACATGATCACACCTTAGTACTGTTTGGGTGTTAATCACATAACAATGTGAACTGGATTATGACTCTAGTAAACCCTTTGGGTGTTGGTCACATAACGATGTGAAATATGGGTGTTAATCACATGGTGTGAACTATTGGTGTTAAATCACATGGCGATGTGAACTAGATTATTGACTCTAGTGCAAATGGGAGACTGAAGGAAATATGCCCTAGAGGCAATAATAAAGTTATTATTTATTTCCTTATTTCATGATAAATGTTTATTATTCATGCTAGAATTGTATTAACTGAAAACATAATACATGTGTGAATACATAGACAAACATAGTGTCACTAGTATGCCTCTACTTGACTAGCTCATTAAATCAATGATGGTTATGTTTCCTAACCATAGACATGAGTTGTCATTTGATTAACGGGATCACATCATTAGATAATGATGTGATTGACTTGACCCATCCGTTAGCTTAGCACGATGATCGTTTAGTTTGTTGTTATTGCTTTCTTCATGACTTATACATGTTCCTATGACTATGAGATTATGCAACTCCCGTTTACCGGAGGAACACTTTGTGTGCTACCAAACGTCACAACGTAACTGGGTGATTATAAAGGTGCTCTACAGGTGTCTCCGAAGGTACTTATTGAGTTGGCGTATTTCGAGATTAGGATTTGTCACTCCGATTGTCGGAGAGGTATCTCTGGGCCCACTCGGTAATGCACATCACTATAAGCCTTGCAAGCATTGTAACTAATGAGTTAGTTGCGGGATGATGTATTACGGAACGAGTAAAGAGACTTGCCAGTAATGAGATTGAACTAGGTATTGAGATACCAACGATCGAATCTTGGGCAAGTAACATACCGATGACAAAGGGAACAACGTATGTTGTTATGCGGTTTGACCGATAAAGATCTTCGTAGAATATGTGGGAGCCAATATGGGCATCCATGTTCCGCTATTGGTTATTGACCGGAGACGTGTCTCGGTCATGCCTACATAGTTCTCGAACCCGTAGGGTCCGCATGCTTAAAGTTCAATGACGGTTATATTATGAGTTTATGTGTTTTGATGTACCGAAGGTAGTTCGGAGGATGTGATCACGGACATGACGAGGAGTCTCGAAATGGTCGAGACATGAAGATTGATATATTGGACGACTATATTCGGATACCGGAATGGTTTCGGGGGTTATCGGATATATACCGGAGTATCGGGGGGTTACCGGAACCCCCCCGGAGGTTAATGGGCCTCATGGCCAAATTGGTGGAAAAGGAGAGGCGGCCAAGGGGCAGCCGTGCGCCCCTCCCCTCCCAAGTACGAATTGGACAAGGAAGGGGGGGCGACGCCCCCCTTTCCTTTCTCCCTCTTTCTCCTTCCCTCTCCTCTCCTACTCCAACATGGAAAGGGGGGGGAGTCCTACTCCCGGTGGGAGTAGGACTCCTCATGGGGCGCGCCAAGGGTGGCCGGCCCCTCCCCCTACTCTACTCCTTTATATACAGGGAGGGAGGCACCCCCTAGATACAACAATTGATCTCTTGGATCTCTTAGCCGTGTGCGGTGCCCCCCTCCACCATAGTCCACCTCGATAATATCGTAGCGGTGCTTAGGCGAAGCCCTGCGTCGGTAGAACATCATCATCGTCACCACGTCGTCGTGCTGATGGAACTCTCCCTCAAAGCTCGGCTGAATCGGTGTTCGAGGGACATCATCGAGCTGAACGTGTGCTGAAGTCGGAGGTGCCGTATGTTCGGTACTTGATCGGTCGGATCGTGAAGACGTACGACTACATCAACCGTGTTGTGCAAACGCTTCCGTTTTCGGTCTAAGAGGGTACGTGGACAACACTCTCCCCTCTCGTTGCTATGCATCACCATGATCCTGCGTGTGCGTAGGAACATTTTTGAAATTACTACGTTCCCCAAAAAAAACTGACATGTCTTGTCTCTCTCCTGCAGTAGAAACTCACTCACTCTCCTATCTCCCCAAGGTCTCTTCCACTGGCCTAGGTTATCCATGGTAGCGACAAAGACAAACTATAGAGGCGACTTGGGGGCGACAGAGGTACGTCAACATGGGCGGCGAGTACTCCAAGGTTGAAAACTGGCTCGGGAGTGGTAGCTTCACGACATAGTCTCCCGGCATCCGACCCAACTGTCGTCGGCTTCCCCCCTTGGCGGCATAAGGTATGTCAGTCTTCTCTCTCCTTGCCGTCTCCATGGTAGTATGTTTGGTGGATGTGGGGTTTGAACACATCCCGTGAAATAGTGAATTGTGGTAGGCACATAGTTCTCTGAAATTGGAGTAGCTATAGTCTGAATCAGACTACTTTTGTAGTAAATATTAAAATTGGCCATAGTAATCTTTTAAGTGTGCCTAGTAGCAACATAGATGATGTTTGGTAATAACATTTTTTATGGTAGTGCCTTACTAGTGTACTGAATTTTGTTATAGTTTGGATGATGAAAACTATTAAATAAGGTTCCATTTCCAAGGGAGACAATCCTAAAAAAAAATTCCACGTCAAATATCACTTTAGTCAATATGGTGGCCCTGATTGAGGCTGAGGGCTATGGAGTAGAGGATAGCATGTACTTTGTGAAGGGGGTGGAAGTGATGGAGTATACATATATAGAAGAAATGTTGGACCTGTTTCAGTAGAAAAATGTTTTGAACATAATTGTCATGAAGGTTGTTGAGCCAGCTCCAGGATAT
The DNA here is from genome assembly GCF_056163025.1 of Triticum urartu. Taxonomy (NCBI): domain Eukaryota; kingdom Viridiplantae; phylum Streptophyta; class Magnoliopsida; order Poales; family Poaceae; genus Triticum; species Triticum urartu. Next base: position 343,475,928 of record NC_141877.1, read on the forward strand.
ATAAACAAGGGTAGCTACATTGTTGAAGAACATGTCCCAGTTAGTCAGTTAGGATAGCACAAGTGGACATGGTTGGTGGGCCAATCCTATCATAATCAGGGTTAAATCAGCCGACCCAATCTCTAACAGAAAGTTACAGATTTTTTGCAACATATTATCTTCAGGGTGGTAGTGTTTTGTCAACAAAAAAGTGGTAATTTTTGGAACCCTAACCTAAGTTGTGGTAGTTTTGTGATATTTACTCCAAGAATCTTAGACGAAGTATTCATACATTTATCAACAATGTCAACTAGAGGTGCCTGGTCATTGATTGTTGGCTTAGTTGTGCCCATGGGAAGGCCCCTTAAAGTAAAAAGCATAGAGCCAATAGTGCATCCAAAGAAATATGCAAGAACTTGAGCGTGACATGCATCGACATTAATTGGTACCAAACAATATTTATGAAAGTTTACCTTTAAACCTATAGCAAATTGGAAAGCCAACCATGCATCTTTAGAGATAAGTAGTTGATCAAATCTTGCTTCAAATATTAAAAGTGTGTCGTCAACGTATTGTACAACCGGAAAGTCATCACATTGGATATGCACTAGAGAGGAAAGATTGCCAAGCTGAAACTGATCATTAATTACTGTCCGAGGTAAACCCGCACAATGATAAGAGGGGCGAGAGAGGATCAACTTGATGAACACCTCGCCTGCTAAGATTTTTCTTTCCAAATTCCCATTTAATAAAGAAAATATGGAAGTCTCTTTTTTGTGTAGAATTATGGAAGTCTCTAGAAT